>NC_047156.1:17832729-18556062 GCF_009819705.1 Hippoglossus hippoglossus
TTTACGTGACTCTTGCAAACATCCACATAAATATTCACGAGAAGCATCTGGTCAGTGTTAGAGATGAGGTAAAGAGGTAAAACAAGATTAACCAGTAACTGATGTATAATTTTTAAACTGTTGCAGGCACCGTTCATGTGGGTTTTTTTGTGGCAAGTTACAACAAAAAGATAAAATTCTTAAAAGAGGGGGCACCACATATAAACGTTGGCTTTTTTGCATTTGAATTACCTTATGCAAGCAACACACTTCTAATTTATACAAATCACCTGTCTGATGACTGATGGAGCCACTGTTAGGGGGAAACTCTCTAGTGATTATCTGTAAATGTGTGTGTAGAAAGCAAATTCCCTCTTGCTTCCAGAGTGGTGATTTGTTAAACTTTAGAAATGCAGACCTTTGCCAGCCTGGCTGGACCTGAGCCAATAAAAACAGGGCTGGATCTCCAAATCTGACATGTGTGTGTGTGTGTGTGTGTGTGTGTGTGTGTGTGTGTGTGTGTGTGTGTGTGTGTGTGTGTGTGTGTGTGTGTGTGTGTGTGTGTGTGTGTGTGTGTGTGTGTGTGTGTGAGGTGTTCGCCTGCAGGTCAGTCAGTCTGCAGCATTATAGGGTCCATTAATAATATATGAACATTTGCAAGGAGAGTGATTGATATATCTTTGTATTATGTGTGATTGTAAAAAGGAAATAAGTCAGTGAAGATGTGAGTGTTTCACGTCCATAGATTAGAACTGGAAAACTGAATTTTCGCATGAATGCTTTTGTAAGAAATGTATGTGAATCTTATGTTTATGTCAAAATGGTGCTGTTGATAGGGGCTGATGGTGGATGATTATATTATTGACAAAAGCAAAATGAGCAGGTGAACAGCATTTCAATTTACAAATTTAAATGAGTTCCTGAACTCCACAGATCATTATGGTATCTGTGTTCGTAACAACCACCTCTAAAACTGTTTTGTTGAGCAGATATATGAGTGGCAATAAATCTCGTTCCTGTTTTGTTTAGAGGCACTGTTTAAACGAGTGCGCCCTTTTCTAGGAAAGCTCTTGTTGGAGATGTAAAGTGGGTGTTAGAGAAAGGCCTCTGTAGGCATGTTCTGTTTGTAAGCCTTTGTGACTGTATATGGTATCAGCCATAGTGAAAACCAAACTGCCTGTGATCCACTGCTCACTGTTGGTGGGCTCCTCTTCCACCCTGAAGATCCAGATGCCAAAATAAAGGGTCGATACTGAAGTAGCCTTTTTAATAAGAGAGTTACATAAAACTCACTCATGCAGGTAAGAATAGATTATAATGCTGTGCTACACTTAGTTTCAACTGGTGGGGACATAAACAGACCGCAGGTGGGTCACATCAGTGTAATGGGAGATAACCAGCCAAGTGCATGATATAAACGAAATAAAGTGTGATGTCAGCTTGACTCTGTGAGCTCATGTCACATGGACTCCCACTGCTTCTAATGTTGAGATAGAAAGATAGATTGATATAGAAGGAGAAGGACGAGAAGGTGGTTTTCTCACGAGGAAGGCCAGAAAACATATCCACATCCCTTTGTTTCAGCATGTTCTTAGATGTCAAATGATTCAGTGTGTGTGTGTGTGTGTGTGTGTGTGTGTGTGTGTGTGTGTGTGTGTGTGTGTGTGTGTGTGTGTGTGTGTGTGTGTGTGTGTGTGTGTGTGTGTGTGTGAATTTGATAGAGGGCTTTTTCCTTAACTACATCTTTAGTCTCACTTTCAGTGTGTTGCAGTTGTGTTATAAATTGCGCAGGAGGGTTATGGTTTGGTTTTGGGGATTTGTACTATTTCTATTGTTCATCAACTCTCTGTGTAAGTTAAAGGCAGAGTATGTTGAATTATGAGCTCAGCCGAAAGTTCACTTCATGGATGTCTATGGGTTTAGCAACACCTGCTTTAATGATTATATATATGAAAAATGTTGTCTTGTTTATACATTTTTGAGAAGTTTATAAGTGGATTTTATTACCTTTTGTTCAACAAAAGTAAAAATCCGACTGCAGAGATATAGGTCTATATTCATTACAGTGAATCATCAGACTACTTGATAAATATTAGACTACAATGAACTTTATTTTATTTATTTATTTCTTCAAGTAGTTATTGCATCTTTTGTTAACATGATTCAAAATGAATCTCTGTGTATTTGCTCTCACAATTTAAATGAAAGAAAATTAGTTTGAATGTTTATTTATTTATTCATAATGATTTTCTGAGTGTTTGTTGGCTCCTCTGCACTTTGACATGAGAGTGTTCGGCGCCTCTTGGCGCTGCTGTCAGACTTTCTTTTCAAAGTTGATGGTTGATGGCAGCTGATTATTGTGCAAATGTTCCATGAGATGTTTTTATAAAGCTGGGTGTAAGCACATGGTGACTGGAAATGTTCTGAAGGCTGAAGGTGAATGAACCTGCATATTGTTTGCAAGTCTATGCACTCGACTTCTTCAAACACGATATCTTTGAGCACTTGAGATAATGCATCTTAGTGGTTTCAGGCGCAGGGAGTTATGCAGTTGGAGTCTTGGCACATGATCTTATGGTCTTACTATATTACATAAGTGGCTCAACTTTGGGAATTGAACCCTACAAGAGCAGGCCAAAACACAGATGTATTATTATTTTATTAGAGGCAGTCGAGAATTGCATCCATGATTAAATGATTAGTTTGAAAAGCTGCAGCTGAGAGATAGATGAGAAGACACCGCTGCCAAGTTAGCTTAGTTAAGACTGGAAACAGTGGACACAGCTTGGCTCTATTCACAGGTAACAACATCTTCCTTCCAGCACCTCAAAGCTCAATAATCAATTCTTGATAAAAAAAAAAGACTTGTTTTAGACTAAAATGACAAATTCATACATGGTTTTTGTATCAGTTTAACAAATGAGAGTAGTGTGAGCTGTTTCTGTTTTTGTTTCGAGGCTAAGCAATACAGCTAGGCTACGCTACGATGAGCTTAGCTCAAATAAACTAAGATAAGCTACATTGAGCTAACCTCAGATAAGCTCAGTTGAGCTAAGCTTAAATAAGCTAAGATAAACTAAGATAGCATCATGGAGCTAAATTGAAATAAGCTAAGATAGGTTAAACTAAGATAAACTACGATAAGCTAAGATAAGCTAATATAAACCAAGATGAGCTAAACTGAAATAAGATAAGACGAGCTAACAAGTTGCCTGCTCTATAGCATCATATTTATTAGACAAACATTAGAGGTTTTTCTAACTTTTAGTAAGAATGTGATCGAGCCCATTTTATCATTAATGATGAAAACATTATTTATAAAAATATAGAGCAAGGTTTATTAAAATCTTGTGCAACTCTTTTTGGGGATTAGAGGTGCACAAGATTATGATGTGATATCATGATTATGAACTATGAACAAGAACAAATGTAAGAGAAGAGAGCGGCAGCAAAACACATTTTTCAAATCAAGATTAATGATAATAATCAAATTAGTTTTTTCTAAACTGTTACAGCTATGTACTGATAGAATTAGTCTGTTTGTTAGAATTAGTGTAACAGTAAAAAGGAAACAGCGTTGGTCAAACTGAGCTCAAAGCATTAACATGCTGCAGGTCAGCTTGACAAAAAACATCTTCAGAAAGTCATTAACTCCTTGACAATAAATCTCAACCCTCTCTGAAGATAACACCTAATATAAAATGATACATGGTAATGTTGTACTACTGATTCATGACAGGATGCTTGAATGCTTTAGTTTATTGAAGTTTGCTGAAATTCATATGAAATATCTCTGCATCAGCTTATCAGCAACAAGATGGCCTCGAGAAAACAGGAGGGCATCAGGGGAGCAAGTAGAGTTTCAAAAAAATAAATAAAAACGGACTAAACAAGATCTACAGCACGTCAGACAGAGCAAAGAAAGCAGGATAAGATAAACTAAGAGAAATTATTTGAACAAGTCTGCAATCAGAGATCAGGGAGGAGAAAGGGAGACAGAGTAGAAGTCAGGATGAGGAGGAGGAGGAGGAGGAGGTGGGAGCCTGTGAGAGAACGAGAGGGGAGCACAGAGGCAGGCTTTGCCTTTTCTGGTAGTTAAACGCTACTGAAAGAACAAGCAGGAATTCTCTGTGCTGCAGAGCGGCTGGGATATAAACCAGACTGTAGAAGTTGATGTATGAAGGAGGGGACACACTGCTGTCCATGGACTAACTTTCAGCTACTGTTCAGGTATTGTGAACCAACAGACTGTGGAGATTTTGTGACTTTTTACACCATTAAGCTGTCTTGGGTGTTGCTCCCTGCACTTTTTTACTCTAATTTGATTACTGCGTCTTCTTGAAAGTAGCATGTTTTCCCTGTCACAGTGGGATTTTGTTACTTATTAATTATCCCAAATGTACGATGCATGGATGGATTTATGATTGATTAGTAATTATCTATTTTGAAACATCTTCTTGTCTCTCAGTGAGAAAGTGAGGAGAATCTTTTGAGCATCATGGACGATGACTTTGACCGCCGCATGGAGCTGAGAAGGCAGAGGAGAGAGCAGATGCGTGTTGATTCTGAAAAGTAAGTATGCGCTCTTACAACATGTAAACATATGCAAAAGAAACACATGCATGCAGATAAATGCACCGTCATGGACCATGACACTTTGTCACACAGAGAAACGGTTTTGGGAAAGTGAGTGAAATTCGGACCAAAAAAAGCTGATTTTGAAAATCAACTATAGAAGGAATACTTCATCATCTTCAATCCAACCCTCAAAGTTTTCAGCAGGGTGTGACTTCAATAAACCATATCTGCTGTTGCTACCAGTTATTAGATAGCCGGAAGAAGTCATCAGGGTTGTGTGGAGTAGTTTAATCAAGAGGAGCCACTTTTAGAGACGTTTACAATAGTTTTACTTGCGCTTTTAAACTATGCTTAGTGTGTGTGAGTGATTTTGTGAGTGCCTGTGTGACTCCACATGGAGCAGCAGATTGGAGCAGACCAGACTTGGATGGAGCTCAGATGATGACAGGTTAATGATCTTCAGTGATTTCTTCACTCGTTGCAGAGTCACTCGACTGGGCTGCTGTTTGGAATTGTCCCTCACTCTCTGCCATCTCCTCTCCCTCACTCTCTGTTCTCAGATAAATATTACAGCACTGTTATAAAGTAGACTTTACGAGTGAAATGTGCACTCATGTGAGTAAAGTTGAATTTGATGTTAATCCTTGGATAATCTACATATAAATTGTAAGGAGATGGGAAAAAATGAACAGTAACTCATTGTCTGACTGGTGAATACATATTTAAAAACAAATACAAGCAGTTTAAGAGCCGCTGAAAAACAAAATGAACCCAACAAATACTCTGCTGTGAAACCCCTGAAATTGGACATGTAGAGAAAGTCTTAATGCCCCTTGGCTTTCTCAACTGTTGAAACGTGACACTCAAGCATTTGACATCTCGTCCCTTGCCGGTGCCATTACCTCTTTAAAACAACGGTTCTTCACTGAAGCGCAATGAATCCTGGGATAGGTTGGGCCAGGAAGGATCCACCCTTTGGGGGCCCTCGTTTCTTGGTGACGAAAGAAAGCATTTGTCGGTCACATTTGAAGGAGCCTTTGAAATGGGACAGCCTACGTGTGCCACTGTGATTTCATATCAGTCTTCCAATGCAGCCTCCGAAAGGATCTAGCTCCTGAATTGAGACATAGCTACATACAGTTTGGGGAAGTCAGAAAGTATTGATAGACAACCTATAACATGTCGGGTATTTTGTTCTTTTAATGGGATTTGTTCAAAATCTAAAATACCATTGGTTTGATCCACCAAGAGATGATAGTGAAATGTGGCCATATCAACATCTCACGCATCATTTTCTTTCAGTTCAGGATTCAATTGATGTCCTATTGGAGTGTCAGAGAAGGAAATTGTTTACCTCAGACAGCTCTGCCATACCAACCCAGTCTGCCATGCAGCCTGTCGCCACCCTCCAGATCCTCCGCTCCTCTCTGCTGCCCAAGGAAGTGCTGCAGACGCTGGAATGTTGTGACTTCCATTTTTTAGCACAACACAGCCTTCTCAGAATGCGATAGACCCTGTCAGTTGGAGAGTTTTCAGTTGCTTTTCTATCATTTCATTCTGTTCTCCTGTTGCCCAATAAGCCCTCATCACATTTCCCCCTATTTATCATAGTTTCACATCCCTCGGGTTGCTCATCTGGAAATGTACCAGTAAAACTCTTACAGCAGCCTCACAGCAGGTCTCCAGCTTGAGGTGGAGTAATATCTAATTGAATTACTTCCTCAGTGATTACTTGAGGCGACCCACTGTATTCGGAGGAACCTTTGCCCGGGGATTTGTTGGATTTCTGCCTCATTTGGCTTTTTGTTTCTGTTCTAAAGACAGAGAGGATTCTTGTGGTTCTCATCCAACTCTTCCTCTCCCAACATCTGTAAATCATTGTGCAGTGGATTCAAGATGAGCAGAGGGAAGTAATACCCATGTTCTATCAATGGGCCATTTGAAGCTCTCTCTCTGCCTCATAAAGCCTGGTAATGCTTGGAAAGACCCAGGCTGGCACGCTCGAGAGTCTCACTGTGAATGTTCTCACAGTTGAATGAAAGTCAATGGAGGGATGTGAGAGGATGGAGGGGAAAACAGGAGGGCAACATTTTTGGCAATTGCCTCTCATCTATAATCGGCACATAATAGCCTATATTGTTAGCTTTCTAGAAAGATGTCTTATTCCCTCATCTTTCTCTTTTTCCACACTTTCTCTTGTGCTCTGATTCAATGTTCTTTGCAATGATAAGTTCCAAGGGGGTAATTGTTCTGTTTCTTCAATGTGACATTTGTATCTCAGACAAACAGAGAGTGTGTGTTTCTTATTATTTCATAGCCTGTTCTCATTCCGTTGTGGTTCCAGTCTCGATTATGTCTCTTGAGATCGTATGGCTTATATCAGCGGTTTGCAACCTGGGGGTCGAGATACCTCAAAGGGTACAGAGGAAACTTTCAAGGGCCGCCGGATACTTCTGTTACACAACATGATGATATGTCTAAATTTTTTCCCTTTTCCTTTGGGGACATTGAATATTAGCTGTTTATTCCACTCGTGTTGGCCAATATGCCCTCATCATCTTCTCTCCATTTATTTTGTTTCACATCCTTTGGGTTGCTCATCTGGAGATGTAACAGTAACATTTATGTAAAACGTTTTTGAAGCTCCTGAGGGAGCTGTGTTAACACAAAATCTGATTAATTGTCTCACGTAACATCTGGCAGCATCGAATGAGGCTGAAAATGACAAACTTGTTAAAAAAAAAGAATGGAAACTGGTTTATACACATGGATAAGAATAGTGGTATTGGACTCTTTCCATGCAGGTCAACACAGGGTCAAGTGCTCTGAGAAGAAAGTTAATTCCCACTGTCTTCATGTTCACTTTGGTTTACACATTTTTTTATTGGGAAATAACAATATCAAGCATCTATTTCAGGGAAAAACATTTCCTCCTGAATAATTATCATGTTGTTAATGATTCAATTTCAGTAACTGGATAATGACTGTTAGGAAAACACATTTTTTCCTCAGTGTGTGTCTCATTATGGAGTAAAAATGTAGGAATGTCTTTCATCGTTTGACCAACGCATTAATGTGTTTCTGTTTGCGTGATGGTTCAGGGTGGGTAACACCAACGATGATGACGAGGAGGAAGCACGGGAGCAAAGGAGACGTGCGAGGGAGGACAGGAAGAAGATGAGGGATCCTGAGGAGTCTGGTACTTCTGATGCTATCAACAGTAACAGGTACAATGAGGATGAGGGGACAAGAACTATGAAGTGTACTGTTGTGGGACAAAACAGAGGAACTTAGGCATGAAAAAATATAGACCTCTGAGTTTAGCCTCTGAATCAAAGCAGAGAAGAAGACTTGAGTCTTTTTTTAGTTTAGAGGTGACCAACAGGGAGAGCAGTTTAGTGAGTGAGCGCACAGAATCTGCCTAAGTGTCAAGTTAATGACTCAAACTGAAGCAGAGGAGAGCAGACTAATAGTTTTGAGCAGGAGCAGATTTCCAAGTGGGTATGAGTAGTTTGAAAGAGCGAGCTGAGAGGGATGGAAATCATTACGAAATCTGTGCACTATTTGAAGATATAATGCTCCAACAGCACTGTGATTTAATTGAGTGAGTCTGATACTTATAAGACTACTATAAGAGAATGGGAGTAAGAATTAGATATTTTAGAGAAAACAATAAATTTATTAAACTCCAAATAGTTTTGCAAGTACTTGGGACCAACATGGTTCACTACTGGGTAACAAAAGTTTGAGGAAAATAGTAGGCCACGAATAACCCTGTACATACTGTGATTAATAAGGAAAACTTAAAGAACAGCAAAACATTATATTATTTATTATTGTTTAATATCAAATATTAGCTATGTTAGCTATAATTTCCTCACACTTCTGTTTTGTTGGCACTAAACTTTACCTGCATTTAGGTATTGATAATCACTTTGAGTATCAATATTTGGAACTGCTTCCAGTGGCTGTGTCCTTCTTTGAATGATTTCCACAGCAGAACGATTCTTGATTTGTTGGTTTATTAAACTACTGAATTTCAGACTCTGGTTCTTTATGAACGTATCAATCTCACGTTTCTACAGTGTTGAAGAGAACGAATCCTCCTCCACCACCACTGACACCACCAGTGCTGGAGGTGCAGATGACGACCAGGCTTTGCTGGAGCGCCTGGCCAAGAGGGAGGAGCGCAGGCAGCAGAGAATGAAGGAGGCGATGGAGAGACAGAAGGAGTTAGACCCCACCATCAGCACCGGTGACGGCACAGACGACCCACTGGAAGAGGCGTCCTCCTTTAGCAGCAGTCAGCAGCGTGAAGAGGAAGAGAAGGAGGAGGAGCAGGACCAGGTGGCAGAGGCGGGTATGAATTCCTGGAAGAAAAAGGATGAAGAGGAAGTAGAAAAGGTAAGGATGAGTTTCCAGCTTTTTTTCTTAAGAGAATAATGTACTTAAAACAAAAAATATATATTTTGGAGGATTTTTTTCTCTTGGCAGGAATCATCAGCCACAAGAAATTATGTATGATCTTTTCTTTTCTTCCTATAACTTTATTTCTATTAATTAATTAAATTAAATTAATAAATCTAAATTATCCCATAGGAGGAGATTGACGCTGCAACAAATGAAGAGGTTGATCAAGGAAAAGAAGAGGAAGCTGTTCCTGATGTTGACAATGAGCAAGAAGAAAGGGAGAGGAAAGAAGAGGAGGAGAGGCAACAAAGGGAAATGGAGGAAAAGCTGAAGAGAGAGGAAGAAGAGATGCAGCAAAAGGAGGAGGAGGAGAGGAAGAAGAGGAAAGAGGAGGAACAACAGAAACAAATGGAGGAGAGGCTGAGAGAGGAGGAAGAAGAAAAACAGAAAAAAGAGATGGAGGAAAAAGAAGAGAAGGACACACAGAACAGGGAGATGGAGGAGAAGCGGCAAAAGGAAATAGAAGAGCGGCTGAAAAAGGAGGAGGAAGAAAAACACAAAAAGGAGATGGAGGAAAAGAAGAAGAAGGAAGAGGAAGAAAAGCGGAGGAAAGAAATGGAGCAGAAGAAGATAAAGGGAGAGGAGGAAAACAAGAAAAAGAAGGAACTGGAAGAAAAGAAAAAGAAGGAGGAGGAGGAAAAGCGGAAAAGGGAGGCAGAGGACAAAAAGAAAAAAGAGGAGGAGGATAAACACAAAAAGAGAGAGATGGAGGAAAAAAAGAAGAAAGAGGAGGTATTGAACTCAACCTTTTGTTTTATTGTCCCAATTTTTGAATTAACAGAATAGGGACATTTTATTCTAAAGCAAATCCTGGATGTCCAGGATGTTACAGCATAACATGTCTTGAGTTTAGATTTGCCTTGAATTCATTTTCTTTCACTTTTTTATGGGTTTTTGACAAGATGTGTCTCAACTGAGCCTTCGTTCCATTATTGTATTAATCTTGTTCTTCTCTCTTCTGGGTTAAGGAGGAAAAGCTAAAAAGATTTGGTCTTAAGGAAAAGGTAAAGCAAAAGTGATTAATTCAATACACCTGTCAGCTAAAATTGAAGCTTTACGTTGTTGCGGTTTTTATATGTCTAAATTGTTTCTTTCTTTTTGTAAGAATGAACCAGCCAAACAGAACGGAGCCTTCATTGAGAACAAGCTCAAGAAAACAGAGAAGACATCAAGGTAAATCTTCCCAGACACCTCATTCTAATATAACACAATGTTTTTAACTGACACCACTTCCATGTATGATTGTCTTTGTCATTTTTTTTTATTGCTCATTCATTTCATTTCCTACAACTTTATAATAAGAGTTGTACATTTGATAGATTATGAGAAAATGGACTCAATGTAACCATTACTTTTTTAGTGTTCATTTACAGCTCAAATCATTTTCAAGTCACCGGTCATGTGAGTTTGTATATGTGTGTGTTGGTCATTAAACAACTGCCTGTGCAGGGACAATGCTCCCTCCATGAAGGCAGACGACGTGGAACGAAAGGAGGCTGAACATAAGCTGCAGGAGCTGAAGCGCCGGCGAAACGACGCAGAGAGCGAGGAGTTTGAGAAGATGAAGCAGAAGCAGCAGGGCTCAGAGGCCGAGCTGGAGGAGCTGAAGAAGAAGAGAGAGGAGAGGAAGAAGATCCTGGAGGACGAGGAGAAGCAGAGGAAACAGGAGCTGGAGGACAAGAAGGCCAAAGAACAGGTCAGGATGGACTCAGGAATTCATGATACCACACTAATATTCCACATTGTGAAATTTTGTAAGGAACCGAGATGTAAAACAACACTTAACTTTAGTTTGATTTGATTGTTGTGCCGAAGGTGTGACAGTAAATTGTGGCTTTGGTAACAGGAGGAAAGGAAGAGGATGAAGGAGGAGATAGAGAAGAGGAGGGCGGAGGCTGCAGAGAAGAAGAAACAGAAAGAGGAGGACACCTCAAAACCTTCCTTTGCTATCAGTCCAAAAGGCTCCTCCAAGGTGAGTCTTGGACCAGAGGTTCAGACACATTACAGATGTTTTACAGGGTTTCCATCATCAGTAAAAAAAAAAACAACAACTATATTATACATTTTCTCACTTATTTTTACTTATCTATGAATGTAAATGAACCTTGGTTATATATGTATTTAGAACCTCCACACTGTTAAGAGGATGAGGCAGTGTTTATGAGCGCTGGGTGTGCTGCCCTTCTGCAGGATTCTGGGAGTTTTGGAAATGAGAAAAGTAGGATTTGAAGTCCTCTGATGAAGGTCTGAGCTAAACTTCCCTGTTTCAGACGGAGCCTCAACAGAGAGACTGTAATCAGGTAGTTTGAGTTAATAGGGACTTTCCTGAACAGTGACAAGCTATTGTAGCAGAGTCCTAGAATAACAACAAGGAACTGGAAATTGCCATAATTAGATGAACATACTAACATGACAGAGGTGTTGACCTTCTCATCGAACTCACAGCAGGAAAGAATTGCATCTCACATTAGGTGAAACGACTCCTTTTCAGCATTGCGACAAGTTTGTCTCTCTGATCTGTTTGTATTTGTTTTCTACAGCTGAGAGACATGGCAACCAAAGCACAGCTACGTCCCTTTATTTTTGGTTTTGCTCATTTATTTTCAATATTGCTATTAGACGTATATTAATAGATGACAAAAATATAAAAATATGCTGTCTGCCATTTGAGCTCTACTCAAATATGGCAGTAGACGATCTATGATGCCTTTTCTTGCTGGAGTATTTTTGGAGGAATGTTCAGAATTGTGTGTGTACATAGAAGTTCTGGTTCATTTTTAACAGTATTCCTCATCCCACACCATGCTTGGTGTGTGTGTGTTTGAGCTGTGTGTGTGCGTGTGTGTGCGTGTGTGTGTGTGTCCTGGCTCTGTTACAGCCAAACTCAATCACTCGGGCCCTGACCAGTACAATGATCAGTAGCAGTACAGAGAGACCTTCCCAGAGACAGACTGATCTGCCTCTCAGTGAGAACGTGTTTGAGACAAGCGGGGAAAAAAAGGGCAGCTCGACCGAGTCTAAACTTATGTGCGCATGTCAGTGACTCTGACTTATTTATAACTTAAAACTTGATGTTTTGTTGTGTGCAGATTGGAGAGAAGGCAGAATTCTTGAGCAAATCAGCCCAGAAAAAGTGAGAAATGAATGGTTATTTTTCAGTAAATGAATAAACCAGGGGTTGGTGTGTCTTATTGAAGTAAATTGTGTTGTTCATCTTTGCAGCACTGCAGCAAGAGTGTCACACACTCCACTTGTGTCCAAGATAGGCAACAGACTGGACCAGTACACTTCTGCACTCCAGGTGAGATGAGACAACATTAATCACTGTCCTCAGAGCCTGAACTCAAGTAAAGGTGCC
Organism: Hippoglossus hippoglossus; assembly: GCF_009819705.1. Taxonomy (NCBI): domain Eukaryota; kingdom Metazoa; phylum Chordata; class Actinopteri; order Pleuronectiformes; family Pleuronectidae; genus Hippoglossus; species Hippoglossus hippoglossus. The sequence goes on from NC_047156.1 coordinate 17,845,115, forward strand.
AATACTACAATGTAAAAAAACTTAATTAGTGATAAAGCCTGTATTAAAATTCTTAAGTAAAAGCAAAGAAGTATTATCCGCAAAATGTACTTCAATTATCAAAACTAGGAATGACAAGTGAGAGAATAGGAAAGTAAAAAAGTAAGTATTGTTAAAAAAAAGAAAAAATATTTGTTTTTGGACTTTCTTCAAATATTAGATAATTTCACATCTTTTGCCCAATCACAAATGAAAATAAAATGAAATTGAATAAAACTTGAAAATAAATTAACAAAATGGAATTATCTGAAAAGTCTAGTGGGGAAATGTGTCTTTGGTGTAACTCGTGTAAAATATGGCAATGAACCTCAACGATACACAGCTTGGATTGGTAAATTAGAAAGGATTGGAACCACTGATTAAGTAACAATGCATCTTGTTTTTAATCTGCAAAGTAACTAATAACCTTGGCTGTCAAACTAATTTGGCAGAAAATGGAAACAGAAATAAAATGGAAATAGTCAAGGTCAGAACAAGCACCTTTGGAACAGTATTGAGTGAATGTAGTTTCCACCATTGATCCTCGCTCAGTGTCCAGCTGTTTTTTGTCCTTTCAAAGATAGAAATCATCTTCTGTCTCCACAGGGTAACAAAGAAGGCAAATCCCCCAAGTCTCCTCTGGCAGATATTCCTACAGGAGGCACACGCAGCATCAAGAGCATGTGGGAGAAAGGCAACGTCGGTGGCTCCTCTGAAAGTCCAGCCCCTGCCAACAAGGTGGAGGATTGAGAAATCACGGACGGACAGGTTCACTGATGGACCATGAGACTGAGTACATGAGATCTTTTTTCCCCTCAGGACTTGGCTGTTATCAGAGGAGGTGTGGCTGGACGTGTCAACAGCTGGATGGCAAAGCCTGCAGAGCCAGAGAAGTCGGCACCTGCATCTGCACCTGCAGCAGCAGCAGCAGCAGCTGCACCACCCGCAGCAGCAAAGCTGGCAGTAAGGCCCGATAAACCCTTGTCTTCATTGCACACAGGCTATTGTAAATTAGACACCAGTGTTACTTGAACACAGTAATCCCTTGATATTCAGTACACGCTAATGTTCTCATTTGCACGTCAACATGCCAGCCTTTTGTTGGCTGTGGCCTTTATGTCTGAGCTGCAGGAGCGAACAGCGTTGGTGTAGGAGTGTGGTGACACCACATGGACAGTTTACGTAACAGCATCTGCAAATAAAGCAACCCTCCAAAAAAAAAAGCTAAAGCTAGATGATTGCAGTTTTTAAACATAAACACGTGGAAAGAAAACTTAGAATATACAAAGAATATTGTTCTCATTGTTGCAGACAACTGTTCAACCACAAAGCAGTGATTCAGACAGCAGCATATCTACATGCACAGGTTTTCCTATGCCTTTCTATACGTTAATCAAATTGACCTCTGCAGGTATTTCAGATTATTTTACCGCCCATGGAACAAACAGCACTTACAAAAAGTTTGCTCAATCTTTGTGATTCTGCCAAAAAAACTATATGCTGTATTTTTATCTCACTGCGACTCCATTCTCCAAGTCTCCTTCAGGCTAAGGTAGAAGGTCATGTCCCTTCACATTTGTCAGAGACATTATTCACTTGTCTCACAACACAGACAATATAACCAACATGTCATGGAATTATTAGTTTAGTTTATTTACTGATGGTATTGTGCCATTAAATAGAGGAGGTCATTTTTACTTGGCGGGCGCTGTGTCCTTGACTCAAAGTAGGACACCAGCTGCTAATCCCAGCAGGTCGTTTGGAGACATTACTCTGTGTCCATAAGCAGAACGGTTGCAGAATGAAGTGTGACATTGTTCTAACGTGGACATTTACGAGCGAGATATCTTTAGTGTCAAACGTCTTGGCCAAAGGAGCAGTTGGTTGTAACCTTGCCTCTACTTTTGCGGCAACACTTCCCCCTGATGGGATGAAACTGGATAGCAGTCTGGTGCATGATCAATTCTTTAAATGGTCTGTGTTCTCTTCTCTGTGTGTTTACTTGTTTATTTCTTATCTGCCTTTCTCTCCACTTTGCTGATGCACCTGTTTCTTATAGTTTTCCTCACTCAAACTTTCCCTGCTCCTCTCTTCAAACTGATAAAGGTACCCCTTTGCATACATATCACTTCAACTATAACCAATAATCAGACACACAATGAATATTTATTCATCAGATGAGGTCAGATTAGATGAGATGAGATAAATTAAGATGAGATTAAGTAAAATGAGTTAAGATAAGATATGATAAATTGAGATGAGATAAGATAAATTGAGATGAGATGAAGTAAGATGAGATAAGATAAGATATGACAAGTTGAGATGAGATAAGATAAATTGAGATGAGATGGGATGAGATAAGATAAGATGAGATTGTCCTTGAGGAAATCTGTCTGACAATAACAGTATTTTCTCAAGAAGACTAGTTTTACTTTTGATACTTCCAGTATTACTTATAATGGAGTATGTTTACATAGTTGTACTTCCCCTCTGGTAAAGAATGCAGTTACTTCTTCCTCCCCTGTGTGAGACTAAAAGGTGCATGGTTGTTGTTGTTTGTGACAGGAAGTGAAACCAGGTGACGTTGGTAACAAGCGCGGCATGTGGGAAACCAAGAAAAGCTCTGCACCTGCCAAGGTAACACACACACACCTCCTGTGTTTAACACCTTCATGTTCGAGTTTTAAGGGATTCTATAGTGACATGATCCTGTTTGTTTGTTTCATTCAGTCTAAATAATCAATGGTGAAAGAGGTAACACTCAGTGCATGTTCCAACAGGCATGGTGTGACGGATTTGTGATGATTACACTGATTTTACATCTTCACCCAACACAAATACGATTGGTTGTCGTTGTTTTTCTCAGTTCAGGCAATTCAAAAAGTGATTCAGTCAAAATCTGTATGATGTTTCTGTGAGAGACTGAACTCCCTTTGTAACTCCACATTCTCCGTCCACCTTTGCTCCTTATATTCAAACGTAACCATGGTTTGCAATGAGAAGCACAGACGTCTCTTGTGGATGTGATACACCCAAACAATTTTCGTACAACTGAACCTCACACATCTGTAAACATTAATTATCTCCTATTAAAAGTAAAATTTGGGTTTTCAAGTCTCTGGCTGAGCTGCCTGAACTGAACTGTCAATATTGATTTTGACGTGATGAAAGAGTAGATTTCTGTATTTCTCACTTACACTGTACTGTAATATACACTTTATTATTTGGATTACTTTGTTCCCTGAGTGGTCTTGAGGACATTAATAGTTTTTCCTTGGCTTTGATTGTGTTGTTTATGTGGAACATGGATTATTTTTAAACATGAATGTGATTGGTATGTTGTGACTGGACATTTTGGCTGCACTGTGCACAGCTTTTTTGTGCCAAGATACAAGCTGCATTGCAGTGAGGAGGATAATATCGTTGAGCACATGTGGTTGTGTGTGATGTGATTTTCTTTCAGACGGGAGTGTTTTAGTAAACTCTGACATATGGTATATTGTATATTGTAGATTGTCTATCTATTAAACCAGTCCCCAACATTCACCCTCCCATATCTATTTGCTTTCATCACCATGATTTTCGTATTGTTTCATTCATATCGATCCTTATTCACTCTCAGGAAGCAGAAGTTAACACACCTAAGCTTGAAATGTATCCCAGAATATTTTTGAGAAATTGTTTCTACACCATCAACTGTTTTAATTTGACAACATTATACAGTTTAAAATTTTACAGATTCTTCTTCTCATATTTTCTTCTCATATCTTCTCCAGGTGGCAGTTGTAGGAAAGGGCAAGTTTGTCACAAATGGTAAGTTTGTAAATTGATTGTAAATAATGTTTGATTCTAACTTACTTGTCAAAGTAAAGGTACATGTATAATATGATATAAAACCGAAAAAGGCGTAAATGAAGGGGGTCAAATCTACAATCCCCATTCAACAATCATTTTATGGCTAAATTCCAACAAAAATTTAATTTGAGCATGAACTCAAAGAGAATGAATACGGCGAAATGATTCAACAAGCAAAAACTATTTCATTATTCATTTATCAGCATCTCTGTCATTGTTTTAAGACAGACAGTTACTTGAGTAATGTCTTTGGAGTAGGTCTCTTACTTTTTGAAGTTTTTACCTTACTTAACTACGTCACTCTGAGTGTGCATACTTCCACTAACAGTCCCCTCATGAAACCACATTTAAATTCTATAGATCCAGATCTTTATTTGGATCTGCCCTAAATGTCACACAGTCATAAATATCGGCCCCTAAACAAGTCTGATTTAATATTCTCTGAGAAATCAGTTTTTGTTAAAGAAAATGAAAAGAAATTCAGCACCAAAATTGTATGGGTTCCTCCCTGATCCATGTCCCATCCTTCCACCAAGTTTAGTGGTAATCCATCCTGTAGTTTTTGTATAATCTTGCTTAAAAACAAATGGAGGTAATTAAAGAACATGAATACTTTCTCCACCACATGTTACATACTACATGTTAAACCAGGATTTGTTCAGATCAATCCTCGGGGAAGCAGAGTTTAGTTGAGCGGTCGCTGTACTTCTCTGGGGGGGGGTGTGCATGCCATGACTGATTTATATCCCCCTATGGACTCATAACCACTACAGCCCACCAACCTTCCTTCATGTGCCAGAGTAGCTGCTCACTGTAAATCAAATCTGCTACAGGAGATTTTTGGGCAGGAGCTTGGCTCTGTGGCACTGTGGTCTATATATAAAAAGCCCCTCACCCTGACCTTGTTTCCCAGTATAAAGAACCTCCAGACTCCTGGGATGGCTGTCATGTCTTTGCGTTGCACTGTTCACCCGGTGCCACCTGGGCTGCCCACTAACGGCGAGCTGTCAAGCAGTGCAGCTGCTTGATTTTCACATTAAAGCCAACTGCTAGGGAGGATTACCAACTATTTAATAAACAAATCGCAATAATCATAAGGCTTATTCAGTCATTGTTAATGATAAAGACCCTCCACGTAGCCCTACAGCCTGGGAGAGAACTTCACATTCATATCAATCATGTACTCATGACAAAAAATGTGTGTCAGTCTCCGTGATCAAAAGTCCCATTTCCTCTGACACCAAGCCCGCTTGAACCAGAATGTGAACAATAGAGGTGGAAAAGCGTTTGTCAAGTGTCAGCTTCAACCCTAAATAGCTATCGTCCCCTCTTCTTCATCAGAAATAGACTGAGCAATGAAGTAAAGGGCAAATGACAAAGTTACAGCTTTCAATCACACAGAAAAGTGTCCTGGCTTTGGCTGCACGGTACGTGTCAACACCAGGGGGACTGTGTCTGGCACACAGACACACACACACATGCACACACATTACATGCACATAGAGAAGTAGGGGTGCGAAAGCTCTGAGACAAATCTCATTAAACACCTTAGAAATGTTGGTAAATCATACTTTTTTAAATGCAACATGGATGAATGCTTTAACTAATGGATCTTTAATGTGTCTTCTTCTTCTTTCTATTAGCAGGTGTAAGACCCTAACCAGTGACCCCATCATATCAATCAAACCCGACCAAACACAAGGCTACTCTGCTCCTGTATGTGCTTCCATTCCCCTTCAACACGCCTGTATTTTAAGTTCCGAGTGAGAGAAAGACGAGGGACCGGGATGAGTGACGTTAAAGGGTTCCAGTATATGAGTCAGCTCATATTATACAAAAAATGTATTGATTTGTATTGATTTGATTGGTTTTGATCTTTTGATCTTTTGATCTTTTTCATAAAGAAATTCGAAGATGTCATATTAAACCACAGCTTAAATGATTGATAGCTCATGGGATAGATTTCGTCCTCATTTTTCCCCAATTCAAAAACTTTAAATTCCAGCTTTAACGAAATTCAGATCGCCGTCAGGACACTGATCCACACTGACCCACCCAATTAGAAGCATTTGTGTTATAGTTTCCTACACACTCACTGCTTTTTTGGGATGATAGTCACAGTTTTAACTCCATAGAAAGCCTGTACATATTTAATTTGTTTCAGTAGTTAGCCACTTTCTAATGAGGGACTCTTCAATCAATCAATACAATTTTATTTGTATAGCCCATCATCACAAATAACAATTTGTCTCATAGGGCTTTAACAAGGTTAATGAAGAAGGTTTATGAATAGAGTAATGCATTTCATAGTGGCTAATACATCTTTTACTGTTGCTTTATCGATCAGTTATAAGTCATAACTGTGCTGTTTTATACTAGTGACCCAGTTTTGGTGCCACTTTCTAATCAGGAATCTCTTATCAAAGATTTATTTGTTCCAACTGAAGACTTAGTAAATAGCATACGAATGCATTATAGATCAGTTATAAGGTGGTTTGACAGTCAGTCCTGAGTGAATCTCAACATCTACTGGATGGTTTGTTGTGAGATTGTGTACAGACGAGGTTCATAGTTCCCAGAGGATGAAGCCTGCAGACCTTGGCGATCCCTTGTGTTTTCCTCTGGTGCCATCATTTAGTTATGAGTGAGATCTATTGACAATCACAGCTGGATGTCCATCATGTTTGTTACAGAGATTCTTCTCAAACTGATTCGTAACAACACTCGTGATCCTCTAACTTTCCATCTAGTGTCAATGTAAAGGTCAATAAGGTCAATAAGGTAAATAAAGTTACCTTAAAGGTTAATTGTCCAAAACTTTGGTTTATAAGCAAATACCTGCAAAAAAATCAAATTCCCACAATCCTCAGCGGTAACATTCTTTTATGTTAAAGAGCTCAAATAAGATGATGAGTGGGTGGATTAATGTTTTATTGATTAAGAAGTCCATATGTCTTATAACCAATTGAGTTATTAATGGATTACCAACATTTATAACTAAGATATTTATAAATAGAAACAATAAAACCAGTCAACAGGTTATTTTAAAACCTGGAAACCTAAAACCTGTTCTTTTAATGACCTATAACTGATATATAAAGCATTGGTAAATAGACTATTAATAAAGGTATTGGTTTCCTCACACAGGATCCTCAGAGCAGAACAAGATATCAGTGACTCATTCTTCCCAGAGCGACAGCCAGAGTATAACAGTTAAAAGCATGACAATCATTCTGTCAACAATTCCTGGTTATTTGTATTTTTGACTTGTGGCAGTTTAACAATCACATTATTGTGTCGTATAAGCACAAGAGAAAGTCAAGTAAATCACGTGCAAGAGAGAAAACCACTGTAACAACTAATCAGTGATCAGTCAGACCCCATGCTTATCCATAATCAGATTACATGCCACTGTCTTTGCATGGCAACTGCATTATGCTTTCAAGTTTGAATATTTCCTGAAATGAACTTTAAATTGTAGCCTGGTGTTTCCATCAGTGCACACGAGTTGAAATCTGCCAAAATGTATTGTGAGTCTCATGCAGTATTGTTGGTTTGAATGTTTGAAGTTATTGTTTGTGCTTGCTTCAGCAATAAAGAAAAAAAAAAGGAAAAAAGTCTTTGTTACAGTTCTGTTGCCTTGTTTTTTCATATCAGGGGGAAAATGTTGCTCCACGTTTTTTTTTTTTTACCAAAGATAGAATATATGACACTTTACCAGGTCATGAATGTACCTGCAGTGTGTGAGTGTGTGTGTGTGTGTGTGTGTGTGTGTGTGTGTGTCCGTGTGTGTCCGTGTGTGTCCAGCTGTCTAACAATAGACTGGGTGGCCATAGGGTGCTACAATCACATGAGTGTGAAGGGTGGGACTATGTATCCTTGATGCTCAACCTGCTGGTGAAACTCAAGGAGCTGAAGTTTGTCGCTCGTCTCTGAGCTCCTTACGTCGGGGTCACAGGTAAGGACGCTCTCATACTTTGAAGTCATTAGATCTTGTGATGCATTTGTATAAAATATGTCCTGCTCCTTAAGTTGGAGTTGACAGAATAAAAGAGTTAATATAATGTAAGTTTGTAATGTTTTATAAATTACCTGTGTTCAGATACTTGAAAAAAACACATTCAGCACGTAAAAGAAAATGTCTTCACTTTCATGGTTCAGTCTTTTCTTGCTACAAAGCATTTGTTTGAACCAAATGTGACTGAATTACAACTATTTCATAGAGAATATTCAACTTTTGATGTTACCTAAATTCACTTAAATTACCTATTTACAATTTTAAAAAAGAGCTTATAGCACCTGCAAAACATTCAAATACCTCATACAGTTTGTCATTTTCTTATTTAGCTGCTATAGTTGTTGAATGCAATACTTGTAAAGTGAAGGATTCATGGTGATCATGAACTTGCACCTGTTGCTGCTGTTGCTGCTGTAAAACACAATATAACTTCTTCTTCTACTGCCACAGTGAGTGCAGCCGTTTAGCTCAGTACTGACACTCGCTGTAAACTGTGAGAACTCTCTGTCATGACGTGCTCTGCGTTGTTTAATGATCACAAATGTTTGGCCATCTAAAAATAACTAACAGGCCGGATCCATCTTGCTGAGCTCATCCATAACAAGATGTCTGACACAGAAGAAGTCCTGGAGGAGGAAGTGCAGTACGTAAACTCATTTCCACACCCACACGCAGTATTCATCCTTTCATTTATACCATTTATTTAGTTAACACATCATGACAAAAGCGTAATTTACTGATCAACTATTTCTTTTTTCTTTTGTCAACACTACTGTTCTGTTACTACTGAAGGGAGGAGTATGTAATATAATTGTTTACATTCACACGCAGTATTTGTACATTTATGTTCATTTTCTGAGGAATTTATTGGGTAAATGCATCATATTAAATAATCTAAATTGTTTCCTCTTTTGTCAACACTACTGCTCTGCTCCCACTGAAGGGAGGAGGAAGGTAAGACAATTCAAACTGCTTGTGTTTATAGCACATTCTTTCCACACTTTTTCCCCTAATTATTCATTCTTCTGATCAACAGCACAAGAGGAGGCAACAGGTGAGAATAACGTCTTTCAAAGCTTTTCATTTATTCAAGCAAGTTTATTAATGACTTCTTCCACTCGTCAGTTTATTCATAATGGCTTCTACTTTCTTTTCTTTGTCCCAGATGAGTCGAAGCCGAAGCCTAAGTAAGAATCCTCGATCTGCTTGTGTTAAGAAAATAGAAACATCCCTTAATGCAGATAAAACAATAATCTCCTGTTCACCTCTGCAGGTTTATGACAAATATATCCGCCCCAAAGATCCCTGATGGGGATAAAGTGGATTTTGATGTGAGTTGATCTTATTGAACTTCTTCTTCTTGACAGAAATGTTATCTTACAAACAACACACACAGACACACACACACACAGTGACAGTGTCTGATGTGGGTTTGATATCAGGACATCCACAGGAAGCGTCAGGATAAGGATCTGTCTGAGCTGCAGTCTCTGATCGAGGCTCACTTCGTCCAGAGGAAGAAAGAGGAAGAGGAGCTCATCGCCCTCGTGAACAGAATCGTGAGTGTGTCACCTGTTTGGTCCAAAAATCACTGTGACTATGTAGACACTGACGGTGTGTGTGTGTGTGTGTGTGTGTGTGTGTGTGTGTGTGTTGTAGGAGAAGCGTCGTGCAGAGAGAGCAGAGCAGCAGAGGGTCAGGGCAGAGAGAGAGAAGGAGAGACAGGCCAGACTTGCGGTAAGATCTCAGTGCACATTCATTCATAACCTCCCACTCCAGATGATCAAACCACACATGACGTTTCCTCTGTGCTGGTTCACAGGAGGAGAAGGACCGTAGGGAGATGGAGGATCAGCGTAAGAAGCTGGGTGATGACGCCAAGAAGAAGAAGGCTCTCTCTAACATGACCCAGCAGTACAGTGCTGGACAAAAGGTCATTCAGCTTTTCATGGCCTCTACTATTCAAATGTGAAACATAATAATCCAACTCAAGTCCTGGTGCCGTGGCTTGGCTCAATTAATTACTACTGGACAAAGGCTACACACATGTAAATAGAACATAGGTATGAATAAGTACAAGTCTACGAACTTGAGTGTTCCCATCTTATGCTACTCTATACTACGTTTGAGAGGCAAACATGGTACTTTTTACTCCTCCAGATATTAATAACAACTTTATTTATTTTGAAAAAGTTAAATTACCCAACAGATATGAAAAAGATCTTCTTTTTTTTCAACTAAAACATGTAAATGATGCTCAAATCTTCACAATCCCCTTAAATTCAATCAAGCTGCACCACATTGCACACACTCATAAATATCAGTCCAATAAATGTGCCTGATTATTTGATAAGAGTAGATTTTTTAGTAATTAACTAACTAAATAACTAACTGGCAGACTTACTGACAGAATGAAAACATTACCTCCTTGGTGTAGGTAATAATACAGTCATAACTATAATACATTGTGTTCTAATATAACAATCACAGGGAAGATAATTCTAGACTGTTGCAATAGCTGGTAAAATAGTTGTTCATTAAAATATCTGAATACTTCCTTTACCTCTATGGTATAATAGTATAGTGTGTTACCCATGAGCAGCACCTGTCAATTGCTTGCAGGTGATGCGTTTAATGGCCGTTGGGAAGCTTTAAGGCGATGCATGTATGGACCATCTGAAACTGGGTAAACTACAGAAAATATCCCGGGTTACCCCATTAATATTATTTTATTTCACTCATTGTAAAAAATAGCCCCCAAGCTCCGCCCCTGACGTGCACCAGTTTTCATACTGTTTCCACTTTTTTTAACTCATCAATCCTGAGTCGGAAAAAGATGATTGAAAAACAGGATACATATTATTGTTGCATTCAGATTGACTTGTGTGTTTGACTAAATACAGACTGACAGCAGAAAAGGAGGCAAGAAGCAAACCGAGAGGGAGAAGAAGAAGAAGATCCTGGCTGAACGCAGGAAGGCTTTCAACATTGATCATCTGAACGAAGATAAACTCAAGTAAGACAGACCTCTGCATAGAGCTGGTTCATGCTAAATGTCAGATGAACCCAAAATTTGATTGAATACATTTTACATTTCATCATCAGGGAGAAGGCCACGGAGCTGTGGCAGTGGCTGATGGGTCTGGAAGCTGAGAAGTTTGACCTCAGTGAGAAACTCAAAAGACAGAAATATGATGTGAGTCATTTCTTTTATAATACAATAATGATGTCACTAAAGTCAAAACAAGGTATTATGATAGAACTCAAACACAGAACCTGAAAGAGTCCGTCCATTTTTAATGTGTTCAGGGATTATTGAAGGAAATACCTCAGTGTGAGGCAGTCTTATCCTTAGTTAGAGACAATCATTGACAGAAAGTTTATTTTCTGGAATGATTGCTCCTCTGTCTTATTTGTGATGTAGTTTCTCTCAGGGAAAAGTCAGAACTTTAAATTAAAGCTGGTCTTCCAAGTTACAGCATGTGTTGGGTTTATTCTAGTTTCCAGAGTAATGTTAGCAGCCTCTACCGGACATGTCAGGTATCGTAAGTGTGTTTCGTTGTTGCTTAACACGGTTTGTGTCCTTCCAGATTAACCAGCTTCTTGCTCGAGTCAAGGATCACCAGAGGTAAGAACAGAAACCCCTCAATACAGTGGATTCACATTCAGACTATAGATACTGGACTTGTGTCTGTTTTGATTTCTTTCTTGTACTAAATCAATCTCTTCTTCTGTTTGTGGAGAATACATATTTAAATAAACATCAATATATACATATTTCTACATTAAGGCCAATTTAAACCTTTACACATTTTGTTTGGTTTCAGTCATGAAATTGGTTACAGATTACCGTCCTTTATTTCGCAGACTCTCAGCCACAAACCTGAGTTTATTCATTGCATACTGTAGTGAATATATATTGTGTAATCTGGCTCATTTAAGCAGTTTTGTTGATCAGACTGGAACACATGATTAACCTAAATGATAATTCAATTAAAAAAACTGCCCCAGAGAAACTTATTGACTTATCTGTGAAAAATATTCATGCCTATGAAGAAGAGAAATTGATTTTTAATCTCAAGACAAATACTGTAAATATAGCAGCTGTGGCTCAGACTGGAAACGTGCTATAAAACAACTTTAAGTATTTTTTTATTTTCTACTTGACCATAACTGGGGCAAACTGAGGCGGATTATGAAAATCTTGTACCATCATAATGTAAAAGCACTATGTATGTATGTAATATATTTAATGCCATTTGTGTCTGTTTTTAACAAAACTATTTTGAGCCAAAACACAACCTATTGACCAGCTACTTGGTTTCACTGCTGAGTGGTTTTCTCTGCTGTTCCGTTTCAGTGCCAAAGGTCGTGGCAAGGGTAAGCTGGGCGGCCGGCTGAGGTAGAGCAGCTTCAGGACGAGGACGAGGCGGACCGAGACACAAGGCGGTCGGCCCATGTGTCTGATGTGTATTCATTGTTCTGTTGTGTTGGATTACGTGTCACTAAACATGATATCATAACATTAAATAACTCATTACATCCACTCTGCTGCAGTTTGTTTGTTTCTGTGAAGGTTTGTTGAACATAAAGATTAGGAGCAGAAGATGTTATACAAAAGCTCAACAATGCCAGAATCATTCAGCCACACCTCACTGAAGGTACTGAAGCCTCAAGAAATGAAACTGATGTAAACACAGCACTACAAGATCAAAGCATCTTCTGTTATATTATTAGTACAAGTTTTAAAGATGCAGCAGTAACACAGCAGTGGATCAATAGCAGTGTGTTACTCATCTTAAGCCCCAACACAGAAGTGTTTGAATGAAAATGATGACGAGCCCTTTAACTCATCCAGTGTAAAACCTCTGTGTCAAAGTAAAGAGCTTCAGTTCAGTGTTGATCAGTTTGAGTCAGATAGAAGGAAGTCTCTCTCTTCTTAACCGCACTGGAACTCATTTAGATATCAAAATCATCAAACTAACGTCCTGATGCAGGATGTAGATTATATATTATAATATATGTAGATTACAGACTGTGAATGAACCTGTACACAAAGTCTGGTGAATGAACTGGATTTCACAGAAACAACCGTGTTTATTCATTTTTACTCTTTCACTGAAATCACAAAGTATTACTGAAACAAAACGGAGGACAACGTCCCGATATGAACAGGAACCAAATTACGTTTATAGGATGCCTGTAACCATGACAACTCTGCAGAACGAAGGAATAAGCTCTGTCGCTATGGTAACAGTGGGTTAGAACAACATGGACTGCAGCGACTTGCGGACGGTGGCCATCTCCTGCTGTTGCTGTGGAAACACATTGACACAAATCAGGACAAGTTGAAGATGCACAATTATTATTATAAATAAAGGTGTGACGTGACAAACATCTGATATAATTCATGGGTTTTCACCCATTTTAGTTGGTCAGTGTTTAACTGTTACTACAGTTGTATGTTTAATATTTTGTTGTGTTTAAGATATGTTGTGCTGTAGCTTTATTTCTTAATAGTGAAAAAGCTGAAATATTCAAATTTAGTTACTTTTTGGCTGATTATTATTATTTTCTGTGAGTTTAGTCTTTTTTGTAAATAATAAAAAGATCAATATTAAACCAATATGACAGTTTAAAGCTGATTCAGACACACACTGAACTCCAGAGATTCTCCGCGCTTTCTCCAGAGGAGGTGCATGTGTGAACGCAAGTGTCTGAGTGTGAGCCTCCGGATCTCTGCGGACTTTCTCCTCCTGAACTCCTGTATAAAGTATTAATCCAGGAGAAGTGGATCCTCCACTGATTCACTGTGAGTGAGTGGGGGGGTGATGAGCCTCTAACACGTGACAGACAAAAACATGAAGGAACTAAAAGAAAACGAATATCTTTGGTGAATAAGTGGTGACACACACGTAGAAGACACAGACGAAGATGTGAAGAGTCTTTGGTGATAAGAGCTGACGACGGTGTCAGGTGATGTAAACATGATCACGTGATCTACGCAGCAGAGTTAATACGTCACTTCCTGTCTCTGTCTCTGTCTGCTGCACCCGGCTGCTCCACCTCTCACCTGAAGAATGAGGAGGATTTGATGCTGTTGTGAACGAGTCTGTGCAGAGAACCTGCTGCTGTGTTGTTCAGGTGTGAAACACTAACTCTGGAGAAACTCTGGAGATCTTACCTAGAGCTCGTCTGAAAACAACTTGACTCTGATTCTTTTTTCATATTGGAAGTTAACATTCAACAGCTTCATTATTGTTATTATTTTTAGCTTTATATTATAAGATGTTAGTTTAAATTTGAAATATTTACATGTGGATGGCGATGTTGCGACTTTAATGCACATCAAACTGCCGTCTGTCAATCAACTCTAACTCACTGTGTCCATGAGGATCTTCTTCTGCAGGGTGGCCATCTCCTTCCTCAGCTCCTGTTGGGCTCCCTGCAGGAAGCTGTCATGGCTCTTCTCCATGTCCTCCATGTTCTGGAGGAAACAGACGACTTCACTTCAACCATGTGAAAACCAGTGGGGACGCCCCCTACCAGTAGTTCTCATACCTCACATTTACTTTTACTTTAAGTTTTTATCAGCACTTCTCTACAGTATTTAACAATAACTACTAATAATGTGGTAAATAAATCAGTGAACACGGCCCGGATCTGGATAATCAGCAGATAAAGGCATTAGTCAATTTAAAATGAATCATTTGTCTTGTTTTTTTTATTACCACAGCACAGATGCTACCAGACTAAATGCAGGATTCTCTTCTGGAGACGTTCTGTGGGTGTCAGGACGTTAACAGGGGGCAGAGGAGAACAACAACCAACATGAAAACATTCAACATCCACGTCAGTTCAAACAGCTTCACCTTCACAAACTGCTCGTACAGCTCTCTGACCGTCTTCAGCTTCTGGTTCTGCACGACTCGGGCCTGCTGCAGGATCTTCTGCTGCTGTCGGAACAGATTCTGCAGAGAGGAGAGTTCATCACCAACATGCTCTGCACTTACAGAATGTTCAGATAACAGTTCAATACTTTAGTCGTGGCATTAAATGTTGTATTCAAAAAACCACTTGCTGTTAATTGATTATTATTCCACTACAACAACTCTCTGATGTGTTAAAGCATGATTCATGATTTCTTACTGTGCACATCATGAATATAGTAACACACAGACCCTCATCATCAGTGTAATCCTTGCGTCACTTCATTTTACAAGAACTTACAGGGAGCAGTTTTGCAGGTTACTAAATGAATAAATTCACTTCCAGTTGATTCGCATACGAACACAGAGTTTTGTGACAACAAGCCGTTGGACGTTGGGACCCCACTGAATGTATACGTGTATTTGGGATGTGTGTACTTAATCTATATATATTTATACGGGAAGCGCTTTGTGAAGTGGTATAAAAATAAATACAAAATAGAACTGGTGGTCACAGAGCATCAAACCTGTGACCTCGTTTAACCAATCAACCAAGAAAGTGGAACTGACGTTGAGCTTCTCCTCCTGCTCCTCAGCTCGCTGGGCTTCAGTCTCCCACTGCTGCAGCGCTGTGGACACCTGCTGCGAGTACTGCTGGCTCATCTTCTGCCTGCAGACACACAATCCATGACGTTAAGAGCCGTTGACATTTTCCAAAGGGATGAAATGTGATGAAATAACAACGAAAGCACAAATGTGTGGAGGATGTCCGACAGAGAGGACTAGTTTCATCAGGCAGCAGAAAGTCCAACCTCTGGCCGTGATAGTTGCCCCACAGCAGCTCCAGTTTGTGTTGACTTCCCTTCATGTAGCTCTTTGTCAGACACTCCAGACGTTTCTTCTTGGCCTGCATCACCTTGCTGATGTCAGCTGGAGGCAGATCAAACTTCACTGCATTAGACTTTCACTTGTTGCAGAACAGAGCTGCATGTTTTCACTTCTCAATACAAGAGATGTGCTGATGACAGAGAAAAGAAAAATCTGCAAACCTCCGAACTTCTCCAGCATCGACTGGACCTCGTTTCTGTGGAAACAAAGTTATTCTGTAAAGTACTACGCCACTGTGAAAGTAGTAGTAATAGTAGAGTAATCGTAGAGTAAAATATGTGAGTATATTTCACAGTATCTAAATATAGTAATGGTAGTAGAGTGTTTATATTTCACAGTATCTAAATTAAGTAGTGTGTATGTCACAGTATTTAAATGTATTATTATTAGTAGTAGTAGAGTGTGTATATTTTTAACAGTATCAAAATGAAGTAGAGTGTGTATGTCACAGTATCTAGTAGTAGAGTGTGTATATTTCACAGTATCTAAATTAAGTAGTGTGTATGTCACAGTATTTAAATGTATTATTATTATTAGTAGTAGAGTGTGTATATTTCACAGTATCAAAATGAAGTAGAGTGTGTATGTCACAGTATCTAGTAGTAGAGTGTGTATATTTCACAGTATCTAAATGAAGTAGTAGTAGTAGTGTGTATATTTCACAGTATCTAAATGAAGAAGTGTGTATATTTCACAGAATCTAAATGAAGTAGAGTGTGTATATTTCACAGTATCTAAATGAAGTAGAGTGTGTATATGTCATAGTATTTGATGAAGTAGTAGTAGTTAGTAGAGTGTGTATATGTCACAGTATTTGATGAAGTAGTAGTAGTAGTAGAGTGTGTATATGTCACAGTATTTGATGAAGTAGTAGTTGAAGAGTGTGTATATGTCACAATATTTGATGAAGTAGTAGTAGAGTGTGTATATGTCACAGTGTTTGATGAAGTAGTAGTAGTAGAGTGTGTATATGTCACAGTATTTGATGAAGTAGTAGTAGTAGAGTGTGTACATAAGTACCCGACAGCACATGAAGCCTCCTCCACATCAGGTGCAGCTCGTTTCTTTGGTACTTTGTCCACTGTGGGAGTTTGATCTTAGAAAATGAAACTGTGGATTAATGTGGTGTTACTTCATTAAAAAGTTGTATCTCCATCTTCACTCACCTTCTATCACTTCATCTTCTGATCCACTCATCTCCTTCTTCTTTTCCTCAGTGAAGTCGAACACTTTGTCACATTTCTCCTCCACTTGTTTCCTCCTCACCTGTTTCCTCGCTGACGCCATTTTCAATCGAACACTCTGCGTTAACTGTGGCTAACAGTGTATCAAGCTAACGTTAGCTTAGCCTGCGCTGCTAACAGAGCTAGCTTCACTAAAACACAGCTGGACACACCTGGAGTTTAACTTTAACTCTTCAACTCAAAGACACGTGTTGTTTAAACCTTTAACCAGAGGGAAGCTCCAGCAGAAACCAGTTTACACCAGGCTAAGCTAATGTGGCTAACAAAAAGAGATCACATGAAACTGTGGAAAGTTCTGGAAACTCTTTTCAAACTAAACTAGTTTCTTTATAAATGTTTCCTGTGATTAAAAGTCTTTAATTTATTAGTAGTATTAATTATTAAGTATTTAAACTAAACTAGTTTCTTTATAAATGTTTCCTGTGATTAAGTCTTTAATTTATTAGTAGTATTAATTATTAAGTATTTAAACTAAACTAGTTTCTTTATGTTTCTGTAATTTAAAGTATAATATATTAGTCTTAATCATTAAGTATTTAATCTACACTAGATTCTTTATAAATGTTTCCTTTGATTATTTATTAGAATTATTAATTATTAAGGAATAAAACTAAACCAAATGCAGTTTCTAACCAGTCAGACCCCATGCTTATCCATAATCAGATTACATGCCACTGTCTTTGCATGACAACTGCATTATGCTTTCAAGTTTGAATATTTGCTAAAAGGAACTTTAAAATTGTAGCCTGGTGTTTCTATCAGTGCACACGAGTTGAAATCTGCCAAAATGTATTGTGGGTCTCATGCAGTATTGTTGGTTTGAATGTTTGAAGTTATTGTTTGTGCTTGCTTCAGCAATAAAGAAAAAAAGTGGTTGTTAGAGTTCTGTTGCCTTGTTTTTTCATATCAGGGAGAAAATGTTGCTCCACGTTTTTTTTCCAAAGCTTGAGTTTATGACATTTTACCAGGTCATGAATGTACCTGCAGTGTGTGTGTGTGTCCATCTGTCTAATAGACTGGGTGGCCATAGGGTGCTACAATCACGAGTGTGAAGGGTGGGACTATGTATCCTTGATGCTCAACCTGCTGGTGAAACTCAAGGAGCTGAAGTTTGTCGCTCGTCTCTGAGCTCCTTACGTCGGGGTCACAGGTAAGGACGCTCTCATACTTTGAAGTCATTAGGTCTTGTGATGCATTTGTATAAAATATGTCCTGCTCCTTAAATTGGAGTTGACAGAATAAAAGAGTTAATATAATGTAAGTTTGTAATGTTTTACAAATTACCTGTGTTCAGATCTATATATACAGTCTATGGTTCAGATACTTGAAAAAATTAATCAAAACAGTTGTAGATTAATTTCACATCAATCAAATCGTAAAAGCAACGAGTAACACTTCATGGAAATGTTTGAGAAATCAACAGAAAAACTAGTTCATTATTCTGATAATCAGTTTAGTAATTATTCACCAATTGCTTTTTTTAAATGACAAAAATAATCACATCTACATAAGTGTCCAAATGTGGTTCTAAACTGGACTGTTCCATGGCTGCATACAAATAATACCGTTATTACCAGGAAACATGAATGTAGAAAAATGGTATTTGTTGCTAAATGGTAAATGTGAGAATATTTCAATGAAGTTAATTTCTTCGGAAAAAAGTAGCAGTGGTCACATTTTTAATGAAAGAAGTAACATGATAAATAGCGTCTACAGCACGTGTTGTCATTTCTAGCTTTAATTCAAATCTACGTTCAGAGCAGTCATTCCTCGGCGAGGCTCCACATAGTGGTGATGCATAACCTTCTCTGTATATTCATCGTTTTAATTACATAAGAAAAATATAAAACTCTAGGAGAGGAGCAAGTGATGGTGATAAGTGCTGCCGTTCTTTAAATTTCAAGTCCTTACTATACATTAAAACTATGTTTAGATACACACATATCCACATCAGTGCATTTTCAGGTTGTTCGTTTCTGCAGCCTCAAGTGATGGGAGATTCTAGGGGTTCTGGAGGGTCGGGTGGTCCGTGAGGGATGAGGGTCTGTGTGAGATGAAGCGAGGGAGCTGATGAAGAGAGGCCGTCCTCACCACATGTGGGTCTCTCTGATCTCTGCTATGACCTGGCTGGCTTTCTGCAACGCCTGCACACAGCCATGGAAAAAAGGAGGAAAGTGTGTCAATTAAACAACTCTGTTATTTGTATTCCAGAGGCAAACTTCCTGGGTAAACAATAGGGACAAGTGCTTTTTTTTGTGTGTGAAAGTGACTGATTGTGGATATTCTCGTAGCTTTCCCCACGACCCTTGACAAATGTGTTACCTTGAGCATGTCGGCAGCCTCGTTGCGTCTCTGTGCCATGTCCTCGGACTCCGTCAGCAGGTCGTCCAGCAGAGCCGCCTTGTATAACTGACCCACCAGTTCACTCTGCAGGGAATCTTTCACGTGGTTCACCAGGAAGTGCATCACGGCCTTCGGTACACTGAGGCCAAACGACAACAGCAGAGGAGGAGACAGTGGAACACATGAGAAGGGACAGATCATGTCTAAATTTCAAAAACCTCAGGGTGGACAAAAAAATAAACGAGCAGGGACAGTTAAATGTATACCTGTCCTGGATGTTCTTCCGTACAATGAGAAAATATGACTTGATGAGTCTCTCGATAACCTCACAGTCCCTCTGCTCTCGAGCAGACAACTTCCTGGACACTGGAACAGGCTGAAAATGAAAATTATCCACTTATTAGTGCCCTAAATGGAATGTGATCAGGGAAATTTATACATAAACAACAGTAGAGCAATGAAGTCTTCATTTTTTTAAATATACATTTTTTTTATGAATAAAACTGTATACACCAAGTTAGAATATGTTTTCAAAACTATGATATAAAGTGCACATGATTCCACTTATTCCATTATTCTGTTAAGAAGTGTTTTGAAACTTTCTGCTATTATGAGTGTGTGTGTGTGTGTGACCCACCACATCTAGGAGGTTGACAGCATAGCCTTTCTGTTGCATTGCAGGAAGTGGATAAAGGGCTGCTGGTCTGTCACCAGCTGCAAACTCCTCTCCCTTCTTCAACATGCCCCTCCAGTTCCCCATCCCGCTGTCTGTCTGCTCGCTGACATTCTGACCACTCTGAGAGCCACCGGCCACCGCCTACAGAGAGGAGAGAGACGCTGGGTGAGGATGACTCCTGCTCAGGGACTTAAAAAGGACTGGAAATATATATATATATATATATATATATATATATATATATATATATATATATATATATATATATATATATATATATATATGTGAGAAGGAAGTCAGTTAAAGAAGTTACATCAACAAGTTTAGAAAACTGTGCAAAGATATGAGAAAATGTATGTTAATTTTCAAAAAACACTTGTTTCATGCCATAAGCCTTCTTATTATATTCTTATTTAAAGTAAGTTTGGTAAATAATAAAATAAAATCATTTTATTTTAAACAGTTTTTTTTAACCATTGTCTTCAATCATAATTTACAATTTTTGGTTACATCGACCATGGCAGAAGATTAAGACAATTGAGAAAACTAATTCTTTATATTTAAATGAAACACTACATGCAGAGTGAAAATCGGAGGTTAGATCAGTCAAGGTAGAACTTGCCCCTCAGACCTCACTGTATTGCCGGGACATTAAAGACCAAATATTCCTGTAACAGGGGTTTGGTTAAATGTTAAAGGACTCTCATAAGAAATGTCTGAATCAATAACATCATTAAGGGCCTGGAGGTGGGCAGACGATAAATGTGGGCAGGCAGTGAGTGAACGGGACACACCTTGGCGACCTGGCCTTCAGAGAAGAGCTCAGTGGGGGAGGGGGACTGCCCACCTGGGCCTTTAAGGGACTAAAGAAAGACATCAGAAAAGAGTAGACAGAGAACTGACAGGAGCTACAAGTAGAGGGAACTTAACATAATGAGACGAAAACTTGGTTTCTTAAGTTGGAGACTGGACTCGATGCATATGTGCAGAAAATCTTTTAAAGCCTTTTACAAGAAAACAGTGACTCTCACAGAGACGGACTGTACCTTGTCTCTGGGGACAGCAGAGGGCAGGTCTCTCATTCTGTTGCGTCTCTGCTCCTACAAAAATACCCAGAAAGAAAATCAATAAAGAATGGTGATAATAAAACATGGGTTTGACATGTTTCAGTTCCATTAGTTGTTATTTTTTAAATCTTTTGACTCTTTTGTTCTGTGCTGCTATTGAAATGATCAATAGGATCAATGCAGAGAAAGATAATTCACAGTTAAAATGATCAACCTGACATTTTATTTGAGAAACATAAAACAATTAATTTATTAAATGCACTGCATGTATATAAATGTAATCTGTAGATGCTCAATTCTTACTTCTATGTTATTGTTCATGAGGCCACAGGCGTCAGCGAAGTCGGGGTGTTTAGTGTTGATATAGGCCAGCTCGATGGCAACAAGGTTATGAACCTGAAAAGACATTTAGAACATTGATTAAAAAAACAGATATAGGGTGTGAATGAATTTTTAAAATTGCTCAGTGGTGTTTATGGTTAGCAGGTCCTGACCATTTCATTGGTGACAGGGAGTCTCTTTCTTAGTAATGCGGTGACCACTTCTACAATGGCATCATGGAGCTTTGGAAACCTCAGCAACTCCTGCAAAGAAGAAACAATCACCAGAGTTTTAATGAGAGGCTGCAGTTTTGTGTATTTACACCGTACGACTGTGCTTTAGGCTACATCCACACTACTATGCTTTAGTTTTCAAACACCTCAGTGTTTCTATGTTTACACCTGCTGTCCACACTGCTCTGGAGTTTTCAAGTGACTAAAACTGGGAACTTTGGAAACGCCGCAAGCTTTATTTTGAAAACTCTGGGGTGTGGACGGGCAAAAATGGAGACCGTGGGTTGTTTCTGTTCAGTCATGACGAGACTACAAGTGGTGAATGCAAAACTTGAACACTTAATGTCAGTAACAGTTCCACCTCGTCATCTAGTCTTTTCACCATTGATGTTCCTTGCTCGTAATATTTCCTATAACTAAGCAACCAACAGCAGAGTAGACAATCTGCTTCCTGTTTACATCAGCGTGAACATGCCCAGTGTACGTAAATGGTCACGTGATATATGTTTTCAGGTGTTAGTATGGAGAGATATTATAACTGATACCGGCTGTTTTTAAACTAAAATGTATTAGTAAGGATGTAGCCTTAGTTTTCAGTGCTATCTGTGTGTGTATATGTGAGCTCACCTGTGTGCTGTAGTTGCTGCAGTGTTGGATGATCCTCTGCATCTCCTCGTGAACCAGCTCCACGCAGCGAAGACTGGGCTCCTCTAGACGCTTGACCTGCCGCTTCACCAGCAGCTCAAACGAAACCTCAGGCACGAACAAAGCAGGCCTGGGGCCCTGTACAAGCACAATGAAACCTTCAGCCTGAAAAAATGTGCCATTTAAAATACAAATTCTGAGCTGGAGAGGAGGCAAAAACCCACCGTTGCATTTCTGATTGCTGTGAGTACGTCAATGGTGGACAGCCCGCCCAGAGGGTCTACTGACTCCAACGTGCGACCAAACGTCTCATGAAATATGTAACAGATTCTTGCTCCACCACATCTGAAATAAAGAGTAAAATGCGATAAACATACAAGCAGAATTTGTCAGGAGTGAGCAATTCCTAGTAGTGCTAGGTATCTGCAGTTCAGTACTCACAGTTCAGTTGTCTCAATGTACTTGGCCGTGCCCTCTATGGTGTGACAGTACTCTGCAGCAAACTTGGTGATGAGCTGCAGCAACATGGAGTTCTTGTCATCAACGGGTTCACCGTAGCTGTTGAGTAAAGACTGGTACTGGGCTGACAGCACGTTGATCCTCGTCTTCAGCTCAGGAAGACAGTCTCTGATGTGGTGCATCAGTAACCTGGAACATTAAAAAAAAGGTCACAAATTTTTCTTTATTTTTGTTAGATTATTGAGATCAATATTTGTTGATTTACCATAAAAGGAATTTCATTATAAAGGTCAAATTAATACATAAATACCAACTTACCTGTTCAACGTTCGGGCCAGATATTTAGTTCCGTTTCTGTTTGTGAGGGAGGGGTACTTCTTTTGTAGGAAGGCGTATTCATCACGGATCGCATCTGCCACACACTTCCTTTGATTGATATCTAACTGACTCCTAAAACATACAACAAAATTAATCATTAAAAAGGTGTCAGTAAAAAGGTGTCAGTATTTCTGTGAAGAACCTTTTTGGCCTTTTAGTCACAGGTGCCTGAATTCAGACTGATATAAGGGGGTGAACGTGACATGTTACCTGTTGACTACACCAATAATGCCCAGTTTGACAGGAATGACTCTGCCCATCAATATGTCCATAGCATCTGTACCAGCATCCATCAGATCCAGCTTGGTCACCACAGCTAGCGTCCTCCTACCTGACCACACACACAGACACACCTGGCTACAAAAACACTGCTGTGATGAGGCAGAAAAGCTGTACATGACTAAAGGAAATAAAATAGAGTAAAATGAAAAGAGAAAAAAGCAAGGCACATACCATCAGGGTCAACATCGCGGGCCACTTTAAGGGCCTCTGACGTCGCCATGTCTGTGTTGGCAGCAGTCACGGCCAGGATGATGGAGTTGGGGTTTGAAATATACTTGATTATCAGTTCTTTTATCTGGAACTCGATGTCTTTGGGCTGGTCTCCCACAGGCAACTGTTTAAAACAAAACACACTGACTTTATATTGGGTAGCGCATAATGCAAAACTAGGGCCAACCAGTCATACAATGGTTTATTAATTTCAGGTGTTTCTAGATATTTTTGTAACATTTATCAGTGCTTAAAAACTGTAAATAACAATAATACACAATTAATCAAGCTTCCCAGATACTGTGGCTAACAATTATAATAACAACACAATAAGCCTGGTTCTAAAAATTATAAGTAGTGATACTGTGGCAGGTAAGAAAAATATTCGAGACCATTATAAATGTTATTCAAGACTATTTAATAGCTTCTAAAGCATTTTTGAGAAAACCGAAGACTTTTCCAAATCTGCAGATATACTGCATGACTTAATGTGCAGCATCATGTATAGTTCATAATTTAAACAGGTTTGGACATTGGGAAGCAAAAGAGATATAGAATATCTCACCTTTGTAATACCAGGAAGATCCACTAATGTGAGGTTCACTACATGTGGTGAGAAGATTTTCAGGTGAATCGATTCATCACTAACACCCTGGGGACAGAAAAAATCCGTTTACGGACTGATATTGCTCGAAACCAAAATCTCAGTTCAAAGCTGACAATTGATATCATCCATTTTCTCCTTGGATATAATCCCTCATAATATGTTTGATTATCTTACTTTGTTATTCCCAGAAATTCTATCAGTTTCTGCTTCAATTTCACTCCTGATCTCCTCGAAATCGGTGTAGATCTGAAATAACAATTAAACTGTGAAAAGCAGGGACTCTGACATGTCGGCAACATCAATGTAAGCAGTAGTTTATACTATCCTAATAACATATATATAACACATAGAATAACAAAATAAACAAAGAAACATTTACTGAGGTGCCCTGTTGAATGTCATGAGGCCATCAGCACATCATAATGGTTTCTTTGTTTACCCTACAGTCATATGAATATTTTAACTGTGAGAAGGCGTGCAGAGTTACAGATTATATGTAACATTAGTTTTTGCTGTTGGAAACATAATTGCAAAATCACTGTAGCTCTCAACAGCAAATCAATAGAGGATACAGAATTAGGGTATTTTGTGATCAGATCCAGGTTATTCAATATTTAGATGTTGCTATAGTCAGTATATGCATGAAATACTTCATTCACTATTTGTTGCCCTTACCTTGTTTTTGGTGTGTAAGAATTTTCCCCATTCCTCTCCATCGATGGCTGCAGAGGACGAGGACAGATTTTTCAGTTAAAGATGACAGATGGAGCCTTTACATCAATTACTATTTTTACTATAAATCTGTTAAATGTCTCATGGGAGGGATTTCTCTGTTGACAAGGAAGGGACAGAAAAACTCTTCTGCCAAAGATCCACAGCTGAAGAGTTTAGAAAAACAACTGTTGTTTTCACACAACAGTAATGGAAGCAAATTATAGCCAAAAGCAGCAAAGGATGTGCATTTTAGGAAGCAGTGACTGTAACAGCATTTCAAAAACAAAGTAATTTCTTCAGCTGCAATAATTAGCATTGCAACAAACAAGGAAAAACATCAAACCCAGGGTGGAGTCTATTAGTCAACGTAGATAAAGCTGGTGTTTGAGGAAATTACATGTGCTCTTTGTGAAGAAAAAAACTCAGCACAAAGTATTTTCAACAAAAATGTCTTGTGTCTAATTTTAAGTGAGTCTAAATGCATGTGAGGGCATTAGCTGCATAAAGTGAAGCCACTTGGTTTGGCAGCTATGGAAGAGCTTCACAAATACAAGCCAGGATGGGGAAGAATGGGCAAAAGAGAAGGAGGGGGGGTGTTCTTATGTAAGATACAAAACACAATAGGAAATAGAACAAGAAAGGGAGACCTCTGTAAAGGCGTCCATTTTTCTTGGACTCTGTGGTTAAAGAGAGATGACAGGAGACAAAAGGGTTAGCCTGGCTATCTGCAGCTCCTGCATGGCTCTCTGTGGCAGTGCAGAGACACAGTGACACTATCACCGCTCCTCAAAAAGACTTTAAATTCATGCAGAAATTCATGGCCAATTTTACTTCCTGGTTCATTTCAGTCAGAAGTAGAAGATATCAGTTCTCACTATGAATTAAAGAGCCTTTCCTTTCATAACACAATTACAAACAGTGGTTTATGATTATGCAAATGTGAAAGCAGTGGTGGTAAGTAACTAATTACATTTAATCAAGTACTCTACTATTATCAAGATATTTGCACTTTACTTAAGTACCTCTATGTTTTGCTGCATTATACTTCTAATGCACAATATTAAAGAGGTAATCACTGTATTTTAATACTAAATTACAATTATATGAAAGCTCTAGTGAGTAGTTACTCTGCAGATTTAGATAATTAATACAATATATATCCAACAAATAGGTTATTATCATAGTTTAAGCAATCAGGCAGTTAATAAAGTAGCTACGACTAAATCATCTTTACTTACTGCAACATGAAAGTGATGCTTACACAATAATGCATCAATAATTATAATAAATTAATGTCTTATGTGGAGATATAATATATAGTTATTATGATCCAATATATATTGTAAAATTGGGATATTCTGCATAATGAGTAGTTTTATTTTTGGTAAGTTAAGCATTTTTTTAAGCAAATACTTGAATTTGGTACTGATTTACTTGACTATAAACAAGACTTTTACTTATAACCGAGGATTTCTGCACTGTGGTAGTGTGTGCTCAAAGATTTAGCTTCAATATAAATCTTAAGAACTCAGCATCTGCTAAATTTACAAAGCTACTTGTCTGATTCATATCAAAACTGTTACATCCACATGCATTCATTTGATTTGATTTATTGTGGATTTACACTTTAATCAGTTAAATGCCACATGTTCTGATAAGTGCTGAAATAAAAATCCCTCTCTATGCATACTGACTATTCATCAATTAACACTTAATTCCATGAAAACCAAACAACACCAAAGAGGCAGAAGAAGAAGAGGTCACAGTGATGATACCATTTTCTTCGCTGGTTTTCCTGCGGTCCTCTGGATCAATGTGCACCAGCTGTAGGATGAGGGGCCGGCGTGTGACGATGCCAGTGCCACGAGGAAGGATGTCCCTACCAACCAGGCTCTCTAAAACAGAACTCTTTCCACTGCTCTGTGGACGATAAAGACAACAACATCATTAGCATAAACAAAGAAGAGACTGAACACTGAGGAGAGAAATCTGCGCTCAGAATGACACTTGAGATACTGCACAAAGACTTCCAGGAGCTGCACGAGTCTGGAGTCCACATTTAGCTCCCTGTTAGGTGGTACTACTTTTGGATAGTATAAGAAGTTGGCTTATGTGCTGAATGTCACATACCTGTCAAAACAAACCTAATGGTTGCTTCAACTTTCCTGTACAGTATCTATCCACACAACCACTTGGTGCCACTAGGCGGCCATTTCTTGATCATCATGAACAGTAACCTCTAATGAGATCTGGTGAACTGAAATAACTTGCTTGGCTGGCAGAGTCCGCTTTAATGAACTGGACCAAAAATTCCTCGTTAGGGAAGGAGGGCTCAAAATGTAAGCTCCAAAAAAAATCTGATGATATAATATCAGACAGTTACAGTTCTAAACTAAAGGTCATTGCAGATCTGGACCTTTGTGGAGTCCTGGCAAGATCAAACATAACAAATGAAGGATTTGAAAAGTTGTTCTGTCTCAGAGTAAAATCATCAGACTCCTGCCAAACGGTCTGAGACAGTCACATCCAATTAGTCGACCAGTAAAAGTAAACATGTTCGACAAAACCCCCTACTTTAAACCAATTAGGGTAGTAAGGTGGTCAGAGTAAAACTGTATTAGACAAGAGAGGCGTTGATTCAAGTTTATAATCATTAGTGGTTTGCTGAGAGCTGTTTGTAATCATCTACTCACTGCAATCATAGAACTACGAGTACATTAAATATAATTTAATAAAACAGCATCAACAGAACCTGATCATTTTAAGCTTCATGGTAAGATTTACAGCAGGGCTGTTCATTTGTTTTATTTAGATGTAGGTTGGCAACTAACAATTTGTTTAATTATTGATGCATCTGCTGATTAATTTAAACACTAACTTGTTCATGGCCAACAGTCCAAAGTTTAATGATAATGACAACAAAAAGCAGCAACTTAGAAAAGCTTGAACTGTTTGAAATGTTTGAGTCAGAAAAAAACTATAGTTGTTAAACTGTCAAAATAGCCAGTAATCAATAAACGTATAGATTATTTGTTGCAGCTCTAGTTGGAGGTACTTAATAAACTGTCATCTTAGTGTAAGTTATTTGATTGTGTGCATGAATGGATATGATCTCTAAAATAAACCAAACCAAGGTTACAGACAGATGCTTGGTCATGCTAATAATATGAGGAGAGGGATGTGTTTATTATTCAGGGGACCAGATACACAACACAAAATAGAATAAAATACATGGTTATAAACTAAATCTTTAATTAGTTGATTGTAGGGGCTCCTGTCTGAGCTTTTGGTCAAATAACACACTTGAAAAGATCACATTCTGGTCAACAAAATGTCTTGACAATATCATCACGTTTGACAGACTAACTGATCACCAGATGAATTGATAATGAAATCCCCAGTAGCTTCCCAGTTCTATATTAATAAATAAATCAGACTTTCATTTTATTTCTCAGAGCGTGATCTCTACTACATGTCTGAGATCTGTGACAATCTGTGTGCTCACATGTAGCTAATGCTAACTTTGGAGCTAGCTAACCAGGACAATTTGATGGGCATAAACATGTCAAGTGTAAGTTAAGTCAGCCCTGAGTGCTAATATCTACGGCCCCTGTGTCAAAGTGAAACAAAAACAGCGCTGTGAAGATGAAAGGAGCCTGGGCAGCAAGTGACGCAGGCTAACGTGGATGCTAACCTCTGAGCGGAGTGACGTTACTCACCTGAGTTCCCACAACAACTATCTGCGGCAGTTGAATAATGTCTGCGCCCACCGTGTTGAACACATCCTGCAGTTTGTTGATGACAGGTATTAGAGGCTCCATGAGCTCCGCTGCTGACCGCACAGTCTGCTGTCTTCACCCTGACACACACACGGGGACAAAGTCATTCAATGTCCCTCGGCTAGTAGCTGGCGTCTCTCCGGAGCTTCAGACAACTGCGCACACAGTTGCTCCGAGATGCATTCTGGGAGTTTGAGTACGCCAGAGTCAGGGTCAAGTGCTCAGTGTTCCGGGTTTGACATTTTCTGAACTACATTTCCTACAGATGCCGTCATACTGGTGTTGAACCAATGGAAATCCAGATATATATATATTTCCTGAACGGCAACAGTAACTATGGTGAATACCAAAATATTTATACGTTAATCCCATGAATGAAATGCGTACGCTACATATTTGGGTGTGGCTAAAAACCAGTTTGACATTTCATTACCACCCATAAACCGTACATTGATTTACATTTTAGTCTTTTTGTTGATTAAATTAAATTAAATCAAGTTAGCTTTACAGCATTTGCATGTGTTTTCAATACACAAATACAATATTAAAGACAATCCAAGAACCATATCAACAATAATAATGTCAAATAACAATAGTTAGAAACATAAAATATTGCAATAAGGAAATCTTTTTTACATTTAACCTTTTTGAAATGGAGAAGCAATATGGCAGTTAGATGAAGAAACTGTATAACAAACAAGGATGAGGTGCAGCTGTTTCGATAAATGATCAACGGGACACACAACAAATAGTGAAATATTTTAAGGCATAAGAAAGAAATCAATTCATCACAAATTAAAAATCATTAAGTAAAAACTAAAACGACTATGGTTTGTTAAATAAATCATATTCTTTTGTAGCAGATTAAGTCCATTGCATTTTTCTTCTTCATGAGTTGCGTTGGTGAGAGAGAGAATTTCATTATGAAATACATTAGATCTCAGTTTTGTTATAATGTACGTGAATTTGTGAACAATGAGATTTTCCCAGGATCAGAATGATATTAACCAGATAGTCATCTTTGCAAATGTCCATGATAAGTCCATAAATAGGGTCCATTTGGGAGGAGGTTTCATGCTGGAACATCTTGGTGGGCAATACAATACTCAGAATAAGTAATACAGGTAATCAAGCTTTCACAATATAGTAAATATAAAAATAAACAAATGACAGATGGAGATGGTGCCACTAACTTGATTATATTATAATATATATTTAAAGATGTCTGTGTCCAACTGTTTGTGTCTGTTGTTGTGACAACTCGGGACATATTTGGCAGCTAAAACATTCTATAAATAAAACTATTCTTATTTCTCCCTGTATGAATTGTAATTTCTCCCTTTGTGTCAAACTTTGGAATCTGGGGCATTTTTTTGCAATTTGAGGAAGAATAGCTCCCCAGTGTTTCTATATTGTTTTACATTTATCAAAA
Source organism: Hippoglossus hippoglossus (assembly GCF_009819705.1). Taxonomy (NCBI): domain Eukaryota; kingdom Metazoa; phylum Chordata; class Actinopteri; order Pleuronectiformes; family Pleuronectidae; genus Hippoglossus; species Hippoglossus hippoglossus. Next base: position 17,875,213 of record NC_047156.1, read on the forward strand.
GCAGAACTCTGTCTCTACAGTTCCTTCATTACCTTGACAGCCCAGCCTGTCCTCTGTGTGCAGCCAGTTCTGCTTATATCTGCTCTGTGGTCATTCTCTGTACAATGTCAATGTCTTTCTCAGGTTGGTATCAATGACGGATTCCCTTCTCCATAATATGAACAAGCACAACATTCTCATTCTGAGGTAACAAAAGACACAGGAAGGAATCTCAATTTGTTCTCTACATTTTATTTCTAGAAACACATTCTTTGAAAAACAAACATAAAACTGGAAATGTAAAGTGCTATTGGACATTTTACAACAACGATATGAATATAAGAAATAAATATTGCACAGCACAATGTCAAAGGAGCATGTTCCGTGAATGAGGTAACACAAGTGTTGGGAAATGTGAATGTATTGAGTGTTTCATCATGTGCAGAGCATCAATTCATATAGCACATATACTGTTATATACTATTTCTTCAGCTTTGCACTGCAGCGTTCTTAACACTTGATCTTAATCTAAACATACATATTTTACACTGCAAAATACAAATTGCAATTAAAATGGACAGCTGTATTCAACACTGCACAGTCTTAAACTTTTTTTGAAAATACAAAATCTGCTGATTCATAGAAATATGAGTCACAAAACCCCAGGTTCATACTCTGGTTTACAGTTTAAGTGTCTCAATACCTACATTTTAGGAGTCGTGGTTCAGTTTCATGAAATGAAAATGTAAATCCATAAAAATATCTCAAATTTAAAAAGTAAAGAGCAGGTTAACTGCGGGTCAACAAGAACTAATAACCATGCAGTATTTGAATGAAATTTGCTCGTTTTCTCAGATTAGTGTTGATTCTCTCTGATTATTTTTGAGTTTGTAGCGTTTGTGGTTCTTTACTTTCAGCTTGTGTTACATTGAAAATTATAGACAACGCTTCGCTAGTATAATCCAACATTGGTCTCAAACATTACATTCAAGTTGATTTAAAAACTCGCTAAAAATGTTTCTCCAAAATACAACATTTGAAGCTTCACACTTTGAATAGAATTGCAGGTCTGTCTGGGCCATATCCACTAAATTCTCCGACATTTCTGTATACACGTACATCTCTTCTCTAATTATATCTTACAATTTAGGGATATTTATAATTCTTTATAATTATATAATAATAATACATGGTGTTCAAAAGTTAGACTGGCCCTCTCGAGTAATGTGTTCCAACAAGATGTAGAACAAATCCTAAAACACAGACTGAACACAGCAACATGTGCAGGGTCCCAGGTTGTTGTTGACATTGCTCCCCATTTCACAACCATAAGCAAAACTCTGCTAGAAGCTATTGTCTCTGCCCTCAGCTGTGATTTGAGACTTACAATAGCAGAACCGACACAAAAGAAACCAAAAACTCTACAAAAACTGAGTGGTGGGTGAACTACGCGAGAACAACACACATGTTTGTGCACCTGGACTGTTTTTGTATTAAAACAGTGAAATGAACAATGTTTTGAAGTTCAACTATCAAAAGAAGGTGCTTGAAGTACAGGTTACTTCAACAAGAACTGAAAAAGTACTACAATCATTTCAAAGTTCAAGGGCACACAGGAAATAGCCTGACGTAAAATGAAGCTTATTTAAATTTGGACCAAAGCTTGTTAAACTGTGTAGCTTGTCATTCTGTGACGTCAGTTCAAACGTCACAGTTCAGATTTCACAATACCTGAACCAAGTGGCTTTCAGTGACCTAATCAATGCAACAGTATTGCATTCCCTTAAGGCAATTTTAAGTCATGTATCACTTTACTTTGTATCTCAAGGTGCAGTGCAGTCTGTGTATGTGGTCACCATGTTTCCTCTGCGTTGCGTCACGGTTCTGCAGTGTTGTTTTGATGCACCATGAAACCCGTTTTCAGACTGCTTGTTGTGTCTGTCAAAAGTAAACATTCTCTCTATGTCTTCAAACATGTCATCAAAGATACCTCCTGCTCCAAAGCCTCCTTGAGTGTGTCTCTTGTGTCTGCTGTGGGACTCCTTGTGGTACCTGGAGTGTTCATCGAAGTGTCTTCGGTGACGGGCGTGTCTGTTCTGGCTGTATATGTCAGAGTCTTTGAATATGTCATCAAAGCTGAAAGGCTGGTGGGCTCCCTCTCTGTGTCTGCGTCGAGTGTCCCCGGTGAAGTAGGCAGAGGTGTCGCCAAACAGGTTATATTCTCTTCTTCTGGTCTCATCTGATAAAGTTTCATAAGCTGCATGTGAGAAAGGGAGAAAATATTTAGACAAGGACGGAGACATTTAGCACTGTATCTGATCTGAAGGTTTGGCTACAATGACAAAGGCTTGACGGAAGCCCAAACGTAAACATCAAACTCTGAATTGAAATTGAAACAGATAAATCAATATTTGAATCTGCATGGTGGACAATATATGTCAGAACCAGTTGACTTGTGTACAAACTCTCATAATTTGTACTTGCTGCTGCTGTTGGTCATTAGTGTTTCCAATGTGCTGCATATTCTCTTTCTTTACACAGTCTATTGTTCTGTACAATCCGGATCATTCACCACTATAGTTTAAGTACTTTTGTACCATTCTTTAAATCATTTGTTCATTTTTGTTGTTATCCTCGTCTCTAGCTGTATATCTATTTCTATGTAAGTACACTGAGAGCAATGCAAAACTAGAATCAAATTTCCTGTACATGTACATATACTTGGCCAACAAAGCAGAGATTCTGATACTGATAAGGGTAAACAATTGATCTTTACATGACCCCCCCACAAAAAAAGAACAAACCACCTGTACCTTCAGCAATTTCCCTAAATGTCACTTCCGCATCCGGGCGCTTGTTCTTATCGGGGTGATATTTCATTGCAAGCCTGTGGAACGCCTTTTTTATCTGTCTCTCAGTGGCGTCTTTGGGCACTCCCAGTATATCATAGTAGTCCTTCTTGGCAAGTATGATCTCTGTTATCATGAGGATGCACACTGCAACTGTTACAGCAGACTGTGAAGCTGCCATGGCTCTGATGTCACCTGGAAAATGAGAACAAGATAAAGTTTTAATTTGTTAGAGTAACTTTTAGATGCATGCAACAAAGCTTATGAGTGTTAATTGGCTGGAGAGCAACAATGCACCTTAGTCTGTGGCTGCTTTAGCGATACAATACTGTAGATGTTTAATTCAGCTTTTGATTTGGCAGTTTTCAATTTTTTTTGTGCCAAAGAACTAACTGATACTCAGAATACAGTCTTTGGGTTCTTACCTATACATAGACACCAAGATCATGCAAATGGAGATGACAGATGTGGAGCTTTTCGTGATTTATTTTGAGTCCAACCCCTCCCCAAGACCCAACAAACTATCTAATAAACTTCCATAAACCAGTATATAATTATATATGTAATTATAAACACTGTTTGTGGCAACAAAGGCAGTTTGAGGAATTTGAGCTTGCCCTTACTGGGGACCCCAGTCCCGTTATGCTCTGTCATGACATCAGCTCTGACGGTGGCTAACAGCTGCAGCTCAAACACGCTCCTTCCTTCTATCACCTACCTATGTCAGGTTTGACAGGAGAGCCGGTTGTGTTGCACTCACACTGTCTATGAGCTGTTTAACCCGAGTTAAACATGACGCTGTGAACTTGTGTTGCTCATCGTGAGACGCTAGTTAGCAGCAGCATCGTTTCCATGTCTTCTTCTTCGATCTCCTCCTTGTATCAGGGCAAGCAATGTATGTTGATGAATTTCTGCCCTCTGTCGGTCAACACAGGTAATACTTATCGTCCTCCGAGTGTTACAGTTTTGGAACTACAAAATAAAAAGATAAGATGTCAGTCTCTCATTCAAATACAGATTTGTCTTTTTTCCTATTCAACGCATATTGTTTGGTTTTATCTTTCTAACACGTTTTTAAATGTAAGTTATCAAATAAAAGACCAGCTCTCTTGTGGAGAGTGTGTGGAGGTTTCAAGCAGGTCAACAAAACTAGTTTAGTTCTTGAAAAACAAGAGACGTTATAAATAATACATGTTTAACGTAATAAGTCCTTGTCCTCTGTGAAACGGATGATAATTATTCTTGTTTCACTCTGGTTTTGTATATAAAGTATATGGTTTGTTGTTATATAACCATGTAGCTCTGCTTTACATTAATTAGTATTGTTTTTATTATCATTATATTATTATACACACAGTGGATAAAGGTTTAAGAGGCATTATAATCATTTTAAGATGTTCATAATAATTATGTGATAAGAACATTTAAGTAAAGACAACAGTTTGTTTTAGTATGTGTCGCATGTCCAAGTGCACATGTAGCGCCTCATTTGTTGTTTTCTGAGTCCCGTCGGATATGTAGAGGGGTGGGCACCCATTCTTACTTTGGGATTCTGACACCGCCTGTCTGGATGGACATCGGTGTACGCCGTATATAAAGAAAATGCTCCTATGCCACAGACAACCGTCAGCTATCCTCAACCAATCAACAGACACCATTTAAGGGGCCAAATGCTGGCTAGCCAATAGCAGAGCACATAGGACGTCATGTGACCATTGTTTTTCTCCTGACCGACGTGGTGATGTCGCGCTTGAACATAAGAGTCAGGTCGAATGACACAGATTATTTCTTCACGTTATTTTACTCCGTGTTGACGATAAGGGAGCATGGCGACTATATGTGAGCGTTAAATGATTTCCGGCTTTCATGAGACGACGACATAAAACACAGGTATTCTTTATTTCACTCTGTGTGGCCTGTGGGAATGCTAACTCAACTAGCTGCTCCACTGTGTGTGAACGAAGCTACCAGTTAGCTGCTGAGATTGAAGTGTGTTGACCTGGGGTTGTTAGCTGATGGTTCACCTCTGTTTGGTGCAGCTGCTGTACAGGTTCAAAAGCAACGTTTACTACTGCCTATATTAATCATGTTTTAAATATAGTTTTATTTTGTACGTTTTATTCTTGCAATGTTTTTACCTTTTTAAAAAAATAAACAAAACAAACACATCTGCTGTACCATTATTTTACAGGCTATGTTAGTCTAATGCACAACTTTATATAGCTTGAGTTATATATCTTTAACTCTGTATTTATATTTGGCTTCAATATTCCTCGGTTAATTGTCTCTTTCAATCACCTTATACTTAAAATATTGGTATAGTCAACATCTCCATTAGCACATACTTCTTTACAGTGACAGCTTTGTAGTAGTTCTGTTGGCTAGCTAGACTTCCATCTAACTGCAGTGTACTTATTCAAGACCTATTTTCACCTTTTATTATTCTCATGTTCTTGTGTTTGACTGTTTTGTGTGCTACTGGATGCCTAAATTTCCCTCTGGATCAATGATCTATCTATCTATCTATCTAAATACCTAGAAACAAGAGTTAGGAGCAGCCTTAGTGCCACCTCATTTTCATTTTATATATTTTTTCTTTCTGTTTTGCTTCTGTCATCTAAATGTCACTTTTTTTGTTGTTCATCACCAGGTTAATGAGGAGGGAGAGCATAGACCTTATATTTGTCTGGATGTCATAAACTCTTATGACCTGACAGAATGATTCATAGATGTACTCCAAACACCTGGGGGAAAGTAAGCGGATCATTTCTGTTGTGGCAAAGACATGCAGCATCACTTCCATTGTCTGATACCTCTCACTGTAGGATTCATGCACAGCAACCTGGTTGCTACAAGGCCGGTCGTCTCATCTGGAAGCGCTCCCACCACCAGAGGAGCAGGGCTCGTAAAGGGTGGCTCTGTAAAGCCAACCAGGTTAGACAAAGTCTGGGACTCCACACCAGCAGCCTGCATCTGAACACTTCGGCCTCACGTTGGACGGCTGGTCTAAGCCAACACATGTCTCGGGTCAGGAACACGCTGGACACAGTTTCTAAAGCTGTGAGTGGGACACACACACAACTTCTCTCCAAATTAACCAGACTAAAACCAAACTCTTTAAAGGCTTTGAACAAGGCTGAGGTCAGTGTTGAGTCAACGCCAAAAGCTGAGGAGGGTTTAATCACAGCTACTCCTGCTCCCAACAATGCTGCTCCTCCTTCTACAACCACTATACTCACACCTATTGTTGACTCATCCTCTGCGAGTCCATCCGTTCCTTCAACTGCTGCTGCATGTGATGCAGGTGCTGCTACCTCCACTCATTCTCAAAATTCCACATCAGCGACCATCGCTGCCACAGTTGTGACTGGGCGAGAAATTAAGGAGAGAAAAATAAAGCGTGTCGTTCCTCCTGTCAAAGCCAGTTCTTCCATTTTTGCGAACGAAGAGCCTAAAGCTTTATCGAGCGACTTGGAGAACAAGAGCACAACTCCCAAACAACCCACAGCACTATTCCATCCCAGCCCCTTTTCTGTCAACCTGGATGAGACGTACAACTACCTGTCCCATCACATCAACGCATACTTTGGCAGCAGTACCAAGACTCAGGACAAGAAAGTGGACAATGTTGACTGTCCCACTGCTTCCTCTCAGGGACAACAAACCTTTGACCTCATGCCAGTGTCTGATAAAAGAGGCGCTGCTGCTCCAGTTACTCCTCCTTCCTCGAAGAAGGGTCTAGGACACTACCTGTCGTACTCGGCTCCCACTGTGCAAGCCTTCGTTGGCAGCTACATTGCTCCCCTGGTCCCCAAATTCAGGTCAGCAGAGTCCAAGACTGCTGCAGTGGCGGAGAGGAAGATTGAGGAGGCACCAGTGAAACAGGTTGTGGCCACTGTTAGTAAGGAGCAGAAGGCTGCAGAGGAGAAAGCCAAGAAGCTTCTACATCAAAGGGAAAAGGTGCGTCTATAACATAGCAACATTTAATTTCTAAATCATTCTCTTTTGTATGAATATGAATGTGATAGTTAGCATACACTTTTAGTAACTAGTCCTGTCAGTTTCTTAAAGGTGTGCCATAGGATAATATGTAAACATTCTGTCTTTGTTTTGCAGACACAAACTCTAACTATGTCAAATATGCTCTCTGTCTATGTTTGAGGGAAAATGTATGCACTCATCAGATAGGTCTGCATATTATAGCAGAGAGTCTGCTGTCTACTAGTTGACCAAAGCTCTTGTTTCATATGTCTAATGCAGATGTGCTCCCTGAGTTCTGGGAATCTGTTTTCTAAAATAAGACACTTGCGGAGGCAGAGATTTGGCCAAGGTTTTATTTGTAACACTAAGATCTAACTGGCTGCTTATTTTGGCTGCATATCCTCCAGATTATTGCCAGGGTGAGTGTGGACAATCGGACTCGGGGTCTGGTCCAGGCTCTGCACAGGGCATCAGATGTTAGGGTCTACATCAACAGAGTGGAAGACCTCAGTTACCATCTCCTGGAGTTTCCAGAGACTCGTGTTGTTGCTGTCAAGGTGAGAAATCTGAGCTGCCCTGCATTTTCTTCTCCCCCTTTTTCCCAGAATGCAAGCATCCTGAGGCTTTGTCAGCAAAATGTCTAATGCTGCATCAACTCTTACATTTGGCACAAGCTCACAGTCTTAAGACAGTGTTTACTGCAGCACATTTTTTACACCTACGTACATAAGCGTGTTTATATTTGGATTGAATAACTAAACAGCTGTAGAATGTGAATAATGTAGATACTGGCCTTGTGCTTGTGTTTGGGAATTTTCCCATACCAGGCAAAATGTCAGCTGTGGCAACAGCTTATGTTATGCTCTGTTTATTGTCAGAGCCACGCAACTACATGCAGACTGCATATTGTTGCATTTATTTATGTCTCCGCCTTATCTGTGATGGTGTCAGGAACTCACACGGTATTCACCTATTTATACAAATATGAGCAAGCTGACATTTACTTGTGTGAGGAAGGTTAATCCTCTGTGAAAAATCAAGAATAGTGTTGTGTTCAACGTATCACTGAAAGAATAATTTGCATAGCTTTGCAAATGGCAACAGAAATAAAGGACTTCATTGTGGTGACTGATTGACCTGAGTTTCATTTATAGCACAGTAATGATGTGAGAAAAAAAATGTACCCTGACATCTCACGCATTAACTCCTGTCACCTTATTCAGTCCATGGTTGTACCTTTTACTCAAGGTCACAATAATATTCACCATCTCCATTCTTTTTAATGATGACTGTATCATGTGCTTTCATTGAAAAAAAAATCTGATTTAAATAAGAACTTTTGAAAAACTTGCCAATGTCCAGTCAGTTTGAGAAAGGCAGCGGGATCATGTGTTTTCTCCAGGATGCAGTTGTAGCAGTGAAAGTGACGCATGTGCTTTAAGCCAGCTGTCATTCATTTTTCCAAATATACATTTTTAATGATTTTGCAACACCACACCTGTATCATCAAACATTTAAGTTCAGTTACTTAAATGTGATAATTTATTCATTTATAAAATAACTTTGATTCATGGCATTGGGAGTCCTACCTGAATAATATGTGATGTAACATATCTGTGAATGAATCTGTCAATTGTTAGATTAATTTACGTGTTCATCAAATCTTAGATGTGAATCTAAGATGATGCCAAGGGACTTGACATTATCAACCTAACTGATGGTGTCGTTCTTTATTTTTACCATAAATGTTTCATTTCCGTGTCGCTTACAGTTGCAGGACTGTTTTCCTTTTGGTAAATGATAATCCTGAATCTGTGATCAGAATTGCTTGCTTCATTTTTTACATCTACCCAGTGCTTATTTATATGCTTGACTCAAAGGTGTGTTAACTGAATATAAAATGTCTATAGATCCAAAACATATCCAGTTTCTGAAGTGATAAGATGTTGATGATAAGATTACGGGACAGTTTTGTCAGGGACAGTTTGTCAAACTCAAAAGAAAACTGGCAGAATATATGGGATGCTCTATGACTGTCTGTGAAATACAAAGGAAGATAGTTAAGACAGCAGCATGTAAAATCAAATTATACATTTTAACTGAGGAAGCAACAACATTAAATGACCAACTAACCGAACTAGCCCTGCCATCTCACACTTAAGTCCATGCTCTCATTATTTCCTCTCCCAGCTCCACTTTCCCTCAGTGTGCACATAATCATGATGGGTTGATTGACTGTGTGTGTGTGTGTGTGTGTGTGTGTGTGTGTGTGTGTGTGTGTGTGTGTGTGTGTGTGTGTGTGTGTGTGTGTGTGTGTGTGTGTGTGTGTGTGTGTGTGTGTGTGTGTGTGTGTGTGTGTGTGTGTGTGTGTGTGTGTGTGTGTGTGTGTGTTCCTCAGGAGAGGGTCATCCCTTGCCTCCTGCGTCTGAAGCAGGCCAGTGACCTAGGCTTGAGGGCAGCAGTCAGAGAAGCCCTTGCTCTGGTGGGCTATCAGATGCCTGTTAAAGGTCGTGGTGTTCGGATCCTTTCCATTGACGGGGGAGGTTTGAGGTACAAATTCTGCTCTTTTTTTTACTGTAAGATATAATTCACTGATGTCAACTCCTTTCAAAGTGGAACTAAATGGCTTTTTATTCCAGCTGAGGTCATGTCAGAATATTCTAAAAAGCAATTCACTGCCTCTGTTGGCAGTTTCAGTTAGTGTTGTTGAACTGTTGAGAAACAGTAAGTGTAAAAAGATAAGGATTTATGTTTATTGAGGATCAGATTTCACTCTTTGAACCCAGTTCTGTTGCTCTGGTTATTATCTTATTATTAAGTGGCTCTATGTGTATGTGTCTGTCTTTGTACTTTCAGGGGACTTCTCGCGCTTCAGACTTTACAGAAGCTGGAAACCATGACCGGCAAACCCATTTACAAACAGTTCGATTATATCTGTGGTGTCAGCACAGGTATGTTGTCCTCCTGCCCTAATTCTGCACGTGTGTGGATTATCAGAGTCGCAGCACTGATCGCACACTGACCCATTTTGTGCTCTGTGCTTCTTTTGACCTCAATTTCACCAACATATCTACTCTAATGTCAACCCTGCTGCTGTGCAGTCAATGTAGGCCATGGAGGGTAACGCTTGTTAAGCTGCTTAGATGATGAATACAATTACAATATTGATATTTTTTTATCAAACATTTTCAGGATTAATACTTTATTACCTCCACCAAGGATGCTATGTTCTCATCTGCATTTGTCTGTTAGTTAGCAGTTTTATGCAGAAACTACTTGACGGATCACCGGAAACTTTGTGGAGGGATGTGAAAAGTAGCCTTAGAAATCTTGGTGCGGATCCAGATCAGGGGGTGGATTCAGGATTTTTTAAAGAACATATTTTAACATTTATCTATGAGTGTATTCAATCTGGTGCAGCTTGATTGAATATAAGGGGACTGTTGGACATTGGCGGAGGTATGCGCTCTCCTCAGTGCCATTCTAGTTATTTTAGAAATGGAGTGTATTGTGTTGACTTGTTTGGACACAGATGAATGTGTCAAATTGACATTAAGTGGTTAAAATAATATATTCACAACCAGAGAGAAGAAAATAAAATTAACCAAAAACTGAGGGACAAAAACTGAAAAAAATATATATAAATAATATTTAAATGCCCACAAGAATGTTAAATAAAAACCAACAGTGATACAACAGAGTTCATCTCTTGATTAAGTTTATCTCAGTTATAACATTTTATTTAATAGTTTTAGGTTAGGAGGGGGGGGGTTGAGCTAGAAGCGCCATTTATCTACATTTGGTTTTGTCAGTAGGTCGATATATGCATTTTCCTTTTGTATGCAAATTTACCACAAGGGGGTGCTGTGGATTAGTATCCCATCATCTGCCACTTTTCTGTTGTCATTTCACAACAGATTGAGAAATGTTGATTTGTTTTCAGAGAACATTGCTCTTTAATCACCACCAGAAGTTTCTGTTTGTCCTCGGTTCAGTTCTCTCAGTCTTAATCGTCAACAGTCGGAGGTACTTCATTCTTAAGATTTACTGAATGTCGTCAAAGCACGATGTAATTACCCTGCTAGATCAAATCCTGTCCACACATTTAAAACCCATCTGGGCCACATCTGGTCATTTTGATCAGCCACATCATTCATGTATAGAATCCAGTTCTGCCCTCACAGGTCTGTGTCGCCTTGTTAATCTCATCAAAGATCCTCAATCAGGGAGACGAAGGAAATGAGAAGCATTTACCAACCGTATTATAATCATGTTCACTCATTCTGTACTCATCTATTGCTCATCAAAGGTTGATGTTACTCTCAACTGTTAATAATTCAAGGAATTAGCCTTTCATCAACTCCACACCTTAATAGTAACAGAACAATTAGCTGTATTTCCATATTTGTTATCAAGATTACCATGTACATCGATGTACATACTGAAGCTTTTAGACTTCATGTTTCCAAAAATGTAATTTTGTATATTGTTTTATTTCTTAGTCGCTGTCCCTCTTTGAATGTTTTTCCTCAGGTGCTATCCTAGGGTTCATGTTAGGTGTGTTCCAAATCCCGCTGAACGAGTGTGACGACCTTTACCGGAAGTTGGGCTCAGACGTTTTTAAGCGGAACGTCATTGTCGGCACGGTGAAGATGGGCTGGAGCCATGCATTCTATGATAGTGAAGTCTGGGAGAACATCCTCAAGTCAGTTCCACTGTTGTTGTGAATTAAGCTTATGTCTGAATCAAGAGTCATTTTACAATGTCAATATAGTAATGTGGTAAACCCATGATGCCTGATTGACTGTATGTAACCAAAACATACAGTAATATTAAACTGTATTGTAGAAATAGATAGACCTTTGACTTAAGCCTCACATCTGCTCTTTGTTTTAAAATGATGTATTTGCTAATTCCTGTGCTGCCTTGTATTTGTCAGTTATGTGTCATAACCCTAACCCATGAAATCAGATGATCGATATTCAAGAAAATTGAAATCACTGTAGACTATAGGCTGGTAGGGAAATTTGGATAAGTGTATTTAAGAATGAAAACCATCACTATATGTTTAAATATGGTGAAAAGTCTTAAAAAGGTCAGTAATTCTGGTAAATGTAAGTGATCCGTTAAACTAATTATGCTGATCATAAAATTATTTCAGTTCCATTAACTCATATGCAGGATGATTTTTTTTTTTTTTTAAGCTTGCAGAAAGATTTCTGTAACAAGTAATCGTACTAACCAAAACTCATAAAGCCAGAAAATAGCATCATCCTCTTCTATTCCACAGAGAGAAAATGGGTTCTCAACTCTTGGTGGAGACTTCAAGAAACGCAGAATGCCCCAAGGTGAGCGTTGTAAGAGGACCTGACTCTTTCTTCCCGCTATTCTGGTGCTGACCTGTGGGCCTTCGTTTCATCTTGTTTGCAGGGAAGCTACACAGAAAGCTCCTTTCTTGATCTAAGTTTTGTATTTTTGATGGAAAATACACTTAAAAACTATATAAGGCTGCATGGCTAGAGAAGTGTATGTGGTTTCATTTCTCAGCAGACTCCCCTGAGATGTTATTAAATTGATCCGTCAGCGTGTCGGTGTAGAAATTGTTCCTGCATCTTACATCCCAACCGACGTAAAATACTGCTTCAATCACATTATACTGTATGTATTCCCTTTGCCTGTAGGTGGCAGCGGTGAGCACCATTGTGAACCGGGGCACGCCACTGAAGGCTTACGTGTTCAGAAACTACAACATGCTACCTGGGGTGCGTTCACACTACCTTGGCGGCAGCCAGCACCAACTCTGGCAGGCGATCCGAGCCACGTCAGCAGCTCCTGGGTATTTTCAAGAGTTCACCTTGGGCAATGATCTCCACCAGGTCAGTACCATTCTCCACAATAACAGATTTCAGCTGGGACCAGTGCCCCCTTGGCCCCACCCCTTCATCTGATCTGAATTAAATCTGGAATATATCCTGTCAGTATTTGATACAGAAAAGGTGACGTGAAATGACTTGCAGCAGTCGATTTCATAGGATGAAATTCCTGAATTACCACTTGTCTAAACAAAGAAAATATGGGCCGGATTCATTCTGCAGGTTCTCTTCTTTGCCAGCTCTCAGAACTGATCAAACGCCTTCTTACAAAAACTGGCACGTTTGTAAATGTCAGTCGATACTCAACAGAAAGTTGATGATCCATACCTTGATACAGAAATGGATGTGATGTCACACAGAATCAGGATCTGAATTGTTTTACCTGTTCATGATCAATATAACCAAGTAAATGGTCCTGACCCTTAAGTATGTGTGTTTATTTAGTCCCTAGTCATCATTGGAGACCCTCAAACCAGAGGTGAGGTCACTTTTTGACCTGTATCTCTGGAACCATATCACCTATCATCAAACATTCTGGACCTGGGTTCCTCAGCTCAAAATCCAATTAACAGTTTTGGCAGTTTCAGATAATTTATTTTCACTTTGTTTCACTCTGCCTATGAATATTTTATTCAGTTACAGTGTAATGTAACTGTTCAGGCTTATTTTTTTCCTTACTCATTCTCGTTTTCACACCCTCGCTCACATTCACATAGTTCTGCAGTCCTCTCTCTGAGAAATACTGGGCTTATTGTTGGTCTGCCTGATTTACATGTTGTTCAGTCTGTTGATGGTGGAGTTTGAAGGATTTTGAGAAGCCTAGTGAGAAAAATCCTTGGCACAGCCAGAAGGAGGGGAGGATCTCTGTTTCCGTCTGTCAGTGTTTGTTTCCAGTCAATTACGTTTTGACAGGAGATTGAGGGGCAGAGTCGCAATGATACACACTCAGATCTATCTCCAGTAAACAGGTATACATTAGCCATCAGTAACATAACAAAGTGCCAGTCCACTCTACCGTTTTACTGATCAATACGTATGGCTATTTACCTTTTTAAGCAAGGACTTAGCAGATTGCAGGAGAAGTATTATGACATCACATCAGAGACATAGCTTCATATTAGAAAACAAGCATCTTCTCTAAACAGAAGATGCACAGTCCTTTTGAAAGGGAGATTAAAAGCACACAGATAACATACTGGAAATGCCTGCACAATAAGTCATAATATATGATGGGTCACACTTACGGGAATGTATCAGTGGCTAACCTTAGCCTCCTCTTCTCCCTTTCTGTACGAGCGAGGACAAGAAGCAAAAAAAACAAAAACATTTGCCTCCTGTGGCCTGGTAAATTGCAGCATGGCTTTGCATGTATGTCAACTTTCGTGAACGTTAACCCGCGATATTTGCTTGGCATGAATGTTTGTGTGACCATTCCCTTAGATGTCTTCTGGAACATTCAGGTGAGGGGTGCCGCCTGGGTAGAGCCTGCAGGAGGCAGGACATGGTATAAATTCTGCAGAGGAAAGGACTGTTTTTGTTTGCCGCACATCAACATTGGCCAAATGCTGTCAAATCTTGTTTTTCCAAGTTGACATCTTTGTCAACGTCTTCTACGTGTATGGCTCGTCTTTTTCATCCTGAGATATTTGCATTCTTCCACCTTCACTTCCGTCATGTATTAGAAACGTCACATTCAACTTACTCCTCCTGTATTCTCACATGGGCTCTCTCAGAATTATCTGCACATTTTACAAGGTGCTTGGCTGAAAAAATATCTGGAAAATGTCCAGAACAACTTACTCGAACATTTGCATTCTCACATATAGCCCCTGCAGAAAATGTCAAGAGAATGACTTCAGTGCTTGTCTGAAAGCAGCTCATGTTCCACTTCTGTTTAACTATTCTGTTGGTGTAGCTTTGGTTTGACCTGTTGCTTCCAGATCTCAACATCTCCTTGAATGTGACATTCAGAACTTAGATTTGGCAACCAGACCGACAAACACAGCGCAGATCTCGTGTGGCACAAACACATGTGAATGAGCATGTGTTTGCTTCAAAGTCAATATCCCATGTAGACGAGCTCCCAAGCTCTTAATTGGAAGCTGTGTCGGTTGTGTTGGTGAATGGGGAAGTGCAGGAGCAGAGAATGAAAGAGACTGGTTGATTGAAAAACCCACCTGTGGTGGGAGATTCCCCCGCCTGCCATCTTGCAGAGCTCACTCTGCTCTGAGATGCATTAATTATCCCAAATGCAGCACTTCCCTCATCACACACATGTGTTTGACTGCTGCATCTGCCTTAGAAGGAAAAGACAATCTAATTATGCGATGCTATTCCAACCGCTGTTAGTCAGCCGCCAGCAGGAAGCCTCATACTGCGAGAAGATGAGACGCCATCAGTAGTTTAATATATTTAACACACTTGACGTGAAGTCAGTCACTGGTGTTTTTATAAAAAATTATTTCAAAAGAAACTTTCACAATGGAAAACATAATGAAAATACAAAAAAAGATCAGTAAGCCCTGATGGTTGTATTCTAGCCGTGACTCATGTTTCCTGTGTGATTTGAGCTCATTTTTTCCACTTTCTAACCTGGTATTTATGGGATGGTTTTTACCTGTGTTCACTCTGCCTTAAGATATTCTGCTATCACTTGTTTGGTTCTGATTCTACAAATGATACAGCCTTTTAAAAACAGAAACACAGATAATAGAGTATAAACATGTTCAAGTAAAAGTTCAGTTAGCTTTTTTCCTATTCTAGCATGGATTTAGAATAGAATGAGATCCACATAGAGCCAGGGGGTGGTAACGAATGAGACAACATTTCATCAACTGCACCAGTGTCTCCTGCTTCTGTCAGGTCATAGCTCAAAGAAATTAAACATCTTGAATTCTGGATTTAAGATATTTAGAGGAAAAAGCCACTGAAACTCATAAATAGAAATTTAAAAGGCAATGCAGGAATTGACAAAAACAGTTTCATTAAATTAAACAGAAGCGTCTGTTGTTGCAGTTAGTTTGCGAGAAATTAGATTTTCGAGGAGATGCTGATATCAAAATAGGAAATTTTACATTTCAGTGATAAACAAACACTTATTCATCCTGATTTAAATTGGTATTCGCAAATGTCATTTTTGATGAGGTTTTAAACTTAAATATGACTGAACAGTGTAACGCCAAAGAACATAATATACAATACAATGAACTCCTTTTAATAAACCACTTCATGCAGCATTCTGCCACTTTCCTCTCCTTGTGAGCCTCTGGCCAGATGCAGAGTGCCTCCCGGCCTGATGACTCAATCTACTGGCTATTTGAAACTGGTCGTGAGCATAGCATGCTGTCTGTGTGATGTCAGGATTCCCTGAAGAGAGAGTCATCTCCCTCTTTTCCACAAACGCCCACAGAGTTTTCCACTTAATTTAAGCTCCAAACAATCACTCTTTTGTGCGGGGAGCGCAGGAGAATTTTCATGCCATGTGCTGAGCGAATGCCCGAGTTCTCAAGCAGCGTTTCAAGAAAGTTCTGATTGTTCTGTGATTCCGCTGGAAGAGAAATCTGTCTGACGATGATCCAGAACTTTAGATTCACACTGGGTACACTGGGGAAATTGTAACTTGGAGCAAGACCTTTTGAAGCAGAGCAGACACGGTTTTATCAAAGTCTCACACTTGCAACCGCAGCCATGGAGGGGATGCCGAAGCAAGGGAGGGAACAAGAGAGAAAGAGTGGAAACATAGAGGAGATGAAGGGAGGGAGGAGGCGCATGTTCCACATTAAGGCTTTCTCAGTTATCTCTACTCTAACGAACACAGAAGTAGAGGACTTGAGGCGTTTTGACAATGGATGTCGGGGCATGAGTGGAATAGTGAGGGGGGCCCAATATTTTTTTTTCAGCCTGGTTGCTATGGCTTCTCCTGAGGCACTGGGGAGGAATGAGCGCATGTTTCGTGCCCACTTCTGCCAACATTTGATGGGAGGCGTCGGATCAGTGGGCAGTCACCCTCAGCGCAGCTCTTGAGAGCCACAACAAGGCTTCACACTCAGCAGAAACACTTCACACAGCCAGAAATAAACCAAAATTTATTTTATCAATAATTAATGAGTCATTAATGAGTCTAGGAAAATCAATGTGGCAAATATGGCTCCAAAATGGATTGATTGTGTGTGAAAATAGAAGTAAAAGTGTCTCACAAAATTAAGTACCGTTCCAAAAGAGCAGTTCTTTTTTTTTCTCTGCCTCATTGTTAAGGTCAATTCAGGTGACGTTATTGGTCATATATTACACAGGTGGTGGATTCAGAGAAGTGACAGACAAGATAAAGCTGAGCTTTGAGCCACATCCTCATTCCTGCTCTCTCTCCTCCTGAGTTAAACCCTGAGAGCTCGGCCCTGGAGGCTGTTGGAGGACGGAGCTCAAACCTGTGAGCCCTGCTGCAGACAGACTCGGGCTCTTGGTCCCCTGAGTATAAAGTCATACACACGGATTCTGTCATCGTCACATTAACTCGGTTTCCTCGACTGAGTAGTCTTTTGGTTCTTTTGCCAAGAAATGTTTTCTCAGATACACTAACACTTGCTTGGGGATTTGGTCAGTCCACTGATTATTTTTGACTGGCTGCTGTACAAAAGCTTCCCTGAATCTTCCTGTCCGGCTCAGAGTGCACCACACAGGCCTCTCTCTCAGTGGCAGATCTAGGATTTTTATAAATCAAGGGCCAAAAGGGACTAGCCATAATTTACACATGTCCAACATCCGTCCACAATTCCTCGTTCAGTTAAATGCACATTTAAGTCATTTCATATTGACTGTTAGCTCAATACCTTTAAGCAAAGCCACACATCATTGAATGTATTTTGTAAAAGCTCATTGTGTTCTTAAAAAACCTTAAATTCTTAACACATTATTAGATTTGGTATTGTAAGAAAGTGACTAGTTTATAAAATAAAATAAAAGACTATTGACATTACAGGTTTTCTTCATGGGCCAATCAGTTTTCAGCTTGGGCCAGTAGCCCCCTGGCCCTGCCCCAGGATCTGCCCCTGCTTTCACTGCCGTGGCTCCAGATGAGGTTTCTTGTATTAAATCTCCGCTTTAAACCTTGCATTGTGATGTATTGTTATCCAGGTGGCCGTTAAATTGCCTCTGGTAAACAGCACAGCAGATAAATTAATGTCCAGAAGAGGAATTAATATGATGGACAGAAAAAAATATGCTTTCTAATATGAAGTTGTCAAATATGCAGATAATGTCTCAAGGGAATTTAAACTGAGTAAACATAAGCGTAAGGGGGTTTGCATTAATTGCTGCAGTTTAACCTGACTGGCTTCAGCCGTCAGAGATGACTCATTGTTTCAATAATGGCTGTACATGTGTGGTCATGAATTCTAAAAATGTGTGGGAAAAGATAACTGTGCGCAGTAGATCTCAATTGCTTTGCCGGCCTGGGGGCAAAGCTGGCACTTGCACACATGGGTCCCTCGTCTATTGACAGCCTGGGAAGACGGCTTGAACCACAATGTGACCTTTGGGGCCTATAAAGGAAAAAAAGGCAAAGAGGAGAAGTGGTCGACGTAATTGCATAATATGGCATGAAGATCTCTAACTTGACCCGGGCCGCCACTTGAGAGTGACACTCAACACACTGACACCTTTGTCAGTCGCATCTTCACTGGTGACAGTTGTGGTCTTTCATGTGGATTGCACGCTATGTAGGCAATTCATCTTACTCAATGAGAAGATTTATGTTTTTGATCACATAGATGGCAACGGAGAAAGCTTGTTTTTTTGCAAATATAATTTTAAAGTCATAAGAGTGCATACAAGGTGCCTGATTATCTACTTAATCGACAGAATGCTGTCTCTGGAAAACACAGTGGCTATTGTGACAGACATAATTATATGTCTGTGATATATGTGATGCTTCCCTAATTACTCATTTGAGAGAGGGGACTCTCATTGGCAGCGTCTTTTAATAAATCATGACAGAGCTCAGTGCCCTTCAGTCATGCTCTGCCAAAGTAGCCAAAGAAGAAATTGTAAAGACTACAGCTGCTCATTGGGGCTGTGATGTAAAAGCTACACCAGATGCATGTTAAGGGCTCGCCTCTTTTAGATTTAAGCGAGCGCTCCTTTTTTCCTCTGTGCCGTGGCCACTCAAAACGACCTTCGCAACGAGGCGCCGCTCCAGCTTACCCACGGGTTAGAGAGGGAGAGAGATGCGGAGGCAGTCTAAATGAAGAGGATGAAGTTTGTTGTCCCAGCTAATGGGAGCTGACACACACTGGGGCGTGAAATGACTTTTACTGATCACGACGATAGCACCTCGTTCCTATTCAAATCAGCACTCCTGCTTTAAGACAGCTTAAACTGGCACAATGAAGATAAGCTCCCATGAGTTAATGACAACCGCAGTGCAAGGGACCTATAAATCATGCTCGTCTTCATTTTGTTTATATTTATAACTGCTCATGTGATGGAGTAGTTTTTATTTCAGAATACGCTGTTTGAAGTTGTTCCTTTTAAAAAAAATTATGTTTCAGTTTAATTGGCCATCTGACGAAGTGAAATATGTTCCCAAAGGTGCAGGAGACCTAATTATTTGAAAACTTGCTTTGTTTGCGAATAGAAAATGTGGGCAGCTCATTTGTGAATCCGCCATTAGACCCTGAAGGGAGAGAGCGAGGTCAAATGAGCTCTGATCCTCCAGAGTATCAACAAACAGGCTCCACTGGAATCAAGAAACCCTGTTTGAGGAAACCATTAAACCTTTCAGGAAGCCTGAATTCAAACGTGGTATTCCAGAAGTGTGTTTCCTCTCCGAGTCTAGGGTTAAACATCAGTCAGGAGTGTACCCTGCCTATGTTGCCACATGGTATTATGCCTCTGTGCCAGTGACGGCCAGTGGCCGGAGGCATTATGGTTTTGGGTTGTCTGTCCATCCGTCCGTCCAATTCTTTGGTAGATGATATCTAAAGAATGCCATGAGAGAATTTCTTCAAATTTGGCACTAATGTTCAGTTAGATTGACGAGTGAACTGGTGAGAATTTGGTGGTTACAGGTCAAAGGTTAAGGTCACTGCGACCTTACAAAACACATATATGATCTTGTGAATATAACATCTCAAGAACACCTTAAGGGACTTTCTTCAAATTTGGTCCAAGCATTCACTTGGACTCCAACATGAAGTGAATAGAAGGTCAAGGGGATGGTGGTGTATTGTTCTTGTGAACATGATATGAAGAACACCCATAGGTAGTTTCATTAATCTTGCACAACGTTCACTTGTACTCAAGGATGACCTGATTAGAATTGTGACCTCACAAAACACATTTTTGCCTCGTGAACATGTTATCTAATCTCGAAAGAATCCTTTTCAAATTTGAGACAAATGCTCACTTAGACTCAGATTAACTGATTAGACCTGGAACAAATTTTATGGAGACTGAAACTGCAATGGTTGGTCGTCAGTATTTCTAGTTTGCACTGTGTGATTGAGTCATTGTAAAATACAGGCAGCGTTACAGCTCTAAGTCCTTATAAATGGAAGTGACCTTTGCTTTGCGTCTCGCTGAGTATTTGACGGGCCACTTAAGTTTGTCCGTGTAGTTTGCAAAGCTCATTTGCAGTTTTTCCTAAGTAGATCAATGTTTCTAACCTCTTCATCCAAACATACAATGACCTCAAGAAACCCTTGAGTGAGAACGTGGCAGGGGACCAAGTGTGGATATATCACTGAAAACTTGTCTTTAAAGAGCCACGGCAGCTGCAGCATCTGCCAAACTGTTCTCACTGTATTTTTGAGTTCGGTACCATCTCTGACAAGGAAGCTTGTTTGGTCTTGACAGCGATGGAAGGAGATGATGGATGCAACTTGCGGTATCTCCTAAATAATTGATTCCTCGGAAAAGTTCTGAGCGCCACACACAAAGAAAAATCCCACCAGTCTTCCAGTGGCACCACAAATCTTCCTCGCTGCCACACACCAGGCTTTCCTCCAAGGGCTCGACTATAATCACCGGCTCTGAATTGCTCGAGCAGGTGCACTGAAATAGAGACAAGTTATAGTATTCAGTATTCCCCAGCTCACAGGAGCATTGTGCAGTTGGCTTCTAATGTTACACGGCTGGGCTCTGTGCGTAAGGCCGGTCACTGTGCCTGTGAAACTTGCCCCCAGCTATCAGCACAAAGGAGCCATAACTGGGCCCAGACTGCTGCCGTAATTTCCACTAAGTTCAGAAAATGAAGCCCCTCACTGAGCTCCGAGAGATCAGAACTGTTTCCAGCTGGGTTCATCTGATGCCCTTTGTGCTGCAAGTCACTCTAAGGCTCTTTTAGGAGCAACTGCAATCCAGGCATTTTCCTCTCTTTTCTCTCGGCCTGGTCAGACACGCTTCTGGTGCAGAATGACGTGCCGCTGCTTTGTGGCAGAGTAGAATCATCTTTTTCCATCTCAGCAGGTGAGATTGGTGCTCTCACAAGAGATTCTCCATAAAGTTAATGTAGGATTTTTAGATTATCATTTCAATACATTATCATAGCAGATCATTTATTTACAAATCAAAGAAAGTTCTTCTATCACACACTTTGATTTATAGGGACTGGAGCCATTTATGTTTATAGTTTTCTGATTTCTACCTGCATTTTTAGCCATTAAAGCAGCATGGATGAAATTGCAGGTTCATCATTTTGGTTCAGATTTAATATTTCAATGACTGTTCATCCAGGTTTGTCTTTTACCCAGAGAATACATTTTAGTGACTGTGGCGACTCTTAAGCCACGTTTTGAACACAGGAACTGAGACTCCTTGCGTTTCCACCGCAAGGAACAGGGTCTGAATAAAGTTCTGGGTAAATCTTTTCAATGCACAAAAAGTAATTTCCATCAGCTGTAAATAAACTTGTGTCAATGGAAGATGGATAAACGGTAAACATTATACCTGATAAACATGAGCATGTTAGCATTCTTATTATGACCGTATTATGAAGATGTGAGCATGCTTACTATAGCATCTTTCCTTAGCATTTTATTATGGCTGCCTCTAAGATATTCTTGGGTCATTTCATTCACCTTTAGAACCCTGAAAGAATATTTGAATGTGCCATAGTTTTCATATAGAACTGCAATATTAAAAGTGACAAGTCATTCAAAAAGCATCTGCGATTATCATTACTTGATGCAGTGCCTCCAGTCTTACCACAATACCCAATCTCTTTTGCAATTTATTTTCCTGGTCTTTGGGTTGATGATACAATTTTGCAGTCCATCTCCCCAGATGATTAGCAGACCTTTGCCTCTATAGGCAGCCCTTTATATTTTCCGTCACGCTGTGTGCTCTCATATATTTCTATAGAATGGTAGTTAGGCTGCTACACTGCTGAAGCGCACTGTAAACATGGGATGTTCCCTCCCCCTCCTGCCCCAAGCCTCAGCGTGTATGAATCCATGTGACATACGCTGCCAGAAACACAAACCCACATTATTGTATGCATTGACTAAGCAGGCATTCGCTTTCGATCAAACATGCACACTCACACTCAAATAAACAAGCACTCGTCCCCCTGGAGTGTCCCGAGACCCTTGGGGCCCCGCAGCTCCCACCCCCCCAGCCTGGCCTCTTTAATGAGGACTGGCCCCTGTGTGTTTGATCCTGCTGCCAGCTCGCAGCCCTGCGGCCCCTCAGCCTCATGCCTATTCAACAATCCCCACAGCCTCACCAGTACACTCCCCCATCGCCTTGGGTACACTATGGATCCAAAGCAAAAGCACTCCTGGGTGGTTGTTCGATATCAAAGCCTGTCTGACTGAAAATGTGAGGGGATGGGGAAAAAAAACAACAATTTAGCTCTGTGCTTTGTAGACTTACAAGCAGCTCTGGAACTGCACATTGAGCTGTGCTTTTAGTTTTGTCAGATGCTCTTTAAAAATGTCATCTGTCAACTGTTAAAATCCAGGAAAGGTTTTAGGTTTCGAATGCCAATTAATTGGTTTCACCAGGACTGTGGTCTTGGCATAAAGCACCATTCAAAGCCTTTTAATGGACTCTCTAACATGGCACTTCTTCTGTTTTGGGCACAGGATGGAGGTCTGCTGATTAACAACCCCACAGCACTGGCTGTCCATGAGTGCAAGTGTTTGTGGCCTAACACGCCCTTGGAGTGTGTGGTCTCGCTCGGCACAGGTCGCTTTGAAAACCCCGGCAAGAACAACACCACCTACACGAGTCTGAAAACCAAAATCACCAATGTCATCAGCAGCGCCACCGACACTGAGGGTAAGTGACTGCAGAGTCTTCAAGATGCATTGGGTAATTTAGAGTTTCACAAATCCATATCAAACTGACCTAATAAAGACTTGGTTGAGTCTTTATTGTCTGCCTTCTAAAAGTACACAATGTATCTTTTTTTTTTAATTAGAAAATCTAGTTGTATAAATCTAGTCAATGTAGTTTTGCTTTTTGTTGACAAAATAGTGTAAACACCTTGAAAAATACATTTAAACTTAAAGGGCACACTACTGGATTTACATATAACTAGAATGTCACCAAGAAGACCACATACCTCCACCAGGGGAACAACAGTCCCAATATGAAACCACATTTAGAAAGCATTCCCTAAACATTCCTCTTTTTTTTTTTCATGTAGATTCATAAATTATTCTCTGAGAAATCAAGGAAGATGTTGAATAACACCCTATCTCACAACGTTAAAGACATTTTTTTAATTCCTGGATACACCCCCTGATGTGGATCCACACCAAAATGTTCCCTGACCCATATTGCATTCGACAAAATTTCGTGGTAATCTGTCCAGTCGTTTTTTGATCCTGACAGACAGAACAGACAGACGAAAACAAAACCCCCTAAAGATCTGTGTACTTGTCATGAGGAGAAGTAACTAAAACAAACTGAAAATAAGGACAAACAAGTCCTTAGGGTTATCTTGGCTTGAACACTGTAAATTCTTAGTAGAAAGCCTGTTCTAACTGGAGTTCGAGGGTGTGGGTGTTTAACGAGCAGAGAAGGTCTTGCAAAACATTCACTTGGCTGCATTATAGGAATTTTAGGATCCATTTGTGTCTTGAGCTTCAAGGGACTATAATTCAGGATGTGTCATGCTCTGCTACTTTTCCACTATTGATCATTCTATAAACTGTGTCTTGTAAATCCTTAATAGATCTGCAAAAATAGCTCATATGTGGTTGATTTAATCTGATTAACTGTACAGTAGCTCTGCCACATTATAGGTCAGCGTTCAATGCATCATAATTGTATTGTTTTCTCGTTAAAGTAGACAAAAATAGGGAAACTCTCCGTATTTTGTTGAGGGAAACAGTCTCATCACCTATTATGTGAGATGAAACTCTCCAATAGGAATGAGCTCCACAGCACATTGATGAATGGATGGCTGTAAATAGATGGTATGCAACCTAATGTCACCCTCTGGAATTGTTATGCCACCACGTTAGTGACAGCCAGTGGCTGAAGGCTTTATGTTTATAGGTTGTTTGTGCGTCAATCCCTTGTTATTGTTCTCTCAAGAACGCCTTGAGGGAATTTCTCTAAATCTGGTTCAAACATTAACGTGGACTCAAGGATGACCTGATTTGAATTTGGAGGTCAAAGGTCAAGGTCACGGCCGCCTTACAAAACATGTTTTTGGCCTGTTGAACATATCTCAAGTCTGCTTTTAGAGAATTACTTCAAATTTTGACCAGTTGTCATTTAGAATTAAATTTCATTGGTCAAAGTTCACAATGATCTCATATGAGTCTGGGGGGGAAAAAATTATGTTGATAGAATCTGCACTGGATGATGGAGGCAGGACTGTAATTTTAGTTATTCAATGTGTAATTTTGTTTATATAATTTTTTCTGCTACTGAAGATTAAATCATTGCACATTATATCTGGATAAATGATGTTTCTGCATCATTTCTTAGAGTATGATTGAGGTTTTGATGTCATTAGTGCAGGAAATGCTGTTCTGCAGAGTGACTCTGTTCTGGATACGTCCCATTGTGGCCCTTTACAGTGGCATCAGCCTCCTCCGTCTCCTTATCACCTCTGGACACGGACACCTCTGCTGTGCCTAAATTTGGCTCGGTCTCCTCCCTGTTGTTGCTGCTGTGGTACAGCGTGTGACCTAGATGCTTCTCTGTGCCTGCTACTCCTGTATTTGGGATTAAACTCTCCCAAGCCTTTTCAAAGCACTTTGTTATTTAGAAACAGCAGATTAGCAAGAATGTTTCCAAAGCTCCCGCCCCCGTCCCAGCCTCCTTCTTTGTCTTAGGTGTTTTAGTGGAGCGTTCTTTGGTAGTTTTTTCTTACTCCTGTTGAGGGTTTAGGACAGAGGATGTCACACCTTGTTAAGCCCTATGAGACCAATTGTGATCTGTGAATATGTGCTATACATATAAAATTTGATTGATGATTGATTAATTGATTATAAAAAAAGTAAAAGTTGATATAATATCTTCAGATGAATTACTGCCTGAGTTTCCAGCCAGTTTTAACAGAATTCCTCTGAACTGCTGTGGGAACATACAGGACTCGCAGTCAACCCATATTCACCCCAGCTGTTTGTTTGCATTTGTATGTTGATGATATTAAACCTCTCAGATGAAAACAGCCATGACAGACAGGCCAGACATTTCCACTTGTGTAACCTCACACATTTCAGCCCTAAGCGCTTACTCTGGAACATGTAATGCTGTCAAGGCACTGACAGATAAGCTTTGACTTGACATGCCCTGTTCACTGTTCACACAGTGTTTGAATGTTTGTGTGTATTATAAAGTTAATCGTCTGTTCATAATTTAGTTTTTGTGGCCTCACTCTCACCTCTCTTGCTTCCCCCAGAGGTCCACACCATGCTCGACGCCTTTCTCCCTCCTGACACGTATTTCCGCTTCAATCCATGCTTGAGCGAAGAAATTTCCATGGATGATAACCGACAGGATAAGCTCAGCCTAATGCTGGACGAGGGCGTCCACTACCTGGAGAGGAACGAGGAGAAGCTGAAGAAGGTTACCCGCATCCTCGCTAGAGAGAAGAGCTCCGTCCAGAGGATGACGGAGTGGGCGAGGCTCAGAGCCGACATGTATAATGGTCCCTCCTTTCACTCTAAGGTGTAGATCCAACGTAAGCCACTTTTACTTCACATGGAAACATGTCCTTTTATTCTAAATTGCCTAGAAGAAGTCTTGTCACCATGATTAGTGTGCCAGACTTGTTGACTCCTTGTAGCTTTGAAGAAAAACGTGTAAACACATGAGTAGGTAATGTATCCAACATG
This sequence comes from Hippoglossus hippoglossus, assembly GCF_009819705.1. Classification (NCBI taxonomy): domain Eukaryota; kingdom Metazoa; phylum Chordata; class Actinopteri; order Pleuronectiformes; family Pleuronectidae; genus Hippoglossus; species Hippoglossus hippoglossus. The sequence goes on from NC_047156.1 coordinate 17,901,193, forward strand.
CCAACACTACCTTCATCACTCACGCAACACTACCTTCATCACACACGCACATGCAAACTCACTTACAACAGTAAAACTCACTTACAACAGTAAGTGAGTTTCAGTTTTTTTGGCAGAAAAAAAGCATCTGTTTGCCACTGTGGTTCGGCAGCTTTCAACTTACCGTCGCTTTCAAAGACGATGTGTCAAAGGATGTTTGGATTTGGGAAATCCGTGAGAGGGATTCACTAACAGCCTCACAAGCAAATTCATGTTGTATGATTAAAGGAAGAGTTTAACATTTTTGGGCAATGTGCGTATATTTACTTCCTTGCCAAGAGTTTAGATGACGAGATCAATACCACATTCATGTCTGTACAGTGCGTATGTAGCAGTCCAAAGACTTGCAGATTGGGGATTAGCTTGATTAGAGATTCTAAATTGAACGTAGGTGTGACTGTGAAAGTTGTTTATCTCTGCATGTTGGCCCTGTGATGGACTGGCGACCTGTTCGGTGTCAACTGGGGTTGGCTCCAGTTCCTCCGCGACCCTCAAAGGTTAAGCAGTATAGATGATGGATAGATGATTGTATGTGAGTATGAAGCTGCTACCTTAGCTTAGCACATACTAGAAAGGGGAGGGGGGAAGCTAGCCTGGCTCTATCCCGAGCTGTATACATGAATCCAGTCAGACTCAGCTACCCCCCCCCCCCCCAGCTGTGTACAGAAACGAGACTGGAATCGATCCTTGCATCTAACTTTCAGCAAAAAAGCAATTTTTTTTTTATTCCTAAAAGGAAATAAAAAATGTAAGTTTGTTTAAGTATATTACCTAAAATGTTGATCTATCCCTTGATATAGCATAACCTACTGTAACATGTTACGGTAGCATCAAGGATTTCTTTCAGACTGTTGAACAATTTTCTTTCCATTGGAAGATTTGTTATGAAAACCAAATTCATAAACCTGTGTTTGTACAGAAACAATATATAGATGGGATATATCTGTGTTATTTAAAAGGTGTATTTGTTAGGCTTTGCCAACATATAAAAACAAGAATGTAAAGAAAGAACAAGAGAGGAATAATATGTTTGTAAATGGTCTAATCATGGTCAATGATTTCACAGATGTAAGGACACAAATTTGCACGTCAACTGGTCGATTATGTGATTGCATATTGATCAGTCTAACAGCTGTACCACTTCAATCTTTACTGTATCACACGTTATATTTAGATTTTATGCACAAAGGCAAGTCAGTTTCTAAGGGTGTACGTTGCAAATATTTGCTGTAATTAATGATTATGTATAAATAGCATATATATATATATGTATATACACATATATATATATATATAAAGTATTAAGAGATATCATAATGGAGCCCACCTGTCATCAGGATTTACTTTTATGTGTTATTTTAACCCTCAAAAGTATTTTAGTTCAGTTGTTCCAGAAGCTTTTACCATTGTGTGCTTGATTATATGGTTTTATGGATTCCCCACAGGCTATGCACATTTTCTGCTCCTTCTTCAGAGTTCACTCTCTCTTTGATGCCTCTTCTCAAAAGCCTCTTTCACCCTCTCTACCTTGAAGTGCTGTGTTTCAGTCCCCACTCTGCTGTACTATAGCGTTTATTCGAATCATACAGGTTTTAGCTGGAAGACTGACTCAAGAGAGATTTGTGCGTATTGATTTGTCATGGCTGCAAATGATCCTGTTAAATAAACCAGAAAAAAGCACTGCATATGTTCGTCCTCACGTTTAACCCGTTCAGGTACTGTTCAACTCAGATATTGTCCAGATTAATGTAATTCCACTGTTCTCATGCTTGACGTTGTATGTAATTAAAACCCATCACTGAACCTCGCTGCATCTCGCCTCTAATTATGTGAAGATTAGCTGATTGGGATCTGAGGGAAGCTGCTGCGGATCATCACAGGAAGGAGGCATGTGCGGATATCAAGTCGGCAACTTGTTCTCACAACTGCATAATTACTCAAACAGAGATCTGCTCTGATACGCATCCTTACTTCAATTTCCAACGTGCTTTGCTTGATTACCAACAAATTGTGATGAATGAAAAACCTGACTGCAGGCACATCTGGAACTGCCTGTGTCTGTCGTCCTTCTGAGTGTGGTTTTGTGTGTGTGAGGTAATGTGTGCATTTTTTCAGGGGATGGTAATTTGAAGTCCCGTCCCTGAGCTGTCCATCATAAAAGAGAGGACAGTGAGATGAGATGTGTGTGCAAGGCTGTGCTCAGGCACCTGGGTAACGGCCCTGGCCGGTGATAGATCACATTTCCCTCCAGCATAAACACTTTACACCGGCAGAGCTCTCCGACAACTGCTTACACGCATGAAAACACTGCGATGGCCGCAGAAGGTAGAGGACAAACAGGATCAACAGTATGTTCTGCAGAGGAAAGAATACATAGTGTAGGTCATTTATTTATGTTGTTTTTATTAGGAATTTAACAGCAATACAAAGCAAACCGTAGAAGTAGACAGTGACTGAATATACAATGAAAAGAGTATCCTGCATATTTTTCAGTCTAAACACAACAAAGTAAAGGTTTAAGGAGTTGTAACTAATGAAACCTGTTAATTATCAGTTGAATTATTCCACAAAATTCTGATCTTTTCACAGATCTTTGATTAACATCCAGTAACTGAGAATAACTATCCCCTCTTGATGAAGAGCCTTATTCTCTTGTCATCTACTGATTTATTAAGGATCAATTTTTGAAAATTATTATATGTTCTTCAGTCTGTTCTGTTTTAAATCTACAGAAGCAAAGAGGCATTACATTTTTGAGAACAAAAGGAAGTTGTTCTGTTATTTGTTGACAACTTTTCTGACACCAAAGCACCAGAATGATCAACATACAGCAATTTAGAAGTTCTTTTGTTCCTCTGTAATTAATGCGACCTAGCGGCTTTAAAAGAAGATATCACATTATTTGACACCTATAACCGATCAACCACTCACCAGTACGGTAACACAGTCCATCTAATTACAGAATTAAGCTGCAAATAAGAAATGACCAGGCTATGTTTACACCCGTGTCTCTGTGTTGGTTTATTGGTTAGCAGGATAACGCAAAAACTACAAAACTGATGGGGCCTGGGTCTGGAGAGAACCCAATTCATTTTGGTACAGATGTGGAAAAGGGGCAAATCTTGATTTTTTTTTTTCTCACTTTCTAACTGTATTATGATGGAGGAGGTTATGTTTTCATCTTTGTTTGTTTGTCAGCATCATTACACAAAAACTACTGAACAGAATAACACAAAACAACATGGGGAAGGATGTGTTATGGGTCAGAAAAGAACCCTTTATATTTTGGTGTCGGTTTGGATCAGGGGGTGGATCCAGGATTATTTTTTTCACTTTCCTAGAGTGAGGTAAAATGTTTTTTCAACACTTTCCCTGTTTTCCCAGGGAAAATCAGCTTTGGTTAGAAGACTGATATTTATAGCTGTGTGAAATTTGGTGCAGCGTGAATGAATTTAACGGGACTGTTGGACCTCTACTGAGTGCTGTTCTAGACAGATTATTTGTTAGGAGGATTATGCCAAAACAACTAAACTGATTTCCATCAAACTTAATGGAGGAATGGGGCCTGTATCTGGGAAGAACCCAATAAATTCTGGTCTGGATGTGGATTAGGGGTGAATCCAGGATTTCACTTGTTAATTTAACCTAAATTATTTATTTGCCATAAAAGATAGTTATCAGACCACCAGTTTATTTTACTTTCAAATTTTAGTGTTCAGCATACTCCACAGTGTTGGGGGGGATGAGACAGAACAAAATGCTTTGGTTTGTGATACAAGCACAAATATAGTAAAATAAAATCAGCAAAAATTGTTTTTGATCTACAACTGTTTGCTGTACTTGTAACTGAAAAAGAAAATCCACAAATCATGGTCCAAGGAGTCAAATAAACAATGGCTCCTGTTTATCCAACATCAACACAGGTGCTCCATGTAGTGTAACTATATCAGTAGACTCATGTCATGCAACCCCTCTGTGTTAACATGATTAGGCAGCCAGTAAAGGCCGCTCCTACTCAATGTGAGGAAGTTCTAATGTAATTAAACAGCAGACTGAGAGAGGAAATGCATTCTCCACTGATGTAAACAGATCTGACTCATGAACTCGTCCCCCGGCAGTGATCACATCACATAATTTGATTTATTTTGCACCTTTGGCCAGAACTCCACACTCTGAATAAGGATCTGTCTCTACAGTCCATGTCATGCGGATCTCAAGGGGGTTTCAACAAGTAACTTGTTTTCCCATCTTTGTAGTTATGTAACAACAGTTTATCCTCAGGGCGGGTGCTACTCAATTACACCTCACATTTAGCTGCAGCAAATAAACCCAGCTCATTAGCACTCAATTAGTTTTTGAGCATGTGGCTGATGGTGAGAGTTGATATCAGGGGTTTAATTTAAAAATATGATTGGTATTTTTAACATAAAGTATCAGAAACACAAGTGATAGAAAACAAAACCTCAGAGACCATCAACTAGAACGGCCCAACAGTTCCCTTAATTAATTAAATTCACTAGATCCAGATTTTTATTTTGCTCAGCACCAAATTGCACAATCTCATAAAAATCAGTTCCCTAAACACGTGGTATTTTTTAAAAATCAAGATCCATGAATTATTCTCTGAGAATAAATAAAAGACACTCTATCTTACAACATAACAGAAAGTGAAAGCTCTCTGCACCAAATTCTTGGGGGGGCTGTGGCTGTGGGGGGAAGAGCGGTCATCCTTGACATCAGGGACATCAGCCCTGCTCAAAGAGAAAGTGCTGCACAATGATGCACTGTTTATGAATGTGTGTGAATGGAAAAAATCTGTACTGCAAAGCTCTTTGAGTGGTGGTCAAGAAGAGAAAAGCTCTATATACAGACTGATCTACCTGAAGAAAACCATGTTGACCATTTTCTGACCATTTTTCTCATCCAGACTCGTTTAGGTCACAGACGAGTTGATGTGTCGCTGCCTCTTGAGCAATCATCTTAATTACATTCTGTCGTGTGTGAAGCACCATACATTTGTTTTTGCTATTGTAGCGTGGGAGTGTTTAAGATTACAGAGAAGAATATCTGAGAAGATGAGAAGGGGGGGGGGGGCTGTTCAGTTTGATGTAAGCCCCCCCCCGGCCCCAAAGTCTCTTGATACGCCTCTGCATTTATACAACAGATAAAAAAACGGAGTTCTTATTTAGTATAATCAACGCAAGGCATTCTGAATATTGTGACTCATTAAGAGACATTATATGATAATGTGAACATATTGTGGCTTTAATGTTGTCTCAGACTGTGAGTTGATGTAAACTCTGACTGTGAGCCTGGTGATCTGTGTTGATTCGGCGTTATTTAATCACCACCTCTGATGGGAACGAGGCCATTTCATGGTTGGCTTGCTGTTGCTGCATCTGTTGTCTTCTCTGCTCTGAAACGAATATAAAGAAAAAAAACAACTGAGTCAGTGAATAAAATCAGGCCAAGTGATGACTGTGTCTCTGCCGCACAATAGCCACAGCACGTTTTTGGCATGTCAGCGAGTGAGGATCCACCACAGTAATGGGCACAATAATTGGAGTTAGCAATGCGGCAGAGACGACAGTCTCTTCTGGTGGGTTTTTACATTTCAACACAAAGCCCTGACGAGATTCACTACTTGCAGCGTGCTAACTTAGTCTCCAAGGTGCTGTATCCATGAACTTGTGTATATCCCTCAGAGTATTTTGTGGATAATATGCATGGGGGAAATTAGGAGAATATTTTAATGAGATTCAAGAGGTATTCAGACATATCCGGAGGCAGTCTGAACCGAGAAGCGAGCACAATTACTGTTCCTCTCAGCTCAGTCTGGAGCTGAGCAGGAAGATGTGAGCAAGAATCCCTATGTCCCTTCATTTGATGATGAGGGAAACTGCTGCTTTCCATGCTGGGGTATTACGTCCAGCAAATGACCTTGACCATGTGTCAGCATCTCTTTCTCTCTGTTGTCAGTCGTTCTTCAGTACATGTGCTGTGGAGTAAAGCAGAATGCCTCAGGAAGATGGAGCACTGGAGAAAGCCAAACAATGTTAAGGGAGATCACGGGTTTTACCCTTTAAAATGCAATTTGTTGTAGTTCTTAAGGCTTCTTATGATGAACTGCATTTCAACATGTCTCCAAACGGTTATTAACTGTAAACGCATTTCCATTTATCGTCAGATCTGTGCCACAGCCTAATTTTAGCTAATCTCCGTCAACCATGCAGCCTCCGGATGGCAACTCAAATCAGAAAGCCTGTCTTCTTGCCAAAACCAGGCTTATCCCAGTAATAACTGCATCACTTGCTGTCTGTGTTTGATGCTGTGGCTGCAGATGGCTACCATGGCTAAGCCTGGGATAATGCGTATGTGTGTAACATGCACTGAGTTGAGGAGAGCGTGGCAGCCTGAACTAAGAGCAAACCGTTGCTTTTTTAAGTCACATGACCTCATCGTGCAGAGTCTTGGTTCATACCACACAGCTACATGTGTGATTATTGCTGCAGCTGGCTCTAAGAGTGAAAATGGTACCAGGACATGCAAATGGATGGAAGCAAGTAAGGCCCAGGACATCTGGAATGAAGTCCAGTTTCAAAAAGGTCATGGTGCTCATATTTGACTACCTCCAACAAGGAGGTTTTGTTTTCACCCCTGTCTTCTTGATTTTTGGTTTGTTTGTTTTTGCATAATCTTGCTTAAAAACAAACCACTGGGTGGATTTCCATGAAACTTGGGGGAAGGATGTGGTAAAGATCAATGAAGAACCCATTCAATTTAGTTGTGGATCCAAGAATTTGTATAACTTTCTTTAACATTGTGAGATAGGGTGTTTTTTTAGATATTAACTAAACGGTAAGTGATCTATATTTATATAGATTTTTACATTCACCCTTTCACATATTCATACAGTTCATCATTGTGCAGCACTTTCTCTATGAGAAGGGGCAATTTTGGGTTTCAGTATCTTACCTATAAGGACACTTCGGCATAGGGAATGGGGAAGACTGGGATCGAACTGCCGACCCTCTGGATATAGGACCTGCTCCTGAACCACAGCTGCCCTAAATTCCCTTATTTCCCAGGAAATGAATAATGGCTCTTGGTGAAAAAATCTGACATGTTTTGGGAACTGATCTCTAGGACTGTGTGTAATTCAATGCAGATCCAAATAAAAATCTAGATCTAGTGAATTAAATGTGGTTTCATAAGGGGACTTTTGAGCCTTGGTGGAGGTATGTGCTCCACTGAGTGCCATCCTAGATGCACTTTGTGGATTTAATGTTTTATTCCAGTTTTGTTTTCACCTTACTTCACTTTTTTCCATTTTACAGGCCTGATTAGGGAAAATGCACAATTGTTAAGCCTTTAAGGCTTGGAATTACTTTAGTGATGACTGTTATTAGTGCTTGTATCATTTCCATGATGCTTAAATGTAAAAACAACAATACAGCAGCTAAATTAAGAAGCCTCTCCCTGCTGTTAAAGCACAGAGAGGGTCGTTGCTGGGCATATTAACTAGACAACTTTTGGCTTCATCCAGAGAGTCGTCCAGCTGTTGTCCATCTGTGGTTTTGAGCCTGCGGGGGGGGCTAGAGCAACTTTAGCGTGCATATATTTGGAGAACAATTTGCTGGAATGCTTTGCTGTACTTTTACACCTTTGTTTACAAATGTGCATATTTACAGATACACTGGGGCTGGTGCAGTTTGCCCTCAGTCTGTGGACCAACTTGAACGTGTCTTCTTCTATGTCCTCTGATAAACTACAGCAGTGGTGGACAACAGTAATAAACCTCAAAATCACCCACACATCATTTTGATGACTTGATTCATTTTTATTTCACCATATCGGATTTACACAGACAAGTGCAGATCTCCGTCATGGCAACAATAGTAAAATAATGATTTAATGTTTGGCAATTTGTCTTCAAAGTAAAAGCACAACATTTGTTTTGTGGTTGCAATGCTTTATATCCAGCTTTTATTTTGTAAAGTTGTGAACTTTGATCTGAAGATTGTGTCACTTGCAGAAAAAAATAATACCAGTTCAACAAATAATTCAAACATATTTTGATTATGTCATTTCACTATCTTCACTGCAGATAAACCAGGTAGGATGAACACACAGTTTTCTAACCGGCACCATAGATTTATATAAATGTTTCCACAGAACGTCCAGCACCCAAACAATAAAAAGGGACAGTATATAGTAGAACTGTTTGAGGAGGACTCATTAATGACGAGGAATAATTCTGAAGTAGCTCTGCAGCATTCCCAGCACTTGGCAGGTTTAGAACAAGCACTGCACTACTTCTTTAAATTCACATAGAAATCCTATGGAACTGGGTGTGTTATTTGCCATTCTGCATTTTTTTGTGATGTGAAGTCGACCATACAGAATCATTAAGTTTATAAAGAAGTCAATGTTATTGACACCGTGTAATGGAAAGGTTCGCTTTACTCGAGGCCACCACCATGCATCGGCGGCGGCGCTGCAGTGCGCGCAAAGGGGATTGCGCACGCCCCGGAGTGCTGCTGCGCGCCCCCGCCTGCGAGTGTGTGTGTGTGTGTGTGTGGCTCTGCGTGTGTGAGTGTGCATGAGTGTGTGTGAAGTGGTGGGGAGAGGAAGAGGAGACCAGTGACAGAGGCAGAGGAGACAAGTGCAGGAGGCTGTCGGCGCAGAGGAGACTCTCCGCGTAAATACAAAGCACAGCAGACGCATCGCTCCTCCTGACGCAGGGGAGCGGAGGAGATACACAAACAACAACAACAGGCTCCGTGCTTCGAGGGGAGAACGATAAGGTGAGCCGAGTGATATCCATTCATAATAAACACGTGTCGTGTGGTTGTGTGTACGGTTCCGCTGTCAGGAGTTTGTGGAGAGGGGAGCAGCGCTTAGGATGCTGCGAAGGCGGCCGGAGGAATCAGCCCTGTCCTCCTCAGGACCGCAGAGGAGGACACCAGGGGTTGTGTGTTTTTTAATGCTGGATCTGTGAGACACACACATTTAGGTGTTAGCATGTAGCGGTGAGGAGGGAGCAGGTGCAGGGTTTCAGAGAGTCAAACCCGAGATTGACACATAGAGAAGATGCTGAGACAAACATCTGTCACTTATCTTCCAGTCTGAACCATGGCTTCATGATATATAGATAGATAGATAGATAGATAGATAGATAGATAGATAGATAGATAAATGTTTTTTTCCTGCTGTGTAAATGAAATTGCTGTCCTCATTCACAAAATCCCTCATATCCTATTCTTTACTGTCACTTACTTTGTCTAAACCTTTATGATCCTTATTTTGCTTCATAAACAATAAATAGATAGATAGAACGATAGATAGATGGATGTTTTTGTCCCTCTGTGTTGATGACATCACTGTCCTCATTCACAAAATCCCTCATATCCTGTTATTTGCTGTCACTTTGTCTTAACCTTTATGATCTGTCTTTGGCTTCATGATGGAGAGATAGAGAGATAGAGAGATAGAGAGATAGATAGATAGATATGGATCTATGGATAGATGGATAGATGTTTTTGTCCCGCTGTGTTGATGAAATTGCTGAAATCCCTCGTGCCTTGTAAGCTGATTTGGCTCACCACATGTTTAATTCCCTTCATATTCATATCACACAAGTCGGCCTTGTTTTGACTGACCACTCAGTTTGTTTAGTCTCATTCGCGCAATCATCGCACTCAATCTGATTATGACAGATCTCCTGAGACTCACCACCAACATCCCATCACGCCATTTATTTCTCACAAAACAACCGCTCCACTGGAAACCCACATTCCCATCCAATCCCCCTCCTCATCCTCCTCCTCCCTCTGTCTGCTCTTGGTCAAAGCTTCAGCCTCACCCCCCCCCCCCCCCCCCCCCATCCCCAGACACTCTCACTCACTCACACACAAACACACACACATATGCCCCGGCTGCACACTTTCACTGCCTGCCCGCTCAGATGCAGCCACGTTAATACAATGCTAATGACCCCTGCTTCATTGTCTGAAGCTCTTGTTCTTGCTGCTCTCTGGACGGGCTGACACACTTTCCAATAATGTTGATTCACTCCGGAGCGGGACTGTTAATCTCTTTAAGAAGATAACAATATCCCCTCTATCCCAGCCTTATGTCTGCTTTGCATTAATTCAAAACAGGCGGCAAAACGTGTGTGTGACAACAGACGCACGTCCTCGACTCTTTGGTGGTCGCAACAGCCGTGTAGTGTGACCACGGCGAGTCAGGACGTTGCTTGACTTCGAAGAGACACTACTCTTCAAGCTTCCACTGACTGGAAATTTCTGGCTCATCTGACCGACGTGGAGAAATCAGGACGAGATAGTGACCTACATTGTGCTGCCATCTTTACTTTCACCCTCGGCACAAACGGCACTAGGCGAGGAGATTTGCATAACTAAGGGATTATCATGACACACGTTGGCTGGAGTTATTGTGAGAGCACCAGTCAGTCGCACAGATGACCCCGAAACCAGTGGCGGGCAGCTCTGCTCCGGGGGCTGTGGGAAAAGCTTGGGTGTTGGAGGGAAAATGCCACTTATTTGGCAGCGTGGGCCGCACAAACACGCAGGCTATGTCGCGAGAAGCGATCAACGCCCCTTCTGTAAGCGGCCGTCTGTGGCATTGTGAACTCTGCCAACAGCAGGACGGGACAAAGTGTCTCATAGATAGAACGATTTTGCTCTGTGTCACTTGTGATGATGCTAATGACATCATTTCTGAGAGGAACTGATGTGAACCTGAGACACTTTCACTTGATGATTCATTTTCTCCAAGGACGCACTTTGTTTGTGTAGAGGAAAATGCACTTTTCATGTATTCAAAGGTGGGAATTATATAAAGTCGACAAATTTCTTTGTCGACAGGCGGAGGCGGAGAGGCGGAGATTTTTTACAGTCAATAGAGATGAGTTTCAAGTCAAAGACCCTAACCTCTCTTGTGTATGGTATCGGAAAGACCCAAACCTTCAATGGATTCTAGTTGTTTCTTATTTGGGTCTAACTGTAGTTTTCACCAACGTTTCAATGATTTATGATAGTTTGTTCTTCCAAAACTGTCCCAACTGTAAAAGGACAAGAAATTAGGAATGAGACTAGAGATGAATAAATGTTACAGGCGTCGCTTGTTATCAAAATCTCTTTCCAAGTTGATATCTTTGTTAGCATCTTCTACGTGTGTGGTTCCTCTTTTCTATTCTTAGGTTTTTGTATCCTTTTAGTTTTTCTCAGTTTTGCGTCTGTCGCGTGTTAGAGATGTTCTCAGTCTGCCAATTCAGACACATGAACTCACTCACGCATTTTCTGGACATTTTGCTTGGGAGCTGTCATGTCGGGAGCACCTGACTCTGACATTTGCGTTCTCACTTACAGCCCGTCCTAATGTGCAGAGTTCAATACGTGTCTGAAAGCAGCTTATGTGTTGTACAGAAAATAAATATAGTTACTTTTTGGACAGATGTTTGAATGAATCAAGAATGAGCTACAGGACATTTTCTAGGCAAAACAAGTAGTTGATTAATCAAGAAAATGATCTGAATGTTTAAAAAAAAAATAATAAAAATTTAGTTTTAATTAAATTGTATTATTATTTTTCAGCTCTTGATGAGATAGTCAGACAGGACAGGACAGCCGAAATGTTTGTGATAAAGGACAACTGTATGTGTATGTACAGCTACAAAACGTCTGTGCTTTTTGTCCCATGACTTCTGTTTCCTATTGATGCCATGTTTCCAGTTCTCTGTCCCAGGACAGTGCTCTTGTTACGGTTAGATTTAATGACCAAGACTATAAAACTGAGGTGCAAGTTTAAGAAAAGTGGAATCGTTGTTAAATACAGTTGCACGGCCATTTCTCTTTCATGCAAAATTGCACGAGCCCAAGTTCAATAATAAAGTGGCATCATAGGTCACTGACAGCGCTGATTGACAGGATGATTGAGTTTGTGTGTGTGTGTGTGTCCAGGCGACACGTGTACTGGTGCCCTGAGTGGGGACGATGCAGCGGCCATCATGAATAGAAGTGCTGTGCTGCTCAGCTGTGATGAGGCTAAATCTCCGGGGACTGATGGAGGCCCCTGCCTACCCATTAGTGTCACCGGTGTTTCTTCCCAGTGAGCCCACCGCACACAGGAGCACAGCACGCTGACACGGCCCGGTCCTCCTTGTCACAGGCATGTTCGTCTCATTTCTGGACTGATGAGCGCCTCATTAGACCACCACAGAGGGAGCGGTGCGCCCCCCCGCTTCACGGCTGCACTTTAACAAATGCATGCAGGGGCATAGGAGTGCATGTAAAGAAAGACATACATGTTCATTATAGACAAATTCTTTCTCTCTCTCTCTCTCTCTCTCTCTCTCTCTCTCTCTCTCTCTCTCTCTCTCGCTCACTGCTGGGTGCAATTACAGTTTCACACTCAGTTAGGCAGGGGCTCTAATGGGGATTGACACGTTCCTGCGAATCCACTCCACACGGCTGCAACTGTTGATGTTTACATGCTGGACCTGTTAATATTACCATGAGTGGATGGTGTCAGATGAATATCAGGTGATTTATATGATGCTCACTGACAAACTCACACTGTTTACTGAGTAATAAGATACAAAGATGCTAGTATCTAGTAATAAGATAGTGTTTGCTGAAAGGATCAGTTGATTAATTGATACGTTTTTTAAGAGAGAGTTATTTAGCAACTGGTTTTGATAATTCATTAATCATCGAAGTGATTTCTTTAATGAAAATTCTAAATATTCTCTGGTTTCAGTTTTTCTTCTTTATATCATTTGAAATTTAAAACCCATCATTGGGAGGAAACAAAACGTTAATAATTAACGACCAAACAAAATTAATATAACTGTTTGTCGCAGCCCTGGTTTCAGCTTCTGTCGTGTGAGGATTTAATGCATTTATCTGTTTTATATCACTGTTTATTGAGTGTTTTGGGGTTTTGGAAAGTAGGTTGGACAAAAACAAGACGTGAAGATGCCCCGTTGGGTTTTTCTGGGAAGTTTTTCACTTTTATTTGACATTTTAAAGACCAATTGATTGATCAAAACATAACTGACGAACCCATTGGTGAAGAAACAATCAGAAGTTGCAGCCCTGTAATGCTTTGACATCTTAAATTACATTAAGTAGAGCAGAATCTATTTATTTATTAGCAATTGAAAGAAAAATATATGGCGCAGTTTTGATGATTTCATCATTCATCATTTGAATCATTTTTCAGATCAAAAATATCTTTGGATTTTAGACTACTGGAAATGTAAACTTGACCTCTGGGATATTTCGGGGGACATTTTCACTACTTCTGGACATTTCATCCATCATTTATTTACACAGCCTATCCTCTGAGGGTCATGGGGGAGCTAGAGCCAATCCCAGCTGACATTAGGAGAGAGGTGGACAGGTTGCCAGCGTATTGCAGGGCCAACATACAGAGATAACCCTGACACTGGACTGTGGCAGGAAGCTGGAGTAATGTGGGAAAATAATGCTTGTCCTCTATGAGTTAAGGTTCAGTACTGTAAGATTAAGTTGGCAGTATAGTGGACAGATGGTGAAAGAGTAGCGGTCAGTGCAGGTGTCCCTGAACGACTCACTGTGACCGAATCATTACACCAGAGCTCTTCACCATGACAGTCATCAAGCCCAATCAGTCAAGGTTGCCCAGGGAGTGCTGCTATCTCCCACATCAGGTTATTACAAGCCTCAGTGAGAACAAAGCATTTAAAGATGCTCTTTTCTGTTCAAACCAACTGCCAGGGAGCGGCAGCAATAGATTCCCCGTTTGAAGTGGCAGGTTGGGATAATGGAGTGTAGTGTTGTGGGTTTAATGTTTCCTCTCTACCCCCAGTAGAGCGCCTGACAGGTTAACTAGCTCCGTACACCATTGGATCCGGCTCCCAGTCGGCCTTGAGTTCAGGGACCTGAAGTGAACAAACGAAGATGAGAATTGACATGTGGGCTCAGGCAATTTTTTCTGAAGTCTCATAAGATGCTTCGCTGTCTTGCCCCCCCCCCCCCCCCCCCCCCCCCCCCCCCCCCTCCACTAGAAGAAGCAGAGGGAGGGAAAGTAAAAGTGGGAGTGTTTTGAAGCGTTCAGGATTGCAGGGGGGAGGAGTGGTGGCTCATGTACCTCAGTCGATGCTGAGAAGGGACAGGGGGAACAAAGGGGGTCTGTTTTCTCTGTCTGTACTGGTGGGGCGGCTGTTCGAGCCTCTTTATTGCAGTGTAAGGAGGGGGGTGTTGCAGGGTTATGCCCGAAGACATCCACAATAGAATCTCTGGTGTTGGAGCCGCTGTTTGAACACTGTCTCTGCTGAAGAGGACTGAGAGAGGCCGTCCTTGTTGCCGAACGCCTCTGGCCAACTTTGGATGGGCAGCAGATGTTGGGGAGCTAGTTGGTGGCCCAGTGGCAGCACATAACAAGAACCAGTGCTTCCTTTTCCTGTCCTTAAAACAACAGGAGGTGGGCATCGCTCCACCAACATGGCGTATGCTGGCCAAAATTACAGAGTATTCAGGAAGAGAGTGTACTTGAATGCTTTCTACTCTGTTTTCAAGTCTCCATCCTCCGCCTATTTGCATAGAGCTTAAGAAAAACTCCTCGGCCGAACATCCCACTCTCGTTGGCACAGTGGTGCAGCCCACTTGTGCTAATAGCTCTGCAAATATATCACCACAGCTCTTATTCCGCTTGTAAAGTTGGATCTGTAAAGAATGAGCGCTGCCAAGAGATCCTCCACAAGCCTCCACACTCTTACCAGCTGAATGTTACATCCTATAAACTTGTCGACGTGGGGGTCTGCAGAGATTTAAGCAGAGCAGAGGCGTAGATTATCTTTGTTGCCCCAGCACATGATGCAGCAGTGGCTGAATCAACAGGAAAGAAGGGGACACTTGGCTGTCAGCTCATGAATAAAGTTGACATGGAAACACAAAGTGGCTTTGCCATGGTTCAGGAGACTCGCTGACCTCAAGGTCTTATTTAGGCCAGGCCCTCTAATGCCCTTACCCTCTGCCCCACCCTCTACCCCCTCCCACACCCTGGCTAAGGGTAAGACACCATGTTAGCAGCACAGCAGCCACCACTGAAGGGCCCTTAATCCAAGTGGGATGACAGCTTGGCGCTGGATGCTGTTTCTGTGGCGCTGAGACCAATGGGCTTTTCTTTCTGTCTTTTTCATCCCTTAAACCCCCCAAACCCAGCCACAGGAATCCTGGGAAAAAATTCTCCCGGGGGATGACAAAGGCACGGGATGGTAAACAAATTCAAGTGTGGATCTGAGATTCCTCCTCATTCAGCGAAAGAGAAATGTGCATGTCCGATGAGATATCAAAAGCACAAACCACAATGCAGACTGCTTTGTTTTTGTGTTTTTTTATTGTGCTGGTGCCACATGTTGTGTAAAAAACATAATCTACACCCAGATAATCTTCGTCCGGGCTTCAAAATGATTAGGGGAGATTGAGGTCAGAAAACCATTAGAATCATAAAATTTGCTGCCACTGCCAAACCAAATCCCTTCTCCTTCCTTTACACCAATCCACTGAGCCATCCAGAGATCACATGAGCACGGCTCATTAAGTAATACATATATGGTTTAAAGTCATTTACAAAGTAAAAACAGTTTTTAGCTCCAGCGTCTGAATAGTGGGGATTTTCTGCTTTCCATTCTTAATTGTACATATTTGTTTTCTGAACGGTTGACGTGACAAAATATCAACAATCATTCTGGCCTTTGGAAGTTTTATTTAATAATTTCTGACACCATGAAAATGTATGTAATTGGTAAAAATAATCAACAAATGAATCTATAATGAAAACGATTATTACTTGTAGCCCAGTGAGATAATACAGTAGGTTGTTTATCTGAATAGTGTAAGGAAAAGATCTAGAGTAATAATTGCCATAACTGCCCTAAATATGTATTTATATTGTATTCATACAATATGTGTGCCATGTTAAATTGGTATTCCTTTGCCTGTAATTACATAGAACAAATCACAAATTCTAAAACTGATTTTAGCATTTTTCAGGATTGCCTTTTTTATCAAAGTCATTATTTTTCAACCACCACGAGAAGAGACTTGTCTGATTTATTAACAAAAACCCAAGTACAACCACCATGGGGTTGACTCTGCTCAGGCTCTGCATGTGCCAGAGCAATTTAGGATCGAACACAAGCATCGGAATAGCAATAAGTGTAATCTCCTTGCGGTCAGTCCTTCGCTGGTTTCCCAGCACCGGGCATCTTTAGGAGCTGGAAGAATGTAATTGTCACGAAGATAATTCCTTGCTGTGGGCTAGCAGGGCCCGGCTGTGAGGAGGGGATGACGGACAAATGGCAACTTCATTTATCAGGATCTCCTCTGAGGCTGGCTGGCCTGATTACCCAATCAAATGTCTAGTGTGGCTCAGAGCTGTCTGGACCAACACTGGGGCTTTTTCAGCACTGCGCTCTGTCTATGTAGAGATATCAATGAATCTTTGTCAGGCAGCCATGCTTTACAGCCAAAGTGCTGTGGTGTTGATGCAAAGTCCCTCAGAGGAAATGCCACTAATAATCTTTAAGTTTTTACACATTTACAGAAGCAGAAATCGTCTTTTCCATATGCTCTGTTCTATGTAGATTTTAAAAACACAATTGGATCATTGTATTTTGAACTTGGAGATGAATGGCATTCCTTACATTGGTTTTAGGTTGTATTGTGCTGGCAGAGGATGAAAAGCCTCTGGTCTGAAGCAGACCTAATGCCCGGGTCTTCAAGGTTGGCTGGTTCTTGGGCCTCTCAGGGCGAAAGGCACAATGACCACATCTCTCCGTGAGCGGAGCAATGGTGGACGTTTCACTCAAAGGGGTTACTGCGTGACAGGTTGTACGCCTCCATAGATCCTGTGGGAGGAAAATAGGACACGTTCTTTCAGTCATTGGTCATTTGTGATGTGCCCTATGAGACAAACTGTGATTTGTGAATATCTCCTATACAGATAAAATGTGATTGATTGATGTGTCACTGAGGTGGAATTCCTACAGCTCCTGGTTTTGAACTCAGTATGTTGATTGTAGTTGACATTTCAAGGCATGTAGAGGGCTCAGTTTTGTGTCAAGGGAACTGTTTGGATGTTCATGAAATGTGGTTTGTGTGGAATAACAGATGGAATTGTTCCTGCACTGAGATGCTCTGATTTGTAGACTTAAATACACATCTGAGGCTTCTATATAATTGTTAAAAACCTCTATCTCAGTAAAACATTTCAATTTTAAATGATACTGATTAAAATGGTGGTTTCCTTTCATAGACAGACTCTGACATCATTATGTGCACGGCACTTATAGAATTATTCAAACCTGTTTTATAATCTCAGTTTGTGGCCATGTGATTTAGACAGAGGAGCAGTCGCTGCCTGAGAGCAGATAACAAACTGATCTGTCTGTATCTCTGTCTTAGTCTCTGTCTCTGTTCCTCTTATTATTTCCCTTTCTTTCTGACCCTCTTCCTCCATAACTCTCAGAATAAATCATATCTATTATATGCTGACCTTTGGTCTCTGCACCGGTTGTCTACTTACGTGTGTGTGTTCGGGGCCGATGTTCGTACCGATATTAGGGAGTAAAATATTTACAATAGCGGTATATCGGCTTATATATATAAAAAAGGTCAATGATTCTTAAAATGTCCTTATCAAACCCTCATGACAAAGAAATGTCGTTAGATTAGCTTGATATTTTATAGCAAAAACATAGCAAAAAACAAGCTAATGTTAGCTTTGTCAGGTGGGTCATTATTAGCTTGCTAGTCAGTCAGGTTATTGTAACTGGGAGCTTACTGTCATATTTACCATAAAGCCTCAGGCAAACCAGTGGCATTCATTATGTCCCTGCATATTTTCTGAATCTATAGATTTCCCTGTTTCTAACTCTGCCTTTAAATGTCAGCGTCGTTCACAGCTATAGTGCCTAATCAGAGCAGTATAAAGGAGCTACATGGAGGTCGGACTGATTGGATTCTCCACGGTCACCAGCAGTGAAAAAAGTCTAATTAAGCCTTGAGCGTCCCGAGTCAAACTCCCCAGGATTACCCTGGCCCTGCACCCAACACCCCAACCCTGGGAGAGAGTGATAACTAGACTCCCATAATCTGAGGCTGGGGCTGAGAGGGGGGGGGGTGATGAAATCCATGCACACTGAATCTGACGTCACCACAGGATCAGTAGTATGTGACTCGCGGCTTCCTGTCATATCAGGTAAATTCAATTCAAGTCAAACGTCACAGTTCGAGATTTACTGAGTCTGCAACAACACAGCAGGACATGGTGGATGTAGCTGCCGTAATTTCAGTGTGTTTTAGTGAGATAATGATTTTTAAAAAATGATTTCATGCAGAGCTTCATCCGTATCGTTAACAATCCCCCAGCACTTTGAAGTCAAATTAGAAGTGTGTCTGTATATGAGTGGAAACGACAGACAGATTAGAGAAGAGAATCTCCCCCTTCAGCCCCCCGCCCTCAAATCTCCCTTTTCAAACGAAACAAAACCCGGTAAAGTATCTTCCCCTTTTGTCCTAACTTTTAGGGCGTGGGTTGGACGTATGCTCTGAAATGTGGAGTTTGCTTTTCACCCGGTTCTTTGTTTGAGTGAAAGTACACGTTTACTGTGGTCGTTGCTCTTGGTCGGTGCTTCAAAGAGTCAGTTTGTGAGGAGAATAACTCACAACGGGAGGCCGCTATTGATCAGGTGTTTGTCCATAGGAGGTGGGGATGAAGGGAAGAAGAGGTGAGGAGGGTGAGGGGTCAGGATAGGGTGAGAGACAGGGAAGAGCCGGTGACCAGGACGTGCTCTGCCATTCACCAGGATGTAACCACATCTGAAATTTTACGGCTCCCTTCTTTTGATGCTGGAAACAATGCACCTGCTGGAGGCCTGAGGACATGTCCTCTCCCAGTGTGTCCTTCCCCAATTCTGGTCCCACTTGCCTGTGGTATCCCAGTATCATTATATGAACGACTTTTTCTTCTTGGACAATCTGTTTTTCTTTATCACTACAAAAGTTTTAAAAAGTTGCAAGAGCTCGTCGTCTCTTCTTGCCCTCTCACGGGATTCAATTGTTTGAGTTGTGTTTTCCAGTCTAGCATCAAATTGCAGCCAGAGCGAGAGCTGAAAATGCTCCTCTGGCCTCAAAACAAAAGCCCCTGAATTGCTTTCACTCGGCCTGTTTATCTAAGTTGTGATTCAGCCTGAAATGGGATTTCGTATTTGGAGTGGAAGCGGCGTTTTGGCAGCAGTGGCGGTGGCTGCGTCCTTGACGGCCCTGGTGAATAAATTCCTGCCAAACGACTGGCTTTAAGAATGACTCCTGATTAAAACCTACCACTGACCCAATGCACTGGTTTGACAGAGGCCCATGTGAAGCCGTGCTGTTTTATCCCTGTGACTCATATTGTGTGGAACTATAATGGAGTAGGTGGCCACAGAGAAGCCACGCAGGACAGCTCGTCATTGCACTTGAGTTTGATTGACACGCCACTTCTTCTTTCACATCAGACATGGTGAAATGGTTTAAAAGTGGCTCTTTTACATAACACTGGACAATTGCAAGCCTAACCTCCGTCATTCACCGCTGGGCCTCTGTGAATTCAAACTGGAGCAACCTCAACATATCTGTGTTTTGTAATGCTAAAATTAGCAGACTGAGGCATGTGCTTGGTATGGTAATAGGGCAGGAAAACTGTTTCTGAGCTTGTTACCTTTTATATTTACCAAAGATGGCTTCTGAAATTAGACTTAAAACATAGTTGTTTTTGGCTGGAAGTTTAATATGGGAAGTAAGAGTGGACAATATGATATGGATGATATATGCAATATACATGTATTGATATATATATTGTGAAATTTTATTTTATTTTTTTACAATCAGTTGAGAATGTTGCGCTTTAATTTTTATTCTTGACCTATGGAAAAACGCAGAATTCTCCTCTTCTCAAGAGCATTCAACCACATTATGTGACCCTCATCGCCAAAGGTTTCCTCACATCTCATATAGATGTTTTAGTTGTTATTTCATGATGACAACTCTCCCCCCGTGTACAGCAATCTGCTACCACATGACCAATACTCCTTCAATCAAGGTGCATCATCACATTGAGGCAAAAATCAGGTAAATATTTAATTATGCCATGAAGCAGCCCTGCAACATTGTCCACAATGATAAAATATTAGTACTGTAGTACTGCAACAGTATTGCAAAAATGTCTGGTTGTAGGCCGTAGAGCTTGAACACTAACTTGATTAGTCGAGTGACAGTTAAGTAATCACTGTTTTGAGGTCAGGGTTATTTAATTACCAACTGTTTTGATCATTTATTATTTGAGTCACAGTGCAAGCAAAAATGATTAATTACTGCTTTTTCAAGCCTCTAAAATCAGAGGATTTATTACAATTTCTCATAAAAACTAGTGGCACTCAGTCAAGCTCATACCTCGGCCAAAGCCCAACAGTTCCCTTTAATTAAATCAAACTGCACCATATGTCACAAACTCATATACATCAGTTCCCTAAATGTGTCTGATTTTTTTCTCATCAAGATCCATGAATTATTCCCTTGGAAAATGTTGATAATGTTGAAAATATCCGGCAAACCCTGAATCCTTCCCCTGATCAGGATCTGCACCGAAAACTTTGATTGGTTCTTCTGTCTAGTTGTTTTTGTGTAATCCTGTTCGCAAACAAATAAACATACAAGCAACCAACAAACAAAAGGGAGAGGATGAAAACATAACCTCCTTGGGGGAGGTAATAAACTGAAAATCTTTGCCCCGTGGTCGGACAAAACAGCACATTTCCGTTTGTGACTTTCAGATGATATTCAGGAGACACAGCACAGTTATATCATTGTATTGTTATATCATCCAGGCCTCATGGGAAAGGCTTTATTCAGTCTTTGCCTTTGCTCCAGTATCACTGTGTTTTGAAGTGGGACAGTCACGCATGGATAGTTATTCTCTAAGCTTTAAACATGGATCCCTATGATCAGTGTAACCACTCTGACTGTAACTATGACAGTGCGGATTAAATACAATACAAGAAAACTTATTATTAATCCACATGGGCTAATTTGAATAGCTTCTGTCATGGTGCCATGCTGTTTTTCTCTCTTAACATCCAACTTTAAACTAAGCTTTCTCAGAGGAAACAGAATAACAACCTCCTACAATACAGTGCATTGTGCTGGATGATTTAGAGTACTGTTGATTTATTTGTGGAATAAATGAACACATCTGTGACACAGAGACATTTTCCCTCATAGATCCACATAATGGCACCTCTCAGCCGCGCTGAGTGCAGGAGTGCTACTCTAAATGTTTAATGGAGGGATAAGGGATAAGGGGCATCTACTGTCTCGGTCTGCATAGTGTCTCATTCCCACCTGGCCGAGCTCCAGTGCTCACTGCAGCACTCTGACCCACCACACTGCTGCATTCAGACCGGATACAAGGCCTCATTGGAGACTTTAAAGCTGTGCTGAAGTTATGCTGTGTATTGACAAAGTTGTGTAGAAGCTTCCGACTCCTGTTCTGGAACTTGGTCAGACTATAAAGTTCCTCATTCACTCTACTCTTGTGCACTCATGTTTTATTTTCTGGCTCCCCAGCCTCTGTGATGCAGTAGCACGCAGGTAGTTGGAGCACCAGCCACCAGTTTGTGTCCCCCCTCAGCATTTCGGTGAAGCCCTGGCCGTCCCTTCAATGGCTCTTTCACTGCCGCTCAGTGACAATGCATTTTTTTTCCATGCCATAAAGCAGATGCTGTATTATAGCGGCACAATACTGGGCCCATCTGAAACTGTTTTCCATGTGAATGGCACACCGGGATCAGGATGCCTACCACTGTGTGGAGCTTTTTGACTTGCCACTCCATTATGAGTGCACACTGGACGGAAAAGGAACGGGTAGCTTCAACTGGCATTGTGATCACTGCATAGAGAGAGGAAATGCACTATAAAATGCTGATCCAGGCTTTTCTTCCAGGTCTGGGACTCTTTATATTAACAAGAATACAGAGATTACTGTGACATCGAATGAGCTTGTCAGCAGCCACACTCAACAACAGGCAGGAAACTTGCAATTTAAATATTTGTCCACCTACAGAAATGGTTAAGTCTATAAAAATAAAGCAAGTGGATCTATTTTGCCTCTGAACTTCCAGCTGTAGCAGGTGTCCTCTTGACTCTGGTCTTTTCAGACCTCTTCTCTCTTCAAGTCAACAAATCAAGAGCTAAAAATTAAAGTGAAAACAGCTTTAGAGGCTTAGCCAGCAGAACAAAAAAGCCCTTCAGTGAAATGATTAGCTTCCTTTGTGTGACTACTACCTGTCTTCTCCTTTGTTGTTGTTTTGTTGACAGAGAGTTGAAGAGGCTGCCCTTGTTCAGAGATGTCTGCCCTCAGGGGCTTGTTGCATGGTGCAGTCCTCCACACCCTATCCCTTAGAAACACTATTAAAACAGAGCTGAACCAGCACGGCCGCTTGACTGACTGAGAGCCTGTCAGCGAGACTCTTAGTTTCTAATTGAGCACTCAAGCAGAGAGGGACCTTGAAAGGCCAGAGGTACGCGGCCAGACGAGCCGGTTGGTCAGTCACCCTTCACAGACTTGATTTCAGGCTGAAGAAGGACCCGCTGCAGACAGGCACCACTCAGACCTCCTCCTGATGCTGGGGTGTCCTTGGCCCCCTCGCACCACTCAGAGGGCTTATCCTCTCCGGCAAGAGCTCCTCGATGTCTCCAGTCGGTCATGTCAAGGACACACATCTGTCAAGTCAAGAGCCGGGAGAAACAGCGGTAGCACCGGACACATAAAAGCCCAGACAAGGACACGTTAAAGCACATTAACCTGACTCCAGTCCCACCTCAGAAGAAGGACGTCGCTATGGGAAACAGGGAAGCAGCTGTGGGTGTATAAACCAATTGTATAATTAGATGTCTGCCTGTGTAGTGGGTTGATAGCATGTTGCTTGTGTAGCTGAGGACACAATGGTGCTGGCTCCAGGTTAGAAATGTTTGAGCAGACGATTCAACTTGTATTGTGTAACTTCTATTGTGTCTAACACCCAGTGGAACACACGGATGTAGCAGCCCACCAGCAGCTGTCTGTAGACTTGTGTTGTACACGTGTCCCAATTTAGCATTTATAAGCAGTGCACAACCATTAACTTAAAGTGTTACTGTACCATGTGTTTTACATTATATGACTGTTCTTTGATGAAAAAACATTAATGCTGGTTTTAAGATCACAGGTATTACCAAATCTAAAAAAAATAAATCTATATTTATTGGTTGAACATGGTTCAAAACGTGGTCCTGGCCTTTAGGAAACTACATAAGCTAGGTGTATGTGTGGGGGGTGGGTAGGCGTGTTTTCGCCCTGCCTCCCAGCACTGCGTTTCCCACGAGAGACAGTTCAGCCAAAACTTAACTATAACCTCTCCTGTGGTCATCGATAGGTGGATATTGATGAAAGACAATGTCATAAGGCACAGTTGTAATAATATAAATCATGTCTTATAATTGCAGACAAATGTTTGACCCTGGCAAGAAGAAATGGTCAACTTAAACTTGACGTTTTTGCGATTCTTTGCCTTTCAGCACAAAAAAGTTCCTCAGCATCTTTGAGAAGAGTTTACCTAATACCAATTTGCAATTTTATTTGTCCAACCTTTTCCATCGAAGACACCTGGTGTTTCTAAGATGGAAAACTCTTTTCAACTTGCCTCCTTCCTCCATTTTGAATTATAAATAGTGCTGAGCTGTTCTTCCAAATTAAAACAAGTTCACAAAATCTTCCCTGTGCTTATTATCTAAGGTAGCAGTGAACATCTGTCCCGTGTTGTTGTATCATTTCCCTGAGGAGAACAAGGTGCCTTCTCACAACTGCAGCAGTGTTAGTTTTGCTTTTCAAGAACGTGTCAAAGGGAAAGTCTGTCTAAGTTGTGAATAACTAAGTACGTAGCGCAGAGAAATTACACCACTGAGGAAATTCATGCCTGGATACCTGCAAGTGATGAGTCTGTTGTCTCCACCAAAATAAGAGAGGGCCTTTCCCTGCAGCGTCTTCTTATCCAGTGTCTTTGACACGGTGCATTCAGCCAGAGCTCGTCTGTCAGCTTCATTTTGTCACTAAGTTATTCATTTAAGCAGCGGCAGCCACATTCAAAGACAATGGCGCAGAAACTCCGAGTTGAATTAACCTCAATAATTATGCAGATTTGCGGGAAGAAAAGCTCAATTGTTACACACTTCTCAAAATTCCTGCCCCCTCCTGTGCTCGACATCCAAGTTGAATAAATTACCAGACCCAAGAAAATATTCCAGCGTCCCTCCTCAGGATCCTCTTAGTACAACACTGCACTACATTATTTGCGCGAGAATCTAACCCTGCAAGGTCAACCATTCCTGTTTATGTTTGCATCACCAATGGTTTTAACATAGTCCTCAGTCTAATGGAAGCGCTCATTCAATGTGAGTGCATTATCTTGTGCCGGCAGAGCAGTGGATCCATTTTCTCAAAACATTTTAAAGGAATCCACTTTAAGTGTTTCCAATAAAAGGCCAGGTTTAAAGTACTAATGGGGCATTTGATCAATACATGAGCCTTTCCACCGTAAATACCAATAGTGGTTGAACACTGGTGCATTGGAATCCATTACGTGTTCACGTCAATGCCGGCGCCATTTGAGCTGCAATGGGATGTTTATGGATGTTGTAGTTTGGGCTTGTGTCAAATCAGCCTGATATCCAGCAACTCTAGAACCTCATTCAGGTAAAACACAATTCAATGTTGTCCTACAGTTAGTTTAAATTCTGTCCTGGAAAACATTTGGCCCAGTCCATATGGGAATTACATGATATTTCTGTTCAAATATCCCAAATATAATTTGACATACATAAAAACACATATTTGAACCTAAAGAAAACTGTATATTTCATGTTTCATGCATTAACTGGCAGGAAAAGACAAGGAGACACACTACAATGTTTTATTCTGTTAACTCCAAGACTTTCTCCAAGTTATGTTTAGCAACACTTTAATCTACAGAGCTCTATTTTACAGCTAATTTCCTGAATTCTTCATCACATTTCCCTCAAATTACAAGTATATTTTCAATGTTACTTCTCCAAACAAAGTTATGACAAAGTGCATTTTGACAATTTCTCACTGGGTTATAAATATCCCTTTCGTCTGCCTGCTCACTTCCATATCAAGTAACTGAGCAACACAGATCTCCCAGTTAAACCTCCCATCCCACACATACAGTCAACGTTGATGCATGTTTGTCCTATTTATTTACACTGTATATGAAACCTTTAGTCAACTACTCAATTAGCTTATAGTTCATTGGTCAATTCCAACTTAAAAGTTGTCAGTGTCTTCTGAGCAGCAGAGTGAATAAAATTATTTGTTGTTGCCCAACTCATATTAACTGGTAAAGAAGAAAAGGCAGCAAAACATTATTTCCTTTATCATTCACTTTTCTGACAGTTTCTTTATTTTTGATGTGATAATAAAGCCTGAAACCAGCCTGTTGACCTCTAATAGCCTGTGCTGCATCACCAATGTCCGCTGGAAATGAAAATTACATGTTTCCATGGCCTGGGCTGTTACATGAGCTTGACCTCTGCCTGCACAGAGGATGGATGTTTCCAGTGAGGCTTCACAAGTGTTCATTCGCCTATAGCTTAATGCTTGTCACTCCAACTTATTGTCGACTATTGTATGTAAAGTTGCCACGATAGAAAACGTCATTACACAACTTAGCCGCGCATGAATGCACACGTCATTGCCGCGCTGTGTTACTTCAACAAACAACACCTCTGACTGTTGGTGAAACAAAACAAGCTGTTTGCCCGACCTACATCTTACATAAATTGCATTTAATAGACACATGAAAGAGTAATTGATAATTGGAGCTGTTGACAGTGACATCCTGAGTCTTATTCAAAGCCAGCATTTTTATACTGAGTGTAACTGCAGGTCAGAGTGATGAAATCCGGTCTTATATATATAATCACACAGTTGAGATGATAATAATGTATTTGCCGAATGTGGAAGAACAACAATAACAGAGGCCCGTTTTCAACAAGGGCGGCTGAAATCCCTGCCTAATGCACAGCACAGAGGAAGAGATGAAAGCCTCCCTCCGACAGTGAGGCTGGTACTCAGCCCGTCTCAGATGAAGGCTGCTGATGGATCTGGAGAGTAGGAAGCCCAGCGATGTTGTTTTTAGAATAGGACAGACTGATTCCAACAAAAGTCTCCTCCTCATTGTCTGTGTTTATTTTTAATTGGTTCATCATGTGCTCTAATGATGCAGTATCGGTCAGTGGGGCCTGTGTGTGGTCTCTTATCATGACTCTCCCAGTATTATTTTGTGTTTTTACTCATAATGACCACAGTCTCCTCTAAATGCTGCCGGTTACTCAAAGACAACATGTACCGAGTGTGTGTTTGTGTGTGTTTAGGGATATTCCTGGTGAGGGTGAATTATTGATGCAGTGTAAACCCAATCTGGATCATGGCAGGTGCGTGGTGCGCTGTTTGCTGTGTGTAAGTGTGTGTGTGTGTGTGAGAAGTTGTCAGACTGGAGGAAGAAGCAGTGCTGTAATTAAAAGGCAGCACAGTCTGCAGTCCTGCCCACACACATTCAGCCTTTATCCATATAGATTTGAAATGTAGTGCCATGACCACAGCAAAGTTCACAGATACTGATGCTGCACAGAAAACACTCGGCTTCCCTCCTCCCTCTTCTTCTTCTTCTTCTTCTTCCTTCAGTCTCAGTTGAGCAGTGCATTGTTTTTCTCTCCCTCTGTCTCGCTCTTTGTGCTCTCGTCTCTCGCTCGCTCGCTCACAAACTTCACAATATGCCACACTCGAGCTGCAGCCGTCTGTTATTGTGCAGCATGCAGACAAGCTGCTCGGAGTCGAGCAGTGATATCATCCCATTGTGCCTGTGCTGTCACCTGCACCGAAGAGCACGGGGTCCAAGCAGGAGAGGGGAGGAAAAAAGAGGTGGATGGAGAAAAGGAGGCAGGAGTCTCAGGAGAGAGAGGAGTCTTGCAGGGGGAATGGAGGACAGCGTGGTCTCCCTCCACTGGGCCAGTTAGTACCACAGACCTCTGCAAAGACTCCTGGGACAAACATCAGAGAAGGACAAGCAGTTATATAACCTACGCCAAGGATGTTGTGTTTTCGTTTTGTCTGTCTGTCTGTTAGTTAACTGAATTTCGCAGAAACTACTGGACAGATTACTACAAAGCTTGGCGGAAGGATGTGGTGGCATTTAATTTTGGTGTGGATCCAAAGAAATGGGCAAATCCAGGGATTTTGTTTCACTTTCTGCCCGACATTTGTGTCAGTTATTCAAGAATAATTTGTTAAACTTGATACACAGACACTCTTAGGATTGTTTGACATATACACTCTACTGTGTCATCCAAGTTTAGTAAGAACCGTCCTTTCTCTGATCCGTCCACATTCTCAGTACCTTCTCACCACTTCCTCCATTGTTACCACAGCAGAATTATAGGCAAGGGATGTTTTTGGTCATACACACGACTCTGCTGCTCTTTTTCTATATTTTACTCTCTAATGAACTCTAATCACTTCAGCTCTTCATGTACAGATGTTTAATGTTGAAGCCTCAAACAGCCTGATTCTTTCTTTTCCTTTAAGGCCTTTAATGTTGGAGCCAGCCCTTCTAATACACTAGCAATCATTTTGAACATTTCGGATCCTGTCCTGGCAATGGTACAGTACATAACCACCTGTACAAAGGCCAATATTCACTTCTGTTTTACGCTTCAGTTTTTGTATTGAGAGGCAACAAGCTAATAGATGATCTTTCGAGGTACATATAGGCAAAAAATTGGGCCAACCTGCTCAAAAGACTGTAAACAGGGTCTCGCCAAACAGCTGCACAACCTCACACACGCACACATACAGTACAAGCACACACCTTTGCAGATTCTTGTTGCAGGAATCCACACACTCTTCTCTTTTTCCACAAAAACACACACTAACGACTAGGGTTGCAAAGGGGCAGAAAATGTCCGGTAAATTTCCGGAAACTTTCCGGAAACTTTCCATGGGAAGTTAAGCTCGGGAATTTTGACACTTTTTTTGCAAATGTTAGCCTATAACAGGTAACTGAAATGTAGTTGAAAACAAGACTAGGCAAGCCTAGCTCAGCTGGACCCTGGATGCAGCTAGGTGGGAACATTGTCTGCCAGAAACGTAAACCTATGACTTTCTGTTGTTTTTGAACGTCTTTGTCATTACCTAGCATATTGATTACTTGTTACACTGAAGTCATGTTCATTTTAATACCAAGTTTATTTGTATACAGTAGGCTAACTTTTTACAGCAGTGAGAGTAGGATGTATGTATGTCCACACAAAAGTACACCATCACCTCGATTACTCGCGGCTGTTGGGGTCCATCAAAAAAGCGAGAGTTGGGCTACTTATCAAAAATAAAAGTAATCACCGCAAATTAAAGGCTGAGCATTAAAAACATCATTCAAAACTCTATTTTAAAGATGTATGGAATGCAGCACACGCTGTGTTTCTTTGAAAAGGATGTAGCTAGCTATTGTAAACCAAATTGACAGAATTAATGGATTGTTTTATTTTTCTCTCAACCCCACATGATCAAATGCGTCAAATGAAAGTCCAAAGTCCTCTTGTCCGAGAAAGCACGCTGTATCCATTATTGATTGACAACGCAAACAGGTGACTGTATTTATAGTCCACAGGAACAAAATTGTCTTGCTGGCAAGTGGCTAACGTTAGCAATTCTAGATCTTGCAGCATGATCTTGGTTAAAACAACCAAGATCATGGTTGATCATGGTCGATGACATCATCAACACCGCTTTCTCCTCCGCTGAGCCACAGGAGACATTTAACACCTGTGAACTACTTCCCATTAACTGATGTTTATGTGTAAAACTACTTCACCTTTGCACTTTACATCCATTTCCTCTAAAGTAAAAATATATTCAGAAACCACCAATACTCATCTCCAACATACTTTCACATAAAGGAAACTGCTGAGGTCAGATTTTCATATTTAAGTCCATCGTTCCTGCAGGTTTTGATAAGTTTTCACTGACCGGATTCTATCCTGAGATCCACATAGAGACGGTAGAGTTCTACTCACAAATGGATTAAGTCAAAAATGTCATTTTAAAAATTTGTATTAGAAATGTTTGCATGCATGTCTGCTTATGACAAAACAAAATGTTTATATTTATGTCTGTATATGACAACTTTGAATATTCCTGGAATTTTGCAACCCTACTAACGACTCTCACACACACAGCAGCTAACTAGCCGACACCTCCACATCTTTATTGTCTTTTTCACCACTGCTCCTCTCATTTGCTCCTGCCTTTGGCACATACTTTCTTTCTCTCCTCTCCTGTATTTCCCATCTCTCCGTCTCCCTCCCTCTGCATTTTTATCTCAGCACCGGCAGCAACCTTGTGTGTGTGTGTGTGTGATTGTGTAGACTGGCTGATTAAACCCTTCAGCGCTTTTTCCCTCAACACCTCAACATAACGTCACACCACAGACGCTCCAGCACCTCTAGCTGCCTTTGGTTGGTTTCAGTTATATCAAAGTTATTTTCATAGGAATATCTGTGAGCAGTATTAAAGCCGTGGACACAAAATGTTCCTTTCATTTTTTTATTTTATTATATTTTTGCTCTTCACTCATTGAGCGCAGTGTGGATTTTACATCAGAGGTGGAGTGGGAGGAGGTGAAAGATCAGATTGTCAGTTTCTGGACCCACTAGAAAGACCATGACTTTGTGTTTGTGCTATTAAAAATGAAAAGCACGAGAAGCCTTTGCTGTGATGCTTCAAAGTGTTTCTCCTGGCTTTTTCTTTGCCTCATGTTTTATCTCTGTCGAGGTGTATTTGTGTTTGAGAGGAAACTTTTTTTTAGCCCATGGAAAGCATTCAGTTCACTGCAGGCTCTCCAGCAGGTGTACACAGCTCTCCGCAACTGGACTTGCTTGAGTTTCTTGAAGATGTTTCACCCCTCATCCAAGAGGCTTCTGCCCTTCTGATGGACTGGAGAGAAGTTCCAGGTATTTAAGTAATGACCCACAAGCGTGTCACTATGTTTACAGCGTGTGACTGTGAGCATGCAAGTATGCCGATGTCAGCATTTAGCTCAAAACACAACTGTGTCTCAGAGCAGAAAATTCTCCAAGGCTCATTCAACAATACTACGTTTTAGTTTGAAAATACATCACTGTTGCTACGGTTACACCTGCCGTCCACACTAGTCTGGAGTTTTTGAGCGTTGAAAACTGAAAGTTTTAGAAACACTGCTAGCACCATTTTTATTTATTTTTGGAAAACTCTGGATCTGAGTTGTATTCTGGATGGACGATGACTCAGTCACTCACATTCGCTTTGTGACCACGACTCGACCACCAGCTGTGAATGCAAAATGTTGCCAACACATACTGTCAGTAACAGTTTCACCTCATTATTGGTTCAAGAAAAGAAATCCTTCATCTCACTCTTCACCAATTGCTTTTTCTAGTTTGTGGCGTTTACTGCAACTAAACAACCAACTGCAGAATATTCTACATTTACTTCCTACTTACGTCGATGCACACATGCCCTGTGTACGTGAATGGTCACACGATATACATTTTTAGGGCTTTCAGTATGAATCAAGGTTATTACTGAATACTTGTGTGGATGGAGATTGTTTTAGTTTTTAAAATAGCATTGTTTTTCTCCAAATACTTGACAGCCCCACGGTTCTTTCTAAAATACTGTGATTGTGTTTGTGTGGTGGACACTATATGTGATTATGTGCTCTTGGGGGGTTTAGGTTGTGGAGACAGGTGGTGTGAGAGCCGGACACAGCGTGGGTGAGGATGAAGAAGAGGAGATGAAGTGAAATCTCATTCCCCTCCCGCTGCACTCCCAGGATGTCTTCTGGAGACACCAGGCTCCCTCAGCTGTTGTTATGGTTCCCTAATGAAACTTAATGAATGCTAATGAAACGTAATTCAGGAATGGCGGTCGAGCAGCTCTTTTCTTCTGTCGCCGGTTGTAAAGTAACGGGTGCAAAATGCTTTTTCACAGCGTTAAATAAAACTGCAGTCCAGCCACCGGGCTGTGGATGGTGTGTAATGCGTCAGTGGGGCAAGTTGTTTGTTGCTCATGGCTGCAGTGTTGCTCACAGTAATGAACAGTCTGGATGACGCACCCCCGTGCAGCATCGATCGCACACTCTCACACAGACGGCGGATGGAAATTGGTCCTGGTGGGGAAGGGTAGGAGGTGCACACATGCCTGCACCTTCTGTGGACACATATGGAAGCAGGGATCAGCACACATATACATACTGAGTGTGTGTGTGTGTGTGTGTGTGTGCGAGCGTGTGTGTGAGCGTGTGTGTGTGCGGGCGTGTGTGACAGTGTGTGTTTATTGACGTCTGTGGGTGCTCACTGGGCCGAGGATGATCTTCTTATTGGTGGCAGTATGGAGCATATAGAGAGGACCGTGCTCGGCAGGCCTTTCTCTCCCTTTGCTGCAGAAGTCGCTTGGATGTCTTCCACCTCCCCTCATGTCCTCAGCTGGTGCTCTCTGCTGTTGGAGACAAGCCCCCCACACACTGTGTCAAAACCAGGCTGTAGAGTTTCCTCTCCTGCCTCATTACCACATGAATAGTTGCCATTTTGCCATATACTGTATTGCTATTGTTGGCAAGTCACTCAATGTCACTGGCTCGTACATGGTGCACTAACAATAGGCAGAGGAGGAGGGATTCCTCTGTCAGATAGTGAAAATTGGTTTTATTATTCAGCTGTATTACTGTAGTTTTATGATTACCCACATTGCAACATGTTGTATGCAAGCCAGCAGTTTTCCACCTCAGTGGGATTATCATTAATAATTCCATATTGCAGTGAGAAGCTGTGCAGCAAAACAAACAAAAGAGCCGACAGACAATACTCACAAATCTATAGTAACTTCTGGGAACAGTCAAACAAATATAATGTAGTAAACAGCTTTAATGTTGTTCTACACAAGTGTGATTACTTTTTAGTTCTTCCGAGACAAAAAACATACGATGTCCATCCAGTATGTTTGCTGAGCCATAAAGAAAAACTGTGGTTTATTAAAACATTTATTTCTGAAGCGCTGGCCTCTACTCCCTATGATAGCAGTGTACTCTCTGCAGTAATGACTGAGGTCTGGAAGCACAGCAACATTTCCACAGATTGGTAAAACAAACCTTAAGACATATTAAGACGTGTGTTTCCCATGTTATACACATGGGAAACACACCCAGGTTTAGCCAAGAGAATATGAAGAGGAAACCCAAACGGTCTGGTGTAAACGTGATCGTTAGTGGGGGGTGGTGGCTGTGGTTTAGGGGGTCGAGCGGGCTGTCCTCAAACGTGTGTGTGAATTCATTGGTGAATGGAAAAACAGTTCTGTAAAGCGCATTGATTGGTCATCAAGACTAAAAAAGCGCTATATAAATACAGACCTTTTACCTTTTACCATCATCGTTGACAGATTACCCTCCTGGTCTATAGATTTGTCCTACTGTTCTTGCTGTAGTCTTGTACATTCACAGTTTGCCTTTGCAGAGAGACACGGTCACAAACGATAATCAACTGCCAAGACGAATTACGTGTTATCAAAGTACCAGCTTGTTCAACACAGCTAGGGTCTCATGCAAATGTCAGAGTATTTACACATTGTATTGTCAAACAAATACTCTGGCGAAACAAACCAGAGTAAACAAACCCTTGAGTCTGGCGAACTTGAGGGTTTGTTTGAAATTGTATTATCGTCTGGCTGCTTGATTTGCGTCCTGTTGTTCGTCGCTGCATTTCCACATGTTCACAGTGTGCATCACAGAAACAGAATTAATGTGAATAACAGTTAGGGGAAATAAAAATGAGGCGGGTGCTGCTCTGCTCTGAATTGCGCCAGTAAGGAGTCAGAATGAAATACGATACATGACACCACAGGTCCTTAACCTCGGGGATGGTCTGCTGCTTGTGTGTGTGTTAAATCTCTTCTATTCTACACGTTCTTTGTTGTTGTTTTTTTACTGCGCTCTCTCTGCCTCTGTCTCTCTCCCTCTGTCCTTTTCTTTTTCTCTCCATCATTCTCTCTGTTGTGTGTGAGCATGTTAACACTCCAGCTCTGTCACTGAGCCTCATGGCACCATGGAAACCAGTTGCAGCATTCTCTATCTGTGTCTTTGTGTGTGTGTCTGTGTGTGTGTGTGTGTGTGGTGATGGGCGGGGATCAGGGTCTTGTTTAGTTTCAAAAAGCTGAGGAGAGGTCGCGGCCGTCCCTGTGGGCCTCTTGCTGTAATTCATGTAAATTCCCTTAAGACCTCGGCCGCTTTGTTTTCCACATTGTCCCCAAACCTGAATCTGATGCCTGTGTCATCAGCGCAGCTCGATGCGAAGTTAACGTTTTAGTTTCTTCATTGTGAAATTCCTTCACTTTCCTTTGATACATCAAAGGAGCAACTATGGTTAAACCAGATACCACAGGTTATCGTGACAGTGCTGCTATTGGATGATACCAGACCCTTGTGTGTTATTGTGTTGAGATGAGTTCAGCCGGAGTTAACAAGGCTAAAACTGACACTGACATGGACCAGGACAAAGCGACACGTTTGCCAGAGGACAGTGCTTGTCTCTCATATCAAAGCATCGTAATGGTTTATTACTTAATGGAGAATCAAATTTGAACAATTACTGATTTGATGTGAGCTCCAAAGCAATCTAACTCAAACAAACAAGCGTTGAAAATTACTTGTAGGGATGTGTGAGTGGCGAGCGTTAGGGAACTAAATCATCCGTACTTGTTCTTTCATTCTGTCTCTGACAGCGGTGAAGTATTTTATAAGTGTCCCGCCTCCCTCTGCCCCACCCTGCCTTGATAGCCTTGTGAACCCAGCCCCTTATTCTCTTCACGAGCCAATCATATTTCACTTCCATTCATGTCTCTGAATGGGAAACTCAAAAGGGAGTCCTCATCACGAACACCCACTGATAGGCGAATGCATGCAGGCACACACACGAACACACACACACACACACCCACACACATGCAGACAGTTCTAGTTAGGAGGGCTTGGTCTGGACCACAGCATGAACTTTGTTCTGTTAAAAGTTGCCATTGAAATATGCAGTTGCCATTGAAATATTGTTCTTCTATTGGTGTGGTGACAAAGAGCAGGGAGGGCGGCAGTCCTATCTCAGTGTGAGTCTGAAGGAGCAATGGGCCGGCGGGGATCACCCAGTGTCTCTGCTCAACGGAGTCAGTGTGCAGAAATAATGCCCATTAAACTTGGTCAATCACGCCCCCTCGCTCAATGAAATATGCCCCTTTCACTCATTTCACACCACAATCTATACACCTCTCCACCATCCATCATCTCTGAAAGATGTCTGAATGCTTTTATTTATGATACATTTTTCAAATTAATGGCTTCTTATGCCGTGACGTTAGATGCTGAGAAAGCTTATCGTGCTGAGTTATGTTATGGAGAAAACGAGCGAAGTTGTCCATTAGTAAATTGAGGTGGAATTCAAGCGTAGAGTTTTCAGGTCTCTTGATCACCGGTGAAGCTCTGACGGTCTTCAGCTTCATGGTTTCATCGTGGTATGTGGGTGGAAATTATATACTGGCGGTGGCATGTAACAATGACCATGTTGTGAAGCCATTGAGCGTGTCCCAGTGGTGCAGACAGAAGTCATATGGCTTTGTAGGATTATTAAGTGTTGAGTCCCACAACTGCAAAGGAACACCACACCAGTGGAGACACAATGAGTAAAAGTGCCAAAACCACAAAGCAAAACTAATCCATGACAAGTAAAAGTCCTGTATTATTACCTAAGATAAGGAGAACCCATTACATTTTGGTGTAGATTTGGCTGAGGAGGCAGATCCAGGATTATATATATAGGGAATTTCAACATTTTCCAAATTTTCCAATTAAGGGCAAATTCATGGATCTTAATGAAGATAATCAGGTACATTTAGGGAACTGATATCTGAGTGTGTGAAATTTGGTGCAGCTTGAAGGGGACTGTTGGGCCTCTGCAGAGGTATGAGTGCCATTCTAGTCTGCCAAATATCTTGGTATCGTAAGTAAGTATTGGTTCATCAGCACAATCATTAGATATGAAATTGTATTACACTGTTTATACCAACACAAGAGTGTGCTTGCAGCTGTTTACTATCGTAGACACTCATTGTGGAGTTTTAACTTCAGTAGTACATGATTAGGTGGTTTAGTCCAGTGGTTTCCGACCTAGCGGCTAGGGCCCCTCTGAGGGGTCATAAGATACATTTGAAGGGCCAAGAAAAATAAATCTCTTCAACACAAATCAATTTCATTTATTTGTTTTTTTGCTTTGGATTAAGAGAGGAAATGTCTGTTTGGGGTAACTGGTAACATCTCATAGATCATGACAAGGGCCCAGACTACATAGTGTCACAAGCCGACCAGTTACACTTACATTGTATACACTCATTATTGGCTTTTATATGTAAAATCTTTATCATTAAAGTAGATTACAATGATAAAGTACGGTGGAGTGGATGCAAGTAAAGTAACCCAGACTTGTACTTTACATGAGTTAATGTATTAAGTTTCATTCCACCACTGTGGCCGAAGAGCGAGATAAAGTGTGAAATAAAGTTTAGTGGATACCGGAGTCTAAATCATTGTTCACTCCGGTGGACAATGTTCCTTGAGACAGATTATGTTACATTTCTGTGCTTTTGTAGTGAGCGGGGCATTATTTAGAGGCCAGGCCAGAGAATGGTGACTCTTTCAGACCATTGTTACCCTCTGCAACCATAGCTAACGGATGCCAAAAGACCTTTTTCTCTTACATCTATTCTTTTAAAACGGGTTGCAATAATACCAGTGAGGAGTCTGCAATAAATAAGCCTCCCCTCACTGAGTCAACTAGATTAGATTGCAGGGGGACATCTGTTGAGTGTAGGTGAGCACTTTCTCACTGTATGGGAAAGGAAGTCTTTAGGATGTGCCTCAAGGCATTTTCCTTTTATCTGCGTTTGCTGTGCTGGGTCTCCTCCACCTCCGCCCTCTATTGAACATTTAGAAAGCTGCATTGACACAAGCACAATCAGTGCAGCTGACAGTTATTTTCATGTACACCGGGGCGCTAGTTGATTTAACATGCAATCATAGTGTCAGTTTTACATTCATGCTTTGCCAAATGCACATCGCAGGATGTTATGCTCCGTCGTCTCCTCGTCCCGCCGACAGTTACACCCCTTACACAGCAAATAACTTTTTCAAT
The DNA here is from genome assembly GCF_009819705.1 of Hippoglossus hippoglossus. Lineage (NCBI taxonomy): Eukaryota > Metazoa > Chordata > Actinopteri > Pleuronectiformes > Pleuronectidae > Hippoglossus > Hippoglossus hippoglossus. The sequence continues at coordinate 17,937,651 of NC_047156.1, forward strand.
ATTTAATGCTCCTGCTCCAATGTGAGTAAAAAAAACAAACCCACCCGGTAACTTTGTAGATTCTGCTAGTTGTACATGTGATACCAGGAAATGTTTAACCCCCATTGTAGAGAGACAAAAGGTTGTTTTAATCCCACTGTGAGAGAGGAGGGAGGGTCAGGGGAGGGACGTGGGAGGAGGGGTTGTGGGTGTGTTGGAGGGCTGGTGGTGGTGGTGGTGGGGGGGGGGGGGGGGGGTTTTGTTAGTGAATGGGCTCCTCTCTCCTCACTGTCAGTCAGTCACAGCAGACACGTCGAGGAATACGCAGCCACTGGGATTAACACAACCGAGCGGCAGATGCACACGCCGAGGGGATTTACTTTCATTTACATGTGCAGAGATAAAGGTGATGTATGTGATGTACACTGTGTTTTGTTAATAGCAACCATGTAATCACCTGATGCTCTCAGAGATCTGCAGGTGATGGGGACAAATCCACTGATTCTCTTTCGGGATGTTTCATGCTGAACCAATGAAAGGTCCTGGATGATTTTACTGCTGAGACACTCAATCCATTAGTTTGTTTACATAAAATGAATTCTCATAAAATTGTATTGTTTTTTTTAAAGTTCTGTATGAAGGAAAAAAATCTAAAATATTTAATGCTATAAGCTTCTCATATGTGATGATTTCTTCTCTCTATTATTTTTAAGCTACTATTAAGTTAAACACGTTTTTGACAGTTCACCAGACAAAATAGATATTTAGCGTTCAGCTTTTGGAACGTGTAAATCTCTAAACCTCTAAATGATTATTAGATTACAAATGAAGCAATAGTCGATTAGTTGATGAGCAGAAAATAGCTTCTGTTTTATGGAATTTTATTTCATTTCATTTTGTGTCATTCAATTTTTAAGCAAAATTGCAAAACATCACCAAGTTCTATTGTAAAGATTTGCTGCTTTTATATAGATAGAGATAGATAGATAGATAGCGTTTTGAAAATAATTTGGGTATAGAGGATTGCTTGTTGTTTGTCATTTTATACACTTTAAACTGATTATATGCAGATTATCAATTCTCAGTATTTTTGCTAAATCAGCAAATCCAATTAGCTTTGACGATAATGTGTGAAGGAGAGAATGTGAGTTTCTCGCAGTGTGGTAACATTTCCTGAGCAGACTTCTTTTGCACTGTGACGTCCACAAAAAGCCTGTTTCCTCGGACAATCAGCCGTGCTGTTATACATTTTAATGGATAGTTTGCACTTTGCCAGCACTTTCATATAAACACATCTTCTTTCTTCTGCTGAAACTCAACTTATCTCCCCCTTATTGTCACTTCTCTGTCTCTGATGCAGCGTCCCTTAATGTAAATTCATCTTTGAGGGAAAAAAAGAAAGTGCTTAAGTTCTAATTATTTCTCTCGTCTTTGTTGTAGTAATGATGCTTCACCGGGAAAGTGATATCTTCTACAGCCACACTCTTCCTCTTATTAGCCAAGAGCCTAAAATTAATCCCGCAGGCCACTATACTTGTGCTTAGCCCCCTTCCACACACACACACACACACACACACACACACACACACACACACACACACACACACACACACACACACACACACACACACACAGACAGGTAGTCACACACATCAAGATAACACAGCCTGGAGAAGCAAGAGGCTCATTAGAGAAATGTGTGACATCTCACTTTCTGACATTATCTGCTGTGAGCAATGCTTATTCAACCTGTGGACATCTCACTTTACTCTACATGCATCTGAATGTGGGAAATGGAAACACACTCTATGTCCTTGGACTTAATTAGAGCAATGGTTGGTGGTTGTGCTGTCTGCGTATAGCCAGCATACATATATATTATATATATACAGTATAATGTGTATGACTTATATTATATTTTCTTATTAACTCTGCTAAGGAGGTCATGTCTTGACTCCTGTCCATTTGTTTGTTGGTTTGTTTGTGAGCAATTATGTGGAGGGGTGGGGCATAATAACCCAAGGCAGAACTGGCGAAACCCGTATGGGTGCCATTCTAGTTGATGATGCAATTCTGTTATTTTTCTTTATAGCAGCTAACATGTAGCTTTGTGCAGCTTGTTCTGTGGTACTAGTGCTTACTGTGTACTTTTCTGAGCACAATTGCCAACTATTATCAATATATATATAGCTGATATGTTGGTTTATTAACACATACAGACATTTTGTCATTTGATCCTTTCGTTAACCTCAAAGTATTGATTTGAGCAGCTTTCAGGTTCAGGATGTGTGTTACACGCGTGTGCCTCATGTATTAGCTCTTAGCTGTAGTCCTTTCAGTTTGCTGTGAAATGTTGCTGTGCTGTCTCCACATCCATCAGCTGTGTGTTTTGTTTGTCAGCACTCATGACAGGAGAGTGCTCCTTGAGGTAACCAGGGCATTGTGTGTCTCTCGCACTGCCCACTGTCAGAATCCTGTGGTCGGCTATTTCCAGTCTCGCTCCTCCGTCCCTTTCCTCATCACCATGGCAGCAGAGTTTGGCTGAGCTGAGGCCGACTCGGCGGTGACTGAGGGCAGAGGTGGGTTGGCGGGATGGCTGGCCCGATGTCATGGGAGGGGGGGGCTCTTTTGATGGGATCAGCCTTCAGGATGTAGAAAGGTCATTTCGTCGGTTTGTTTTATTCATTGATCTCAGCTGCAATCAGCTGATTTGTAGCTGTTGGCACAGTGAGGAGGAAATTATGAGGTGTAAGGTCGAACTGAAGAAGACAATAGTTTTGCCGTAGTTCTCTGTTCAGGTATCAGCAGTAATATAATGTGATGCTGTGTGTTCGTTCGAGTTTTTAAAACATGTTTCTTTTGAAATTCAGAGCTTTCAAAAGATCAGATTTTCTGGTGTAATATTCTGTAAGTCAATAAAACTATTTACCTCACAAACTCAGTGTATTTGTAGAAAAAGCTTCAAGTAAGTAAACTTGATTTTGCAGAAGTCGTATGAAAAACATCTTGTAGTCAAGCTCGCAGTGTGCAGCAGCTGCAGGGTTGAATCTCAGGTGGTACGAGAGTCTTGATCTTCAGTCTGAGCGAAAACAACTGAAAACACATCTGTGATTGGGAGAAACAGAACAAATGTGAAATTGTGTGTTTCACGATTGTGTGTGTGTGTGTGTGTGTGTGTGTAGTGAAAGTAGTGTTAGAGCAGCTTTCAATGGGACTTCCAGACTTGTTATTTAGAGCAGCAGACTGGAGTCGATAAGCCTTCGCTGGTAAATTGGATTGGCTTCTTCAATCGTTTCGCCCATCAACTCCTGCAGGTGTGTGTGTGTGTGTGTCCACTGTGACGAAGTTTGAGGAAAGGTTTGGATAGAAAACAAAGGAGAGAATAGAAAGGTAGAAGCAGCCTGCGTGGGAAGTCCCCACGTTAGAGCTGAACAACTGAGCAGAGAGAGAGGGGAGGAGATTCAAAGAGAGGACTGTGTTTCCAAAAGAAATAAAGAAATGGAGGAAACAAAGGCAGGTGAAAGGCATGAGGCGGACGTGGAGGAAAGGTGACGTGAGGAGAGTATGTGAAGGAGCCGTAACATTAACAATAGCATTGAATTTTACATGCCTGACACCATTTGATATTAAATCCCACATCTGCACAGGGTTTTAATGTTTAGGATGTGGAACCTGAGGAAAAATTAGGAAACAAAGTGAATGAAATGAAGAAGGACAGGTCAGTGTGTGAGGGTTGGAAAGAGAAGGAACTTGACGTGAGGATGTAAGTGAAAAGCGGCAGAGAAAAGAAAAAGAGAGAATAGGTTGGGACAGGACTTCAGCTTTGTCTGGATCATGACGCAACATGTACGTCCCCAATTCTCATGATCTGAAGATCTGTCAAATTGTCATGTTAAACTTTGATTTGTGAGCCAAAGAGAAAAAATCAGTCATCTTCAGAAATCCTCTCTTAAGATGAGATGGAAGAATGGAGGACGAGAGGGGGGATGAAATTGGGCAGAAAAACTAATATATATTGAACACATGTCAAGACAAAAACATGTATGTTGTTCTTATAAAGGTACCGTGACTTTCAGCTGATTTCACGACTCCGTGTGAGGTCCTGACCTGGACTGCTGGAAATATTCTGACAAAAAAAAGGAGGAGATGAACTGAGAGAGGAAAAGAGGAGAAAGGAGGTTGGTCGGGGAGGTTAAAAAAGGAGGAGAAAAGGAAAATGAAGATTACCGAAGAACAGAGAGAAGATGAGAAAGGACAGGAGGTGAGAGAGGACAAGGACAGGGGTGAGGATAGCAGTAGGTAATAGGGAGGAAAGGAAGCACAGAACAGGCGAAGATAAGAGAAGAAAAAGGAGATGAGACAAGACAAGAGGAGCGACAGGGAGGAGAAGTGTCTCTTCTCCAGCTTCCAGCCGCAGGCTTTTGTGTCTATCAGTTTGGATTACACACTCCTGCCTCGGAAAATCCATGTCCGCACTCTGGTTTACACAGCTCGGGTGTTTGCTTTCTTTTCACCACCAAAACTTGTCACAGTTGGAAGTGTTTTAAGTGCATTTCCACCGAGTCAACACACTCACGCATGATTATGCTTTGAAAAAGAGAATCTCTCCTTTCCTTCCCTCACCCTGCGTTTGATAAGAAGAGGAGATTTCATGCTGGAGGTTCCTGGTGTGTAATCTGTGACCGAGCAGGAGACTTCCTATACGAAAAGGATTTCTGCAGATTATAATAAAACCAAACATGGAGTAGTAGGCCCATTGTGAAGTCAAATGTGATGGAAATATGCATAGCGGTGCAAAAGTTCCTCCCTAGAAAGCTTATTAAGAGCGGCTGGATTCCCCTATCTTGGTTTTAAAGTCCTGGTTGTTGTACTTGAAGACGAGAGGAGCGGAGAGAAATAAATTATGAAAACTAAAAATGTGCTATTCTCTTCTATTTGTGTTTGAGCAGATTGAAGAAAAGCTGAGAAGAAAAGGAACAAGGCGACTGCAGCCGGGAGGAGCAGGAGAGAGGGGGGGTTCCGGGTTTCTCTGGTAAGTTGGAATATTTTTTTTTCTCTGTCCGAGTCTGAATTCATTTTTTCCCCCTCATCAGATCATCTCCGCCGGCAACGTCGTTTTCCAAAACAGCGTGAGCTTTTCGGAATCAAACGTTCTTGTTCTTCTCAAAGACATTACCACTCCCGTAGGATGTGGACACACACACAAATGTCAGTCTGTGTGCCAGTGCCTAACAAGTGTCTGCCGTCCAAATATCTTCATCCATGACGCTGCCACAGCCTGAATGTATTCATGCTGACGCTCGCTGTAGAGCTGCTTAGTCTCTGAACATCTTTTAAACCGTTCCACCGCTACGACTCTTCCTCTCTGTGTCTCTGTTGTGATGCCTGTTCTTTAGTCCTGTCTGTAGAGGCAGAGGTCACCACTTGCTTCACTGGCGTTTGTCCACTTTGCAAAGTGTGTTTTTGTCGCAGCCTCCATTTTGGCAGAAAGGTTTGGCAGGGAATTTAGAAAAACAACAACAAAACACTGGCATTTCTAGTGTCCCAACTGTCCGCTTGATGCATATGGTCGTCAAGGTAACAGTCCCCCTGCTCGCTCACCGCTGCGACAATTGGACGTCGACACTTCGAAATCACAAAATAGCACTCGGAGACTAAATCTGGCCATGTGCCGCTCTCTTATTGACGCATAATGTGTCGTAATGGAGCTCGCAGGGGTAGGAGAGCTGCCTAATGGCAGTCGCACAATTAAGAGCTAAAGTCTCTGTGTGCATTAGAGCCCGGAGAATTGACTCTCAGCTCGTTTCTTTAAATGACCCCCTGTAACCTTTGGCTCAACCCCTGATTACAGCTGTTCAGAGAGTGGGATGCAGGGAGGAGTTGATCTAATTCTCTGTGAGTGGAGGTGACACGGTGTGATGTGCATCCACTGCCCTGTGGAGTGTGAAGGAAGGATCCCGGCCCCTGTTGCACGCCGAGCTGAGGAGGGACTCGTACGACTCCTCTGCCTCTGCTGCTGGTGCTTGTTTTATTTTTGGCCGATTTCTCTCCCTGCTCTACCTCTGCCCGTCCGTTCATTTGTCACTGAGGCTCTCATTCTCCTCTCCTCTTGTCGCTGCACCGTGGCAGTGGGTTGTTGTTGTGAATGCGCGCTGCCTGTCAGAGAGGCTGAGTCCACAGTTTTCAATGGCCGAGTCATGGAGGGCCACACGTAGGAGCTGCGCACTGAATTTGCAGTTTGAAACACAGTGAGGCGTGAAGCGTCCATTGTCAGCGGCGGCATTCAGGGTCCCCGGCCCTTCAATGGAAGGCTGCAGAGGTTTCTGTTTACCTCCACACTGCTGCCTTTCACTGGCTGCTCTCATGTGGCAGGCAAGGGAGTGTGCTATTATCACTCATGTTGGTGTGTTTAGATGCAGAGTGGGGGAGGATGGGAAAAAAACATATATCGAGGAGGATCACCCAATCAGAGCTTCGCCTGTCCAGAAATAGCTCTACATGATTCTGGCTTTTGACTTTAAATCTTATGAGACCGAGTTACATAATCTTCTACAGCGCAGTCAGAAGGTACAATAATGCAGTTTCCTTTTTTTACTCTACTCTGACACCTTGGATCAGAAGTGAAAACTACAAGGTTTAAGTGCTGCCTTTTAGTTTTATAGGCATTTGATTTTCTTGTCAGCAAAGTGTTGCAGGACAACACACGGAAAAGGCAACCATGGTGTTTTATGGCCAAACTCTTGATTTCAATTCAGTCTCTTGACATCCTCACCTGATCATGTGTCTCTGTGGACCAGACTGAAGGCAAGAATCCCCTGACACGTGTTCAGGTGGCTGCAGTACAGGCCTGGCAGAACAACACCGGGGGACGATTCCAACCATCTTGCCTGTGTCTTCTATCCAGGCACTGACTACAAAGAATATGCAACTAAATATTTCTATATATATTATATTTGATATATCATAGCAGGGAATTGAGATCTGATCACGAGTGGTCACAAGAGACACATTCAGGATCCCCTCTCATCCCAGGTGTGAACACATGTACTTAACAGTGACTTAACTACTGATCAGATCACTCAGGGCGAACGTTAATACCAGGGGTGAAGAGTTGTTTGTCTCTGTATATCGACCCTCTGATTGGCTGGGGACCTGACCAGGGTGCACCCTGCCTCTCACTCATTGTCAGCTGGGATTGGCTTTAGCCTCTCCGCTGGCTCACGACCCTTAGAAAGGAGAAGCGGTATAGATGATGGATGGATATTTTATAAGGCTACAAAGAAGTATGTAACTCCTACAATAAAAACTGGACTGAGCCAATGACCCTTCCTTTTCATTTATACCCCTGCACCTGAACAGTGTCATCATCCACTATGAATGAAGCAGCAGCTTTTCTCACATACTGAGAAAGTACGAGTGATGTTACGCAACTGCACTTCGGAGACCAGACCAGTTGCAGATGAATATAGGGATTCATGCACACACACTCACACACTCACACACTCACACACACACACACACACACACACACACACACACACACACACACACACACACACACACACACACACACACACACACACACACACACACACACACAGAGGGCCCCTGGGCAGATCTTTGCACGTCGTTTCAGATGAGCACGTCAAGATATTTCTCTTCATAGGTGTCTCTTTGATACGTGCCTGACAATTCTCCATCGGTTCTGTGTCAACACTCTTGTCTGTGCATGTTGTGTTCAAGAGCAGCTGTATCTAAGAGAGAGGCTGTGTGGGTGAGAGAGCAGATTCTGTGTGTGTGTGTGTGTGTTGTTTAGTGTCTCATGGATGTATGGTTGGCAGAGACAGGGAGGTGCTGGGAGACACAGCTGAAGTGTCAGAAGGAAGGACAGGAATAAACAAATAGATGAATAGGTGGATACAAAGAGGGTGAGGGAGAGAAAGAGGCTGCGTGATGTGTTAGAGGTGGTGGGGCCACTCCTGAGGGGCTCCTGCTTCTCCTGCTCCATCTTCCAGGCTTTCTGAGGAAGTCGGCTTCATGCAAATCTGACTCACAAACAGCGGACAGCCTTGAGAGTCAGAGGAGACACTGTTTTATATGTGTGGTTTTATATTATCTAGTCCAGCCTGGAGGTGGGTTTTATTCCATACTCACTGCTGAATGCAGGTTTCTTCCATTGCTCCAAAAACTTGGTTCCCAATTAAAAGGATTATTTGAATTGGTAAGACACAAATGAATTAAGTTCTTGTGTTATTATAACTTCCCAACTTTAAACAAACTCTTTTTTTTCAGTGTAGGTGATGACGACAGGACGTACAAAAATTCCTCTGCATTGCAATTTGAAAGCAAACCTTGACATGAACCCTGATTGAGACCTTCAGGTGTGAAAATGGCCTCAGAGAGTGAGAAAGTAGTAGAGGAAATGGAGAGCATAGGGGCCACTGGTGGTTTAAATCCTGACCATGTAATGCAGCCCTTTTTAGCAAACCTGTTTATATGAAAAAAATTTCAGCAGAATTATTGACTCATCTTGTTTTTCTCCTTTTTTTTTTTACCTGAAACAACTGAATCCATCTCTCTGGGGGGGGGGCCTCTAAAAACTAAATGATATATGTGGCTGTTAGTCGTGGGTCCTGGTCCGAGGCCAAGTCTGTCTGCTCATCAACATAAACAGCCTGCTCCGTGGGTGATGCGCTGGAATACAAATGGCAGAATTTAGATGTACGCCCTCGCTCACCTGCGTCTCAGCCAATTCTGATGAGGAATTTCTCTCGGCACCTGCCGAGAGCGAGAATAAAGAAAAGAGTAAATATGAAATGTAAAAGCACAGGAGAGAAGCAGGCTGTGTTCAGACTTATGTTTGTGCATTTCTACCGTGTGGTGAATAACATCCAACCTCTATCCACCGATATGTTGTTTTCTGTTTCCACATTTCAATTCCACACTATAGAATTATTCTATTCATTGACAGCGTATGCATCTTTCTCCATTCAGGACTTTTTCTATGGAGCTCAGAATAAAAAAACACTCCTTGAATCTAAATCCTTTCCATTCCATATTAAATATATATATTTTTTAGCTTGTAGTAATTCAAACTAACACATGTTCTACACTCTTCCTTGGTGCACCTCCACTGCATGTTTATTCCTCCTCTCAGGAATGTGTGGGCATGTTCAGATTGTGCTGTGTTGATTTTCTTGTTGCTGCTGCTGCGCCTGCAACCCGGAGAACTTCCACCTTTATTATTCACAAAGCCTCTTTTCACCAGAGACATTTCATAGCAGGTAAAACACCAGTGTTATAGTTTCACTCCCATTAGGTGTGTCAAGTCCAGGGTTCAGAGATTGGGTTTGCTGGATCATTGGCATGACATGTTAGGAGGTTTAAATTTAGGCTACGTCCACACGACATGTTTGTTTGAAAATGCATCAACTCCGGCGTTCACAGTACTCTAGAGCTTTAGAGCGCCTGAGGTGCCCCTGTCACTTGACTCCTTACAGACGAGTAAACATCACAAACAGTAGCGCTAAGGTATTGTATTCATTATGTATAAGTGTTTATGTTTTCCAAGGGACCAACTTTTAAAAACACAATCCTTATTACAATTGTGAGGTGTTTTGATTGTATTTCCAAAGCTTGTTTGAAGTACCAGAAACAATTTGCGAAATATATTCATATATTCACTGTGTCGTTGTTCACAGCTATAGAGTCAACAGACAACAAGAAATTACCTTATTTAAAAATAAATTAGGTTTGAATATTTAAAGTATACTTGCCACTGTGTGTTAAAATGTGGCCACTTTATTGCCCCTGATTAAAAAACAAAATCTGCCTTTTAAAAGGAGCCAGTGTTAATGTTAATGATAACAGATGTAATGAGGGAGTTCAGTTCATGTTAACATCAGAGTCCTAATTGCAACCGGGAAGCTCAGATTTGTGTTGCAAGCGTTTGCTTTTCACTGAGATCAATATCTCTTAGAGCTCTTTAAAAACAAAACAAACAATGAAACCACACATCAAACAAAATATGTTTTTCGATTTAGGAGCAGAAATTAAACCCAAGTTTTAGTTATAGGGTGTTACGTTGTCAATACACATAATTTTGACCTTTACACCACCGCCTCTGCAAGCTTCTGCTTTTGTCCAGTGATGAAGTCATAAAAGTGGAAATCTTCCTCACACTCCATCAGATGTAATGTGTAGTTGGATTATTCTACTCCGTCAGAGGAAGCAACACCACCAGATTGGGTGTTCAGGGTTTTAATGTGGAATGATGTCAATATTGAAGTAAACTGTAGTAGCAGATTTTTTTTTATCATTTCTTATCATTTGCGGATACGCTGCTGTAAATGATAAACATTTTTTTATACAGAAAACCAGATTTCTATGAGCATTACTATCAGGGGGATTCAAATGTAACCCAGACCACATGTTTACCTACTTGACTGTAAAATGCATGTATACATTCTTCGTATGTGGGCAGAGGAGGGCGAGGTTGTATCTGTACAGACACTATACCATTATCTGTTACAGCAGTGATTCATTCCTCTGTCATGTTTGGCCGCGAGGGTCACAAACAAACTGAAACACCCCTGGTCGCCCTCATCGTATACGTGTCACACACACACACACACACACCTTGTCCAGCCGTACGTTTCCGTGCTGACCTTTCCCGTAAAAAAAAAAACCCCTCCACCAGCTCCACTCCAGCCTCACCCAGGCATTATCCAGCACTCAGCAGACACTTCTCCTGCATTAGCGACCAGGCCCATCCCGTCAAACACAGACATAGGACAGAGGTTGTTAGCGGAAGCCTGGCGGACTGTTAGTGTTAAATGGCAACAGCGTTTCCTCCGGAATCTCCGGCTGATGGAGCGGTTCTTGACGGAGCCATTATTTCTGATGGGGCCAGTAGACGGACTGCGAGGATGGAGGACTGTTTGTCTGAACTGTGAATCCCTACGGGTAAAACCACCTTACCCACTCGAAACACACTCAAACTCTCCAAATGATGGATGGAATGGGGGAAAAATCTCTTCACTATAACACCTGGAAACATTTTTTTTTTTTCCATTGTTGAGTCTTTGTGTGTGTTTTCACATCAGCTTAACTCGTGAAGACACTTTTACGGCTTGTAACTTTCTTTGTGAGAAAGCCAAGTCCTCCATTGGTATCATTAATACTCATTAGCTTACATTTCAGTCATCTTGACCCATGAGACAGACAGTAGCATGTTCACACTGACGCCTTGATGCAGTGCCAGCAGTCACCATGAGTCAGTCCGCACCACAGGCTTTTCCTTCGTCTATAATCTTCAAAATTCTCTCTTTAATTTCACAAAAAAACAGCACTTCAAATAAAACGGGGTCATCCAATTACTTCCTTACCCCCCAAAAAAATATTTCCATTCACTTAAGATCAAATATCAGCAATTTCAGTCTCTGAACTTAATTACATCAAATCCCATCAAAAGTCTTGGAATGGGGAAGATTTATAATAGAAATTCTCACTCTTCAATTCAAAGCCAGTCAGAGGACTTACTCAGAGCTGCGTTTGATGAATTGTTCACTTCCCCCCACGACTTGTTTGTTGAATTTAGCATATGAAAACCTGACTGGGGAAACAGAGGAGCCACAGCTCAAACTCATTCAGACTGGGGCTCAAAGAGAGTTTTATCAGCCACACACACACGCTGAGCAACAGTTCTGCATGTGCTGTGTATTTCAGTTGCTCTTGTGTTAAGTCACATTAATTATATTCTGTATGAGTCTGTTTTCATGCACTGACAAATTGGAGAAGAGACAGCTACTGTCTCCTTGTGTCTGATGTATTAAGTGATGGAAATATGTCAGTACCAAGAGTGCAAATTCAAATTAGGGCTGAAACTATTAGTAAGTTAACTGATTCCTCAACTTTCAGTTTTTAATAAACAACACATTTTCTAATTACCTCGACCAAGGAGAACATTTTTTCACCCCTATTTGTTTTTTGGTTGCTTTATTTGTTTGTTTGCCATATTAGGCAAAAACTAGTGGACAGATTTCCATGAAACTTGGTGGTATGAGTAATGTCAAGTTTCATTGGGCAGATCAAAGATTTATTTTCCCACTTGCTTTAATATTGCGAGGCGTTTTTCAACATTTTCACAGATTTCTCAGAGAATAGTTAATGGATCTTGATGAAAAAAAATCTGGTACATTTAGGGGACAGATATTTATGAGTGTGTAAAATTTGGTGCAGCTTCATTTAATTAAAATGAAATGTTTGGCCTTGGTGGAGGAATGTGCTCCACTAGTTTTCTGTATGATTCAGTGCATTGGCAGGTTGGACATAAAACATTTCTCTCTGCATATATTACTTTATTACATACAAAATAAGTCTGCACCAAAAGTGCCAATCCAAAGTAGTACTGAAACAATTGGTTGGTTGAATACTCAACTTTCAGAATAACCATTGATTGCAAATTGATTTATGTCAGTTAATTCTTCCTGCTCTTCAGAAGTGAAGATTTGTTGCTTTACTGTTTATTAATCCGTCAACAAGAACTATGATGAAAAATTTAGCATCACATAACATCTACATAAACAGTGAATATTTAAGTGATGAAAACACCTCAAATACTCAAAACTCAAAAGAAAGATGTCCCTTCAAAGTACGGATGAAATCACAAGTCACTCATCAATTTGTGGATCAACTAACTGTTACTAGACCTTGGCAATATGGCCAAAGATGAAAATGTTATCATTATCAATATCATGATAGATATTACTTAATAATAAGCAAAACATTTTACAAATCTGAGCTAGATCAATTTTGTTTTATACCTCCTCTCTCTGCACGTATGAGTAATACATCAATATATATTGGACTTAAGTTATATTGCTATTGTGCTAATCATTAATATTGTTTTATTGTCCTGCCCTTACCCTTAATAGATAATATATTATAGATAGACCATTCATTTTTAATTGATTATAATCGAAGCAGTGAACTATCTTTGTGTAAACCTAACTCATGGATTCCTCTAAGTCTCTATTGGGAAAATCGATTTTCTATTTTTCCAGCGTTTTGGAAGGGTTAACCCCTGTTTGTGCCTTGATTTGATTTTCCCCACATTTTGAAAGGACCATTGTTTGTGTCCTCTCTGTCTGAAATTGGATGGTGAGTTCTTTTGGAGAGCAGCAGAGGGGAAATGATTTGTATTCACCTGCCGTATCTGAATGGAGCTGAGGAGGGGCGAGAGAGAGAGAGAGAGAGAGAGAGAGAGAGAGCGAGAGAGAGAGAGGGAGCGAGGGCAACTACATAGTGCTTCCTTTATGTGATAATGGATTGCTCTGACATTCACACACATTGTGGTGTGGTGTGTCTATCAGTCAATACTCACCAACCCGTGGGATGAATGGCAAATTTTTGTCAGACGCCATTAAAGAGGGGCAGTGACACAACAGGTAACACAGCTCTGTATAATGTCTCTTTGATGCCCAACCAGCGACAGAACCGACACATGTAACATATGTGTCTTCACATCCTCCACTGCAAATTAATTTCTCTGTTCTCCTTTTCTTTCTTTCTTTCTTTTTTTACGTAACTGCACTCTCTTTTATTGGCGCGGCTAAGCAACTGGATTCCTCTGTCAGCTGCACAAAAGAGACAAAGTGGACCCGGGGACGGGCAGTAATGAGCAGCTCCTCTTACAGTGTTACATATAGAGCGGCCGCGGTGTGGGGAAGCCTTCGGGAGACAATGGAGGGTTTTGAGAGGTCTGGATCCCTCTAAAGCCCGTCTTTGATTGAGCTTCCTGGCACTGCGCTCCAGTGCTGGGGCGGATTGTGGAGTGGGAGCTGCGGGTTCGTGGAGGGGGTGAGGACCCTCCTCTGCGCCGACCTTTCACAGACACAGGTGGGGTGGAGTGGAAGGGCCTGGTGGAGGTGGAGGAGGGGAGTGGCAGCAGAGGCTCATTGTGGAGCTCTGTGAAGGTGGCACTCAATAACACTAGAGCTCGCGGCCTCTGTCCACCGGCTGGGGATTTTCTCACCACTACTTTCTCACTGGTAAATTACAAGTTGTGGTAACACACTGTGGTGACAGTGCACAGTCAGTGTTCAAGTCTTCTTATCAGAGGTTGCTCTTTTTTAGCCATGCTTGTGGCTTTGCTCTAGGGACAGAAACATTGATCGGTAACTTAGTCCACCACTTTGGTCCATCAAATATCTCAGGAACAATCAGATGGATTGCCACTAACTTGAGCAGATACTTACAATTATGTTATGAACCACGGTTCAGTTTGATCTGGACCTAGACCATCTGGTCTGAAACATATATTGGTTCTGACTAAATTGAAAAGTCAGACGGTTCAAACCAAACAAATAAGGTATAATAAAGCGCCCTTAGTTGTTACATCTACTTACATCTACATCTGCTACATCTAAGATGCTGCGTGATGATTCATTTTGTTGAATCTCTTTTACTTGTTGCCTCTGAATCCTGTCTCACTCTGTGAATAATTTTCCATGATGAGCAGTTGCCTATGGACACGGCCTCAGGACAGAGGTGGTCCTCAGCGCCTCTGTCCACCTGCTTCATTCTCACTGGCAAATGACATGTTCTGGTAACACGCAGTGGTAACTGCACAGTTAGCGCTCGCGCTTTGTTGTCTGATGTTGTCGGTGGATTTTGCGAGACTGAATGGTTCCATACAAAGCTCTAAATAACTTGTCGCTCCCTGCCTGCCTGCCTCTACTGTATCAGCACAATTCAAATTCCACCAGTAGAATGTTTATTATATACTAGTGCTTTTCTAGAAAGGCGTGGTTGGATTAACTGTTGACTGGGAGCAATCACATAAACACTGTGTCTCTGTGTTACACCGCCTGACAGGGCCCACAGGAATTACACTTGCTACAAACATCACAGCTGCCGGTTTTTGTGCGTTTGAGGTGAACATTTCCCGGCAACGCCTGTCTCACCCAGACTCTCTTTGTTGCACGCGTAAGCTGAAAGTAAACTCCACATATTGGCCCCATCTTGAGAGACCCCTCACATGTGCGGTAAGCCATCCGGTGTGAACATGGTGGCACACTGACATTCTAATCATACCTCCTTTGTTGCGCTCGGAGGAGGTTCAGACGTTTTTTGGGGGGCTGAGCAGATGTCAAGCGTACAGTTTCTCTCCAAGGTTACTTATGAGATGACAAATAGGTCTAGGCCTCTTTGCCCTCTTTTTTTTTTTTTCATGTGTCTGTGTTTGATGAGAGGGTTGACATCTTTTTGTCGGCATGGAGATGTGAGAGCAGTGGGGGATTGCCATGGATACAGAGTGCCCTTTTGGAGTGCAATTTTGAGCTGCTCTCCTCCGCTCCAAACTGTTTGGAGAGTTCCTATATTTATCAGTAAAACATTTTACCACATTTGCTGAACTCTGAGGCTTATGGATTATATTATAACAGTATTTGTTTCTGATTCCACGTATGCATGGGTGTTCCCGCCCGCTGTCTCAAAGGATTTGCTTGTCCTCCCACTGCAGATTGGTTTTATGTTGATTACTTTCTCGAAGCTGTTATGTTTCTGTAACTAAAGTGCGTCTTGTGGTGTTGTGTGCCGAGGATTTTGAGGGTCCTTTTGGCTGTTCAGAATGCTGGTGGGCATGCTTTCCTCCCACTCTCCTGAATTTGCTCATGATAATGAACCTCTGCTCAGCATATGAATGGCCTCACCCATAACACTCTCATGTGGCAGGGCGAACGCACTCGAGCTCCATCCTCAACGTCCGACATCCTGCACTGACCCGCACGCTTTGAGCACACATAAACAGGGAGGATGCATATAGAAATGAATGTAATCGAGTATGAATTCACATGCTCACACATACACATGCATAAGCAGGACTGCTGAGGGATACTAACACATCCTCTCTTAAGCAGTGATTACAGTGTGGGGAGCAGCTATCAAGTAAAAGGTCAAGTTCAGATCTACAGTTGCTCATTGAGCCCCGTGCTTCCCCCTCCAGATCTCGTTTTAATGATTGTTTTTTAAATTTGCCCCTCGCTGCTCCCGTAATTCTCCAGTAATGAGCTACTGTGCAAGTCAGGTGTCAGACAAGTGTACAAATGCACTATTGGGACTTAACTTTTTGCAACCTTGCTGACATCGCTCTTTGCTAACAAATTATTTAAAGCTTTTGCTGCATTTCGAGGGAGTGAAAAGATGGAAAGATCTACACTTTGCCACCAGCAATTATCACAAGGAGGTAAAAAGGAGCTTCATACGCCCATCCCAATCATGAGAAGCCTCTCAGAGAGAGCCCTGGCATAATGTGAGGATGTGACTCACTGACAGTTTTTATATTTAGCTGGCCTGCGATGATAAGATGAAAGCAAAAGCGCCTTTTGGTTCCATTCAGGTTGAACAGGCAGGGATTTCCTCCCCAATGCCACCGTCCCATCTAGGGGTGCCGCTTCCATCTGCATGCTAAAGAGGAGCCCCCCTCTCAGAAGTGCTGGCGCCGGCAGTGATTAGCATTTTAGGTAGAGGGGACAGAAAGCGAGTCCCGGAGTGTTTTATGGCGTGTACAAGGGAGGAAGCTGAATGCTGCTCTGTGAAAGGAGGAGGACTAAACAAATTGCCAGACACGTTGCATTAGTAGCAGTTGCCTATTTGCATTAAGAGTTGTGGTAGAATGATAGCTGGGGAGGAAGTAGTGGAAACAAGAGCCACAAATCTTGAAAGAAATCTGCAGAGATTTGGTATAGAAGCTTCATGAATTCTGGTACCAAACTGATGGAAGCTGCTTCATTTTCTCTATTGACGTTTCAGAAAATCTTTATACAAAGAGTTTTAAGTCTGAAACCAGATGGACCAGCTACGGGATGAAAGAAAAACAAAAGATTTTCATCCCATTGGATTCTTCGTCATCTCTTAAAAAAGGAAAATGTTAGAAAGAGAGGCTGCTCTACGGGAAACGTAATGTTACGCTAAACCATCCAGTCGAAGCTGACTTCATTTTTGGAACTGTGTTACACATTTCCATGGTAACGGCGAACTCCACAAATCACAGATGTTGCTCTTACACCTGAGGATTGTGGGAAGTGCAGTGCTTCTTTTTTTTTTTTTTTACGAAGTTGATATCATACAGACTTGTGGCTTCTAGAGGAACATTAGACATCGTAGCTTTTTGTGAGTCGACTTTGGATGGTTTCAGTATTATGGCTGAATGTTAAAATGTCTAGTCAGAAAATGAATGGAATTTTACTTCCCGAACCACGCTGTTGAGCTCTATTATGAGGATATAGCAAAATAAACATAATATCAAAACCACCTTAATTTTAGCTTTCAGTATTCATCCAACAAAAGAGAAAAGAGGAAGATATAAACAACTAACTAGAGTGGAGAAGATGAAATATAGATCTTCTCCTCATTGCCTTGTGTTGTATAGTACAGATGAAAGGGGATGAATGTTTTTTAGCTTCAGGGTCTCCCCCATCAACACGACCCCCAGTTCATACGTTAACCACACTAATTATTCGCATACGATCCCCCAATTATAAAAGCTAATGAGGAGATTATGGGAGACACACGTTGATGCCGGCCCATTTAATTTCCATTGTTCCTTGTTGCAGATAAAAGCCCTTTGAGCCGTAGTATTCAAAGCCTTTGAACATTCAACCTCATATAGCACAGATATAGTTCACTGCTAATGCCCATCCACTACATTAGCTGTGAATCCATTAAACGATCAAAGATGGCTGCTAAATGTGACACGTTCAATCTTTCTCTCAGCTTTTATATAAAATGACAGCATTTATTTTGCATTCATTTTCTTTATGAATGTGGCTTAATTAGCATCGGTTGAAGGACTGTCTCGCTGTCTTCTACAGCGGGGGGCTTTCAAGTGAATGTTTAATGGCACCGAGGAATGGGCACGCAGCCCCGGGCGTGGATGGCATGCGGCGCAGGCAGCCTCGGAAAAAAAATCAACCCTTCCGACCGTATCCGTTTTTCTCATCACCACCTTCCTGAGTGTGGAGCCGTGCTCGTCATTACACCCCACATCCAGCCGTCTGCAGAGGATCCCCACTGCTCCATTAAGGCCGTACACCGAGGCTCACAACCCCCTGATTGCATGAGCCATCAATAGCAGCGATTAGGAGAGTTAATAAGGGTGAGAGGAAGGTTTGTCTTTCATCACAACTGTACGCCAGTGATGCAACGGTGCCAATGATTCTGTTGGTTTTGCAGTATTGCATCACTATTGTTTTGCACGGACAATGGCTATATCTTTTTCTAGTGGTTAGCATAAAGCATATGGTGTATTATCTGTTGCTGTAAGGGAGGTCCAATGCACCCCCCCCCCCCGCCCCCCCGGTGACTGCTATTCATTTACACTGTGGTGTGTTTCAAGTCCCAGTGCTCGTGCCCCTGTCAGCTCCATCTGTGCTCAGACATGTCCTGACCCTCTCGTTCTGTGGCTAGTGTGCATGAATGTATCCCTGCCTGTGTGTGGGTGTGTGTAGTGTGTGTGCATTGCGGTATGTGCTACATCTCTGACATGTGCACAAAACCAATTAGTTTTGGGATGGCGAAGTAGCCGGCCATGGGAAAATGACAATGGAGTAATTGAAGAGGCTGGCTGAATGAGAGGCCAGACAGCTCAATGTGGCTTCGACACAAGTGCTGAGTGTTTTCTCCACGGGTGAAATGAACAGAGGGAGAACCAGAGTCCTGAGTGAAGGCGCTCTTGTGCTGTAGACAGTAATTAACATTACAGCGTTTTACTTTGATGGCATTTTCTCTAGAAACACAACTACTAAGGTTATGTGTTGGCGTTTATTGGTCTTTAACAGTGATTTTGCTCATGTCAGCTCATTAATTTCATACATGCTTTACATCATAGCTCGCCACACTGTTAGGTTTCAGGTTAGTGTTTTTCCAAGTGACCTTTGAATGAATGAAAGTCAGTTGTAACCTGGATTCATCCATCACCATGAACCTCAAGTCTGCAATAGTTTTTGTCTCAGTCACATTATTGTTTCATGTTAACGTGGTTTATGATAACAGATTGATTCCATGTGACTAAGAAAACATCAATGAAGATTTGATGTTTACTGTGATGGATTACATCGTGTCAAGCAAGTTCCTAAGAGTCTTTCACATCTAAAGGAAATAAATGAAAAGTAACGGTTACTTGAAACCTTCAGAGTGCACCTTCTTGCCCCTGCAAGGGACTAATTCCACAAAGAATTCTCACCTGACTCTTCTCTGCAGGAGCATTTTGGCATCTTTCAGCTCATTGTTTTGGTTTTACAACCTGCAGCTTTAGATATATAGATAGATAGATGGATAGATGGATAGATAGATAGATAGATAGATAGATAGATAGATAGATAGATAGATAGATAGATGGATAGATGGATAGATAGATAGATAGATAGATAGATAGATAGATAGATAGATAGATAGATAGATAGATAGATTACTTACTCAGCATGAAACTGCAGACAAGCACAGTTAGAAACTAGCTGCTGAACACAGTATTTAGCAGCTGTAGAGCCAGATGTTTGCCACAGGAGCTGGTAGAGACCAAAAACAGAGCTAAAAGGTGAGTGAATATGGAACAAACCAAAATTAATGATGCTGATCCATTAGATGTGTAATTATGGAAGTCTCTACTAACATGTTTAACATATGAACTTAAAAGGTGATGATAATTTACATTTTACAGGACAAAATGAAACAGTTAATTTTGGTTTATGGAGCTAAAACCTGTCAAATCACTGGTATAGTCCTATAAGTACACTGAAGGGTGATATTATGAGCTACTGCCCGTAGTTTCTGTTTCTCCTGTCACACTGGGACAGGAGCAAGAAAGTAAATACAGGAAAGAAGTACCTTGTTCTTATTTGCTACTTCAAGTGAGACCTTGGTTCATTGTTCAATGTAAAGCACACCTGGCTACAGGGGCAGTTTGACTGGTGGTTGGGTCAGATCGAAGTTGGATCACGTTCCCACCTCAAACAAACTGTCCCAGACTTCATTCAGGACCAGACTGAGACCAACTCTATACAGGCTCATGGTGTGGCTGCTTTCCCCCTCAACACACTACAGCTAACAAATCTCTTGAGTTTGATTTAAAAGATAGTAGGTTTAAAAAACGCCCTCATTGAGACAGCGTCTTAGTTTATCTTCTTGCCCTCGTCTGTTTTGAATAATAGCTTATTATCCTCACTTGAAGTGCCCCCCACCAGCTTCTGATGTTTGTTGGTGAGAGGCCATTTACTGTTCGATTTCATCTGCTGTCTGACAGCTTTTGGAAACAGCACTTCAAACACTCTGCGCTGAAATGAGCTGTGAGATTGGCCTGAGTTTCCTGTTGTGTTAGCACATGATGGATGGCAAGGTTCAACAATAGTGATTTGATATTTTCTCATTATGTCTCCCCTCCAATAATTCCATTTTCAATTTTTTTTTAATAAAATGAGCTTTGAACTGTAGTTTCTTCTTTCGGATGCAGGACTAATTTTACACCAAATTAGCAGGTATACGCAGGTTATTTCAAACATTGTTATACCTGCTTAAAAAAGAGCTTTACCTTTGCCAGTGGAGGTTTGTTTTTCTGCGTGAGTCATGTTTGAATGCACCGGAAACTGAGAAGCTTTCACACATCACTGTCTTACCACCTTGGACAATACGACAAATAAAGCTTTTTGCACATTTTATCGAGATAAAACAAATTAAACTTAACCAATAAGTACACAAACGTTTGACACTATTTATGCGCCAACGCCCAGAGGTTTAATGCACGTCATAAGGTTTTGCTGGAAAGGTGCAGTGTCACGATCTAGACTGCCAAAATAAAGAGGAAGAAGTTCGGGCGTTCACCCGAGTGTCATGTTTCTCTCACTGCCGATAACAACCTGTGTTTACTGCAGAGTCATCGGACGCGGGAGTGAATGCTGATTGTATCCCTTCCCATTGCAGACAAAATGTCAGATGTTGATGGCGTTAGTTGGTCTCTGCCTCATATTACATAGGTAAAGTGAGGGTTTTAGAATGAAAATGAAAATGAAAAGGGTAAAATTCTTATCCTCACTATACTCAGTCAGGATATAGATTGAGACTCTGTTGGTTGGTTCATTGTCATTAGAATCCCCCTTGAGTTTCCAGTGTCATCCCCCTGTGAGAGGGATGTGAGGGGCCGGCCCCGTATCACTGCAGCTCACAGGGGATAATTATGGCACACACAAACAAATGAATACAGGCGCACATATACACAGCGCGCACACACAAAGACACACACATGCTGACCGGCTGGAGCTAAGCTGCAACACCTCATTAAATTGGGAAATGAATCCTGAATGAAGCCCTGGCTCCTTTCCAGATAACAATCACCAGGCTTTCAGGGATTCACCATAAAATCTATGATTAACACATTTATTCTCTGGCTGTCACCGGCTGCCTGCTCTGCTCACTTCACCTGAGACTGTGCATCGCTAAGCTCTGCATGCCTCTACTGCATTCTTACATATTTATACTTATTATCATCTCTATTTATTTGTATTTCAAAGTCAAAATTGCCAGCAGATTTCACCAAATCAGACTGAGACAGACACAAACAAACAATAAAGACGTTGATCTCTGTCATGGCAACAACATTTACGGAATCAAGCTGAATTTCGGAGCTTTTATCTTGAAAAGTTGTCGTCTCGGGTCTGAAGATTGTGTTAAGAGTGCGTAACGGACCTGACATAGTCGACATGCATTGTTTAAAACAATAACAGCTCAGTACATCATTCAAATTATATATGAAAGCCACACTAGTGAACAATAATAAAACAAATTCAGTTTCATTATATGAAAAACATTGATTATAAACTCCTTATTTATGTCAAGCAAACAACCCATTCCCCTTTGGAATGGGTTGTTTGCTTGAACATGCATAACATGCACTCCATAGATTCTGTTCACTTGAATAACTTTTTGCATTCATACAATTGGATTGGAGATGAGAAATTATTAAAATACACAACTCATTATCAGGTATCCTGCATGACTGACATATAATCATTGATTTCTAACGTAACAAGATCAAAATATATATCGAAGGTCAGTCTCTGATGCAGGTTTTCTTGTCAGACTGAGTTCAGCACCCCCGCCTGCAGCCTGCAAATGAGTTGATGAAATTGACCCCCCCCCGCCTCTCCGCTCACCAGATGATTTTATGTCAGATCCCAGGAAGGAGCTGCCGGATGGCGTACACAGCAGCGTGATTGGGTGCCCTGGGCCGATAATACAGGCCCTTCCCCTGAGAGGTGCAGTTGAAGCTGGGGGCAGCAGACATTAGCCTTGGTCTCTTCCCTCGCTACCAGACGCCTGCTCGGGGGGCCAGTTCTGAATCATGACTTGGGGGTAGGTAGGGGGGGGCAGCACTGACAAATGCATCAGCTCCCAAAGGAGGACCACTCTGGGGGTCTCGACTGCCTTGCTATCTCGCCTGTGGCCCCAGACACAAGCTCCCACCACAGCCTCATCTTGCAGTTCTGACCCGCCCCAAGCCGGAAGGCAGCAGAGCAGAGCACGCTGCCCCCACCTTTTTAATGGGCTCGATTCCTTTCTCTCATACACTAACTGACATTAATATCCCCAAAATTTGATAGCGCGGTTTTGCAGTAACGGAGCAAATGAGTCCGGCTGAGCTCTAAATTAAGCGGTGACATTTTAATACTGTGG
The DNA here is from genome assembly GCF_009819705.1 of Hippoglossus hippoglossus. Lineage (NCBI taxonomy): Eukaryota > Metazoa > Chordata > Actinopteri > Pleuronectiformes > Pleuronectidae > Hippoglossus > Hippoglossus hippoglossus. The sequence goes on from NC_047156.1 coordinate 17,960,352, forward strand.
CTGGCACAGTACGTGGCACAGGATGCCCTGGGTAAAGACAGGCAGGAGAGCGAGATAAAAAAGAACAGGTCAGGCTGTTAAAAGACAGAAAAGACGCCTCCTGGGTTCTGTTTTCCTCAGTCTTTGTATCCATTTTATTAGCAAGCTGCGCTCACAGTTATTAAAAATAATGAATTATACCGATCGTTTCACTGTGACAGTGCTGAATTATGCAGATGAATATAAATTAAATTGAGCTGAGTCATTTTAAATTAGTTCTTATATTATTATTATTCTCTGAAGCTTGAATCAGAGGCTCGCTTGATGAAGCTCAAAGTGATTATTTTATCTTCGCCAAGGACATTATGTTTCCACCCTGTCCACTTGTTTATTTGATTGTTTGTTTGTATTCAAGCTTACACCAAAACAATAACAGCTTTTCAATGAAACTTGGTGGGAGGATGGGACGTGACCCAAGAAAGAATCCTTTGAATTTTGGTGCGGATTGATTTTGGGTGGCTTCTATCACTCTGACTCTTCCTCCAGCAATACAACACACTCTCATGTTTGGTTTGATCATATAGCTTAAAGGGTTATTCTGAGAGAGTGAATGTGTTCCCCCTTGTTGCTTCAAAAACAATGGCTTAATAACATTGTTTCTTGTTTATATCTTGAAATTATTGATATACCCTGAGTTTCTTCAGATCTGGGGACCTTCTACTGAACGTATTTGCTGGGAGAGGAATCAGTCCAGGAGCTAAACGTATTGCTGACGCTGTATTGAACTGCTTTTTGCTTTTTGCCGAATTGTATTGTGCCCACCTCGAACCATCAGGAGTTTGAGCTTCATTTTGGCCCTTCCTCGACCTTGGTTGGTCTGGACAATATTTCTGACCCTTAAACCACGTCTGGACCTTTTGGATGTTGTATGGACTGACATGCAAAGGTGTAGAGAGGTCCTCAGCGAAGGCCCTACTCACCGTTCCACATCTGATTGACTAAAGGTGACTGAGCCTTTTCTGTCAGGGCTCCCACTTTGGAATAATCTCCCTGAGGAGATCCGTTTGGCAAACTCCTTATCCTCTTTAAAATCTCTCTTTAACGAATAGGAGATTCATGTTCATTGATTTCTCAGAGAGTAATTCAAGGATGTTGATGAACCAAAACAGGCATATTTAGGGGACTGATATTCATGAGTGTGTGCAATTTGGTGCGGATCCAAATAAAAATCCTGATGTGAATTTAAATGCAGTGTCATAAGGGGACTGATTTGCCTTGGCGGAGGTATTTCCTTCTTGTTGATATTTGTGCTTTCTTATTCTGCCTTTTCAGCATCGTTCAAAAAAGATGATTTTGTGAGGCAACAAGAGAAAACATTGAAACCACATGTGTGTTTTTAGTTTCCTGCTTCTTCACAGTGCATCCATGCAGCGCCGTTACTGTTCAGAGGGAGGCGTAATTAGTTTACATTGTGTAACAAAAGAAAATCCCCACTTAATTAACAGTTAATCAATGGCCAATTAGACTTTCACTGGTTTGTTAAAACCGGCAAACAAGTCGTCTCACTTGAACCTGACACCCTGTTGAACTTTCAGCTCCCGTCCCCACTGAGCTGTGTCCTCTCAGATGTCAGAGTTGTGAAAATCTGCACTGTCACATGCACGTGATGTTTCCCCACGACAACAATCTCACTGAAAGATGATGGTTCGGTGTCTGAAATCTGACCTCAGTGCCGTTCAGTCCGTCGGTCAATCAGACAGATGAAGCTGAGAGCGAAATGGAAAGTGAACTGAGTGTCCCCCCCCTCGCCCTGTCTCTCAGCTTGTCATCTGCCGGCTGACGTGATCGATATGGCAGAGAGGCCTAATGGCATCATGGCCACAGCAGTGATTAGCTGAGCAAAGTGAGCCCATGTGGGCCACGTCGGTCCCTATCGAAGTGCACTAGATCAAAAAGATAGCTTCCAGCAAACAGCACTGCATGGCAACTAACATCGATCTGTGGACGAAGCCGCTGTCTGTGTCTGTCTGCCTCGCTCTCCCTCTCAGCAGCTGATAAACACAGAGAAGAACAAACTGAGTTGTTATGATTGATCGCCTCAGTAACTGGATCTGCTATTCAAGCCCATAATTTCTGCTTCTCTCCTCTTATCTCTGACGCTCTGTCTCTCCTTCTCTCTTTCTCTCCCTACAGTTGTGTGTGGCGTGTGTTTGTGTGTGTGTGAGTGTGTGTGTGTGTCTCTAGTCGTCCTCACACGGTGTGACCGAGCAAAGAGGCGGGGCATCGTCGTACTCAGGGGGCCAGAACTTTGTGTCACACAGCGATGATGGAGAGGAGGATGGACACAGCTCTGCTGGTGCTGTTAATGGGACACCTCGCTGCGGCGCTGGAGGTCCCACTCGACCGTAAGGAAACACACACACACACACACACACACACACACACACACACACACACACACACACACACACACACACACACACACACATTCAGTCGAAGCAGTAGGTCTGTCTTCATGCAATTAAGTGATTGTTCAGCAGGAAATTAAAGGCTCAAACGTGAGGATTGCATGTTTTTCTTCCTCACGACAAACTCATTATGTTTGGTTTTAGAGAGGTGGTTGGACATATAGAAGTTCATGTGGTTTACAGTGTGCAGTGTTGATCATTTCAACTCTTGGCAAGAAAGCAAATGACCATTTTTGCCAAAAACTATATAATAATAATAATAATTGTTGGCTGCAGTCCTGGTTTTAGAATGATGGCTTTAACTTATTCAGTAAACAATATTCAGTTTTCCCTTTGAGTTGCTATAGAAAATAATCTTCATTTGTACAGTATAGCATTTAACAATTTAATATGTAACAATTCTTCATTAAAATGCCTAAAAACAACTAGAAATATTTATTGTATTATATATTTTGTTGACTTGTGTTCTTACACCATCCAAAATGTCCCAGAGAAGTCCTCAGTTTTATTCAAGGTAATGGGGAGTTTCATTTTGGTCTCCTTTGAATTGCGTTATATCCACTTTACCTGTAGCTTTGCTCGTCTCTGCTTTAACCGCTGAAGGAGAAACACACTGAAAGCCAGTTAAACGGTTATTGGCTCTTTTTTCCTTCCACTGTTTGGATTAGTCACTCAGAATGTGTGTGCAAAATGCTTTCTGCGTCACGTGAATAAAACGTATACATAACCTCTGTGAATATGAGTCTGCGCTTGATTCACGTGAGGTAGATTTTCATCGGCAACGCTGGTGAAGACAACAACTCCCATGATCCCATGCTGCCCCACATCATAATCAACTAAGTCTTTTGCTTTTGTTTTGATTGAGAGACCCCTATTGGCCAAGGTTATTGTACATTTAAAGCTGCAATCTCAGAATATAGTGAAACATTTTTGTTTTAATATGAAGATAGTCAGTTTATTATTATTATTATTGTTATTACAAATAAATACATGAGAGAAGCTTGAACTACCGACTGTTTCATATACTCACTTGATATTGACTGAAAAGATGAATTTTATCGATTTTCTATTTTATCAACTTATTGTTTCAACATTTCAACATCACATTTATTTGAATTTAAATGTACTCTACCTATTAGCATACACACATTCCTTTTTTCAACTGTTCTTTTTTTTTTATATAAAACTATATGTTGTTGCAATGGTTCCATTCAGCAAACAGTCACATTATTTCTCACTCACTTATTTCTCACGGCCGACATCTGGCCCTGCAGCCTCATGTGTCTGTGCTGCTGCTGCTGCTGGAGACCTTCTACATATTGTTTGTTTGGAGCACTTCACCATCTGGTTATTCCTCATCAGGAAACAGGTCTTGTCCAAACCTTGTTCTGAAGCTGAAGCGGAAGATGTTTTTCCTTCGCTAATGTCTGGTTCTCTTTACTGTCACATGTGTCTTTTCTTTCTTGTTTGCTGATTCTTGGGAAAAACACTAAAGTTCTGGAAGAATGTAAGTCTCACACCGGTGTGAAGTTACTGCAGAGGATGTGCAAGCAGTGTTTTGTGTTGCCGTGCAATGAGTTATATTGGATCATCTTGATTTTATATTTTTGTGTTAGTCTGTTTTACATTATGCGATGCTGAGTGTGGTTTGCGGTTCAGTGTTTTGCACGCATTGATCCTTTTGTTTCTTTGTTTGCTGCTTTGAGCCTGTGTGTGTCTGCAGCTGTGCAGCATTTGTCATAGAGCAATATTGCAAACAGCATGAGTTCTTTTATCATTTGTTTCTTCATAGTCCGTTAGTTACCTCCCCAGCACCGACAGCAACACATTAAGCATAGGATCATTCCAATAAAGTGAAATGTACCCGAGCGTTCTGCATGCCTCTCTGCCGCTCTGCATGTTAGGGGAGGTTTTTATTTTTTAGTGTGTGTGTCAGCAAACAGCCGTGTGGTTTTAGCCGTTGTGGTGATTCTGCATGTGATTGGTAAGGACTGTTCGTGTGGTCAATACTGCAACACACAGAGCGGCTTAGTTATGCAGCGAAGGTCGTGATTATATCTCATCCTGTTTCTGATCATCTTTAGTGCCACAGCCACCGACCATAACTCAGCAATCCCCCAAGGATTACATCATCGACCCGCGGGAGAACATAGTAATCCACTGTGATGCGAAGGGGAAGCCTCATCCCAGGTAGGAATCTGTAGACTGAGATTAAACATTAACGATGGCGTTATTTATGTACATGGTGTCCTTAACAGAGGCTGGTTTTAGCCATTGATTCTTAATCTTTTGCTCCAAATCACTTCCCCTTCCTCTATTTATCTCAGTGTAGCAATAAGTCATTTAAGGACAGTACTCATTAATCAATTGATTTGTCTGTATTGCACAATACTCTTCCCTTCCAGCCATGTTTGAAGATGAGGCAGGCATCAGCAAAATATTTCAAACTTTGGAAGCGCCAGTTCTCACATGTGTAGGTCACTCATTGACCATATTTTCATTTCTTAGCTGTAAAACTTTGCTTTACCCAAATAAAATATCAACCCCTAGAATAGTCTTATGTAAACATCTAGAGCCTGGAAAGTAGTTAAAGGAGTTTAAACACCCAAATCTTTAAAAATTGTCTTTTTTTACATTAAACAAACAACAATCAAAGTAAACAGGAAAGTAGTATTTGTTAGAAGGTTACAGCTGCTTCATCAGGAGACTGATGGTCTGATCAGATTTGATTGGTTATTTAATTACAATAATATTTCATCACACAGTTTGTTATCGAGATTTATGACCAACGTTTTATCATCTCAGTTTCTCTTGGACGAGAAACGGGACGCATTTCGACATTGACGAGGACGTCAACGTGGTCATGAGGCCGCACTCCGGGACACTGGTGGTGGACATCAGCAGGGAGAAGGCTGATCACTACGAGGGGGTGTACCAGTGCACAGCGAGAAACAAACATGGAACTGCTGTTTCCCACAACATAGTCATACGACAGTCCAGTAAGTGCACTGCAGTCCCTCATATTATCTCTTATCTTTTCATTTTTCTCTTCTTCCATTTTTCTTAATACCATAACTATCTCACATCACATCAATCAATTCCATTCTTTTCTTTTTCTAACAATTAAGTTGCATTTTCCATCTTAAGAGCGCTCCTGAAAGGTAAAGGTGCATGTGGAAAGCAGCATGTAAGGATGTAATAGTGGATAGAGCTGAACGTCCCTCTGTAATTTTCCTCTAGCACATTGTTCAGTCAGACATCGTCCCTCTTTACCTCTGTCATCATGTCAGCAACCGTCCATTAGCAACACTCACGTAATTCACATCACATAATGGGACGCCACTGATGTGCGCTCCCTTTTCCAACCAATCCAGGATCCCCCTTGTGGTCAAAGGAGAGGATCAAGCAAATCGTCGTTCAGGAGGGCGTGTCCTTGGTGCTGCCGTGTCGACCCCCTGCTGGCCTGCCCCCTCCCATCATATTCTGGATGGACAATAGTAAGTACTTCATTCACAGAAGATTTTTTTTTAGCTGTATGAAAATAACTGCTGCTGACAAAAATGACTTCGTCTCAGATATGTGCTCCCAGAAGTTCATGGTCACAGCTGAAGGACAGTGCCAGTCACTCTGTATATATTAACTCCTTTACTTCAAATCATATACACTGTTCTTTTTATTACAATATCACAATTCTTGAGATTTCAAGAATAATGTAACGTTTCAAGAATAAAGTCGGAATTAAGAAGGAAGTCCAAATATTACAAGAATAAAGTCCTAATTCAATGAGGAAAAAAACATTATATTCATTCTGGCCGGAGTTGTATTCCTCCTGGATCCAAAACGTTGAACCAATCTCATTGTTATTTGAGAACCTAATAAACCCCCTTTGGGTAGCACACAGATGTAAATAGCATCAGAGTCAACCACTAACAAATGTTTCCACAGAAGTTTTTCTTCCAAATCCGTGTGGTTCTTTCTTCGGAATAGATATTACATCAACTCTTCTAAAACAGCCTCATTGTGAAACCTTTACTTAAGGAGCCAAAACATGCAAATACACTGGTATTATGGTTTTGTGAGGCCTAATTTATGGTGTATGATTAATACCACATTCATTATTTGGCATTATTTATACACCAGTTATAAAACAATTTAATTTCTAGGAAGAATTATGCATTAAATATTCATTTTACTGGGCCAGTCTATCCTTAATTCTGTCTAGTGGTCCACCTCGAACTCAGTCTCAGTTACTTAATCCACAGAAAACACTGGGCTGTTTCTACCGGAGAAAATAGTTCCAAAACAACCCCTAAAAGCTGTAGTGTTTTTATTAGTGATAAAGATGAACTGACCCAGCAAACGACATCTCTAACAAACATATTCCACACTTCAGACTTCCAGAGGCTGCCTCAGAGCAGCAGGGTGTCCCAGTCCCTGAACGGAGACCTCTACTTCTCCAACGTTCTCCGAGAGGATTCCAGGAACGACTACATCTGCTACGCCCGCTTCCCACACACACAGACCATCCAGCAGAAACAGCCCATCACCGTCAAGGTCCTCAACCGTAAGTCTGACCCTGTGTGTGACAGAAATCCACCCAAGTTGTAATGAGCCAGCATGACGGAGACGGAACAGTGTGTGTGTGTGTGTGTGTGTGTGTGTGTGTGTGTGTGTGTGTGTGTGTGTGTGTGTGTGTGTGTGTGTGTGTGTGTGTGTGTGTGTGTGTGTGTGTTAGTGTGTGAGACAGGTCAGTTACATTGGCATGTGGGAGGGAAACAGCATTTCCTATCTCTAGTTCCATCCCTCAGAGACGCCAGTGGTCGTCGTCCCACTGAAAAGACATATTGTCAGGGCTCTCGTGGCCCCCTGCAGTATCTGCCAAGCAGGCGCTTGTTTCACTTCTGCTGTGAGACGTTGTGTGCACGCTCTCTGCGGAGACAACAAAGGCCGCTCTCTTCCCCGGCCGGCGTTTGTTACTTGACGTGACGGCAGACTGCTCCCACTGGATTCTGATGACGATCACTTCTGACCTCTGACTTTTAAATCATCTCACGTTGATCATGTTTATCTGTCGGAGCATGTTTGTTGTTTGTTTGTGTTTTCTTTTTTGTTCTGATGATTTCAACTTGTGGCGTTGTGTGATTTCTCTGTTGTGTTACAGTGGAAGCAATCAATGACACAATGGCAGCTTTTTACAATGAAACTGATTTGTTTAGTGGTGAGTTTTGAGACCCTGTAGTGTTTACTCCCTCCAACCTAGTGCTCCGAAACTCTGGCTCTTACCCACTAACACTAACCCTTCATCCTGACAACCCCACGGCTCTGTACAGTCACACCGATCTAACGGGGGGGGGGGGGGGGGGGGATCTGGCACCCTCTTGTGCTTACCCCCGGCATAGCACTCCAAACTGCAGCTGTTACCCACTAACATCCAAGTGAATTCTGTGTCCCTCCTTCAATCCTGCTCTATCCAATCAAAACCCTTTCGATAACTTTTCACTTCCTCCTTTAAATACCCACTGATGATGATTCCACTGTGAACTGAGATGATTCGATAACAACATCTGTATAGTCTTGAAAATCACAACAGACGTTTTGACAAAACAAACCACGTATCAATTAACAACAAAATAATCAGGTTAATCATTTTAACTTATTAGACATTTTATTGATTATTGATAAGCAATCTATTTAGCATCTGTTTATTGATTTTGAAGTTTTATACAGCAAAACAAATGCACAATACAGAAAACAATAGCAAAGAAAAAAGAAATAAAGAGAGATAAAAGCTATAAACACAAAAAGTGAATGGACATAATTTAGCCCATAGGTAAAAGGTATTGACCAATAACATGAAGACCAAGTGAACCAGTGGGACAATTAACTCTTCACTTTAGTCAGGTTTTCTGAAAGAGTCCCTCCTTGTTTGTGGTGGTAAATCAAATTCCCCTCAGATGCAACACATTGCCCAGTTCCATCATAAACAATGTATTTGATCCTAACATAACTTGAAGCTTAGATGTTTTCAATTTCTCCTTGTTTGCTTTGCCTCTGTCATGAGGCCATCAGCAGTCTTCATGTCTAAAGTCACTGTTTCCCTGCTGCCCTGTCTAATGCTATCGTGCTCCCAGTTGTTAATCTTCCTGTCACCAGCTATTCCCATCTCACTTCATTTAGTCTTCTCTTAACAGATTTTGTCTCTTTGTCCAAACAAGCGCACACAGTAGCTAACATGAGTTCAAATCACTTTCGTGCAATTAAAGTCAGTAGCCGAAAGCAAATCTTAATATCTTTAATTAGATCAATTACATGAGAAGGTATATTCATTTAATAGGACATTTATTTGGCAAAGAAGTGCACTAAAATACAACATGGCAACACAAGAAGAGTCTTCATCAAGCCAGTGAAGGAAGGAGTGTGAATGTGAAGCTCCTGATTTGGACCTGGATCATCATTAGACACGTTTACATGGACGACAATATTCTGACATTAACCCATAAACAGCATGTGCTGATTATCGTAATCTAAATAAGGTCGTACTCAGAATAAGCGATAGTTAAATTAAAACATTTGGCGTATTCTGACCTTAGTCACATTATGTCGCAATGTATACGTCTTAATCACATTATATCATCCAAACAAGTAGTAATAAATAAAAAGAATAAGAATAAGAATAAACTTAATTTATATAGCACCTTTCAAAACACAGTTACAAGATAAATGATCTCAAATTAAAAATTAGTAGGACATAAGGTGAAATGACGGTCGAAATACTGTCTTGAAATGTTTGGTGTCCATTTAAACACAGTCACTGTGTTATGGACAGATGCAGAAGGGAGAGTAATAAATTTCGATGTCAATCTCTAACTACAGAAGACCCAGTGGATGAGAGGAAGCCGACCTTCCTCATCCCATCTGGCTCCTCCAGCTCCCACACGGTGTTGAGAGGCCAGGTGCTGGAGATGGAGTGTATCGCAGAGGGACTGTAAGTGAGAGAATCTGCCATCGCTTCAGTGCTGAAAGCCTTGAGTGCCCACCTGCACCTGCTCGAGTGTCATCATCGCTCCCTTTCTCTCTTCCTCTTCGAAACCAGGCCCACCCCAGAAATCTCCTGGATCAAATTGAGCGGCGATCTCCCGACCCAACGCATGTCCTACCTGTACTACCAGAAGAACCTGCGCATCGTGAACGTGTCGGCATCGGACGCGGGAGATTACCGCTGCAGCGCCAAGAACATGCTCGGCTCGGTGCACCACACCATCCACGTCTCTGTCAAAGGTGGGTCGGTGGTGAGAGGCGCGGCCAGACCTCCAAGCCGTGGCGCAGTCACTCCTTCTTCCTGCTGCTTCATTCTCCCTCTGTCTCATAATTGATTTATGCGGAGATGCCAACAGGCCAGTATGTTCGCTGATTAATTCTCCTGCCTTCTGTTCTATTTTCAGCTTCTCCATATTGGATCGGCGGCGCTCCCAGGAACCTCGTCCTGGCTCCGGGAGAGAACGGCGTGCTGACCTGCAGGGCCAGTGGCACGCCCAAGCCCTCCATCACCTGGGCGATGAATGGCATCCCCATAGCGAGTGAGTGCAACCTGTTCCACTGCTTTGAACTCCAACTGCCAGGTGCTGTGGCCTATTCACATAAGCTGAGCTTTGTTTAATTTTATTATCAGAGAAGGGATTTTGTTGTTATCTCTTTGACGCAGGTGTGTAGTTACCTTGGGAGTGTGCAGCATTATTTCCCTATGGGATACACGTTTGAAACTTACAATGGCGGAGTTTTGATACTGACACTAAAGGAATTCACAAAGATGAAGATGTTTCCAGACAAGACAAACCTCTCAACTATGTCTCGTTTTATCTTAAATTATGGCATCAGCTTACATTTTTTGTAAATAAGCCGAATTAGCTTTCCTGACTAAAGTTGAAGTATTGTGATGTTTTGTTGCCTGGCAACCAGTGGAAAGACTCCAGGAAGTCCCTGCACAAAACCCTCTGTAAAACCACAACTAGTCAGTTTTACATTTGTTTTTGTAAAAATTAAACAAAGGATATAATTAGTTTATTATTGATTTATAAATTGCTGCTACAGGAGGCTGAGTGTTCTTGTTTCTCCTGTGTCCGGTCTGTATGCTAAGCTAAGCTAAATGGCTATCGTGGTAGCTTTGCCTTAGAAGGGTAAAAAAAATAATTCAGGTGTGATATTCACTGTGCTCCTGTGAGACACTGCAAACTTAATGTGTAGTATTTATGTGTTTAGAGCATTTAACACCATCACACCTCTTTACAATTTTTGCATATTGGTGTGACAGGCATATAGCGTACGCACGTAAATAATAAAAACAACTGTATTGACAATAAAGTCTGGTGTTAGGCGCTGGTGAGACATGGACGTGCAATTTACAACTAAAGTGTAACATTTGATAGCTCAATTCAAAGACTACTATTCACTTAAGATTATATTAATTGGTTTAAAGGTGATGGTGTCAGCATCTTGGAACCAAAATCTCCACAGACCTTCCAGTTAGTTGTCACGACTTAAGAGGGCTTTCACGAAAGTTTTACATAGTCGGGAACAGATTTTTCCGATTATTCTGACGACACATGAATGCACAATCAGCTCTCATAGGAAGACGTCACCAGAGCCAAAATCAAAAGTATCTATTTAGTCTTTAACCAGGATTCACAAAGCCAGAGTTAAATCTTTTCACCCTGTTATCCGTGAACAGATTCCCCGAAGGATCTGAGCAGAAAGGTGGAAGAGGACACCATTATCTTCACGGACATACAGATGGGATCCAGCGCCGTCTACCAGTGTAACGTCTCCAATGACCACGGCTACCTCATGGCCAACGCCTTCGTCAATGTCCTCTGTAAGTTCATCACACCAGATCCATTTTGTATTTGAGCGCTGTTTCACGTGGATTTCTGCAGTGAAATAACACGTCAATAACTGCTGCAGCGGAGCCACCCAGAGTGCTGACGCCGGCCAACAAGGTCTACCAGGTCATCAAAAACCACCGGGCCCGGATAGACTGCGCTTTCTTTGGGTCACCCATCCCTAAAATTACATGGTGAGTGAATGGACTTTTCTTTACAGACGAAAAGTTGATTTATATTTCTTCAAAAGCTCAAAGCGGCTTCCTCTCTCTCTCTCTCTCTCTCTGCCAGGTTCAAAGACAGCCGCTCCAGCACCCTGGACGGAGATCCGTACATCCAGCATGACAACGGCACTTTAGAGATTCACACAGCTCAGGCCAGAAACAGCGGCAAATACACCTGCGCCGCCAGAAACATGCTGGGGATCTATGAGAATCACGTCTACCTGGAGGTCAAAGGTGAGAAGATTCTGTGAGAATAATAAGAATGGGGGGTGCATTTCACAGTGTTGGTGTTATTACATTGTGACGTTTGTAAGAAAAAAATACTGGTGAGTTTAAGAGCTACTAGTGGTGTGACCTTTGGTTATAGCCAGCAGTTTCCATTTGTTTCCAGTCTTTATGCTAAGCTAAGATAATATGGTGATACGAAAATCACAGAACGCATCATGATATTACGACTCATTGAAGAAAACACTCTTAAACAGTCAAAGTTGAGTTTAATCATAGTAGTAGTTTAATCATAAGGTGAAGAATTATGGCTGGGGCAGAGAAATATATCTCATCTCTCCCCATCTGATCAGACGGGGGGGTGCATCACACCCTCCCAGTGCGGTTCCACCAGCGACCCGACCTGTCTGCTGAGCTAAATACAAATAACGGAGCAAAAAAAGAAATCTCACTAAAAAAGCATGGATGTGCACAAGTCAGATTATTCTGGTGAAAGTGTTGAGAACCACTGATTTAATGTATTAATACTTGACTCTCCCCACTCATCAGAACCCACCCGCATCTTGAAGCAGCCCGAGTACAAGGTGGTCCAGAGGGGCAGGTCGGTGGTGTTTGAGTGTAAAGTGAAACATGACCCCACACTCGTCCCCACCATGACCTGGCTCAAAGACGACGGAGAGCTCCCTGACGATGAGAGGTCAGAGATGTCACTCACCATTGGAAATGTCTCAGTTTTCGAGACCATTAACCCTGTGATTGCTGTCCCTCTCTTTCAGTGTAATGGATCCTGTCAGTATTTGTTTACTCCCCTCACCTCAAATCAAAGTTCAGTGTTAAATGTCTTGACCTTGTTTGAGCATCCGTCCTGAGTGATCCAATCATAAGTAGTCAGTGCTAAGTTCAGGTCTAAATGACAACCGCAGTACCTGAGATCCGATCACTCTGACCACATTTGGAGGTGGTCTGAGACACATGTGGCCATATTATATTCAATGTGTGATCGTGTCCTGGGCCACATGTGGAGGACCAGCTACTCAGCTGAAGTCTCTGACCTGCTGCAGTTTCACAATGAATCGAACATATTTGTACATATGATCACCCTCCCCCTCTCTCTCTCTCTCTCTCTCTCTCTCTCTCTCTCTCTCTCTCTCTCTCTCTCTCTCTCTCGCCTGTGCCAACACACACACACACACACACAAACAAATACTAACATCCGTCACATCTGTAAACTCACGAAAACAACAAAATTGGTTTTAGCGAACAGAGATGACGTACGTGTTTATTTGCATGTAGAGCAGGGAAGTGGACGCAGGAGACACCTTCAGGACGTATTTTAAATACCAGCTGTTCACTTGTGATCCGACCCCCTGAGGATGGCTATTAATACCAGGTCCTAACAGGGCCTTTGTCACCTTGAAAGCCCGGCGGTAAAACAAATTAAATAGCTTTAAGATTATATTTAATCCTGCTGATCTGTCTGTATGAACTGTTTGTTTTACAGATTAATCGTCGACTCTGACAGCCTCACCATCACTGACGTGACCGAGAGCGACGGGGGCGTGTACACCTGCATCATGAACACAACTCTGGACCACGACTCAGCCAGCGCAGAGCTCACCGTCGTCGGTACGTGCTGCTTCTCAGAAACCTAATTCACCCGCTTGTTAAAACAAACTGAGTAATGATCAAAGTGTAACCTCTGCCTCATAACACACACAACGGATCGCTTCAAGGGTAATAGCCTGAGAGTTTACTGAAGGGGGTTTGGAGCGGATTGAATCAGCGGAATGAATATTTAATTATCGCCTTCTTAGCGTGCCAGATAATCTCCTTTTGTTTTTGTACGGCTGACTGACCACTAACCTCCATTTCACTCCTGCCCTCCTACCTGGCAGAGGCCACGCCAACTCCAGCTGTTGTCTACGGTAAACCTGCAGCGCACAGGAGCACCCAGATTCGCTGCTCTGCTCTCATGGGCTTGTATTGTTCATTGGATGTTTCTGTTCAGTGGAGCATGTTTTAGCCTGACGATGCTGTTTGTCACTGTGCATTTTTTTCCTTTTTAGCTTTGATTTCAGGTGTTTTGTTCATATTTTTTTGTGATTAATTGTATTTTTTATTTTTACCTTTTTTGTCAGTTGGAATGAATCAAACCACTGAGGCAAAAATTTTACATTTAGCGATGGGGGGGAAGCCATTTTCTCTCACGCTTCAAAGCAAAGATCATTTGTAAAGCAAACATCTCTTCATTGCACCACTTGGGATCTTTTGCCAAGCGCCGTTTCCTCGTCACTCACTTATTCAAAGCATGCGTTTTCACTTTATCAATTCATTTCCAAAACATGAGCCCTGAGCCTCTCGAGCGAGCCCCAGACTCGATTTCACGGAGACTGATTACGGAGGATGATCAAATTGAGCGACAGTCGTTTCATATGCATGATGCAGTGTCTGCATGTGTATCATGGGGCAAATAATGGTGTCAAATAGACCATGTCAAGAAATAGAGGGCTAACGGTACAACCTTAGCATATGTCATTATTGCAGTATAATGGAAGCAAGTTATAGATATCGTGTTTTGTTTTTGTTTCATCTCGTCTTGGCATGAATCCTTCATATACTTATACATCTGTAACATGAAGTCAGTGTGACTGTCATCTCAGTACGATGAGTTACAAACGTTGATCCCTGTGATGCATTTACCCCAGAACGACCTGACCCCCCAACTGACCTGGAGCTGACGGACCAGAAGAAGAGGAGCGTGCAGCTCACATGGACCCCCGGGGATGAGCATAACAGTCCAATTCAGAGTATGTATTAAGTGTGTGTGTGTGTGTGTGTGTGTGTGTGTGTGTGTGTGTGTGTGTGTGTGTGTGTGTGTGTGTGTGTGTGTGTGTGTGTGTGTGTGTGTGTGCGCGCGCGTGCGTGCGTGTCTGTTATGATCAGATCTGGTAAACACTGACCTGCTGGCAGTAGAAAATAATCCCCAAAACAGTCACAGTTCAAATATTGCGAAATTGTTATTAAAGCCATGCAGAGAATGAAGCAACATCCTGTGTTCCCGACCCCACTTCAAAGCTGTGAGCGCTCTGACGATGGCAAAGTCATGTTCCGCTGCTGATGAACATATATGAGCCCAGTGACATTTAACTGTGCATATAGAGTCATTACATCGAGGGCAAAGTGACTCATACATCATGGTGTGAAGCAGCTTCACAAGCTACACTTGCAGCGCTGTGCACATGCTTAAGGCTCATGAAGACAACACACCCGTGTAAACAAAGCACTGTAGGGACCGACATTATCACAACGTACGTGACAATGAAGCCAGACTTTTTGCCCTAATAGGCCACACTGGGCATGCAGCACACATGCCTCAGAGTTGGAGCTTGTGATGAATAAATTACACTGTGACAAAAAAAAGAAGCAAAATAACTGATGATTATTTAATGAATGGTGTCCTTGGCAGATCAAGCATGTACAAGCAAAGCCTCGAGAAAAATGTAAACAAGATGAGAAAAATGCACTTAGGGAAACAAACAGATACCGTATTACCCAACACCCACTTTTCTCCTGGCTTAAAAACAAAAAGAGGTCGGCACAGTAACCACACACACGTAAATGCTTCAATACGTTCATCCTGACAGCGTGCAGCACTGCAGTGTGGAGGTAGGATGCTGTTCAGAGGCAGATAATGAGCTATTCTCTCTGCAGAGGACAGAATCCCAGCGCTAGCAGAGTTGAGACACACAGACACACACACACACACACACATGCGAGCTTATTAACCCAAGCAAACTTCCTGACTCTCTGCTCTGCTCTGGCACCACCACCGCACAGCACACACACACACACACACACACAAAACAGTGAGCTCAGGCTGCCACCCACCTCTGTTCCCATGCACACGTGTGTGTGTGTGTGTGTGTGTGTGTGTGTGTGTGTGTGTGTGTGTGTGTGTGTGTGTGTGTGTGTGTGTGTGTGTGTGTGTGTGTGTGTGTGTGTGTGTGTGTGTGTGTGAGGCTCTACTGATTTTCAGATATGCAGCTCAGTCATGAGGATTAATGTTCAGCATGTGAAAACAGTTTTATTTTGTGCTGTAACGGTGAATTTAAGATCCGTCGTGTTTTAATAACTATCCAGGGAGTAAATGTCAGGATGTCTCAGCCTTTACAGATTTGATTTGGACCAATTTCTCACAAGATTATTGAACTACAAGGCTAAACCTCTTGAGAACTCTTTAATTCATTACATTTGTACCATTTGGCTGACTCTAAGAGAGTGCAGAGAAAGCAAAGAGTGAGTGGATTAGGATGAAATAAAAGTTCCAACTGTACAGTTAGCTTCTATATATTTCCATGTTTATATTTTTAAGTTTATATATTTCATTTTTGTATTATGGATATTTTTTGCTTACATTCTCTCTATCAATCTATCTATCAAAAAAAAAACTTGAGTATTCAGAATCACAATTGATTAATAATACAATTTACACAATGGATTTCAATGTTTAAAATAAAGAACCTAAATATTACTGGAAGAGAGTCTGGTGCAGAACATGTTACTTCTTCACTGTCTATTAGTATTGTCGTCTTGTTCGAACACATCTCTTCACCATGCCAGAGCACAGCTGGAGGCAGCATATTTAGACATCTTGAGAAAAACAAACCTTGAAGGCGGACATTCCAGTTTGTCCAATATCTTGTCAGACCGTGTATGAAGCGTTCAGTTCACTGTACTTGTCTTTCTTTATTTCACACAGAATTTCTGATCCAGTATGACGACTCTCTGCACCACCGAGGTCACTGGCACAACCTCACCGAGGTCCCTGGAACCAGGACGACTGCTCACCTCAAGTTGTCTCCCTACGTGCACTACACCTTCAGGGTTTTGGCTCTCAATGCCATGGGCTTCAGTCGGCCCAGCTTCCCCTCCAGGATGTTTAAGACAGAAGCTGCAGGTACAGTCTCAGCTCATCTATTGTGCTGTTTCACTAAATAAATGCTCCCTGTATCATTAGCTGATCAGTTTTCCTCTTGCTGGTAAACATATTTGATTTAAGATATAAATGAGCTTTTATTGAAGGCCTCATTTCAGAAATATATTTTCTATTGGATAATGTTGTCGACATTGATTTCTTTTCCAGCTCCAGACGAGAACCCTAAAGATGTTGAGGGATTTGGAACAGAGCATGACAATCTTGTAATCTCATGGAAGGTAATAAAGATGTGTTAGGCTCTCCATTTTAATCCTGACGCATTTACCGTGGTCCAGGGACCACCCTGAAACATATGAGCTTTGCTTTTTTTTCAAGCCACCAACATCAAATATCACATCTATATAATAGTTACAGAAAACTCTGTATGTCTGTCGGTGGAACACGTATGTGGAAGAACCACATATGTCTTGTCGTCTTAACACTTGGCATGTGTGTTGTTAAGAGCCCAGGGAAGTGCAGTGTCTGATTTGGACACGCGATACATTCAAGATTATTTTAATGTTTTCAATCACGAGTATTGCAATTACACAACAACAGGCGCGTTTGTGCAGCAGCGGTGTTGCAGCTTCAGCGTTCTGTGACTCTGTGACAGCTGGTCTTTACTGCTGTCTTAACTGCAACCAGTATTACCACTGACCAAGCAAAGCACCCAACCAGCAGGTTTCAGAACGGGCACTGCACTAGTATCATTAAATCTGAAGTTTTCTGCAAAAGTATTCTCTTGACAAATACTGAAACTTTCTCTGCTGCAGCCGCTGACAGGGCTCCAGTCTAATGGCCCAGGGCTTCGTTATCGAGTAATGTGGAGGCAGAAGGCAGTGGAAAGTGATTGGACCACAGTGACTGTGTCCAATAACTCCCGGTTCGTCGTGTCTGGAACGCCCACGTTCGTACCATACGAGCTAAAAGTTCAGGCTGTGAACGACCACGGAGTTGGACCTGAGCCTGCTATCGCCCGCGGCTACTCAGGAGAGGACTGTGAGTTCGATTGACTCTTTAGACTCATAAAAAAAAACATTACTGTGTGTGTGTGTCTGAGCCTGGGGGTGATACATTTCACTGTGTAACCAATGGCATTTACTCAGTGTGTTGTGCTGTTGTATTTAGTTGTTGTCGTGTTCCTTGTCCGTTGCACAGTGCCGGTAGCAGCTCCAGAAAACGTTCAGGTGGTGGTGCTGAACAGCACTCTGGCCGAGGTGCACTGGGATCCTGTGCCTCATAAATTAATACGTGGGCATCTCAAAGGATACAAGGTGCAGTATAACAAACACTACATGCAGCGTGACACGGATACCAAATCCCACAATCCTCTCAGTGCTGACTGTACATGAACCATATCTTGTAGGTGTACTACTGGAAAGAGCGCAGTCTCCACAAACACAACCCCTACCACATGGAGAAGCTGATCCTGATGTTCAGTGGGAACCACAGCCACGGCATGGTGCCCGGTCTGCACCCCTTCAGCGTCTACTCCTTCAACGTCAGAGTGTATAACGGCAAAGGAGAGGGTCCTGTGAGCCCCACCCAGCAGTTTGACACACCAGAAGGAGGTGAGAGACAGGAATGCACGCCATTTATTTATTTCTGTCTGTCTGTCTTTTTTTTTTTTTTTACTGTTTTGCAAACTTTGAAATTGTCTGGTGTGCTAGTAAATCTGCTAATGCTGCTGGACACATGTTCAGTGATGGTACTGGAATCTTTGAGTGTTTCGGGTCTCTCAACATCATGCGCCCTCCTCCATGTGACTTAGCTGAGGCTGATCAGACCCCAGCTTGTGTGTCCAGGGGGCGAGCACCCCATGGTTCTCCTCCTTTGAGCCACAGCCATCTCTAGGCTCTTTGCTGGCGGCTCTTCTTCTCCTCACTCCTTCAATGCTCAACGGCCTAAAGGCTTTGGAGAGGGATCGAGCAGCAGTACCCCTGCATCCACCCTCTACTGGGAGACACCTTGCTTTCCATCCAGCTTATTGATACCTGCTGACCCCGGCTGTCGGTGGATTCTGCAGGGAAAAGCTGATGGAGTCGGTCACTCTTGAAACCACCAAAGTCGAGATTCAATATGAATCATCCAGAGATTTTCCACTATTTTACCAGAAAAAACATTGAACCCACAGCAGATTAGAGGTGTTAAAGCCACAAGCAATGATCCACAAGCAAACACAGACACCTCTATTAAAACACAACACTTAATTGTAATTATGGATAACTGCCTATTAGAATATGTATCTGGCCTAAATGTCATGTGAATGAATCTATATGATGATTTCCTATCTATAGCACAAACACTGAAGCAATGGTGAAAATCATATAGTCAGATGACTTAAAGCAATCAGCAATCATTCATTTAAAATATTATTTTTAAACCTATTTATCTTTACTGTGATGAGGTTTCCTGATTAATGTTTTTTGCCCCACAGTACCTGGAGCTCCTACTTCCCTGATAGTCACCAACTCAAACCTGGACACCTTAACCCTTGAATGGAGTCCTCCCCATGATCGTAAAGGACGCATCACTGGCTACACCCTCAAATATCAGCCAGGTGAGGTTTTACACTGACTGAATAGATCACAGCACTGGGCTTCAGAGAGCTTTTTATAACTTAACCCAGTGTTTAGTGTCACCTTCCGTCATGTAGTTTGTAGTTTTCTCCTTCTTTTTCATGTCTTGTACGGTCATCCTGTTGAAATACAGATTATGAGAGTGAAATAATTAAGAAGAATCTAAAAGCATCTCAAACAAGTTATTTTGCGTAAATTATGACACAAATTAACAAATCAACTTTTGTCACCTCCCGCCTTCTTTTCCTGAACCCTGCACCTCTGTGCTTCAAACGCTGTCATTTCCACCTGTCTCATTGTTGACCCCACCTTCA
Source organism: Hippoglossus hippoglossus (assembly GCF_009819705.1). Classification (NCBI taxonomy): domain Eukaryota; kingdom Metazoa; phylum Chordata; class Actinopteri; order Pleuronectiformes; family Pleuronectidae; genus Hippoglossus; species Hippoglossus hippoglossus. The sequence continues at coordinate 17,979,992 of NC_047156.1, forward strand.
ACCCACTCCTCCTCATATTTCTATTCAATTTACCTTTACTACCTCCCAACCTCCACCCCCTCCCATCCCATTACTCTTGTCATCCACCCTCCACCCCTGTAGTCAATAACTCCAATGAGCTGGGCCCAGTGGAGGAGCTGGCCCTGCTCGCCAATGAGACCTCAGTCACTTTGCCCAACCTCAAGTACAGCACGCGCTACAAGTTTTATTTGAATGCCAAAACAGTCAGGGGAGCGGGCCCAGCCATTTCTCAGGAGGCTGTCACCATCGTGGATGAAGGTAAGTCAACAAATGTACATTAGAAAAGGAAATTTCAATCAATTTAGTTGATACTTCTTGTCTCTTTAGCTGGAAAGTTAGATAAACAATTATGAGATGAATATATTAATAATTTTGGTAACAATATCCAAACTTTGCATTCATCTACAGATTATATATTTGATTTATAGCTAAATTAAAGCACATCACACAACTCTTCAGTACACCATGCTTTATTTAGTATTTTCAACTATCTCACCTTCAACAGGGTGGGTGATGAAAGATAGTAATTTATTTTTTATAAAGTTGGTTTTAATATGGGGTACAGTGGTTAGAACTGTACCGGCTACACCGGCTTCCTCTCTAAATTCAACAACATGCAGCTTGAGGTTAGTTTAGACCCTAAATTGACTGTAGGTGTGGAAATGAGTGTGAATGCTTGTTTGTGTCTGTATGTCGGTCTTGTGATTCGCTGGGGAGCTGTTCAGGGTGAACCCCTCCTCTCGCCCAATGTCAGCTGGGTCTGGCTCAAGCCCCACCCACAACATCTAAGGGTTAGGGGTCTAGATGATGGATGGTTGGGTTTTTTGCATGTTTTTTAATAGGGAAACTTTGATATTCATTGGTAGTAAATATTGCCTCTGTAAAAGGTAATTTAAAAAAGATGTATGCTTAAAAAACCTCCCTCCAAATAAAGCCAAAACATGACCTAAATAAATCATGGTGTTATGGAGAAGAGTTGTGCCTTGCGTTTAAATTTGGGATGAACTTGGATGGAAGATCACATGAGGCTCCACCTCGCTCTGTGAGAAACTAAACATTCCTCCAAACACTGGAATGATGTTTACTGTAAAGCATGATTTTCAGATTTTGTGTTTTGGGGAAAGCAGCAGCAAAAATAACAACCCAAAAACACAATGACAACAATTATTTCTTATATCTTTTTGTATATTTGTAAAAATATTATTTATAGTTTTGCTGGTCAGAAACATCAAGCAAAATAAAGGGGAAATGATGATGGACATATTTCACTATATTTATAGACTAAATGATTAACTGAATAATAGTAGATTATCTCAATGTAATTGATGATGAAAATAATTATTATTTTTTAAACTAATGTTTAGTCCGATTGCTCTTATGTAGGAAGCCCCCTGGTGACATTTGGAAAAATAAAAAAATTGTGGCCACTGATGCAGTCAGCCCTCTCCAAGGTGACACTACACTGTTGTGCAGTGTGCGCTCTCCTCAAGCATTGAATAAGAATAGAAGTGTAAAAGTAGGTCTGATTGGTTAAGTCAATCCCTGCTGGCAGCACATACAGTTCATCAAAATCTTTCCCTGTTGCCAGATGCCCAAAGAAATGCACAGTCACGCTCCCTGTGCACTGGACATTGTACCACGCTTTGCACAAGGTGCCATGGCACACGGAAATAGGACCCCGTGTTTTGGTTAACAAGTGACTGCAGACGTGTCCATCACCTCAGAGTCAGTGCATACGGTGTGTTCAAACTAAAGCCCTTTATAGAGGCCACGTCATGTGTCAACAGATTCGTATCTTGTTAGTCATTTTGTTCCCACGCTTTATTATTTCATAGCCACATGTTATGTTTTTTTTACGAATGTCACCAGAGGGGCTCAGAACAAATGTGACTTTTATATGTGAAATATTCACCAGTTTAATGCACATTTTGCCATAGCATTTAAATTTATGTGTCATGTTTTATACATATAAATGTCAATCATCCATGGCTGTGTAAAGTGGAACATGTTTACGATCCAGTTTCATTGCTGTAAGAGTTGACCCGTCCCGTTATGAAACCTCAGATCCATCATTCTACGTGTAATTCACTCACACCACACAGCATGACCTCCTGAGTGTGTCACTGTCACACGCGATGACACAGATGGTGGCGTGAGAGGGTGGAGGGGGGGGGTCATCCTATAATGAATCCTGTCCTGTTGTTTTTTTCTGTGTCCTATTTCTCTTTACAAGCTCTAATGTCACTGCTTGACGTAGATGTGGGCGAAGGTACCGCCGGTATCTAGACCGATGCCATGTTTTACAGATACAGCCATAGCTTCAAAACCCCCCGCTGCAGGCATGCACTCCGCACGATTTGAGCAATTTCCCCCTTTCCCTCTTTCAAATCCTGCTGCCCACCAAAATGCTGCGCTGAGTTCAAAGCTGGGGAAAGTTCAAAGCCTCAGAGATAAAGATGCTGTGCAACGTGGGCCTTTTTAATGTTGTGTGATAAAACTACACACGTCTTTTCAAAGTGCTTGGCTGCATCTTTTTTTCAAGTGCCTCTGGCGACTTTGACCCCTTCTCACTTCCTCGATGGTGGCTGCTGGTGATGCTTCCCGCTGCATGGCGAGGCTTTGTTGGCGAGGCTTTGTTGGCGTGCCAAGTGAACTGTGTGCAGTGTGTATAATGACTTCAGCATCTGCGGCGTCTTTGCATGTGGAAAGTCTCTGTGTCTCTGTGTGTGTCTCGTGTTTGTTGCGGTCTTCACGCCTATTCCATGTTGTTTACAGGAAGCACCCAATCCTCTCATCCCCTTGCACAGCCTCCTCCACACCGCCTCCCCGACGAGGGTACAAATACTGCTGTGACTGTAGTACATTACATGTCTGATATGTTACAGGATCAGCTTTGTGTATGCTTTTGCTCGTTGGTTTTGTTGTGTAAGGCTATGATGGTATAGATTCAGTTATTCTAATAGCATTTAATGGGACTGTAATTAGATCAAAGCATATTATTGCCAGTTACTGGATTGTCCTTTGATCAGCAGACCAATCTTGATGGTTGTCTTTTCTCTTGTGTGCTCAGCACTGCCGGTGAGTCCTTTCGGGAACGTTAGTTCCTCGGTTGGAGAGGATGGGCCCCTCATCAGTTGGGAGTACTGGGGCCCGGAGAAAAACGTTTATGTAGAGTACATGGTAGAAAACAGTAAGAAAAGCTACGCATCTTTATTTGTTCTACACACAGGTGGCAAGAGACCCTACTTCATTATTGGCTCATGCAGGTGAATAGAAATATTGGCAGTCATTGGCTTTGGCTTCTGCCAATGTGGACCCAGATGTGATAAACAAGGCTGTCGGTGATTGGATTGTTAATTACTCAGTGCTGGAGAGTCGCATGCATTTCCTGTGACAGTCTCTGTGGAACTTATGAAGACAAACATCATAAAAAAAGCAGCACAAATATTCGTGCTGTGCCAGTTGATTTCGACTGAAGTGCTCTCCATTGTTTTTATCCACCTGCAGTGAGGATGAAAAGCAGAATGTTGCTGTAGTATGGCTCTCTCGCACCTACTCTTTAATGAATTCAGTTAGGAGATGTCGTGATCATAGATCCCAGTAATTTAGAAAATGTCCTTATCAAAAAACATATTCCTGTGATTATCAGTCAAATGCATTTCATATTTAACTCCTCACCCCATTTATTTCCACCGAGGCCCTAAAAGCTTAGTGTGCTGCTACTGAGGAAGAAAACACATGGAAATAGATAAATGTCATTAGTTCTGCAGATATTTGGTCACAAACCAAAGTACTGTAAATATTGAGATTCACTTAAGTTTTGCATTCATAACTTAAGCCTGAGGCTGACTTGATCAGTGTCCACCTCAAGTTAGCAAATACAATGCTAACTGGCTATTGTTTTGCAGGTATAATGCTTACCATGTTCACCATTGTAGTTTTTAGCATGTTAGCACAATAACTATTGCTAATACGCACCCAATGCAAAGTACGAGCCATTAGGTATTTGGTCATGAACCAAAATATTTGTGTTTTTTTTGTTCATAAAACAAAATTCTAAAACAGTTTTAGATTTTGACCCGATGGTGGCACTATATGAATACTCAAAGGGTAAATCAACAGAGTTACTAATTCATCCTGAGGTGGACATGAACCTGTTCAGCAAAGTTTCATGACAACCCAACTGGTAGGTATTAAGATATTTCAGGTATTAAGATATTTCAGGTATTAAGATATTTCAGGTATTAAGATATTTCAGGTATTAAGATATTTCAGTATGGACCAAAATGGTGGACTGACATCCCTATAGAGCCAAGCTGTGTGGCAGGGTTGAAAACGTTGCAAAATGAGAATACAACCGTAGAGTCACACTGAACATCTAAAAGTCGTTTGTGTGTGCATGCATGGTAAAACAGTTTTCCTCATTTGCCTGTCTATCTGCATTTGTTTTTCTCAGTTGCAGTACATTGAGCACCCGGGGCCTCTGCAATAGTCCATTCACAGACTAAATGAGCTATTTAATAGTTTAAATCTAATACATACAGCATTACCTGTAGCGTAACCACCAGTAGATGTTTATTCTCTTCAACCAGCCAGTTCTCATAATGTCATGACCTCCATAGCCCATTTGAAGTTGTGCTCCCTCAGTCGTACCTCTCTTCATGAACGTCCCTCCCGCAGGTGAAGGTGAACAGGAATGGCAGAAAGAGCCGGTGAACGGCTCTCAGAACGTTGTGCTGAAGGGCTTAAAGGGGGGCCTCTCCTATAGGGTGCGCTTGGTGGCCAAAGGTCACCACGACCAGCCGCTCCACCACTCCGAGGAGCTGTTGGTCACGGTTCCAGGTGAGGCAGTTCCTGGGCGGTTGCCTCCACCTCGGCCTGGCCTGACCTTGCACTGTGTCGTGTGTAGAATGTGTAGTAGATTGTGCCGTTGAGTCGTAACTATAACCCGGTCGAGCATGGGTTTAACGTGTTGTGGTGACTGTATGCTGGGCATGTCCTGTACTGATATAGAGGCAGCACATAGCAGCGTGCATGATGGTACAGTCTCAGTCAAGTAGAGGAAGTGGACGTTATTCTAATATAGACGTTTACTATAGGCTATGTTTATTAATGTGTGTTATAATACCCAACCTAATATCACTCAGTCATCCTTTGTATATGTGTTTGTGCGTGTATTCGTGATTGTATGTGTGTGTTGTTGTGGGTCAAAGATTGACTTAGTACATTGAGTACTAATGTGGTTTCAATATATTCATGTAACCATTAGCTTAATCTAACTCGTCTAACATGACAGTTGCCTTCACGATCCACTCATGAATTGAAACATCTATCTGTAGTTACTAAGAGAATGCTCAAACATATTTTAACAACACATATAACGCTTTACATGTTTGTTGTTAACACTCCAATGTGAGTAATGGTTTCCGTCTCCCGCTCTCAATGGAGAAAATAACTGTCCTCCCATAATTCCTAAGTGTTCCTCTTCCTCTCTGGCCAGCTGTGGCGAGCAGACAGGTGGACATCGCCACTCAGGGATGGTTCATCGGCCTCATGTGTGCCATCGCTCTGCTCATCCTGATCCTCCTCATCATCTGCTTCATCCAGAGGAATAAAGGAGGGAAATACCCCGGTGAGTTGTCGCTCAAACACAAACCGTTGACACACACACACACACTCATTTGTAAACCCACACTTCTTTACCCACAATTCTTTATTTGCCATCATTCAATTACTGGGACATGATTGGATTTTAAGGACGTTTTTGATACTTCTGCTGCAGTGTGTTGCTCTTTTATCATTTTAGCCTTGTGTATACGACGTTACAGTCAAATATTATTCTCTTTCTTACAATAAATATGTGAAACTGTTTTTCACATATGGAAGTTTCACACCCAGGAAATAGCAAATAATTTTGTAATAACTCTTTTAATAACAATACATTATTAATAGCATTTTATTTTTTTGTATTTTCTGAAGTAACAACAAAGGTTTCTGATATGAGAAGAGAAAGTGACTCCTCAGTTAAACTATACTTATCATGAAATAAAATCTGTTATTGCATTAAAACAGTCAAATTTTAAGTTTTAAGTTTTAAGTTTTTTGTCATGATGGCAGCAATACTCTTCCCTGACCCATATCACATCCTTCCACCAAGTTTTGTGGTAATCCATTCTGTTGTTTTTTGATATCAAGCTTACACACAAACAAACCAACAAACAAAGTCAAGGGGTGAAAACACAACCTCCTTTTTGGATGTAAAAAAGAAAATCTTAATATGATAGGAAAAAGCTTATTTGTGTTGATTGTTAATAATAATATCTTATATCCCACCAGTCAAAGAGAAGGAGGACGCACACACAGACCCAGAGTTCCAGCCCATGAAAGAAGACGACTGCACTTTTGGGGAATACAGGTGAGAGAAAGTGCTCCAGTCCCCAGAGCAAATATTACCCATCAGCCCCTGCCCCGTCCCCACTGTGTGCCAAGCTCTGCTCTCTCAGGCCGGGCTGGAGCTCTGCACTCCTGCCCTCCTCTCAACCCTTACAGCTCACCAACAAATGACCCAGGATCACCAGTAACAGAAATTCGAAACCAAGAAGAAGTGCCCCCTCATTTGAACTTCTGTCACCGTGAAGCACAAGATCATTTTTTTTTCTTGGGTTTTCTTGGGACGTCCTGGATTCTACTTGTGTTGGACTCTGTATTGTTTGTGCTTGACATGACGCCGTGGGGTCATTTGAGAAGCAGGAATCTTCAGGTTCAAGGGATTTTGGGGTTTGGTTGTTTTAAAAATCTAAGTAAGACAGTCAGGAGAAAAGAAATAAGCTACGTTCATTTTGCAACATGACCCTACACATCAAATCCCATGCAAACTGATAAGCTACTCATGATACATTGTGTTTACAGTATAGATAGTATTAACACTTTGCTTAGTGTATTGCTAGTAGCATACACAACCCAGATAAGATTGAAAATGATTGAAACTATCATTCCTGCTAACGTAGAGCAGTAACCCAGCTTTGCTTGTTAGCATCCTCTTCAAGGCTGCTTCTCCAATCGCACGCGGAATAAAGAAAAAAAAACGCACTTTACTTCTGTATAGCTAGCATTTTTCAATTTTGTTTTTTCTAAGTCAATTTATAAGATTGTCTTGCTTTTATATTTTATATTCCTTTTTGTATTATGTAAACATAAATCTATTCTATGGATTTTTTGCTGTGATAAATACATATCGATATATATATATATAAACAGTATGTATAATATGTGATGTGCATGGTGTGAAGATCTGATATATGAAAATTTGCTTTTGGCAATAATGTATTGAATGGAATTATTATTCCTATATAGATATACAGTATTTAGATGCATATGGATCGAATATGAAATAAGGAGCATGTTTGAGGGAAGTGTACAAGAGCAAGTTAATGCTGTTTATAACAGGCCAGTATCCAGTCGTTCATAATAATAATAATGAGGCTGGTGATATTCTACATTTCATATTGTCCAAAAAACACTATGAAAAGATCTAAACCAACCAGTTCAACTATCAATACCTCTTGACTTGCTCCTTTTAACAGAATAGAGTCATAATATCACAAGAATAAAGTCGTTACATTTCAAGAATGAAATAATACTTATAGGCTGCATATCATGTTGGAGGGATATGGATCACCCTTGCTTTAGTATAGATTTAGTATAGACTTCAGCACCACGTTATCATAAAAATCAGTGAGAAACAATGAGATGAGACAATGGAAACTGTGGTGAGCATCGTTGTCCTTGCTGCTTATTTCCTAAAAATAGTTATTTTCTTGTAATTTTAATGACTTTTTTCTCAATAAATCACGACTTTATCCTCGTAATATTATGACTTTATTCTCTAAATCCCAGACGTTTTTTTTCTTCAATATAGTATAAAACAACTGGGCTCGGCAGTAATTCATTGTTTCTTTTGTTCTTTTCGTGTTTTTTTTGGACAAATAGAAAATAAAATTGTAAGACTTTATCAGTTTGAGAAGATAAAACCAGGGGCCTCTTTACACTGCTAGGAAACCTCTCCCATGGACGGCTCAGTCATTTCTATCCATGCTGTTTCTTTAGGCTCAGCTGGATTCTTACAGTATGTCAATAAAGGCATAACCTAACTCAACTCAGCTGTTCTTGTTTGACTGCAGGGGAGCAGACTGTGAGCTCAGGCTGTACATGTACTCGGCCCATGTGCCTGTCAAAGTGCCACACTCACATAAAACCCCTTTTTAAGCATAGTGCGATCATGTCTCGAGGCGACTGTTGTGTTGCATCGCGTTGTGTTGTGTGGGATCTCAGCCGGATCTCCTCGTCCCAATCCAGGGGGTGTGGGTCTCAGGAAAGGTAAGGGTGATGAGGGTGTGTTGGGGGGGTGGGCGTGTGGGTGGGCGGAGGGTCATCATTCTGTCAGTCTAGCATGTGAGGGTGGGGGGGGGGGGGGGGGGGGGGGGTCAGTGGATAGTGGAGTCACTGTGGAGAAAAACTGCTCGCTGTTTGTACATCCCAGGTTTTCACAGCCGCCATCGAGTTTAATATTTGGTCCTGAAGCCGTCATGTGCAGAACATAGATGAATCTTTCACATCATTCGTCTGCAGCGTCACTGAGCTGTCAGTGCTTTCTTTTGCTTACTGATTATTACCTGTTATATTTAGATTTATCAACATTTCAGCATTATGACGGCTTCATGATCTGAACTCATCGATGTTCAAGTCATAGATGTGGAATGTTTCAACTCTCTGATATCCAAAGAAACGTTTCTTTGGAGATTTTTTCATGCATTTTGCCAATTTTGTGATATTTCTCATGCTTGCTTCAGGGGGATGTTTGGCTGAATCCTTGCTTTCCAAGTGTTACTCATTTCATTTGCCTTTTTCATCACAACCTCTGTGTTGGGGCGAGGGTGTTGCTTTTGTCTAACAACATATGTACCACTTCATTTTTTTGGTTTCAGGGGGAATTGAACAACGTATGATTGCTTGAGCTTTATTCCCCTTTTGCCTGATGGAAACCAACTAATCATTCATCCACAGTTTTTTAGACGTGGAGCCGACCAAATTCAAATTGGACAGGAATGTTCATTGCTGCTGAGTTTAAAAGTTTTTTTAAAAAGTAAAGAAATAAATCATCATATTTTCAAAATGAAAAAAACAAACTGGAATGGCACTCAGTAGAGTTCATACCTCCGCCAAGGCCCAACATTTCCCTTAAGACTCCACCGTTAAATTCACTAAATCCTGAAATGTCAGTCCCCTTAACATCCCAGATTTTTAAAATTATTTTCTGAGAAATGAACGAAAGAAAACACTTTATCTAGCATTGTTAAAGAAAGGGAAAAGAATATATCCTAGATCTGCCCCTTGATAATGATCCGTATGCACACCTAAATATAAGGAGTTCTTCCTTAGATCATGCTCCACCCCTCCACCAGATTTAAAGTTTTTGCGTAATCCTGCCGAAAATAACACAGACAAAGACCTGACCTCCTTGGCGGAAGTGATGACCTACTGATCATACAGTAGTTATGTTGTGGTAAAAGTAACCATTGGCCGTCTCGTGCTCCATCTAAAAAAGTGACCACTAATCTCCTTGTTGCATCACATCATCTCACCTGTAACACCTGCATGTTATTTTCTCCTCCAGTGACAATGAGGACCATAAGCCGTTAAAAGGGAGCCGCACGCCGTCTAACGGGACAGTTAAGCGGGACGACAGTGACGACAGTTTAGTTGACTACGGGGAAGGAGGAGACGGACAGTTCAACGAGGACGGCTCGTTTATCGGCCAGTATAGCGGGAAGAGCGGCAGCAGGGACACGGCCGAGGGCCACGAGAGCTCGGAGGCCCCGTCCCCCATTAACACCATGAACTCCTTGAACTCATTTGTGTAGCCGGTCGGTCCTCGCACACCAGTATGAGGCGCTCAGTCCCAGTGTCTCTCTTTAGAGGGCTGCCCCCAACACCGCATGGCTTTATGATCACACGTCCACACACGAATCAGTAAATACACACAGCTCATCAGAGACTTTTATCTTTTCACTTGGAAATCTTTATAGAGAGGCTTGGAAACCCTTAGCTCATTATATATGAAGTAGCTCAACCAGTCATATGATTTTAACAGTGCATGAAATAGGCCTACTTGATATTATGATATAAATCCATATTTAAATTAACACTTTGATATTAACAAGCGTTGCATTTTGTTTTTGTTTTTTTTGTGGTGTACCTGGAATCTCTTACGGACTATGCAGTGATCGTCTGAACTATATTTGTTTCTGTTTTTTGTTCTTATATTATCGACTATGTTCAAATAGTAATCAGTGTCCACAGTAAATGACTATTACTCCATGTATTTTGTTTTCCAACACAGCAGCTTGTACAGGAATCTGTATTTAATAATGTAATTAGCTTGTTTGATTCCATCACGCATTTGTACAGTGCACACGGTAGCTCATGTACAGTGTATATATACTGTATAATATAAAGTGAACTAATATTGGGGGGCAGCGCACACAGCATGCTTGAGTCTGCTGCATCGACACGATTCCATCTGTCCCCGCTCTGTGGAAACATCCACCTGCACCTGTGAAGGAGGGGAACTGAAACGCTGCATGGCATGGCACATGACCTTTGACCCGCATGTGACCTTCTCAGTATTGACCTTGAGATCTGGAGGCCCGGTGGGGGAGTTTGCCTCTTGCCCCTGCAATGCTCCTTCGGCAGGTAGTGCCTTTTCTTCAAAAACAATAGTTCTGAGTCTGAAGTATCTTTCCAGAGATCAGTGATTGGAACAGAGACTGTAGTGGGACTGCTGAGGTCACATCCAAGATAGGAGGAGATAAGTGTAAGAAGAGGACCCTGCGGAGGGAGGAATAATTCATACACTTCATTTCCTTTTTTCTTTTGAAAGACTCCTCGCAACACCTTGAGACACAGGACAGGATTTGATTCCTCCAAGAAGCTAAAACATTGAAACCACTTTCATATATTAAGTTTGCAGCCGTTATGTACAGGACCTGATTGTATCTGCAGTGTATGAATGTATAGGTGTGTGTGTGTGTGTGTGTGTGTATGTATATGCAGAGACATTATTCATTTCACATTAGGCAAAAACTGTTGACGTGTTCTAACAACACTTGAGGGCCTTTGGATGGGATCAAGATTTATTTTCTCTTAACTTGCATCAAGTTTTTTTTTTTTTTTTAAGACATGTAGAGTATTTGTTGAATTTGTAAATACCTGAATTGATTGTACAGGGACAAGCAGCTTATGAGGCGGCCTATGAAGGCAATATTGTGCATGGTCTGGTTTAACTTCGATAGGACTGTATTAAATATAGACTACTCCCTAGAGAATATCTATATTCATTTTGTTTTTCTTGCTGTGCACAGTGAACATTGTACTGTAACTAACTGGACGGAGAAATGCATACACTTTTGAATTCTGATTGTTTTTCTGGTTTGCTTGTCAGCGAGTTCTGTAACTTTGACATTGTACAACAACCTTAAGGGTGAAGCGACAATATTAACTGATGCACACAATGATATGTCTCTGATTTGTATTGGTTCTATACGCAGTACCCGTATATAGATGCTGCCAAAATGATGCTCTTTTCTGACAGTATTGCAAATGGTTTTGTATTTAAGAAACAGATTTCTACTAACAGATACTTTCTTTGTCTTCTATTTAAGTTTATCCTTTTAGTGCAAGTATGGAATTCAAGCTACTGGAAATATAATGAATGAATAAATAATTATCTGATTTTGTTCTAGTTTTCAGACTCTTCTCTCGTTGGCCACTTTCAGACTTAGTCCTAATGGACTAAGATTCACTGACTTATTAAAACCCTTTGATTTGTAGGGCTACATAATGTAACCACAAATTATTTATTATTTACCTCAACATGTGTAATTTCAGTACTGGCCAATTCTTTGACTGTGAAAATACAAGCAACTTTTATCTTTATTGCAAAAATAGATGCTGAGTATATGTTTGGTATGTCTATGTGTTGATTGGCATGTGTGCATGTAACATGGTGTCAACCAGTGCATCTGAAACCACATCTAGACTACAAGGACACTCAGCAGAGCACATAGCTCCACCAAGGCCCAACAGTCCCCTTACATTCAATCAAGCTGCAACAGATTGCACAAACAAAATGTAAGCTCCCCAAATATGCCAGTTTTTTTTTTCTTCATCCAGATCCATGAATTATTTTCAGGGACCTTGGTGAAAATGTTGAAAAAACGCCCCCTCACAAAATGTTAAAGTAAAGAGAAAAGAAAATCCTGGATCCTCCCCAGGATCTGGATGTGCACAAACATTTAATATATTCCTCCGTGACCCATACCTCATCCTTCCACCAGGTTTCATGATAATCCATCCAATCGATTTTTTGTAATATTGCTAACTAACAGACAACAAACACCAATAAAAACTGCCTTGACGTAGAAAATAAATGTACCAACCTTTTTCCATCTAAATATACTTGAGGTATTAAAAGTAAAATATTTAAAAACTGACCCTTATGCCTGATATATTATTATACACTGTAAGATGTTATGTGGTTGTTTTGTCCAGACGTTTCCTTCATGTTTGCATTTGTGTTTCTTTTTAAATCAGTTGTGTGTGAGACGTCTCAGCCTCAGTAAGGAGGTAGGTAAATGATTCATAGTATTGCTATTATTCTAGAGTATTGCATCGTTTTTCAAAACAATGGAGAGTTTTACTTCTTTAAGCCACAGACGGTTAATGAAATGAAACCATAAAGAATTTGAAGTGGAAATGTCTCTTTGCTGGGAGCTACTAAAAACTCACCTAAAACAACAGGACACTGCTGATGTGTAAAAGGCACAAAAAGGTTTGGAAACACAGGTTGGAAACTTTGAGGATGTGTAGTATTATATATACTTATTATAGTGTTTATGTAAAATCTTTAACATTTCTAAAGTAACACCTGTCAAATGAATACAGTAGTGTGATATTTTCCTCTGAATTGTGGTAGAGTATAAAAGCATATTAAGAAGAATAAATGCATACTCACAGTAGAAGTACAGTGAGTAGTAAAACCAGCCTGTTCGGTGAACAGAAGCTGCTGGGCTGTGTAAATATGGACGCCTTCACTCCCCTCAGACACTAGCAGCATGAAACACAACAGTTGGGCTCCATCTCATTTTTTTGTGCTCACTTGTGGCCCTTCCACTTCCATTACAGTCATATTGTCAGGGTAATGGTGAGAGAGCAGCCCGCCATCTGGTGCATTATCACACAGCAGTGGTGTCAGGAAGCGAGGAAGTCTGCTATCTGCTGTCTTGCAAATCCTCTCTCTGCTCCTGGCAGAGGACGCTGCCTTCTGTTCCTCCAGGTACACTAATTCCTTTTTGCAGGGTGAAATTGTTTGGGGGGGGGGACCGTTCACAGAAGTGTTTGCCGTTAATAACAGCAGTGATTAAAAGTGGATTGCCTCCCTGCATATTTATGAATCGGGGTTGATGTTTAATTTTCTTTTTCTGTAATGACGCCAGGAGAGTTTTTACCAGGGAGTGTTGAACTGCAGCTGTCTGGAATATTTCAGTCGAAACAAATGACTCTCACTCCATGTGAGCAGCAGGGATGTCAGACACCTGACGACCTTCAGCAACCGGATGATTCATCAATTTGTTTGTGATGGATTTTTCCCTTTTGACTTTACTGCCACCTACTGACAGAAGGCAATTGCACTGCTGACTGAAAAGGCAACAGGCTTTTAAAAACACTGAATCAGAAATTTTGATGCAAGGAGCATGACTCGACTTGTCAACAAAACATGCTAAGGATTATTCTACCATGAAAATGTGTCATTCTCAAATCACAACACGTGGCCTCACATCTGGGCCGTCTGCTGTAAGCCTCTGTTTAGCCCTCTGTTGACATCTCCTGTCCTCAATTACAAAGGCTGCCCATAAGAGGCTTAGCTATTTGTTTTCATGGCAACAGAATCACATTATTTGTCCGTCGATTGGTGATCATTTGCACCAAACGAGCAGCTGCCCGTTTACCCCTCTGACCTCCAACCCACCCACCCACCTTCCAGTCGCTCTGCTCTGACCGCCTCCCTCCATCCATCTCATTCCTCATCCAGTCCTCGATGGATCCATTCCGTGTCAGCCGTACGCCTGCCATAGCATCCATTAGCCATTCCCAGCCCCTCTGTGTCCGGCTCTTTGATTTATTGCATGGGCTGAAAGCCTTGTTTGAATTGATCTGCGGCTGGTTTGTGCGTCTACCTCCAGTCTGGTTTCAGCCGGGGGGGGGGGATAATTACATGGTCTCATTGTGACGTCCTGTTTTCCGGCAAAACCTCCAGGAGCTTCGAAGGGCATTGTTTGTGTCAACCGCAGGACATAATCTTTCAGCATGTACAAGATCACCAATAAAAACATTGTGCGGAATAAAAGACATCAAAGGCAGTTATTAGAAAGACACCAGCATTTAGTTTCTGGTATCCTTAAGTGTGTGCAGAGCTCCAGAGCGTCTGTTCCTTCGATGTAAGTGGCAGAGCCTTTGTGCCTTTATGCAAATGTGGCCTTTTCTGATGCTCTGAGAGCTGCGGAGGATAATTGTTTATGATTACTCTGTGACATTTCCATATGGCTGAATAACGGTATGACAACACGCACGCACGCACAAACACACACACACACACACACACACACACACACACACACACACACACACACACACACACACACACACGTGTCAAGACCAAGCGGTTGGAGCTGATTGGTAGGTTTGGTTTGTTTGAAACTGAAAACCCCAAATGCAGGAAGGGGTGGAGGAGTCAAAGGGTGTTTATATTTTGACCAGTAGCAAATATCGATTGCAAATCTCCTGTACAGCGGACACAAGATAAAATTTGATCTTTACTATAAAGATCTAATAATAACATTTAAATGTTGTTGTTTTTTTATCATGTTACCATCAACCCTCTCCTCACCTAAAATTCCTTTTCCCCACAAACACCCCCCCACCATGTCCCATGTGTATTTCAACATGGATGGGTTGCATGAGCCCCGACGGAGATCACTGGGGCTAAATCACATTTACCCTCCCTCCTCCCTCCTCCCTGTTCCTCTGCCTCCACATCCCTCCTCCTCCTCTGCCAGGCAGATAGATGAGAGCCACCTATTCTTTTCTCCAGACAGCAGGGTGTTTTCTGTTCCTCTTATCCACCCCAGACACCGGCCTTGTAACTGTGTTGCTCGCCAGCAGGATCTTGCTCTCTTTGCATTTTTCATCTTGTAAGAGGAACAAAACTGTTGGTCTGAGGGTTGAATACACCCAGATCTCAGATAACCCGAGCACAAAATAATATCCTTTTTAGGGCCTGCTGCTTTATTAGGATGTCATGAATTTCCTCAGTGTTACTAAATTCCCTGGCCTCTGTGGACTGATAGATTTTCCAGATATCTCCCTGAGGTGCAGATAATGTCTTTTTTGTGTCTGGCCAACATTAACAACAGTTTCCATCTCAAAAGGAGCGAAAGTCAGAATAATAACACCCTCAGGGAACAGAGCAGCAACAACAACTTGCTAGTAGGCAATGACATTTGGGTAAAGTCAGAAAAATAACTTCTTGTATATGTTCTGCCCAAATTCATCCATGGGGACTAAGTCCTTTAATTAATTCCAGCCTGCTCTTTCTCAAAGATTCCTGCATTATTTATGCGTCGCAGCAGATTATTTGCAGTGTGGTGTTTACAGCCAAGATTTAAATCTAATCCCCGGGGATTGAGATGGTCTCATGTTTGGACTGACACATGGGCCAGGCGCTGTAATTAGTAGAGGTGCCCTTTTGATATCTGCGGGATGAAGAACAGGCTGATGGATAACAAGCAGGCTGGAGCCACACTCCTTTCTCATTTTCTCTTGTCATGCAGATCAATTTATCCGCTCATGTTTGAAAATCTCCGTCTGAAACTTTTGCTGGTGCTGCGCCGCAAAACAAAAGAATGAAAGAAAAAAATAATCTCATCTCCATTAAATGTGTCTCTGGATAATTCACAAACATAACAGTTGAAATTTCTGTTGAGACAATTTTGCTTGAAGGTTTGTAGCTTCAGGGAATAAAAACGTATTATAAAATATACATACACTACCGTTCAAAAGTTTGGGGTCACCCAGACAATTTCGTGTTTTCCATGAAAACTCACACTTTTATTTATCAAATGAGTTGCAAAATGAATAGAAAATATAGTCAAGACATTGACAAGGTTAGAAATAATGATTTTTATTTGAAATATTAATTTTGTTCTTCAAACTTTGCTTTCGTCAAAGAATGCTCCATTTGCAGCAATTACAGCATTGCAGACCTTTGGCATTCTAGCTGTTAATTTGTTGAGGTAATCTGTAGAAATTTCACCCCACACTTCCTGAAGCACCTCCCACAAGTTGGATTGGCTTGATGGGCACTTCTTGCATACCATACGGTCAAGCTGCTCCCACAACAGCTCAATGGGGTTGAGATCTGGTGACTGCGCTGGCCACTCCATTACAGCCAGCATACCAGCTGCCTGGTTCTTCCCTAAATAGTTCTTGCATAATTTGGAGGTGTGCTTTGGGTCATTGTCCTGTTGTAGGAGGAAATTGGCTCCAATCAAGCGCTGTCCACAGGGTATGGCATGGCGTTGCAAAATGGAGTGATAGCCTTCCTTATTTAAAATCCCTTTTACCTTGTACAAATCTCCCACTTTACCAGCACCAAAGCAGCCCCAGACCATCACATTACCTCCACCATGCTTGACAGATGGTGTCAGGCACTCTTCCAGCATCTTTTCACCTGTTCTGCATCTCACAAATGTTCTTCTGTGTGATCCAAACACCTCAAACTTTGATTCGTCTGTCCATAACACTTTTTTCCAATCTTCCTCTGTCCAATGTCTGTGTTCTTTTGCCCATATCAATCTTTTCTTTTTATTGGCCAGTCTCAGATATGGCTTTTTCTTTGCCACTCTGCCTAGAAGGCCAGCATCCCGGAGTCGCCTCTTCACTGTAGACGATGACACTGACGTTTTGCGGGTACCATTTAAAGAAGCTGCCAGTTGAGGACCTGTGAGGCGTCTATTTCTCAAACTAGAGACTCTAATATACTTGTCTTCTTGCTGAGTTGTGCACCGGGGCCTCCCACTTCTCTTTCTACTCTGGTTAGAGCCCGTTTGTGCTGTTCTCTGAAGGGAGTAGTAGACACCGTTGTGGGAAATTTTCAGTTTCTTCACAATTTCTCGCATGGAATAGCCTTCATTTCTAAGAACAAGAATAGACTGGCGAGTTTCACATGAAAGTTCTCTTTTTCTGGCCATTTTGAGAGTATAATCGAACCCACAAATGTGATGCTCCAGATACTCAACTAGCTCAAAGAAAGGCCAGTTTTATAGCTTCTCTCACCAGCAAAACAGTTTTCAGCTGTGCTAACATAATTGCACAAGGGTTTTCAAGGGTTTTCTAATCATCCATTAGTCTTCTAAGGCGATTAGCAAACACAATGTACCATTAGAACACTGGAGTGATAGTTGCTGGAAATGGGCCTCTATACACCTATGTAGATATTTCATTAAAAACCAGACGTTTCCACCTAGAATAGTCATTTACCACATTAACAATGTATAGAGTGTATTTCTGATTAATTTAATGTTATCTTCATTGAAAAAAACAGTGCTTTTCTTTGAAAAATAAGGAAATTTCTAAGTGACCCCAAACTTTTGAACTGTAGTGTATATATATATATATGGTTTTACCTGTTGAACAAACACACCTAAATTTAAATGTCTTGCAGATAAATCAGGAATGATAACCTGAGTTTACACTGAAGCAGTGGTTGAAAGGCACAAATAGTCTGGCTGTGGCTCAGGAGATAGAGCAGAAGGTCAGTGGTTCGATCCCCAAAGTGACCTTGGGCAAGATTTCCTGCCTGAAGCATATGAAGGGTGTGTAATAGAAAAGGGGCTGTGTAAAGCAGTGAAGGATGCAGTAAGACTAAAACAGGTCAAAATATGTGGGGAGAAGGTGAGGACTTGGTGGGCAGCTACTATTGGGACCAATGGGAGACAAGTATGTGTAAGCAGGGGGGTTGGGTTAACCCTTGTGTTGTTCCTGGGTCGGATTGACCCAGAGTGTGTGTGTGTCTGTGTGTGTCTGTGTGTGTCTGTGTGTGTGTGTGTGTGTGTGTGTGTGCGTGTGTGAGTGCGTGCGTGTGATCATACGCAAGCCCTGGCCGGTCAGGGTTAGGGTTAGGGTGACCCAAGGATTGTCATTATCCAATTCTCCTGGGGTAATTGAGACCAATGGATTGTCATTCTCGATTGTCATGGGAGGGGTCATTTAGACCCCCAGAGAGGGCGCTGTGGTGCTCTGTGGGGTCATTTAGACCCACACCTGATTCCAATTGAAATCAAGGGGGGTACATTAGACCCACATATAAGTCTCAGTGTGCCACTCTCTCACGGACCATGGCACGATGTTGCGTCAGGAGAGTTTCACCAGAGAACAGGTTCTCCAACAGCTATTCTCCCAGCAACCATCCTCTGAACCCGAAGAGGACGCGAAAGAGCCAGACCGAGAAGCGGACGGACAAGGAGATGGAGAAGCAGACTGAGAAGCAGACAGAAAAGCAGACCGAGAAGAAGACAGAGAGGACGGAGACGACGGCGACGGAGACGATGACGGTGACTACGAAGAAGACGACGGTGACGAAGACTACGACCCAGTGGGTGATGCTTCTGCAGATTCTTCATCCTTGGAAGAAGAAGAAGAAGGAGGACAAGACCACGGTGACACCACCACCACCACCACCGGACTCGTGGAAAGAGAGACCTTCCCGTCAAGAAACGGGGAAATAACATGGTCCTCGAGGGCGTACGGCCGAGAGGAGGGCCACTGATCCTTCTCCTCCTCTTCCTCCTCCTCTGCTGCGGCTCAAAGCGGGGTCCCCCGGGGCCCCACGATCCACGCGACGTCCCGCACCGGTGACCTAGCCTTGACGTTCCGCCTGTTCATCACACCGACGGTAGAGAACATCATCCTGGAGATGACGAATCGGGAGGGTCCTAAAACTCTTCCACACGTACTCCAGACTGCTGCGCTTCGACGACCGCGAGACGAGACGCACAAGACGAGCCACGGACAAATTGGCGGCCGTGCGAGAGGTCTGGGACGCGTGGGTGTCGCGGCTACCGCACCTCTACAACCCGGGGCCCGAAGTGACCGTGGACGAGGTTAGTCTTTTTTTAAAAAATATTATTATTATGTTATGTTATGTTATGTTATGTTATGTTATGTAGATAGCGGCTGCTAATCCTCGTCCTCATCTCATCTCCTCTCATCTCTTCTCCTCCTGTTTTTCTCCCTAGGCCGGTGTCCGTTCCGTCAGTACAAGCCCAGCAAGCCGAAATAAGGGATCAAGTCGTGGGTGGCCTGCGATGCGAAGTCAAGCTACGCTTGGAAGATGCAAGTGTACACCGGAAAGCCGAGTGGCGGACGCCCAGAATGGAACCAGGGGTTGCGGGTAGTGCTCAATGTAATGGAGGGACTGCATGGTCGTAACGTCACGTGCGACAATTACTTCACCTCCTACGAACTCGCGCGGCAGCTCCTGGAGAGGAAGCTCACCGTGGTCGGCACGGTTTGGAAGAACAAGCCCGAGCTCCCGACCGGGCTGCTCGCGGTCAAGGGAAGAGAGGTGTTCTCATCCAAGTTCGCATTCACGCCCACCGCCACTCTTGTGTCCTACATCCCAAAGAAAAACAGGAATGTGGTGCTCCTGAGCACACGGCACCCCGAGGCCGACATCAGCGACCGCGAGGACGGGAAACCGGTCATCGTCCTGGACTACAACCGCAACAAAGGTGGCGTGGACAACCTAGACAAGGTGATCGGAACGTACAGCTGCAGGAGGATGACCGCGCTGGCCCCTGGTCGTCTTTCACAACATTCTCGACATCTCTTCCTACAACGCCTTCGTGATATGGAGAGAGATCAACCCAGACTGGATGCCGGGCAAGCGGAACAAGCGGAGGGTGTTCCTAGAGCAGCTGGGAAAGGCTCTTGTGACTCCGTTCATCGCACG
This sequence comes from Hippoglossus hippoglossus, assembly GCF_009819705.1. NCBI lineage: Eukaryota > Metazoa > Chordata > Actinopteri > Pleuronectiformes > Pleuronectidae > Hippoglossus > Hippoglossus hippoglossus. The sequence continues at coordinate 18,000,141 of NC_047156.1, forward strand.
AAGGGAGCGCATCCCCCGCACGGACGCGTCCGCCCCGGTTGTGAAGGCTGTAAAAGCCGCCGCACAGAGAGCTCTTGACTACGACGCTCGACCCGAGCGTCCGGCCTCCTCCATAGCCCTAGCAGCAGCCCCGCTCGGGACGAGTAAGAGGAAGAGGTGTCAGATATGCCCCAGGAAAAAGGACTGTAAAACTCACACCGTGTGCCGCGGGTGTAACAAATACATCTGCAAGGGCTGCTCACTTGTCTATTGCCCTACGTGTGCGTCCTAATATGGGGTGGGCTATGTGAGGGGGCCAACAGCCGGGGGAAGCAGGGACAACACAAGGGTTAAGGTGGAACCACTGAGGACACCTTGTGGGCAGGTGAGGAATGGCAGGGAATCAACTGAGAGATTTGAAGAGATGGAATGAGAGGCAAATGAAAAAATACATTTTATCATTTCACTGATTTTCTATTCCACTTATGGTGCACCAGTTATAAATAATCTGGATAGGACTTCAAGAAAATAAGAACATTTACTCAAGTACTTTACACAAGTACAATTTTGGTGAAATGATGTAGAATTAACACTTAACTCAGCACTTCTAATGATAATGTATTCAGTAAGTCTGACTGTAAACTTGACCTGCTGGTTCCCCAGGACCATGGAGCAGTGGTTCCCACAGTGGTGCCCCCAGCATAATGTTTATAACTGAAAAATATAAAACTTAAATTGATGTTGGCAAATCCATATTAGTTAAGCAGCTATAGGTTGACGTAAGGGTAAGAGCTACCCTAACCCTAACATTTTCAACTCATTTAACTAGCATATATGTAAAAGCAGATATGTGGTCTTTACATCAAGTTACATGTAAGTGACATTAAAAAGGACAGAGGGAAGTGAGTTTTATGAGACGAATAAAGAGTTGACATGATGATGAATAAGGACAGTGGGGATATTGTAGTAGCAAAGCAATTTGATGATGGCTAATGCACATTAAAGCTGCACTGCCATCAAAACCATGAGGTCAAGCTTTTTACAAGATAATATATATATATTTTTTACAACTTATGAAAAAAATGTTGGCACGTGTCCAAATGGGACCAAACTCGGCTCTGCACTTTCTTGGGCAATTTACAACAGAGACGTGAAGTGTGAGGCTGATTAGATGGATAGTTTGGGAAATATGGGTTACACACACAGACAGTTTGTGGAATTAGCAGGTAGATGCTTCTACTCTGGTTCCTGGATTCTTTCTTTCTTTGTACTTTTTCTAAATAACGGTGTGACTTTGTGTGACGGTGTAAGTTTTAGGCTGGGCAAATAATATACGGGTAATATGGGGGTGGAGAGTGAGAGATATTAGCCTCCACACAACACACACACACACACACACACACACGCACACACGCACACACACACTTTTTTCTAGTGTTAGTGATTCCGTGGAACCAGAGGCGGAGCTCAGGGGGCACCCGGACACTTCAGTGGGACTCACAGCTCTCTGCTCCCGGGGAACAGGCGGGTCTAGCGCCCCCCTAAGTTGACATCCCTCCATCCAATCCTCGGGTGCGGGACCGCGGCTCCGTCAGTCTCCTCTCTCCGCTCTGAGCGCCCGGCGATGCGGTGCTGAGCAGGTGTGAGCATCGTGAAGGACGAACGGAGACGGACGGACGCTACCGGAGGGTAAGGACACGACCAGCCCCGCACACACTCACACACACACACACACACACGCACAACCGTGTGATTTTCATTTTAAACCTCATCTCCACAGGCGCCGGGTCTGCGCGTTTTGACAGCTGTGGAATCAGTGTTGTTTACAGAGTGCGATGTGCGGACGTGAAGGAGCTTAGTGCAGCAGCCCTCCGCAATGCAGGATGGTAGAGGACCAGGGTAGAGACACGCTGCGTGTTGCATGTGTGTGTTGAAATATCACACAGGGACACACCGTGTGTATCTGACTTATCGTGGCGGGGGTGAGGCTGCATGTTACATGATCTGCAGCACATCCTGACGCGCGCTTCTCTCCACCCCCCCCCCCCCCCCCCCAAAGAACGTCCCGATGCTCAGTATAGGTGAGATCGTTTAGGGATGTTTCAATGCAACACATCCATCAGCTGTGTAAGTGAGTGTGAGGTTTAAATTCGGCTGTAATCAGACATCACAAGAGGCCACACAGCCTGATGGCGCCCCCTCGTACCGACCGTCCACAGCCGAGATCAGGGAGCTGTAAACACTCTGCTCCGGGCTGGAGCTCAGACGCATGTCCTGATGTTTAGCGGTGGACGGAGGCATGTGGTCCGGCTCTGTCCTCCTCAGTAATGGCCCATCGCAGGGGTGGTGGAGTCCGGGTGTCAGGTGCAGGAGAAGGTGTCATGGGCGCGTCCACACACACGCACACACACCAGGCTCCAGTGGAGGGAGGGAAGCTGCTCATGCTACATGCTGTCAAAGTAAGGTTTGGGTACTTTGAGGGGAGATTGCCAAGAGGAGGTCTTCATCACGTTGCCAAATGATGAAGGGCAAGCTTTGATTTGGTTGCGTGAGGATGATGGAGGTTTTAAAATCATAAATATGAAAAACCCCACATGGGATTATTTAGATGCTAAATCATTACACTGGCAATCAGAGGATGTCGCACTTTGTTAAATCCTACATGAGACAAATTGTGATTCGTGAATATGGGATATACAAATATAATCAGATATATCTTTACACGTCTGTTAAGTTATGGTGTGAGGGTTGGCTGCAGGGGTTTGCAACATCCACCATCAGGTGGCTCAAAGATCCATTGGAATTCACAGACCACAAAAGAAGCATCATGGATTGCAGAACGCTGCACCTAATGGCTGTGGATCAGGAGGAAAGACCCCAACCGGGCCCCAAGATGTTAGGGACACACACCCAGCCTGTGGTGGAGCTGCCTTAGAAGAGCGTGTCTTGTGTTTAAAAGGATGAAACACCCGATGACACTAAGGTACACGACTGATGCTACGTCCCTAACATCTGCTGGTGGTCACAATTATCTGCCCGTGATATCTGCTGCTGGTTGGCAACTTAACATCAAGCTAGTGCGGAGGACCTCCGAACATACAAGGGATATTCCCCATCTTCTCCTGTGTTCTAAAATAACAGAAAAACTACAAATGTTAAAGAACAACACAAGAGAAATGTCTGGAAACACAGATTAGCCATATGTCATGATCATTTTAATGGATAAACAAGTGTCAGTGTTTGCAGACCCCCGTTGTAGAACCACTCATTTAGATCTGTCTGAATGATAGGCCATTGCACGGTGGACCATCTTTGCTGACTGGTCATTGTGAAGGAGCTATATTGTGAAAATTGTCTGTAACTCAAGATTTACAGATATATGTGACCACTGTATCAGATAATGTCTTTTCGAAAGGCACATTTAGTCTTCATGCTGCGGTTCCATAATGACTTGAGTGCACGGCTCTGGGCAACACAACAGACAGCAGAGTAGGATTTAAGCTTGTAATAGGGATTCACAATGTAATCAACACCACCCAACTAGAAGGGAAAGTCCCATTTAATGGGCGTGTTTGTTGTGTGCACTCCAGTAGGGTAGAGCTAAGCCGGCTATTTTGGATTTCTGGTCTCAGGTTAACATATAATGCAGGTTTATGAATTGTTTTGGGGTTTCTGAGCACTAAAAGATCTTTAATCATCGCCCCTTTTGCTTCTGGGGTTTGTTTTTGCAATACAGTGTCATGAGAGTGTGAGATTCCACCCCGTGTGTTTGTCCGGACTAAATCAGAGCCATAAAGGTGGCACACAATGTCAGCGGGACTCCGTGGCCACCTGTCAGGGGATGCACTTTATGAATCTTGTAAGCCTGACTGCTGTTAATGCATCCTGTGCCGCCGTCCCGCGCACACCCCCGAGGACAGACCCTCTCCTTCATGCTAGGTGAATGAATTTACTCGCCTCAGAAGTAGGCTAACCTGCTGCATGCCGAGCAGCATCTTGAGTTTCTATCCCCCCCTCGCTATCCAAAGAAATGTCAATGGAGTTTTGGATTTTCTAAAAAGGAGGACGTTCCCTTACCAGCACATTTGGCAGAATTTTGTTTTACATAATACAGTATAGCCTGTAAGATGTGGCTGCTCTGTGATGCATGTCGAGGCTACAGCTTCAGCCTCCATTAGTGTCACATTCAAATGACTCAACTCTACACTTACTTTATCTTCTTCCTCTTCAGTCTCATACTCCACTCAGTCATGTATTGAGGTAGTCAGGGTAACCTCACCTGAGGCCGACACTAGAGCTGTCAGCCTCCACATCTTCACTTCAGCCAGCATGTGAAGTATGAACATGAATACAAGGGTGAGATCCTTGTGTATAAATCCTTATTGCAAATCTTTCCCATGCACCAAGATTTCTTTATATATATATTCAGCCAGACAATGAATTTTTTAATTCCCCCATCTCCTTCAAACACCACTGTCTCAATTCAAACAGCATGATTTTGTTGCTCAAAGCAGAATCTTGGATGTTTCCCAGCAAAGATTAAGGCAATTTTAGAGTCATTTCAGGAGATTAGATTTGTTCCCAGATGTCCTTTTCGAACCCTGGGCGACAAATTCTTGGGCAAAGAGTCAAAGAACCAGTTGAATAGAGGAAGATCGATTAAAAAAGGCTCTAAACTGATTGGCAGCATTTGCATTTGGCATCAGCGGGGCTAGTTTGTCAGGCGCTGTTTGTTCTGTCGCATTGAATGCACCATCAGTCGTGCTGGATGGAATACGTCACCTAGACTTGTTTAATTGTTAAAGTGAACGCTCTAGGAGAGGACATAGCAGGACGAGACGACCTAGGCGCATGAAACACACACACACACATACACACCAGCTAGTATTGCTGCCGCTGTCTCTTTCTCTCGTGCTGACAAAACATGCGCTGCTCTCGTCTCGATGCTTCCTCCAAATTGCTCAGCAATTTACGCGCCGGTGATCAATGGGGGAGATCCACTAATGGTACGGTAGCGAGGCAGAGGCATGACGTCTTCTGTGTTTGCCTGGAGACAGACCACTCCTCTGTTTATGCCTGAGGAAGAGAAAAGGCCTCAGTCCCCATCTGCCGTCCCCGGCTATCTGAATAGAGCGTCTGCAATTGATTCTCCCACTGTGAACTGCTCCTGCTCTCTGCATGCACGTGACCCATAGATCTTATGTGTGGAGACAGAGCTAAATGGGGGGAAAAAACTCCCAGGCACAGTGCATGTTTGTATCCCACTAAAGATACAAACTGTGCTATGTTCACTGTCCCCAGGATGGCGCGTTGTTGCAATTGCAACAATCTACACAACACCTCGTAAACTCAATTTTGTCTAATCACCACTCATTATAGTCATTATAGTTTACTGTTTGTTTCACCGTTCATAGAATTTCCCCCACGCAAACCGTCAAGCCATACACATGAACGTCACCCAAACATTCCTTGTTTCATCACATGCAACATTAGCATCTCACATTTACCAGTAAAGAATAACTGCTGAGGAAGTCATTACTGCAAGACGGTGGGTATTTTGTTTAGTTTTTTGTTGCAATGCTATAGTGGAAGACAAACTCGCAAACTACATTTATCAATTGAGAAGCACTTTGCTGTGAAATATGCTCGTAAAATGGATGAAACTCATTGACAACACACAAGATGAATTGCCACGACCGAGGCTGAAGCACTTAGATGTACTGCGAGTTAGATCAAATAAACCTGGTTATGGGAAATGGTAGTGAAGTGTTAATCGATCAAGTGATTTGAGTTTAGGAATAAAAAGTCTTAAATTTGTCGAAACATACAGAAAAAAAGCTTGCGAAAACCCAAAGAGAGACTAAGATCAGAAATTATGATTAGTTTGCATACAGAATTTTATGTGAGTGTGACACATATAGCTCTTCTGCAGTCCATGATTGTTAACTTGCCGTATGTATGATGATATAGTATATCCTGCAAAAATGGTCTTTTGTAGATCAACACATTGCTGAAGGTAAAAAATATGTTTATTTAATAGCAGCCGCTGGCCTTTTGTCTATTTATAGCCTTGAAACTCTCGCAGACAAAGATATTATTAAGTTAATGACATGGTAAAAAAAAGTTCTTGAAGAAACGGATTGGCTATAGAAAACATTGAGTCATTGTGCTGCCCTGAAGATACAACTTCTGAGAGCCTTTCACGACAGAACATTTGATCCGTTCCACTTTTCTTTATCAGCGTGATCTTGTTTGTTGATAGTGTCCAGCATCCTCAGTGACTCGCATGCTTCCTCCGTTTTGTCTATTTGCCAAAGTGATGCCTTTTTCAAAAATCTGATTACTGTGTTTCCATTTAGATAATGTGAAATGGACGAGCACTAGTGTCTATCTCACCTTGCCATTCATTGGGGAAATAGAACGACATTGATCAAAGTCATCAGATTGTTATCACGCAGTGGGTGGATGATTCAGGTTCACTGACAGGGTTTCGTCATTGGCCTGTTGGAGCAAGTTAAGATCTATTATTTAAAAACACTGGATACATGACTGCTATTCTGTCATGTGATTTTGAAACAATGTACTGTACCTTATTTTGAAATTAAACTCTGTTGTTTGGTCGCAGGCCATCTGGAGGCTTAAAAATATTGAGTGGATTCTTGCTATATTTAGGAACAGTTAGAATCTGTAACTAGGTTACGTCTGACAAGATTTCATGTCTTTTTCTGTGATTCGTTGCTTGGTTTTCTCTGAGGTATTTTTAGACTTTACAATCAAAGAAAACCTTTTGGGATTTACGGACTCAATTAGAAGGAGATTACAACTGTGTGCCCTTCGCCTGCTAATTTCAGTTTTAACCACAATCATCCATTTTAAATTTTCATGATAATATTTGACTTCCTTCATTTCAGTGTCAGCATAGAAAATTGTTTGTGCTTATGAGCAGGGCAAACCTTTTCTAGCTTTCCTGGGATGCATTCAGGCTCAGCAAGTTATTTACTCATTAAATAACTAACTGCATTTCCGCGGTTGTTAGCCAGTACTAAATGATAACTTCATTTATATAGCACCTTTCAAAACAGCTGTTACAAAGTGCTTCATGAAGAGGACAAATTAAAAAAACAACAAGCAAATGAATACATAAGTCATAGAAAATCAAAGAAAGCACATGATTTAAAAAAGCAGATAAAATAATACAACATCATTTCAAAGTAATGGTAAGGAAATGGATAAAAGAAACATGCAATAGCAAAAAACCGTCAAATAAAAGTCATTTGATAAAGCATGTTTTATATTTAATGATAAGAAGTAAAAGTGACAGGACTGCAAGGTCAACATGTTCAGACAGCGTTTCCCCTGATTTACTGTAGTCAATTCAAAGCATCATAAAGGGATTGTGTCTTAATTAAAGTCCTCCTCAAAGTGTCAGATTACCTCCTGTGAATTTGTTTAACATTGCACTGAGGCAGAATATTGTGTTACACACAGTGGACCAAACTCTCACATGGGAGCCTTGAGCCATCTGTTTTTGCAGCCTTATAGCTTCAGTCGGATATAGTGTTTACAGGCCTGTTGAGAAGCTTTGCAGTCAGACAACAATACATGCTGTTGTTGTGGCCCTGTAAGAGATGACTTGCATTTTAATGCAATTTGAAAATCAGTGTCGGATTTATTCTCTTGGCATTTCAGACACAGCGCAGCAATGTAGAGAAACGTCTGTACTCGATTATGAGTAAATTCATCTTTATTGATTTTCATGGTGTTTCAAAGCATATTATTAAGTGCAGATAAAATCAATGACAGACGGTGCTCATGTAGATCTTTGAGAAATATTATATTTATATGGTCTGTGAAAATAGTTTTGGGTGATTAAAAAGGTCAGTACTGAAATAATCACCTTTGTTGCTAGCAAAGTCTTACCTATACAACTGTGTCCCCGCTGACATATTGTAATTTATCCATAATCTGCATATGAAAGCTAGTGCTTAGCAGCATTTTCATGATTAGATTACCTCTGTGCCCTTCATCATTGATATTCTCAGTAATGGGCTACATTGTTTTGGATTTAATCCTATTTAATCTGTGTTCATCATGGGGATGTGGAAGTTTACCATAGTTTCAACTGCTTGAGCTGTTATCTTACAGTGCTGGGGATAAAGAACAAGCCCGATGGCGCCGGGAACTATCCAATTAGGTATGAAAGCGTCTTCCTCGGTCGGGCCAAGCCACTCTTGGGGCCTTAGAGCAAAGCCTGTTGCTATGGTGCTGGGAGCCTTTGCAGAACACAAGAATATCTATGTGCTCGTTGAGGATGTGAGGCTCATCCATCATCTTTCATGTATATTGTATGTGGTACTTCATGCTAACCCAGCCTATGTTTCCTTATAGTGATAATGATTAATGCTGTTTGTGGTTGACAGCTCAGCTCTGTTACGCCTGTAGCATACTAAACCAGAGTCATGAACCTTTTACCAGCTGTGTGTTGAATATGAGAGACTGAGGGGGTCAATGGGGATTCTTACACTAACCAAAAATGTCCTTAGTGAGAGCTGGAACTTTTTAAAGCTGACAGGCCTCCATAGTCTTCTGTGGTTGCATGTATGAGAAATGTATCGCGGTGAGAGCCCGAAAGCAAAGGCCTCCTGGCACGTGGGACGAATACTGAGGAAGCTGAGCTCTTTGGAAGCCTCATTAGACATTTAGGGGCGTCCTGTTTTCCCCCTCTCTGGACAGCTGGACAGCTAAATTGTTTGTGGATCAATAGTTTAGCTTCCTACTGGCTCAACAGAGTGAGTGAAGTGCATTTAAACTCAAGAAATCCCATTACACTTGGCAGAGATGGGAAGCATAGCACTAGGGGCCTCTGTAAGTACTATTGCTATGCCCATTATTCAATCTGGTTTGTTTATCTTCACTTCTTTTGCTGAGACCACTTAGCCATTTTAGACCCTTATTTAATTTTTTTGGTAAATCTTTTGATTTTAATATCCCATGAAATTCCTATTTTATGATTTTTGGAGATGCTTTGTGAATTTTTGTTTTAAATGTAAGTTTTTGCTGTACATCGCCAATGTTAGCGTGAATAGCTCCTCACCAGTTGTGAAATGTTGTAAGTTCAGCATCAAAGTTAATTCACTTACTCAAAAAGAGTTGTCTCCAGCAGTGGAAGCAACACCAATGTTGGCTTCGGGCAGGGCGATACGGCCAAAACTTCTCAGGATAAAAATTATATTGATATTGATAACAGAGTTTCCCAAAGAATTAATTCAATCTTTGGCGGTAGCTGGGCTGCATGTACACGCCCACAAATGTTGCTCTCATCCGCAACATATTCCGAGTGACAGATACAAACTAAAGATTGAAAGTTCCCGCATGAGACAGGGAACTGCATTGCATGACACTTGTGGGTATGCGCACAACTGCAGCTAAAACTGAGATCTGACTGATGGCTGTACGGATGGTAACAAGCCTATGACCAATAGTGCAAGTGCACAAGCAAGCAAGTGGCAAATAACCCTGCACACAGCTATACAACGCAGCAACAGAGTTAGAGATATCTTATGGTATTATGAGACTATATCTGTCACCTCTATTCTTCTATGGACATTAACATGCCCTCAGTGCAACATAAGAAGGAGAAGAAATAGCACTGCCCACTGGGTGTATTCTCACATCTTACCCTGTAGACTGAGCAACAGTAGCTGAAGCTCTTGGTGAGCAAACAGCTGCCCATGCTACCATCGGCTATACTGTATGTAACAACCACTTACATGTAGCTCTTTGGATGCTGTCATTTCCGGGAAACTGCCTATCCTTGAGAGGTTTCGCTAATGGGATCGATTGAAAGTTAGACGATTGTGTTGTGCTCTCAACACTGACCAGGTGATTGTATATTATTCCTGCTTATTATACAGGGAGCCTGACAGATTCAATACTTACTTATTTTCTTATTCAGAAGGTGTTTCAGTCCTGTCCTTTGGCTATTTAAAAAGGCAAAGGGCTAGAAAGAGGAGGAAGGAGGAGGTTGAGGATGTAATGAGAAACAGAGGAACAAAACATTTGGAGCTGTCCCTTCATTCCTTAGATCAGTGTAACCAGAAATAAAAGCTGTGGCTGGTGCAGGCTCAGGGCTGTGGGTTGCCGCTGTCCTCTCCTGGCTCTCCCTCGCTGTGCTGCCAGTGTGTTTGTGTTGCACTGGTCAGCCCCCGAACCTCTCCGCTGCATCCCTACATGAAGAGCCCATTGATGTGGGCAGCATTAGCATTCCATGTAGGCGAGCACGACAAACAGGTTGGTTTTCCGTTTCTAACAAACCTGTTCTCTCCGGACCCTCTCAAATGGTCCCAACTCAACCCCTCTTGTTGCATAGCTAATGACTGTGGATAAAGGGGGTCAAAGAATCCTTATGTGGCCGTCTTCACTCTGTATAAGGCCCCATTCTGCCATGTGACATGTCAGTCCAGAACTTTTCTAAGTTGGCGTGACACTGTCACATCTGGCCCACGGACCCACAAGGTGATGTAACCACCTGCGTCATGTTCTCTGTGAGTGCTAGCGGGACAATGCACCAGCACTAATAGCTTCCAACAATCTTCCCTAAAATGTCCCTGAACAAAAATGGCTCGTTTTCGGGTTTGTCATTATGAAAGATCTGAGCCCAGCCCTCGGAGGGGGAATCTGTCTGACTTATGCATGAGACTTGTGCACTAATTATTCTCCGGCTTTCTTTTCCTCGGCTCAGTTTTTAGCTGCAGGAGCTTCTTTTGCAATCTGCCAATTCATGCTGCTGACTTTATTCTCACAATTTTACTTAGCAACAGAGAATTGCCCCTGAGAAGCAGTGGCTAATATTACCCCTTGGTGTTCTCTGTTACCTTATTTTAAAGTCAGAGCATTGCTTGAGTCATCATCTTGAGAGAGGAAGGGAAAGAGATAGAACGAGAGGGTGAATCCAGTTTCCTAATAACAGATTTTTTTCTTCTACCATCGCACATTTCAGAATTACAGCAGAGGAACTGATATGACCAGGAAAAAGACAGATAATGAAGATGTAAGCCAAGATACCACCCTTTTAATTTCCTTTAGTGGCTGGGAGATCGCAACATTCACAACATTTCCCTCGCATTTTACAACAGAGAAAAATAAACCATGCATATTAATGAAAATGAGTATTTGATCACAGCGTGCAAGGCATGATGTTGGACAGAACCCATACTGTGCGTGTGGGCCTTGTGGTGAAATATGTCAGTCGTACATTGGCCAGTGTCACCGGTTAGATTATTCATGGAGAAGGTGTAATGGCAGTTCGTGGAGGAAAAGGGCATCCAGAGGTGAATCTGACTGGGAGGAAGAGCATTGAATCCTCTTTTTACACACACACACACACACACACACACACACACACACACACACACACACACACACACACACACACACACACACACACACACACACACACACACACATATACACACACTTTGTTATACTCTGACTCTTATCTGTGACACACAGTTCCACTCATGCTGCACACACAGGGTCTTAGTGTGTGGAGGACAGACGCAGTGAAGGGCACAGCATCACAGTCAGGCAAGAGTGTACGCACATGCGCACACACACACACACACACACACACACACACACACACACACACACACACACACACACACACACACACACACACACACACACACACACACTCATACACTCATATGCACATTAAGAGAAGGGGTTGTACTTGTCTTAATTCCCCTGCAACACAGAACAACCAGACAAAGAAAAACACTGCTCTTCTGTACGACTGAAGGGGAATGGAAACTACTCTGTGTTTATAGAGTCTGCTGGAGTATATAATGTTAATAACATTGACCCATGACCGACCAGTTTATTACTGGGGCCCTGTACAATGTAATAAAAAGGTTTCAAACAGAAACATGCCTGCAACTGACTGACTGTATTGTAGCCATCTAAATATCTGCATTAATCACGTTTTCCACCCATAAAAATGACACTGGTGGTTTGCCTAGCTTAGCAGCAATAGCCAATGTATGTTTGAATAGTGGACTATGCTAAGTTATGTTTTTATTGTTGTTTCAATGTCTTACAATACATCTATATTGTTATTGCTTACGGTAGGTGATGCGCCGTGATACAGTTTGGTGCGCATGGGCAAAAAATGTGTGGACATCATGGTGATGATGAGATTGAGAGAGAGAGAGAGACACAGGAGGTTGGAACCCCCGATGTTCTTGGCCTAATGATATGTAAAGGACATAGCGCTGAGTGAGGCTTGTGTTATTGACCATACTAAAATTCAATGTTTCATTGGATCACCTGCAGTGATGCTGAAAGTATGTTCAAATAAACCCTTGTTCAAGTTTTCCTTCCTTCCTGCCAAGAACATTTGGTTCCACAATATGGTTAAAAACAAAATACTCTTAAGACTCAGTATAGGAGCTTGGATCATGGTAAACAGCCACTCCAATTAACCAAAAAAAACTAAAGAGGAAAATCAGCAATTTGTGGTTTTATGGACTACTGCATGGCCTCGTTACCAGGGTCTTGTTTTCAATTGTGAGGTTGCCAGACAACAAGCAGAAACCCCTGTTGAGCAAAGCCAGTCATTTTCAGTCTTTATGCGAAGCTAATATTATTTTCTTCTGCCTCTAGCTTCAGATTTAACAGACATAACAGTGTTATCATTCTTCTCATTCACTGTAACTCTAGCATCAAAGAAAATAAGAAGTTCTCTCAAATTGCAAAACAGTCCTTTCAAAGAAAAATGGAAATTATCTTTAATTATAATATAATAGTATAATATCAAATGATTTAGAACTTATCAAAGGATAAGCGGTACAGATAATGGATGGATGGATATTTTACATGATTATTTAATACCAGTTCAAAGTGTGTGTGTGTGTGTGTGTGTGTGTGTGTGTGTGTGTGTGTGTGTGTGTGTGTGTGTGTGTGTGTGTGTGTGTGTGTGTGTGTGTGTGTGTGTGTGTGTGTGTGTGTGTGTGTGTGTGTGTGGGGCTGAGGGGCTGAGGGGCAGAGTGAAGAATCTTCTGTGTTAAGATAGTCCAGGGTGGTGTCAGGGCCAGTGAGTATTTAACAGTCAGTTGGGTAAAAGCTGTTCCTCAGTCTGGACGTCCTGCATTTCACAGTCAAGTAAATGCTTCCAAATTAGCCATGAGAATTACTCATAAGAAACGTAACTTGAAAACATCTCGGAAAGTTCTAAATCCCCTTGTACAGAGCTTTAATTTCACTTTCATATGGAATGAATGAAGCCCGCCAGAATGTAGGTGAAAGGACCCCGTGAGTATTCCCAGGTCAGTTGAGCAGAAAACATCTGTCTGTAGCATATTATATGAAACGTCGCTTGACCTAGTTTAACTTTCAGGCTGCTACTGGAGTGGAGGCGAGCTTGACTGGAAACACTAAACCACAAAGCCGCTTGGGTTGTTGTCTGAGCAGTGTCTTTAAACAGCAGTTGGGCTGAGTGCAAACAGCTTTGTTGCACTGAGGAGATGGTTCCCTCGTGTGACAATCTTGCAATCTTAATGCTAGATTGTTCAGTTTTTGAAGAGACACCACATTAGCCTAATCATAATCACAGAATTATCTGCACATGTCAGTAGATCGAGGTCTGGCCTCTTTTCTTTTCAACGCAGTTCCCTCCGCTCGCCTCTGTTGTGTAAGAGGGCACCTGTTCTGAACCGCGTCTCACATGGTGTGACTTGGCCAAGAATCACCAGATGACTCAGGTCTTTGCCCAGGCTGTGCTCATTGTCAGTCGACCCACACGCTGCTCTCCAACAGGCTGTCTGGCTGTGGCCATGTGCTCTGCAGTAAACACAGGTTGACCGGGTCTGTCGACATGAACACTGTGTTCCGGACACAAGTGTATATGATGGTGCAGGGCCTAATCCAAAATACAAGCTACTTTCACTTTGCATGCACCAATCAACTGAATCATTTGATCACTACAAAGGAAACTAACAGAGGAACGGTAGAGTGGATAATGTGTTTGCATGGCTTAATATATCAGCAAATATTAGCTCGTCGCATTCAGGTTTCTGTCAATTTGAATAAGAGCTTGTGCTTATCGTATTTGAATAGTATATGCTGCTTTTTAAGGAAGGAATATTCCAGTGTCAAATAAAATGGGGATATTTCTTTCCCATATCAATGTACCCGTGGAGAGAGAGTATGGAGCCCGCGGTGGCTCAAGTAGTAAAGGAAGACTTCCTGATGGGCGGGCATGAATATGCATGCTGCTGTTTAAAAGCACTGGCACAGACGAATACAGTATGGCAGTCAATGGATTCACAGAGCGGGCTTTGTCTCGTCTACTTTCAACCCTGGTGTACTGGAGTAGGTGCCTGCGGGGGTTTCCACAACAATATGGTGGAGCCAGGAAGGGAGCCCAGATTTGGTGGCTTCTGGCATATTGTAATGCCACTGCCGCGTCAGATGTACTGGTCTCTATTATTGAAAGACAACGATTTCCACGCAAGAGAGTGAACAGATAATCCTTTATAAGAAATGAGAAGTACAGGGTTGCCATGGAGAATTTGGGTGGACAACGTTGTGAGGGCCATTTCACATTTGTTTATATTTGGAAAATGAAGTTTGCTGGATTAACTATTAACATAAATGTTTCCTGTGTACCAATATATGTACTCTGAAATATCAGTCATCTACTTTGACACTGAATAAATCGGAAAACTAAGGAATACTTAGACAAATTCTGAAGCTTTCCCATTCCTGTCCCAATAGACACCATCAACTGTATATAAAGACGATAATGTCTCCACTTCCACATATCAACTGTATATAAAGACGATATGTCTCCACTTCCACGGCTCAGCTCTACGGGGCCACTCTCTAATCTTGGTTTGGAAAATCTTATAAATGCAATATCATAAGAGCAGCCTTGGTTTGTCTTAATTACATCTCACAACTTAATGACTTATTTATCAGTAGGATCGCAGGGTGTTTTAGTTTTTGCCCAACTTGGAATTATGATGCTTCATTTGGGATTCATTCGGTCTGAGTAGATTTAATGAATCATTAAGTGATGCGTTGCTGATGTAAACAACTCAGCTTGCATCTGGTGCACTAGAGATTGCTATGATCTTAAAGGACAGTTAGTCTGATCATGGACCAGACATTTTCTAAAAAGGCACTAAGGCTACTTTTTGGCAGGAGACTAGTTTCTCTCCTTCTCATTTCCTGGGATAATCCGTCATCCATCCACATTCGCCTCAGAGAGAAATCTGGAACTGGCAAATGTTGGACATAAAAAATTGTTTGCTGTCAATTTCTTTCAGCCACAAATTGTGCAACAATGCCGCTAGCAGTGGGGCAGCTGTTGCATCAAAGCTCCAGAACTTAATTATTACGGAGTTAATAGCCACAATGGATTCACCAAATCAAATTATTTTTCACAAAGCTTCAGCACATCCAGTCCCTGCATCAATCTGCTGCCCCCGCCTTCCTCCTCTGTTCCTCTGATCGTGTCCATTCCTCTGCAGTCTGTATGTAGCTGTGCAGTTTGAGTGAATGTGAGTGAAGCTGCATGTTTCTCTATAGGTAACCTATACAGAATCTATAGAACAAACTACAGATGTGGGTAGATTCAGACAAATTACTCCCGTTTCACAACATTGCAAACCTACTTCTCCTGATTGGGAAGGAAACTCAGGACATCAGGGATTTATGTATTGAAGCAATTTGTCACTTATGTGCAATTAATGTGCAAACAGAGAATTCACATAATGATGAGTTGAGGGAAAAACAGATGGTGGAATATATTATAATGTCCAGGGTGTTTTCCTGTTCACTAAAGTGGAAAACATCTTCAGAGATGATTTGAGGGATGTGCAATAGTTTTTGCATTGACAACAAATCCCATTACAGTAATTTGATCCTGCAAACAGGTGCAGTGGCTGGCATGTTCCTTCATCTGCACAAACATGTCCATTATTTTGAGTGTGTGCCACATATACTGCCTTGATACTGTAAATACTAGAGCCTGACTGATATGGATTTATATCAATATATAAAAAAAAGGTAATTGAGGCTTGATATTTTACAATTGAACAGTTTAATCCCTGTTTGTTACCAGCCTTGAATGCCTTTTGTCTTCAGTAGATATGAATGGGCTCATGGGGCTGAGAGCCACAGACAAACAGAGGTATTCGAAAAAATACTGAGATGCTCAAAACATTGTTGGTCTCGGTCTCTGCAGACAAAAACAGTAACAGAAGAACAGCAGTCGTATTTTTTAATTGGGACGTGTCTCGGTAAGAAACATTAGCACTAACAAGAACACAGGAAACACACCGCTCCTGTAATTATCCTAATTATAGTGTGGATTGATTGCGACGCTGATACCAAGGTATCAGCCACATATCAGTCAATACAGTGCAATTGATTAAGCCTCGGAATCTGATTAACCTGAGCTGTAATGACAAATTCTGATTAATTAATTTCATTTTTCAGGTATTGTTCTGTGTATCCTGCGACAGGAGTGAATTGATGTCAATGAAGTGTCAATGACCCACATCCACAAAGACATTGCTCTATCCCCTGCATTAAAAAGCATCTTGCTCATCCTGGGGCTGTCCCTGACTCACATTGTGTTTAAGTGGTCATTATATCCTCATGTGCTTGAGATGTACAGTTTTTTTAAATCACTGCAGATGGTGGTGAGTTCACTTAAGTGCTGAGGCGAGGGAACCCTGGACTCTTCAGCTGACTTGCACTTGCAGTGCAGAGCACATTTACTACTTATTAGCACATACACACCCACACACTTGCTCACTTGAGTTACTGTGTTTCTCTGACAAAACTATGCTGAAATTAAGAAACTGTTAAAATAAGGACTGGTTGGATTATTTGTCAAATAGGGCCTACCTGAAAGCTTCATCCATTGCCTTCGTAATCGATGCCCAAAATCAGCATTCAAATGGTTTAAATTATTATTATATATACAAAACGTTCTGAACATATTTCCACAAACCTTGGTAGAAGGATGGGACACAGGCCAAGAGAGAACCCATCAAAATTTGATGACGTCTCGATCAGGGGAGGCTCTTTTTTTCTCACTTCCTTTACATTGCTTTTTGACATTTTTACAAATTTCCCAGGAAATAATTTATGGATCTTGATGAAGAAAATCAGGCATACTCAGAGGAGTGATATCTATAAGTGGGTTTTGCCATTTGGTGCAGCTGGGTTGAATTTAAGGGGACTGTTGGGCCTTGTTAGAGGTATGTGCTCTACTGAATGCTATTTTAGTTTTTGTTTGTTTGTCTGTCTTTCTGTCAGCAGCATTATTCAAAATCTCCCACACATGTTTCTGTAAAATATTGTGGAGGGGTGGGACATGATCCAAGGAAAAACCCATTCAATTATATAGTGGAGATTGAGGAACTTTCTTTTACTTTCTTTAACATGACGAGATAGGGTTGGAATGCTCTTCTAGTTGTTATTATTATATATGAATTACCACATTCATTTCAAATAATCCTTGAAATAAGAAACAGTTTTTCAAACATTATTCAATACCCATTAGCATTAATGGTTTGTTTGAATCAATCTCACTGTTTTTTTGTGTGTCACGAGACAAAGGCACTGATGTAGTGACAGGCTTTCAAGTTTAACATTAAGTAACAGCTGAGATGTCTCGCAACTGCTCAAATATCATTTTTTTCCCTATCATGACTGATAATAGTGCAACCGTTCTAAGAAAGTGTTCAGGTTGAAGTCTGATTTTAATAACTACTGAAGCTTTGAAGCCACAAAAATCCCATAATTGTCAATCCACTGCAGAGTGAGGTAGAGCCATTATACCCAATCAATAGATAGAGAGTCTGAGAGAGTCTGAGAGAGTCTGAGAGAGTCTGCGGGAGAGAGAGAGTCTGAGAGAGTCTGAGAGAGAGAGAGAGAGAGAGAGAGGGCATGTGTGAGTCAAAACTACAGGAACAGAGGGAGACACAAACATGGGACCAGGCTTCTGTGCTGTGACCTTGTTTGCTAATTAAGTGTCAGACCTATTTTTTCCACTCCAGAAAAAGAAGCTTGTATCTTAAGGCTTAGATTGCCAGAAGGCGATGGCAACACTTACTTTGCTTCCATTGGCTGGCTCCTCAGGGTGTCTCTCTTTGTGTGGGTGTGTGTATGTGAATAATGGTCATTATCATCAGTATCATTAGATGGCACTGTATGGGTAACCCTCTCTCATGAATACTGCATGAAGCCGTGAACATAGACGTGACAACACAGTGTAAAGCTGTGACAAAGTCTGTCACATGTGCTCACTCCAGTGATCATTCAACCTCAGTTTGACTAAATTCTATTAAAATATTACATTTGTCGATCATAGGTAGAGTCAGGTAATAAATCAATGTTATATCAATCAACAGTCAATGAATATTTCAAATGCATATTGGAGTGTGAAGAGAAGGAGCAAGCACTTTGGATGTGTGCCTTGCGAGTTCTTGCACAAGCCAGGGCCACTGTGCTGAACACACTGCAGAGACACAATGTGAATGAAAATGAAATGTAGGTCAAAACAAATGAATAGTTCAAACAACAACCATGTGCTAGTGATGACAGAGATTTCACAACACAACTTGGCTGCAAATAGTCATTTGCGCAAGCTCCATTTTGAAATCCTTTGGATCCTGGTCAGTGGATGCATGATTGTGAAACCTCGACTTAAAGTTATATGCTACAATCTTGGATCCCATTGTCTATCATCTGATGATGAACAGCCAACATTTTGGGGCTTTCAGTGGAGCCAGCGGATATCCGGGCCCAGACTCTGTCTTCTGTTTGACTTGAACTGGTTACAGTCCAACTACTTTCTTTAAATCACATGAGTTAAATGCTTGTTTGTAGGTGTTTTTAGGTCCAGACAGCATTTTGGCTAATATCTGTTAACTGCTATCTGCATATGAATGCAGATAGCAGCTCCTCTTGCTCTCCACACAGACTGTTTACCTGCCGGCAACCACATTCTGCTCAAACATGATCGGTCAAACTAGTAACGGGAGCTTCTTGCCTCAAAATCTTGTCCCTCTTCCCTTCAGATTTTGCATATTCACATGTAGAATCTGTTTTATAGAGATCATGTACGCCGCAGTAGCCTAAGGTTCCAGCACAAGCAATCGGAGGACACGTGTTGAAAATATACATGAGCATGGCCTGATGTCCAGAACGTTTCTATGGTAGGAGATTGTATCAATATCACCCTTATTTGAATTGTCTATTTATTAAAGAGACATAGTATTCAAACAGAATAACATGTTATATCTTTCTGTCAGTCTGTCTGGTTTCACTATATAGAATTCAAGCTTCATCATACGGGGCTGGAAAGTTGTTTTCACGACATATTTCCTCTTGTCTCCTTGCATCTAGCTGCCTACTTTACATTGTATGTGTTTTGTTCAGCAAGCATGAAAATTGCCCTATTTAATGACTCCCTCCCATGCTCCTCAAGATGCAGCACTTCTCTAAGCACTGAGAACAACTCATGTAAAGGCTGCTACCTTTGAAATGAACAACAGATTGAACTTCAGATTTCTGGTTGTTCCCTATTGTGCTGAGCATTGTCCTGTGCCAGTGCTGCAGGCTGTAAGTGATTGTTTGTCCAGTCTTAAAAAAGAGCAGCATTGTGCATGTGACATATATTAGTCACTTGAGTGCCAGTGTTGACCTATATGTTAAGGCCTGGGCCAAAGGAGGGGCAGCGAGCCAGAGCATCGGGCAGATATCTATTGTAATGAGCCTTAATGTAACACTCAGTGACACGACATGCGTCAGACTGTGGCACACACAGATGCAGCCAAGATGAACGCAGGGTTTATGTGCGGCTTTGGTGAGTTCCTCCAGCTGAAACAATTGTTGTGTAAGCAAAGCACTGTCTCTGGGTGAAAATAGCACGCATGAAAACACTCACACATGTATGCACACATTTACTGGAGACTCTACATGCATCTCTGACACAGGGAAACTCTATTACCTCTTTCACGCCAAAATTAGCAGGTTTACGTGGATTTTTCAAACGTGGGTTAGCCCGATTAAAAAGGCAATTGCCTCCTTTCCCATTGCCACGGTGGCAGATCTACGATTTTTTTTAAATCCGGGGCCGTAAAGGGGCCACAGTTCACACAGAGGGGCCAATGTCCATCAATGCACAATTTCTGATTCAGTAAGGTGCATATACTGTATATGTCATAATTCATTGTTTACTGTTGGTTCTTTAGTTTTTATCAAAGTGAGACTTCAATTTTGGAAATTGTTCCTTGTGAACTTTAAAAAGCTAAATAAGAAGCATGCAGCATGTGAAAAATGTGCCGGAAACTGAGAACCTCTCTCACCTCCCTGTCTTGCAGGTGTTGCATCTTGCATGAGATGCAACATGAAAAAAACCTCCTGGAAGTTCAGTCTATGGATTAGATTTGATGATAGATTAAAATTAAGCGTTTACTGAGGTGTCATGTTTCCATCACTGCCGATTGGAGTCGGGGACGATAAAAACCTGTCTGCAGAGTCATTTGACCTGGGAAAGAGACAATTGTATCCATTCCCCTTGCAGACAAAAGCCAGGTGTTAGTTAGTAATTCTGACTTTACCTCTTTCTCCTCTTCAATCTTGCAATTCCTGTAACTCTTTTTTTTCCCACACATAAATACTTGCAAATACACCTCCAGGTTCAATTTGTTAATTGGATCTATAGGCATGCTGTGGTGGACAGGACAGGACTGGAAGACAGGACAAGATGGAGTGACTCCCCCAAGCTGGGGGTGGAATGGATGCAGAAAATCCAGTGTGATTCTAAGCCTTATTATCTATGCCGTGATGACTCCTCTAGTGCAGGAATCAATAAAGTCTGACTGGCTCCAGGGTCACAGGGCCCCACTACAGGAAGCGGATATCTTAAAAACTATCCATTATGGATGAGGCAGTGAGGAGGAGTGTTAAGGTTGGCGAAAAAAGGGGAAAGAAAGGAAGACAGGGCCAGGGGAGAAGAATAAGATGAGAGGAAGGATGGGAGCTAAAGGATGGGTGGAGGAGCTGATTCAGAAGACGAGTGGAGGTGAAGATTTACAGCAGGGCAGTGAGCTGCCCTCAGTGTGGCTGCTTCCTACTGTTCCTCCAGTGTTGTTGATGGAAGGGAATGCAGCAATTGTCTTCTTCCCTCCCACTGTTTATTTTGTCCCCCCTGCAACTTGCAATAAAAATGTTTTGATATAATTTCCTCTTCCTCTTGCAGCAGCAGCATCCTTCCCTCTGTACATATACAGTGTAGTCTTCTTACTCATCCTTCCTTCTTGTAGTAATTTCTTCCTCCTCACTGTGTCTGCCATGCTTTGTGGCCATACCCTTGTTATTATTCTCCCTCACTTGCTAAAACACACATATGTAACCCCTCCTCCCTCTCTCTCTCTCATGTAATGCTCTCTCTCCTCCTCGTCCTCCTCCTCCTCCTCCGCTGTGATGTGAGGTCACAGCTGGGGAGCCCAATGATTTGACAGCTAAATGTTTGTGTGTCTGTGATGGAGGGGGGGAGCGGCTTCAGTGCCACCGACTCCCTGTGACAGAGCAAGGCAAGGAAGGCATGACAGCAGTTGCTAACCAGCAGCAGCAGACTATCGCAGTTTATCCCGGGGCACACATTATGGTGTAGCTGACTCCACTGCTGCCAACTCATCGCTAACGGGTCTGTAGCTACAGTCAGTCGTGCAAGGGTGCATCTGTGTGCACCTCAGGGTGTGTGCATGGGAACAGAGGTGGGTGGCAGCCTGAGCTCACTGTTTTGTGTGTGTGTGTGTGTGTGTGTGTGTGTGTGTGTGTGTGTGTGTGCTGTGCGGTGGTGGTGCCAGAGCAGAGCAGAGAGTCAGGAAGTTTGCTTGGGTTAATAAGTGTGTGTGTGTGTGTGTGTGTGTGTGTGTGTGTGTGTGTGTGTGTGTGTGTGTGTGTGTGTGTGTGTGTGTGTGTGTGTGTGTGTGTGTGTGTGTGTGTGTGTGTGTGTGTGTGTGTGTGTGTGTGTGTGTGTGTGTCTGTGTGTCTCAACTCTGCTAGCGCTGGGATTCTGTCCTCTGCAGAGAGAATAGCTCATTATCTGCCTCTGAACAGCATCCTACCTCCACACTGCAGTGCTGCACGCTGTCAGGATGAACGTATTGAAGCATTTACGTATGTGTGGTTACTGTGCCGACCTCTTTTTGTTTTTAAGCCAGGAGAAAAGTGGGTGTTGGGTAATACGGTATCTGTTTGTTTCCCTAAGTGCGTTTTTCTCATCTTGTTTACATTTTTCTCGAGGCTTTGCTTGTACATGCTTGATCTGCCAAGGACACCATTCATTAAATAATCATCAGTTATTTTGCTTCTTTTTTTTGTCACAGTGTAATTTATTCATCACAAGCTCCAACTCTGAGGCATGTGTGCTGCATGCCCAGTGTGGCCTATTAGGGCAAAAAGTCTGGCTTCATTGTCACGTACGTTGTGATAATGTCGGTCCCTACAGTGCTTTGTTTACACGGGTGTGTTGTCTTCATGAGCCTTAAGCATGTGCACAGTGCTGCAAGTGTAGCTTGTGAAGCTGCTTCACACCATGATGTATGAGTCACTTTGCCCTCGATGTAATGACTCTATATGCACAGTTAAATGTCAGTGGGCTCGTATATGTTCATCAGCAGCGGAACATGACTTTGCCGTCGTCAGAGCGCTCACAGCTTTGAAGTGGGGTCGGGAACACAGGATGTTGCTTCATTCTCTGCATGGCTTTAATAACAATTTTGCAATATTTGAACTGTGACTGTTTTGGGGATTATTTTCTACTGCTAGCAGGTCAGTGTTTACCAGATCTGATCATAACAGACGCACGCACACACGCACACTCTTTACTGGACCTATTACACAGCACGAGTCCCCAAATCCTTTTGGTCAAGTCATAACCAGGGATCTTCCAAACTTTAAGTTTCCAGGAAGTTAAACAGATGTGGTCACATATAGATATCTATAGAGTCTGCATACCGACCCAAGCCTGTCGGGTCCCAATATTTCCTGACGGGCTCAGGATGACTTCAGTTAAAACTTTTTTAATGATTTTCGTTTTGGGTTGAGTTTGGTCACAATGGCTGGGTTATGCTGGATTTTGTTTTTACACTGTTTGTGTCTGTAATCGGAGAAAACAAGCAGTAGCCATGTGAGGGACGGGGTAACACAAACTCAGAGCAGCTTCCATTAACCGCATAGGGCTTGTGTTTCAGTTCTGACTAGGGTTGCAAAATTCCGGGAATATTCAAAGTTGGAAACTTTCCATGGGAATTAACGGGAATATACGGGAATTAATGGGAATAAACTGGAAACTTTGGGGTAATTTATACTAACTGTATTTACCTTGTCATATACAGACATAAATATAAACATTTTGTTTTGTCATAAGCAGACATGCATGCAAACATTTCTAATACAAATTTTAAAAATGACATTTTTGACTTAATCCATTTGTGAGTAGAACTCTACCGTCTCTATGTGGATCTCAGGATAGAACCCGGTCAGTGAAAACTTATCAAAACCTGCAGGAACGATGGACTTAAATATGAAAATCTGACCTCAGCAGTTTCCTTTATGTGAAAGTATGTTGGAGATGAGTATTGGTGGTTTCTGAATATATTTTTACTTTAGAGGAAATGGATGTAAAGTGCAAAGGTGAAGTAGTTTTACACATAAACATCAGTTAATGGGAAGTAGTTCACAGGTGTTAAATGTCTCCTGTGGCTCAGCGGAGGAGAAAGCGGTGTTGATGATGTCATCGACCATGATCAACCATGTTCTTGGTTGTTTTAACCAAGATCATGCTGCAAGATCTAGAATTGCTAACGTTAGCCACTTGCCAGCAAGACAATTTTGTTCCTGTGGACTATAAATACAGTCACCTGTTTGCATTGTCAATCAATAATGGATACAGCGTGCTTTCTCGGACAAGAGGACTTTGGACTTTCATTTGACGCATTTGATCATGTGGGGTTGAGAGAAAAATAAATCCATTAATTCTGTCAATTTGGTTTACAATAGCTAGCTTCATCCTTTTCAAAGAAACACAGCGTGTGCTGCATTCCATACATCTTTAAAATAGAGTTTTGAATGACGTTTTTATTGCTCAGCCTTTAATTTGCGGTAATTACTTTTATTTTTGATAAGTAGCCCAACTCTCCCTTTTTTGATGGACCCCAACAGCCGCGAGTAATCGAGGTGATGGTGTACTTTTGTGTGGACATACATACATCCTACTCTCACTGCTGTAGAAAGTTAGCCTACTGTATACAAATAAACTTGGTATTAAAATGAGCATGACTTCAGTGTAACAAGTAATCAATATGCTAGGTAATGACAAAGACGTTCAAAAACAACAGAAAGTCATAGGTTTACTTTTCTGGCAGACAATGTTCCCACCTAGCTGCATCCAGGGTCCAGCTGAGCTAGGCTTGCCTAGTCTTGTTTTCAACTACATTTAAGTTACCTGTTATAGGCTAACATTTGCAAAAAAAGTGTCAAAATTTCCCAAATTCCCGAGCTTAACTTCCCATGGAAAGTTTCCGGAAAGTTTCCGGAAATTTACCGGAAATTGTCCGCCCCTTTGCAACCCTAGTTCTGACACAAAAAGCTGAAAGCCTGTCAGATTCAGGTCAGACTCGCTCAGTTTTCTTTTGCTTCTCGACTCCAGATCACAACTGGTAAAACCAAATTAGTATATGTGTGTGTTTTTCTCTCTTATCAGCTAATCAAAGTCGTCCAGTTGCACCACGTTCCCTCCCTCACTCCCCAGCTGACACACTTAAAGAAAACACCTGCAATGAGAGCTGACTGCCTTTCACGGTGCCTTCATTCACTCAAATCTCTCAGCGCTGCTCGTATTAACAAGCACACAAAAGTTCTTTTGGGCAATTTGGGCAGTTTCTTCTCCTCTGTCACAAGTTGAGTAGCTCCCTCTGCTTCTATTCTCTTGGACTGAATCACTGAGCAGCGAAAAAAAGGGGGTTTGGAGAAAGGATCAGATGTGGGCTGAAAGGGACAATTTATTTTGGCTTAAAGTCAAGCCTTTGAGAGAACGTGCTCGTGCCTGTCCTTTTATCAATCGACCATAATCAGCAGCAGTAAATCTGTTTAGCAATATGCAAGATGATTTATCCATGCTTGGCACGTGAATAAACTCTGATTCACTGACCTGTTCTTAACCTGTAGTACATGAGGTGGCACACACGTCGCTGCTTACTCAGTCGCCCACACATCAACACACACACACACACACACACACACACACACACACACACACACACACACACACACACACACACACACACACACACACACACACACACACACACACACACACACACACACACACACACACACACACACACACACACACCGATTCAGAGCCAAACAAGCACACAAGGGTGTTTGCAGGAATAAAGCAAACATGGCGAACAGCTGTATATTAGAAGGACTGAACAGCTGATGTAATGAAAAGAATGTAGACTCCATTTCCCTGTAGAAAGCCTGGACAGGAAATGCTTCATAAGAGCTATAGTCTATGTAATTGACTTTGTTTTTCTGTTCTTCCTTTCATGCATCCAGTCTCCGCATTGTCTTCTAAATATGCAACACCCCATCAAATGCGATTACAGGGAGCAGAAACCAGGGCACAGCCGATTTCAAACAGCAAAAAGACTTATTACAACCGAGACTCAGATGCCTTCCATCATCAGTTAGTCCATGTAAACACAGAATCTACTTTAAGCTGTAACTGACATTAATCCTTAATGTTTGCTTTAACCCGTTAGAGCAAATAAATGGGTGGGGCTTAGTGATGCACTAATAAGTTACATATTTAAATGCATGATCAGTAAGCTGCTGATTGTAATTTGCAGATACTCCAAATAGATAATTGGTGAATATTTTACTTTCACTGCCTATGATTACAATTAGAAGTGTTTTTTTTAACAGAAAGCCAAGTTGGTATTTGAAAACTCATCATGTGCTAGTGCGATACCAGAATTGTGCTTTTGTTTTCTGTGCTATTTTACAAAAGAGAAGAGATTCTTTGTTATTTGTTCATTTATTTAGTATCAGTCTCAGAAAATCAATTCTATAATGCAGTTAACTTTCTATAAGCTGTTTAGACTTTCCAATAATAAAGTAAACCCTTTTACATCGACTGTTAGATTTCCAAGATGGAACTGAGGCCTTGTCTACACTACTATAGATATTTTCCCCTTCATTAAAAAAAATTTATAAAATCCTTCCACATGACCTTCATTCAACAAAATATATCCATCCTCACAAGAACCCAAAAACGAGCATGCCGGGCCAGTAGGCGGTGATAAAGTGTTCATCAACAATCCGTCAATACTAGAGAAGAATGATGTGGTGTGATGGAAATTCATCTTGAGATTTGAAATAATGAAATTCTCAGACTGGAGTTGCCTTTGAGTCTTTATAATAGTAAGCTCTTCAGAGGTTACACAACAAGCACGGGTGCTCAAAATGGAACTGGCCGCAAGTTCACAAAAGCCAGAACTTATACAAAGAGGCGTTTCATAAAACATAATATGAAAAAAGACATGAAAGACATGAGATCATCTGTGTCTGTCCGTCCGCTGTAGCAGTTGGAAGAAAAACATCACCAAATAAGGGCATGCACCCTGTTGATCAAGGTCATAGCAGTGAGACACCGCCAAATAAGGGTTCCATCCTGTCAGGTAGACAGTATCACAGCAGTTAGACACCTGGTCAGGGGGATTTCCAATACCTTAGACACTGGTCAGTTGAATTTTCCACTACAGTGGTCTAAGTAATGTTGGACGAAGCAGAACCCTGTGATTTTTGGTAATGTGGTGCAGTGATGATAAATTTAACTGCAAACTTGTATTTAGTTTCTTGCCAACAAAATGTAGAGAAACAAGTATATATAGCCACCATTGTTGTTGTTGTTTCTGGAGCATGTTCATTACACAACGCAACAGTGGGCAGAGCCAAAGTAGAAATAGAAGTTCCCAAAAGTTTCTGTTGTACTTCTACACACCTACACACACTGGGAAAACATTTGAAAAGTGTGTGTTCTAGAGTCTTAAAAACAGCGTTTGTACGTGGAGAAGAAGCACGATCAAAACGAAAAACTATTTTTGCAAAATATCCACATTAGTGTGGCCAGGGCATGAAACAAACAGCAGCAGTTGCCTCATACTGTTTTTATCTGCTTTGGTCAGAATGATGTTGTGAAACAGCAGAAGTTTTGTTTACCTTATCTGAATGTGCTGTAGTTTGGTAAAAAAGGACAGAAGAAAGGAAATGATCCTCTTTTCTTCCTGTCAGAGGGGGGGCCATGCTGAGTCAGACACTCTGGGTAAACCACAGTGGAGAAAAAGCCGGATCAATGAATCCAGCCAGACACCAGCCTTATGCACTGCCACTGCTCTCTGTGCCCACATGCTGCATGCTCCTGAGAGATTTGCAGGCGGTTTTGATTAGCCAGCGAGCTCATGGTTTATGAACAGTCGCCTGCTAAAAGGAAGAAATGCTGCTTCTTGCCTCTATCTGCACAGTTCTCCTGACTTTTTAGTGACCCGTGTGTCTTATTTGGACGGAAGCCATTCGACGGGATTTGGTCTGAAGCATCGTCTTCTACCCTCTTGACCTGATTCATTTTATGACTTATGGCTTTTCTTACTGGAAGGTCAAGTAAAGGCATCAGTAAATTCCTAATTTCATTGGGTACATTTACACACAAACACACACACAAACTTTCACCACAACCTTTTCATGTTCCATAATCACTTATGTAAGTTGAATGACCCACAAAGTTACTTTTACTTACAGCCTAAGATAATACTAGTGTTGTTTTCACCTTGTGGGTGTGATAATTGCAAACTGTGGTCCAGGAGACACCTATGCCTATAGCACACGGGTGGCTTGGTGGACTTTCTCTAGGCTTACTCCAGACTTTCACATATAAGAAAGCAGCAGGAAAACAGAAAGATCTGGATTCACCTTGACATTTCCTTGATATTTTACCAGAAGGCTGGCAGGATAAGTTTTAGAAAATGTCCAGAGCAACTGACTGTGATTTTTGCGTTCTCATGTACAGCCCCTCTAGGCATTTTCAGTACAATGTAATGAACAAATGGAATTCAATGCATGTGTCGGCCTCTCTGTCTGTGTAGTCACAACACTTTACAGTCGTGAAATCAAACCGAAGGCTCAGTTTGAAGATGGTTGAGGTCCATCTCATGAGCACTGAGTTATGCAGTAAAAACTGCTGAAGGCTTATGGGTGGAGACGTCAACATGTTGACGGGCATGATGGCTGCATTGTACATGCTCTCTTGTTGCTGCTGTATTGTATAAGGCTTCATCCTTGTCTGTGTCATTCTACACAATGTAAGGTCTTTGGAGTGAGTCAAAATCAATTAAGACAGATGCTTCTCCTCCCACTTAAACTGTCAGCTGGACATAAATTTGTAAAATAGATGGTAGTTGGGTGTATGCAAAGATCCTGGACCTCTGCATCAATAAACACAATGAAATCCAATAGTTTTAATGTATTTTTTGCTTTGTGTTTTGTAGTCCTGGCACAAATCCTTTTTTGTTTCTTTTTGGCCGGATCATATATTTTATTTATTATGTTGTCATATCCAGCTGGGTGCGGTCCAGGCAGTATAAACTGGTTTGCTAAAATGCTCCTGTATGTGGTAACAGAGCTAAAGCAACAAAAAACTCTATTAAATCTGTTGTAGTGTCCGCTCTACCATATCCCTGCAACACTTGCTCAGCATTTATATAAGCTAATGCAACCCAGAGGCACCATGTAAGAATTTGTACAATGGTGGCTGCCTCCTGTCCCCGGAACAGAGCAGAGATGCTGCTAACGTCAGTAAACAAGGACAGGGCAGCTGAGTAATCATCTTTTTGCTGTTTCCTGGTGAGTTGCTCCACGGCAGAGGTTTAGGTGTAGGGCCTTGGTTAATGATTCTTAATGGTTGACAAGAATTCTGATATTTTTCAACCTGGGCACCATGTTTATAAATGGGGTGTTTATCTGATTCCAGAAGTTTTTGTAAGTACCATTCCTTTACACATAAACGTTCATAATCACAGGGCCCAGGTTGAAAAATACCAGAATTCTCCTTTAAGTAAAGGCACATTACTTGTTTTAGCATTTCCCTCAATTAAATTTTCCCTCCAGAAAGTTATAACTCTTCAAGTCAGAAATTCATCTTCTTAAATGTTTGAAAATGGTTCCATTTGGCAGATATTTACACATTTAGTATTTGGTAGTATTTGCCAATATTCATATTTTCATGTAATATTTTAGAATTTAGAGTGGGACATTGTCCAGTCGTGGTTTAACTTGGACTTGGAGAAACTACCTCCAACATATCTTTGGTATAGGGCGATAACTCAATATAGGTTGATATATAGTCACAATCTGAATCATGGATTTGAGTTATAGTTTGACAAATGTTTTGTGTTTCTAAAGTGAACTTAACTTCGAATGTAAGCCTGGTTGCATTCTTTACAACTCTGTCTGATGTTTGACAACATAAGAAAACATTATTATAACTTATATTAAATGTGACTTCCTGTATTTAATGAGCAGCTCGCAGTGATAGGATGCATTATATAACTTTATGACAGTGGGGTGATTTATGGTTTATCTTTGCATGACAAGCTTTGAGATATTCAGTGTGCAGATTCATTAATAACGAAAAAAGTAAAAAGCGGAGTTAATCCTTTTTCTGTTAAAGGAGATAAATGAACTTCAAAGCAGAGCTCAATTATTGTTGGCTTTCTTAAGGAAGATAAATAGAATAGGAGAGAGGGGGAAGAAATGCAAAAGATGTGGGACACTGAACTTCACAGTGTGCTCAGTACTGACACAATAATATTCAAAAGATATAGAACCATCAATCCATATCACAGACTTTCATGTCTAACACACAGTTGCAATTTTTCTTTTTGCAAAGCATGAGTTTTCTTGGCCGAGCATCTTTTCCAGGAGAGAAATAGCTTTCTCTGCAACAGTGGACGATTATGACAGTGATGATGGTACGTCTGGCCCTCTGCCAGGCTAATGATGAGAGAGGAGTTGGGGAGGTGGGGGTGGTTGTTTGGGTGCAGGGGGAGGGAATTGTGTCTGTCAGTGAGTGTTTTCAATTTGTATTTTTTTGGTGCTGGGGTGTCTCTGCGTGTGTGTGTGTGTGTGTGTGAGTGGGATGGGAGGGCTTAAAAGATTAAAACCCCATGCCTGGCCACAGTGACGGGAGAAGACCCCTCGTTGGAGTCTCTCACCACGGGGGGAGGCTTCTTCAGCGGCGTCCCATTTGCATGGTTCCCTGTCCTGCTCGGGGAATTAGCCTTTTTCTTTTTGCCATTGTCCCTCTATTCCCCCCTTTTCCACCTTGGAGAGAGCGCATCCATCCAGCGCTTGTTTCTGAGGCAGACAATGGAGTGAGGAGTATTTAGGACACTTGGCAGGGTAGGCATGTTGGAGGGGATGGGGGACACGGGCTGCTAAGTAGCTCATCCCCGTCACACAGCCACAGGCATGATAGCTCTCCACAGCAAGGTAAGCACTGAGCAGAGTGGCACCGCACAGCCCTGATTGTTTCACTGTGTGTCTAATATAGGGTTGTGTGGTGAAGGCGCTAACGGTTAACCTCCTCTTCTTCTTGACCGTAATGCAATTAACTAAGATTGTGGTGTTTGTGGCTAATTTTATGATTAGATTTAAACACTGCCTCCGTTAATCTTTTACCTAATGTTGTGTTCACACAGACTAATCCAATAAGGGGGTGAATAATAGAGTAATCTTACCATTGTTTGCTATTTTAATTGTAGCTGCCCACTACAGAATAAATGCACCTTGTTCACTCTTATCCTCTAAGACCCTTTCAAAGTACAATCTGAAGGTATTGATTGTTTTTGTTCAGTTTACTTCTGCACACTTTAATTACTGTATATGAAGTCCTCTCCCTTATCTGTGTAGCTCTGCCATCAGCCGTAAGCACCACTCTGTCACTTGGTAATTGCAGTTATTTACAGCAGAGTGTATGGCCATCAGTGAATGGAGAGTATGATATGTAGCCTCTGAAGCGTGTCCCTGCTCACCCATAGAAAGATCATACAGCCAATATCTTTATTGGACACATGTAGCATGAAGTAATTAAGCTGAATGGTTTTTTCTTCATAGAGGGCACGTCTCCTCTGACCTTTGCCTGTATGGCGCAATTTATCTCACACAATGTGACATATTTTCCATACTTAGATGCACAGAGAGAATTTCAGACCTGAATTTTGTCTTGAGTGTGATGCAACCACAGGCTTTATCGCACTCTTTCATGGCCTTTGCATGAAAGGTCAATGCATTTATGTTTCATGAATTACTGTACTTTTTATTTTATGTTGTCATAAATTAATAGCAATGATAACATCAGAGTGCAAGGCAGAAGAGGTCGCTGTTAATCACATGGGTTTCTCTTCTGCTCTAAGATTCAGGTCTTAAGGATCGATTGTTTCAGAGAAAACCCAATGTTGGAATTGTTGGGATAAACCCAATGTTGGAATAACCTCCTCCTGCCTAGCAATTCTTACTTATTTGGTTAGATTTGTGCATTTACCATAGACTGTTTATAAAGATAGGCACCGCATCTGCACTTCCTCCTACTATCTGTAAATGAAGCCAAAATGCAAAAGCGTCCAGAGTCAGCAAAGTAGCGATCGGGGGATTGAGCCCCGCAGTAGTGATGTCCCACAGATACACGCCCCCGACCAATTGAAAGTCAGTCTTAGCTCTCAATCATGACTTTTCACCCTCAGTTTTGTGGTACGTTTGAAGGTTTTCTGCCTAAGTTACTAACTACCAGTAGATGTTAGCAGATGTTAGCAGGTGTTAGGGAC
The DNA here is from genome assembly GCF_009819705.1 of Hippoglossus hippoglossus. Lineage (NCBI taxonomy): Eukaryota > Metazoa > Chordata > Actinopteri > Pleuronectiformes > Pleuronectidae > Hippoglossus > Hippoglossus hippoglossus. The sequence goes on from NC_047156.1 coordinate 18,032,096, forward strand.
ATAACCTCAGTTGTGCACCTTAGCGTCATCAAGTGTTTTGGCCTTGTAATCAAAGATACAGGCCGAACCTGAGGGTATGCTGAGGCTAAAGGTAAATCTTACTGCCTACTGGCTTGTATGGCAGCAGTATGAAAGCCATGTGGCCGCTCAGTAGATCAGACATCATAACCGCTTTCCCATTTTAGAACATAGGACACGATGGAGAATATCCCTTGTATGTACTGTGCTAATTAATGCCTACCACCAGTGGATGTTAGGGACATATCTTCAGTTATTAGTGTAGTCCATGTCCCATCCAGTAACATGGAGGAGGCAGTTTTTTTTTTTGAAAATATACTGCAGCCAGCCACCAGGGAGCAATTGAGACCCATTGACTTAACTGATGGGAACAGTCACGTCATTCATTTTTAGATGCAGTCTATGATTTGTAGAAAAATGTAACTCATCACTGTTATTTTTGTTATTTTTTTCATGATCATTTTTGTGAAGGACTCTCACTTTATGCATGTACCCTTTTATAAAACACGCCACTTAGTTTACCAAGTGAAAACATTCGCAAAAGCCAATTACTGTCCTTACTCATGATAACAAAATTATCAGCTGTCAGCCCCTGCTCCTGGTTTGTCACTCACACTTCAGGGATAAATTATGGCCTCCCTGCTGCTTGACAGTGGACAAACTGTGACATGATATCTTATAATTAAAGATAGTGCTATTGCACTGCTGCATTTGTTTATATACATTCAGATTAATTCCTACAGCGGTCCAGGTCCAGTCTTTATGGATTGAATGACTGGTCTCATTGATATTCAGGTCAGCAGAGGTTTGTTTGCCTGACTGGCCTTGGGGGGCATTGTGTTGACGGCAGGGGTTTGGATAAATAGCTTACATTAGCAAGGCGGCTTCTTCTCTTCAGAGAGAGAAGGTGGGAGGGAGGGCGAGAGACAGATTGACACAGTGAACGAGCCATGACTGGATCATCTGCAGCTGGATTACATCATGAATAATACTTTAAACTAAGTCTGTCTGCTTTCTGGTTTGGGAAGGACAAAATAACTACAGGAAGCAATCTGTGCATTAGATTGTACACAACAAGTAACAGCCTGAAGCAGTTGTACTGAAATATGTCAGAAGTATTATTTCTTGCAGGGGCTTATTGAGTAGTAAGTAGAAATGTAAAAATAAATCGGAAGAAATCAGGCTAACATTAAGTTCAGATAAAGTTAATCTTTGGCGGGACCACAACACTGCTCCTGAAGCTAGTGAAGCGCCTCGTCAGTCCAGCCGATACTTGCGGTTTGGAAATGGGTGAGTGACGTTTTGCTTCAAGGACACCATTTCAGTTACTAATTAATACTTGTTCAGCAGTCTGACAAGAGAACATGTAAACTGTGAACTTCCCATTTAAAGTAGTCGTTTATTCAGTTTTGCAGAGTCCAGTCATACGGCTTTTACCAAGTGTTATTCTTTCAAGTGCTGAGCATGCTCCTGCTTAGAAACAGGAGGCCTGTACAGTGGAAAATGAAGAGACCATTTCTGCAGGTGTAATTGTGTGTGTCTTGGGGTCACGGCTTTATCTGCTGCGTAATAGGTTTAGATAGCCTATGTCTGTATCCTGTGATTTAATTGAATCATTCTGTTGGACTTCTGGGAGGAATAAATCTGTTTATCTGAAGCCAAGTCCAGTCTAATTTCCCACGCAGATACAGAACAGAAGGAGTGCATCTCTTAGAGCAGAGGTTAGGGAGACGCAAAGGCTGTCGGTGGCTCATTTCACAATCCAAATCAATGATTCTGTCATAAATAATTCATAAGTTTGTGGTAAAATAACACTGTTTCAGCATAAAAATGAAATGGATCACAGCTTGTGTTTCTTCCCAATGTAAAAATGCAGTATGTATTCACAGTCAGATGTCTTATTACAGCGGATGTGAGGAGAAAGGAGCTGTTTTATAGTTTTTGCTTTTCATTTCAGAACTACATTTCTAAAGTTGGAATTTGATAGCAAACCTGAGCATTGGATTCCCATTAATATACAAAATCTATTTTTAGTGTAGTTAAGATGGTTCAAATGTTCTTACTATCTGAATTTAGGGAGGACAGCAACTCTCATCAGGCTCTGGATGAATAAAGCTAAAGAGATTGAATGTTAATTCTCCTTAAACCAGACTAAGTCACCACTGCCTCTTACAGATGATGTCAGACCCAATGTCTCACAGTTTGATCTTAATTTAATCTGGATCAATATTCACTCAAACATTTCTGCTGTATCCCAAAGAGAGTGGTCACTATATACCTCATCAATATTGCGTTCCAATATTTGATCTCATGCTTTGGTTTAAGTGACACACCAGTAGATGCAAGATGAGATGAATAAAGGAAATCCCACTTTAAACAGTAAGAAATTACAATATATAAAGACTAATTTGACATTTTGGAAACCACCACTACTTCTTTATTTCCTTGCTGAAAGATAGAAGAGAGGACTGATCTGACGTCTGTCTGAGAGCTACTCTGTAAACAGCAGCAGAAGTTTTACACAGAACAAAAACATGAAACACCAAGAGTCTATTCAAATAAAGTCACAAAGTTATTTACCGTACACGTGGGAGTGGCATCACTCCTCAACATTTGTGAAGAATATGAAAAATATTGAACTATTGCTTTAGTATACAGTAAGTCACATTATTATATATCTATGTATTGAACAATTGGTTTATGAGCGGGTATTTTAACTACAGATACAAATCTGGGAGAAATTAAACATACAAACTGTTTTTATGTAGACTCAGAAAACAAAGCCAGTTATCACTGTTAACTCCATGAACACTGAGGCTACTACTTGCATTTATTTTTCATTATTGATTATACTGTTTGTTATTTTCCACATGAATTTATCAGTCGTCATGTGAAAAACCAAGATTGGACCATATCTAAAGATATTCCCTTTTATAATAGTATAACACATATAATCCCCACAGTAGCTGGGACCAGATGAGTTTGGCTTTTTCACCCAATAAATGACTGAAACAATAGATTGATTACCAAGACATTTACAGATGAATTACCAGTGGACCAGCTAATCAATTATCCGACTAATTGTTCCAGCTCTGTCCTCAAACTAGAAGTGTTTGCGTCCTCCTGGAATTCAAATAATTGAAACCTAACACATTCATCAATAGTGAGGTGCTGGTCACTGGGTATAGACTGGTTCCGTGGTTCACACATGACTCGGAAGCTGCAGGAGCTGGCACTGTGTCTAAGCAGTGCTCATTTCTCCTTCTCCAAGTGATTAAGACCAATCCAGCGTTAACCCCATCTTGGCTTCCTCCTTTGCAGGATTACTGTGAATCTGTTGTTAATGACTGATTGTGGTGTGTGTGTGTGTGTTTGTGTGCAAGGAGTGATGGGGGGACTGTTGGAGCAACATCTTGCTTTTGAAGCCGACCACTCTGACCCCTCCATTGTCCCCTCCTCCACCCCTATCCTCGTCTCCCTTCGCCCCTCCTCCCCCACATCGCTAGATCTTCCCCCGCGGATAAGAAAAGACATTTCTGCAAAGTTCCCCCTCACTTGATTATGCAGCTTGCATCAGGTCAAGCGCAGAGATGGAAAGGTTCCACTCACTTTCACCGAGACCCTGGTGCCCCGAGGGGGTTACAGGGTCATAGTAAACAGCAGAGATGACAGTATTTTTCATCGAAGTGCAGCTGTAAAAATCTCACAATCTGCCCCGTGCAGCCTCGACTCTGCGTAACTTGATTTCTGATTCCAGAGTTACGATGTTGAGAATTCTAATGGGAGACAGAAGGAGATTGTAATTCCGCCTGCGAAGAAAGAAAGCTGCGAGATGGGAAAAAAAAAAAAACCTTGATAAGAAAAACCACCAAATCAAACCACAAGCAGTAATAGCTCTGGTAATATCCAGGGTGTGAGCTATAGGGGGAGGATAAATGGCCTTGTTTGAGGGCTGTCACGTCTGGGCCCTGTGATTTACTGTGATGACTTGAGCGCTCTCATCACGTGCATTCAGGCTGCTAAGATACGACGGGAGGAGGCCCCATCAATACTGATTATAAGAGCATGTTGCCGTCCTGCGTGCTGCTGGGCTGATGGTTCTTTTTCTTATACTATATCAATTTAGTGGCAGTTCTTAATGGGACAAATGGGATTGGTTCCCTCACAATGTACTGTTATGCTATAACGAGGCTCCTTGTCGTCCACTCTAATCTCCTAAGTGCATCTATTAAGATCATTTATGATTCATGAGTCAGAAGTTATACTTACAGTAGCTGTGCACTGAAGTCAAGAGGGAAACAGCTTCAGTAAACATAATCTTTCATTGTTTTGCCTGATTTCTATTTTATTACTTCTGTGAAACCACATAAGTTCTTCAAATAAATCAATATCAAAAATGAAGCTGAAGCTGGATTTTTTTAAAGAATATAGATAAGAGCAGAATATAGATAATAAGAATATAAAAACAGATGAACAAAACATGACAAATAATTATTGTCAGGCGTCCCTGATTATTGGTCACATATTTTGTATCTTTCAATTGTATGTTTTTGTACATTTCTTCAACTTGTTCATATTTCTACTTATTTTAAATCAAATTTACAGTCTTTGAACAAGCTATACTAATGCTTATCTAACCCCTTTAATTGTTATCTATCCATTACATTAGTCCTTGCCCTCTTTTTTTTCTAATATGTGATTTCCCCTGAGTGGATATCTGCTCTCTCTCTCTCTCTCTCTCTCTCTCTCAGTGAGCACTCTCGGATACAGCCAGGAAGTGTTTGGTGTTTTACTTTATACAGCATTTGTAAAGAGTGCAAGGTCCTTCAGTCCATAAGTGTCTGTAATTATTAGTGAGTTGGGTAGTTGTAATCAAAACTCTTATAGCTCTTTTTGGAATCTAAAGATGAAATTGCTTTTGTAGGTAAGAGTGCATTATAGAATAAATGGTGAGTAAGGTTAAAAGCACTGTAATGGATTTAGACAGTTTTTCTTTGAAAGGTTTTCTAACCCTTCTAATGCCATATCTTTCAAGCTCCTTCATAAGTAAGCCACGATCAGTTGTAGACTACAGTCACTCAGCTCAGTAACCTCAATTATTTCATATTGCGTAACTTTGTTGCATGAATCAGTTAGTTACCGTTACACTTTTATTCTTAATTAAACTTAGGTATAATTACTTAGTTAATCTTGTTTCTGGATATGGTTTTTAACTATAATGAGCACTTTTCACATTAATTCTATTTTTCTGCAACAACTTCAAGACCCGCTGCATCATATAGAACTGAGCAGAGCACAGTAGGTCTTCGTTCCCCAGCAGCAGTGTTGTTCCAGATTCAAATCAGTGTGTGTATAGTTTCCTTGCTTTCTATAAAAGACCCCCCCGTCGCACACAAACTGCTCCTTTTGAAAACTGTTGCTAGGATACAGGCCAGTGTGAAAATGAAATCGCCTCTGTATTGTTTTCCCGCAGCTGTACAGCTCGGACATTACGACCAACTTATTGTGTCTGGGGTATAATTGTACAGTATACGTCTGCCCAGTTTCGTGTGTGTTTGAATATGTAGTCTCCAGTGTGGTTGTGTTGGTGTCATACAACGCTGCAACATTAAACCGATTCTCTTCTCTAATCCATTTTCTGCAACAAGCCTCCATTTGTGTGGCGACAGTGAGATCTCAATTCTGCGGTCGCACCTCTGAGTCCCCGACAGCCGACACCTCAGGCTGTGCACAAAGAATCGATAGAATCTGCCTCATGTTCAATTACACTGTAATCAACGCACACCAGTCCAGCACAACCTGCAAGTAAATGGACAGGTTTTCTTAGCTGATGCTCTATGATACCGGTAAAAAAAATACATATATGAGGTGCTAAATCTGGTTCTGAGTTTGAGAGTGTGCTGGTCAATATACACTGGGAAAAAAGCATAGTATAATTATTATCATTATTATTAAAATCATGGTGCAGATGAGATGTTTTCCTTTTCAGCTCGTAAAATATCAAGCGATGTGTGCAATTTACACACGCAAAGTATTTATCATCTTATTCCGTGTACTGTTTCTGTTACTTTTGCAAGTATTTTAGATCAAGTGATCTATTAAGTTTTTATTGACTTTTAACATCAAATCAAATCAAAAACTCAAAATGTACTGCATCTTAGTTTTTTCCCTCGTTTCAGAATCTCCTGTCGCAGTGTGTCTTATTACAGCAAATTATTTTAAACACATTATTTATAGTATCATTGATATGGAGATTGCCGTCAACCATTACAGAGGGATCAGCTTTCCTCCCTGTCTCAGTGAGTGCTCGTAGTGTTCGTCCACACTCAGACAGCTGCTGCTTTTACAACTGTGTTACTGGGCGCCAGGCTCAGGGCTGGTGTTGCTCTGGTGAGTCCTGGTGTGGTGTTGACATCCCGGGGGCAGTGAGCGAGAAGCGAGATGACTGCTCGGCTAAACCAGTGCTCAGGATTCCTTCTGGCAACTGTCTAAATGTCAATCATGAGGTGTGGACCAATCAAGGAGCTTGGTGCCTGAGAAGCTGACAGGAAGCAGAGACACATCGAACACGCTGCAGCACTGTCACGGTCAGAGATGGTTGTTGTCATGGGCGATGACACCGGTTGATGCTGATACAGTTTTCACATTAATGCTTCCCCATGAGACAAATACATACAATGTTGAGATTATTAATTGGAGAACAATAATCAACATTTCCAGCTTCTCAAGTTAGATGTTGCTGTTTTGTACAAAACCAAATGTTAAGGTTTTCATGGGATGCATTTTTTAAATCACTAATGTTGCTCAACAAAATATAATTTATACAAATTAATATGCTCTTTTCCTTTCTGACAGGCTGATGCTGTTTGCTTGTGTAAATATTTCTTTGTTAGAATAAAATACTATTAATGTCAACAGCCTCTTTTTCTTTTACAGTTTATGTTTTGTTACTATGTTAAATTATCTGACCTGAGGTTTCATCATATTTCTGCACATTCACAGTTGCCGCAAACAAAACATGTTTTTCTGTAAATCTAACCATCTGTCCCTCTTTGTGTTTTCTTCCCTCTCTTTAAGGAAATCCAGGCAGTCCTGCTAATGTTCCATCAGCTGAGCTTTAAGCTGTAACCCCAGCAGGTGGTTCTCACTTCAGCATCATGCTGCACCTCACCCTGCTCCTCCATCTCCTGGTCCTCTCACTCTCTCCTGCAGGTTGGTAGCACATCAGCGAAAAAGAGAACAGCTTCAGTGAATTAACAGAAAGTGTCGAATGGTATTTTTGAGATGCCGGATTCCCGCTGTGAAAGATAAGATAGAATCATGTCTCTAAAAATCATACTTCACACTCAACCTGTTTTTTTAGACATGGATTCGGGACATTTTCCACAGAAGGAGGTTGAGAGTCAGAGGGTTTTTCTCTGGGTTAAATGTTTTCACAGCAACGGGAACATTTCCGAAACATGGGTAGAGGCAGTAGGCAGAACATGATGTAAAATCCACTGTGGAAAACAAGTAGACATCTTTGTCTTTGTATTGCACCCCGTTTTCATCCTGAGATATTTCTATTCATTTGGGTTTTTTTCAATTCCGTGTCCACCACATATGCTGTCACTCGGACATTTTACAAGAGGTCGGCAGGAAACGTTCTGGAAAATCTCCGGAGCTACTGACTCAGACATTTAATTTATCTCACACAGCCCCAGAGTTCAGTGCATGACTGTAGGCAGCCTCAGCCTCAGCGAGGTGACATCCACGATAATTAGATATAAATATTAAATGTTTCAGTGACCATTACATTTTTCATCTTTTCACAGTACACGTGTACAAACTTGAATTTCTTGTACAGATATATTTGTACACGTTCAAAATCATGTTGTCCTGACTTTGAGTCAAAATAAAAAGAGAACAAATTGTAGAAAAAGCTATCAAGATAGATGTGTAGCTGATGGACCAGGCTGGGCCTTTGTGCTCTCAGAGCTCCCGGAGTTTTCATTGCTTTTTTTTTCTGATCTTGCTGTGCAGTCGTCTGTGCTGGAAATAAAGCAAAGTGGACAGAAAACAGCGGCCCTGAAAATGACCTGTCTACAAACCATACAACCTCCTCTGTGCTCTCGTTCCCGCGGCTATTCTCACTTGTTTCAGATTGGATTTCACATGAAGCAAAAAAAATGGGAGCTTACATTGGGAATTCTGGCTTCACACCTCATTCGTCTCAAACTGACGTTGATTATTTTTTTTCTCTTTTTACTGATATGGGATTGTATTTTTGGCGTTGTAGCTGAGTTCACCAAATATTTTGGCAGCACTGCAGCTCAAGCTCAGAATATCCTTTTGGAAATACCATCACATGCAGCTGTAGAAAAGATAGGGGCAGATAGGCATACATCAACACCACGGACAAGGTTGCACTGCTCACACACACTCTACGTGGTGTATATACTATAACTCAGCCACACACAGATGAGCTGAGCTATGAGCCTGTTGCTCGATCTAAACAGACAGCAGCCAACCAAGAGTCTCAGGCTGTTATTGTGGGTACAGAACATTAGCTTGACATTTTTGTTTAGCCCCAACGAGAATAAAGCATGATGGTTAATGTGACGTCAATGCTTTGACAGCAGAACAAAAGTCAAGCCCAGGCTACAGAGTACAGAATGTGTGTGTGCTTTTTATAGCTGAACCAAACCAATGCTTAGACTACAACATATAGATGCAAAATTGTTTAACTGTCATATATTGTTGTTTAATCATTTGGTATGATTTATTTCTTGCTTCTCTAAATGTACCATTTGAATCTGGAGCCTTTCAAAGGTCTTTGGGGGCCCCTAGCAAAAAGGACCTGGGGGTTCGAAAAATAGGCGCAAACCAATTCTAGACTTTCTAAAACTACGAAGCTGCAGCTGCAGTGGTTGTTAAGCAATACATCCAATGGATGGCAGCACTGGGTCGTGAGTTTCTGACAACTACGAGGTTGTACCATTTACAATAGAGGCAATAAAAAACAGAAACAGATGTAATTTGAATCAGGAGTTCTTTTCTAGCGTCATGTTTCCAAATGCTGACATGATATCCTCTTTTTTTCACAGATGCATCATTCCATGGGGAGGTACCTGACTTTTATAGAGGTAAGGAAATTCAATTTAGAGCTTCCATCCTACAGTAATGTACCTTTGAAGTCATTCATGAGTGTCCAAAGTTTTGATATGAAGAAAACACTCATAAAATGTTCTACCGGTGCTGATAAGGTTCCAGGGTCAAGGCTGAGTAGGAGGTGACGGAGAATCTTTAATAACCAGAGAGGTCACAGGGTTGACAAGCGATTTATTTTCAGGAACACGTTCTGCGGAGGTCCCCTTGAGGAATTCAAGGGATTCCTCGCTGCTCATTCAGACCATGATAGTAAATACCCGAAATGTGAAAAAATGAAATAAGCAGGATGGCAACAAAATTCATAGGCTCCATTTGATTCACGGTTTTCAAAGCAGAGGCAAACAAGCTGTGCCCATTCAGAAGCAGGTTGATGAGGCCGTGGCCTTGGAGTTCACAGGAGGAAGGGATTCATAGTGATTCATATTCAAGGCCACACTGCGAGATCTGTTTGAGGAGATTAAGGCCAGCTACTTTCGGCAGCTCGTTGCCTTATTCTGTCAAAACTCTCTTAGCATGAGAGCTTTTCCTGGCTGCGTGTTTTGAATTTAATTTGATGTCATTTTGGAGAAACACTCCATTGACTGGAATGGCTGTAACTTTGTGCGTCAATGAATGAACAATGCAGCAAAGTTAGTAAATGTCAGAGATAAAATTTCATTGAAAAGTCCATGTCCTCCTTACTTTATAATCCAAGCTTTTGTATTATTTTGAATATTTAAAAATATGTAGTATTAAGAAACAATCTTGAGATTTTGAGAATTAAGTCTTAATATCTCTAGAAAATAGTCATAAATTTACTAAAAGAAAGTCGTAATAAAAAGGCAAATTAAGTTAGAATTTAAGGCTATGTGTTGTTATAGTGGGGTAATATCAGAAGACCAGTCCGTCATTGCCTGTGTTAAAATCAGGAATGTGGAGCATCTTGTTAAGTTATATTTTAGTAAAGGTTTAAAAAATACCAAAATACCTCATCTTTTCTCACATCAGCACCACATTATCATAAATATCAGGACTATGAAAATTGTCTTTAAAAAAAATCTATTTTTCTTTATTTTAATAATATAACGACTTTTTTCTCGTAAAATGTTGACTTTATTTCCATTCACCACATTACGCTGGTAGTAATATGAAAATTATTCTCAAAATCACATTATTTTTGTATGTCCCTAAAGTACAATGAAAAGTAGATTGTCTGATATGATGGGCTTCAGCTCCCATCTTTGACCGCTCCAACCCCTGAGGTGATAAAAGCACACTAGTATCTGGCTGTCAGGATTCGTTAAGAGATATCCAGTGTGACAGACTGCTCCTTTTTCTTTGTGAACAGACCTAATGAAAAGCTATGTTTTTTCTTCTCCACTGTGGCTATTTCTGTATTTGTCCTTCTTGGAAATGTACATCAATGGAGATGGTCTGAGACATTTCACTGTGCTGAGCAGCTGAATGTGTGGGGGGGGGGGTCTTTAGAGCCAGGAATTGTATTACGGTTACCACGCATCATTGTGGTGTTTTATGGGAAAATAGAGATACACTTTCACATGTTAAATATTAGGCCACAGCCTGTAGGCGATTAGCGTAGCTTTGCATAAAGATTGGAATTGCGGCTATAGCATTGGATCTGGAAAACAAACCTCATCACCCAGCACCTCTAAAGCTCAGTAATTAACACGTCCTGTCTCACTTGTTTGATCTATACTAAAACCAAAGTGTATAAACAACAATCCAGGCTTTTATGCTGGGTTATGTGCCAAAATTATTATTTGGCTGGGTGTCGCTGCGAGGTTGCCTGGCAACCAGTTGAGGCTCCATGAAGTCTCTGTACTCGGCCAACAAATAGTCCAGAAATACTCCCTATTGATCTTTTCATCCAACTACCGGCAAGAAAGTGAAGAAATGTATTTCCCAAAATGTCCTGCTGTTCCTCTGGATCAGGTTATTTTGCAAATAAGGAAAATCAAATGCTCCAAACCAGCTGATTTGCATTCAATACCTACACACATGTATATACTGTATGTTTGCATAATGTACTGTCAGAGTTCACTGTCTGCATAAGATTTTCCCTTTGTGTTTTTATTTTCTGGGAGGAAAGGCGTATGTCAGCGAGGGGTAAATAGAAAAAGACGACTTGCTGATTTGTTGCTTGGAAACAAATTGTGCTGCTGCATGCAGGTTGGATTTTTTGGTGGAATCAGTAACAAGAGGAATCTTTTTTCCTTGCTGTCGTTCTCTTTCCTTCTGAACACAGATGATTTTCACAGTCTGTGTGTCCGTCACCTCCTGCACAGGTTGACATTATCTCCATTATCTCTGCCGAATGTTTTTGCTCAGGCTTTATCATTGAACATTTTGTCAAACTTGGACAAAGATGAATGCGTCGTCATGGGAGGAGGCCGAGTCAATACCAAGCTCCTCAAAGGTCAGAGCATTGTGCAGGCTGCCTTCCAGCAGGGACACACTCTGCAGAATCTGCCATTAGAACAATCATTTCTTACAATCTAACTGCAATTCAGCATTCAGCGATGTTAATGCATCAGTCTGCTATTAAAGCGATACTCATCCCAATATCTTCTGTACTGCCCGATTGGTATACTGACCATACTAAGTAGATTATATAAAATATTGTAAAACTGGGTTTTCCACCAGCTCAGTTCTTAGATCCATGTCCCTGCATCACTTCACATATAAAAGATTCCAGTGATTTCAGAAAGGTAATCAGTGAATAACTTGAGTCGATCAGATTTGATCCTCCTTGTATAAGGATGATGTCCATCTTGCAGAAATCTGCGCAGAGATGTCATTCCTGACGGATGATTTTTTTGGCTGCTCTTTGCCGAAGGGCTTTCACTGCTCCATCTTTCACTTGAAAATACAGCAACGTTTTTTTCTTCTTGGATTCAAAACAGGGAGATATTTGACCAGGTTATCGTTTCATTACTTTCCTCATATTGCCCGCTGCTGCAGCTGCTCTTTTCAGCCTCTGTCTAACACTTGGTTTTAGTTCCTGGCATCATTTAAAACGAATCTTGAATCTTTAAAGTAATGTCAAAAGAAAAAGATAAATACAAAACAAATAATAAGTAATCGCAAGAAACAACGAAGTAAAAGCCATTCAGTAAAAGTATCAGTCAGACTACTGACGAGAGCTTCACACTACCACCCCCACATTTCACAGTGCTGGACCCCATCTGATCCAAAGAAATCTGGTCTGGCAGTTTTGTGCTGCCTCGTGTGAGTGATGTATTCTTAAATGTCATCGGTAGAGGTTGACTTCATGCAGCGTCCTTCACACTGACTGAGCGGGCACTGAAACACCCATTTCCTCCATAAGTGATCTAGCACGGGGGGGGGGGGGGTAGTCAGTTTTGTTATGTACAGTATGTTATGGACTGTGAAGCCCTCGACGCTCTGCTCTGTCGCAGCTGCCACTTCAGAGAGTCATTCTTCCTGAGAGCGGTCGTGATGTCACATCTGGCACCAACACTGACCATACCTCTGCAAAAGACCTGCAGGGAATCGGAATAATTAAATATTATTCATTTAATGCAGAAAAAAAAAAAAAGGTAGATTTTAGTTTTACTCCAGGGACAGTTTTGTCTGCCACCATGCCTCATTGTGTGGCTCAGGGGCTTGTGGGTAATTATTGCTACATTGTGCTTTTGGTGCCTCCAGGAGACAATATGCTGTCTGTCCCACTTGGACACTTTCTCGGTCGTGCAAACAGACCATGCGGCAGATGTAGCTAAAACACACAGCTGTGTGTAAAAGTGAATTCATCAGAGGGTTAATGTCCTCCGGGAGTTTGAGTAATTATGTGACTTTCAGATGTGCAACGAAAACGCACACTAACCTGTGAAAACGTTAATGGCATGTAACATGAAAGAACATGAAGAAACAGGACAGATGGAAGTTGTTTTATGTTTGCTTGGGTTTTTTACGGTCTCAAATGAACATGTCATGTATTTAAAATTATACTTTCTACCCCAATGAATTATTGATGCCTCATTAGAAAGTGAAGCCAGAGGGTATAGCGGGCTCCTGAAATAACCTGCTGTGTGGTATTTCGGATTCAAATGACCGTCTAAACTTGCTTGCTCTTTGCCTGAATGGGAGTCTGTGTTGGACAATGAAGTATGTCTTGAAAAGATCACTTGCAGCAGGCCCTTGAGACAGACTGCCTCTGTGTGTCTTTGTCTTTCTTCCCTTTTTGCACAGATGTGGCCTGACAGTAACTGTCCTCCTTTTCTTTCTTTGTATATGTTTTATGTCCGCGTGGGAGGGAGCGAGCATCTCCCCATTGACTGTTGAGTAAATCATTATTCGCCCATTAAACAGGACAAATAAGTGTATCCACAGTCAATTCAGGAGCAGCTGTGGCTCAGGTGGTAAAGCGGGTCATCCACGACCAGCAGGTTGGTGGTTTGATCACGCTTCCAGTATGCAGGCTGAAATGTCCTTGGGCAGGACACTGAGCCGCCCTGTGCAGCTGATAGAAACAGCTCTGTGTATGTGAATGGGTGAATGTGACTTGTACTGTAAAGCACTCTGAATGGTTGAAAAGACGAGAAAAGCGCATTATAAATACAATCCATTTACTACTCAAGTTGTGCCAAAACAGAGGGGAAGGGAAACAGAGAGAGGCTTTGATCCAGAGAGAAGGAGAACCTTAGAGACACTCTGATTTGAAGAGATAGTAAAACAGAGATTTGAAAGAGGGATGTTAAATTGGAGAGTTGGTAAGAGGTGCTCTGTGTTTTATCAAGTAAAGTACATCAGTCATGTTTGGATTGAAAGAGTTCATGACTCTCAAGGTCTTTTCACACTTGAGTCCGTTTTTTTTTCTCCAATCCCTTATCCAATGAAAAATGGATGTAGACATTAACAATAAAAAAACTAACTTGTGAGCTGTATTAGCTTCTCAGATGTCTTTTTGGACGATGACTTCGCAGTTACGATGACTGATGAGTGCTCAAACAACTGTGAAACACCTCTGACAGATGCGGATAACACAGCAAATCGAATCCGATCGTAAAACTTTAACGATGGATGAAAGAGTTGCAGTCGGTGTGTCAATTTGATTGACACAACGTAAGGTCATATTTATTATCAAACATGGAGCAATTTTGGACAAAAATGTGGACTCAGTGTGCAAAGACCTTAACTGAGAGGCTTCGAGAGAAAGATGGATGATTTGAGTCCAAGTTTCCTCTATAGCCGTGCTAGCAGCTCTGTGAGGCCTGTGCACAGCTTGGAACTACATTAATGCTAGTCAGCAGGCTAAAGTTTTGTGTTCTCTGACCTTATTTTTGTTCAATTCTCTATTCGACCGGGGTCTTTTTCTGTGTTATTCTGGATACTTCGGCTTCCTCCCACAGGAAGACATGCAGATTGGAGGTAGTTTGATCTGAGACTCTAAATTGACCGTACGTGTGAATGTGAGTGAATGGTTCTTTGTCTCTGTATGTTGGCCCTGTTATTGGCTGGCGACATGTCCAGGTTGTACCCTGCTTCTCACCCAATATCTGCTAGAATTAGTCCCAGCCCATTTGCAACCTGTAGGATAAACGCTATAGATTATAGAGGGGTAGTTTTGCAGATGTTTGGTAGTGAAACTTTGACCTGATGGTGGCATTAGAAGAACAATAAAGACATCTCAGTGTGCTCTGGTAGCCGCGTGGTTACAGCAGCAGCCACGTAACTGCAACATCCACAGTTTGACTCCAATCAGGGACCTTTGCTGCATGTCATACCAATGTCATGGCAATCCATCATTCTCATCCAAAGCGACGCAGCAATCAACAGCCCGTCACTGTCCAAGCTGCTGGTAACTGAAGAGTCAAGAGAACATTAGAAGGAAAGTAGGTGTGAAAGTAAAGTAAAAGAAAGAGGAGCAGGGTGCGACAGTGGGATGTAGGTTAGAGAGAAGAAGTGGGGACAGAGGAAAGCCGGAGAGAGTTAGAGACGGACTGACAGAGAAATCGAAGCGAGACAGAGGGTGTGTGTGTGTGTGTGTGTGTGTGTGTGTGTGTGTGTGTGTGTGTGTGTGTGTGTGTGTGTGTGTGTGTGTGTGTGTGTGTGTGTGTGTGTGTGTGTGTGTGTGTGTGTGTGTGTGTGTGTGTGTCTCTCCAGGCAGTGGGCCTTATGTGGCCTGTTTTAACACTCCCCTCCACCATCTGTCGCATCCCACGTTACAGGAAGAAGGACCGGCACCAGCCTTCTTCTCTCTGAGTTACACGCCGACTGTTATTTCAGCACGGCTCCAGAGCCTCAGCGACTCCAGCACATCTGGATTTACACGCAACGCATTTATCCAACACTCATGCAGAACTACTCCAGTACAATAGGGTCACTGTATTCGCTTTACTCACCCTGTGTCTTTCAATGGTATTTTAATTTCTCCCTTGTTCCCAGAACATAGTTTCTCACTTAATGTGCTGTCCATCAGGCGCACAATACCTATTAGTACATATAACATATTTAATTCTCTCTCAGCCGGCAGTAATTCACAGTCATTGCTGGTGCAGTGTGTGAGTGGGAGTGGATCATGTCTCCTTATGTCTTAATTGTTGCGTCATGGTTGGTTATACAGGGCTCAGCTAACCTGCTGGTGTGGCTATAATACACTTTAAATGTCTTTACTTCCTGAGAGGAGAGGCAGATAAATATCACTGCTGTCAGCACTGAAGTCTGGACATGTTCCTGAATTTATCCAGTGGGGCTAAATGTATGTGAGAACCCTTTTGTCAGTGTCAGTTGACGTTTTCAGGAGCTTTACCTACCAGCCACCTAATGTCAGGAAAATGTCCTGGTGAGCCCATGTGAAAATACAGTAGGAAAATGTCAGGACCATCACAGCCAGCGAGTGGGCGGGTTGATAATGTCTCTAACACATGATGGACGTGAAACTTGTAGAATACAAAGATCTCTGGATGAAAAAGAGGTGTCATATAAACAAAAAACTGAGGAAGTTATACCTCATGTCCTGCCTCATGCATGCTCTATAGGTGCCAACCCCTCGCCTGAATGTTCTGGACATTTTCCTTTTGTGAACGCGTCTGACCCGGGCCATCTCTTACTGCATTCTTCATAAGCTATTTTCAGACATAAACTCTGGAAAATGTCTGCACAATTAAGTCCAGACTTTCATCTGGAGTTTACTTTTCTCACGTGAACAATGCAGCAGGAGATTGTCCAGGTCAGAATCGTTCACAACAATAGCGTTCAGGTGAGGGGTGGCGCAGGAAGGAGGAGGCAGGAGGCAGGAGTCCGAGCATAAGGTATACATTTTGCTGGGGAACAGCTGTCAAAACTCGGGAGAATGTCCGCAGCAAATGTCACTCAGACATTTGCGTTTGCACATACAGCCAGTCCAGGAGATTATCCAGAGTTCAGTGCATATGTCTCAACATTTATAGATCAGGGACAAACTCCAGAAAATGTCAATTTTTACATTAGTGTCAGAAAAAAGGTTCCATTACCGAATCAGTGATTACAAAAGTAATCAGTTTTCTAGATTATTGAAGTCAAGCGCAAACACCTTTGGCTGCTGGAATATATGTGATTCTTATTATTCTGCAAAAAATAGTTCATCTCACAGCTTTTGTGGTAGTAAACAGTAGTGAGAATACAGTTTCAGGCTGCAGGATATCATGCAAATAAAAGTCTTTTGTACAGGTTTTCGAAAAAGGTTGCACATTGTCTGTCAGTATGACATTTTGTGAGTAACTGATTCACTCACTGTGTGTAAGCGTCTGTGCAGGCCCAGTGACGAATAGAGGCAGGATATCAGAGAGAGAGAGAGCTTCTCCTCAGTGAGGTGTCAGCTGCACGCTCTTAGAACTCAGACACACGGGGGAATAAGAAAAACACACACACGCAGGCACACACACCTTCGCAGCCACGCTTCACATTTGTATGCCTGCAGTCACCTACACACGCTCTTGATGTGGGAGAATCATCAGCGTTTGGGAACATTTTACCTCATTGCTTATTCATAGCTCGGCATTGTGTTTATGTCTTATTCACGCCAAAGCTCATAATCTGTTTTTAATGAGTAATCGGGGCTAATTGTACGTATGTGATGCTGTAAAAGCAGATCGAACCAAGAAGACTGTTCTCTTTGGATTTGCCCGTGCAGCTGCCTCATCATGACACATGCAGCATGAAAAGAAGGGGAGTTGGATTATGCTAAGTCAAGTTAGTGTTTCTTTTCCAGCTCCAAGATTTGAATTAGAGTGTAATAATATCCTATCCACTGGCAACGGATGATCGTGTTTCTGTGGTTTGGCACCTGAGTGAGCACATCTCTGTCACGATTAGTGTGAGGTTGCGATTTGGAATAAAACGCGGCCTCATTGCTCAATGCTCCACAGAGAGTTTGTGTGGATTCAGCGGTGGGATTAGTTGAAGCTACGACCAGGATTTATCTTAAACCAGCTGCTTAGCATTGGAGGTGTGTGAAAACCTCAAACTGTGCTGGAATGTTAAAAGACAGGTCCTCCGCAGTCAGTCCCGAGCTGGTGTTTGCGTCTGAACACGGCTTTTTTTTAATGAAACTGCTGCCGAAGTGCCAGACGGATGCTCCATCACCTTGATATTTCCTGTTTTTTTTTTTTACGTCTGACCCAGCTTGTTGTTATTTACCCCGCTCTTGTTTGTGTGTTGTCAACAGATGAAGCCGCAGGTTTCGGGCCAGTGTTTGAGGAGCAGCCGGTGGACACCATCTACCCCGAGGAGTCGCCCGAGGCCAAAATCATCCTAAACTGCCGCGCTCGGGCCAATCCACCTGCCACATACAAGTAACATATGTTCCCCATAAAGTCATTACTACCCACCGGGCATTCTGCATGCCTCCCATCTTTGGCCATCTCTCGGGCTCTACCTATGGGCTCTATTCATAGTGTTTCATGCTACATCCATAGTACAATGTTTTCATTTGAAAGCAGCGTTTTCAAACTAAACAATCTTTGTCCATTTGAGCTCCGTATCAGTTTCATTCCCCGTCCAAGATCACACGCCTGAAATCGCGTATCACAAGACCTCTCACATACTGTGGGCATACGCGTGTTTGTGTAAACAGGTTCCTCAAATATTATAGTAGCTCGTCTCCTGTAAACATTTGTAATGTTGTAAAATGCAGAATTTAACTTAACAACAGCTGTTAGCAAAAACAACAAGGGTCAGCAATCCTTGTAATTGATTATCCATGTTGCATTCTACACTGGTTGCAGAGGTTAATGCTTACTGGATGCCTTCGGAAAGGGGGTCATGTAATAGGATCCTGATAAATCAGCGAAGGCTACGTCCGGACTGAAATTACCCAATCAGTGTCTTTGTCATAATTTCCAAACTTCTCCTTGTCTGCCCTTACAAACGTGAAATGCATGAGTTTTCAAACTTCTCAGTTTTAGGGGCTGTAAAACTCTGGAGTAGTTTGAACACCAGGTGTATCCGTAGCATTTTCAAACAGAAAAGTAGTAGTATGGATGTCTGCCTCTGAATGACAAGGTCACAAGGATGTTTATCTTTAACTCAGTAGCAATTCTAAGGTTTACTAAGAGTGTGTGTGTGTTAGTGTGTGTGTGTGTGTGTGAGTGCAGTAGAGGAACACACCATACATTTTTTAAATTGTCCCTGCATGAGCTGCACAAGTCGTCTTATTATACACAGATGTTTGTTTTTTTTCACACAAAAATAATTTAAATGCTAAAATACGTTGCACCAGGAGAACCTTATAACAGATAAGTTGTTCCTGCAGCTGCAGCACAGCCAGCACTGCCATCGCATCTCCGCCTCATTCTGCAGCTCAGACTTTTAAAGATGATCCATTTCAATTTAGATGTAAATGTATGTAAATGACATTGCTCTGCGTCCTCCAAATCAGTTTCACTATCAAGACAGCCCAGAATTAGATTTCAGAGGAAAAAGAATTAACTTCCACCACCACTGGTATCGAGTATTTAAGATGTTTCAACTACAGTTCACCTAGTTATGCCTTTTGAAACATGAAATTTGTAATTGCCTTTATATAGAACTATTACCAGTTTATGGATCTTGGTGAATCCTTACAGTGTGCACAGAGGTGTCTTGCAAGAAAGATTAACTGTAATGCTGAATAGTCAGAAACCTCATGCAATTAAGTGCACTTACCTTCTTCGGTCTGGACTTTCAGAGTTTTCTTTTTAGTCTGAACCAAAATAACAGGTATGGATCATTTGCAGTGTGAAAACACTTTTTTGAACAGTTCAGACTAATTGCACGATGTTGAGACAGTAACAGTGGAAGAAACAGAAGCGGCTCACAGGATTGCCTGTAGAGTTTCCCTCTGATTATATTATGTTTGAACGATGAGGACGTTCATTTGATGCATTCGAACTATAGTGTTGAGTACTGCATCTGAAGTTGGAATTGCCGGTAATAGTGATACCATTGTGTTAATGAAATTAACGAAATGAACCGGTTCATTCTTTTACTCCTTTCCAAACTGGCGAATTGACAAAACACCAACATCAGACGCCCGCCTGTCTACAAACCAATCTATGCCAAGTATAGGTAGACACAACCCACGTCCTTAATGACGACAGGATGTACATATGTGATTTAAAAAAATCTTAAGTGCCCTCTCTGAATTGCTATCTGAAACCAAAGCTTACTGGATCACATGTAAATAATGAAACAAAAATATGAAGCTTGGTTAAATTATTTATATTTTATTTATTATTATTATTCTCCATATCATACACTGACACTGACTGCTTATGCTAACTCCCAATTGTTTTCCCTGTAGATGGAGGCTTAACAACTTGCACATTGATCTGAATGAAGAGGGCAGCCTCTACAGTTTAGCGGGAGGCAACCTGGTCATCAACAACCCACTCAAAACCAAACACGAAGGGGATTACTCCTGCATGGCTTCCAACATGTTCGGCACGGTCGTCAGCCGAAAGGGCTCGGTCCAGTTCGGATGTAAGTGCCTCAGATTTGAACCCCCACATTTAGGCTGCAGTCATGTAGTAGCATGCAGACCTGCCCCGCAGCTGTACTTTCATGCATATTAAGTGCACAGAAACTTCAAGGGCAACTGGGAAAAGTCATGAGCGGTGTGGAACGTTCAATTTGTGAATGATTCGACTTCAGTTCATGTCAGTGTAGCAAATGTACTTGAATGAACTTTATACAACTTTTGAACTTTTGTTAATGTTTTATGGAAATTAGCTGAAGGAGATACTCAAACGTAAATATGTGATGGTAGATTCTGAGGGGATCTTGAGTCTGAAACTTGTCTCGCAGCTCATTCTCATCTCTGTTCTCTCAGACCTGGATCTTTTCTCGTCAGAGGAGAGGGAGACGGTGAAAGTCAAAGAGGGACAGGGGGCAGTGCTGCTCTGCGCTCCCCCGCCACATCATCCAGGTACAGCATGTTGTGCAACTGCTTCCTATAATGTTCGACCTTCCTCATTGAGCAGCTTGAACATCTGAGTGATAAACATGTGGATGGAATAGCAGTGAAGTAGGTAGCACTGGGTTCCCTCCTAGATGCTGCAGTCCACAGCCATGTGAGTCAGGTGGCCTGAAGACTGTACATTTCCCATTGTACATGGTTTTCACACTATAGATGTCTTATGCTGCACAAATGACAATTTGAGTTATCTGTTCTTCTAGCTGTGGATGTGCTGTTTCCATAGATGTGCAGGAATGTATATTGCAGTCAAAAATGTAACAGTAGCGAAAAAGACAAACGAACAAAAAATGCCAAGAAACTGCTTGGAGTTCTGAGGGTTAAAAAGTAAAAATAAAAAACCTCAGATTGAATCATCCAAACCTTATGCTTTAACAAGCCTTAAATACCTTAAAATATTATGTACTATCTTAGAAAAGTTTAGTTTAGGTCTTAAATATGTTTAGGTAGGTCTTAAATATGCTAACGTTAGTTTAAAGGTTCAGTGTGTAGATTTTAGTGACATCTAGTGGTGAGGTTGTATGTTGCAGTTAAACTCTATTAGATGTTATAATTTGATTGAGACGTATACATGTCTACAGAATGAGACTAAGGTCGGAATACTCCACGTCTTAATTTGATTATTTCTTACTCCGAGTATGACCTTATTTGGGTTAAGGTCATCAGAAAAAGCTGTGTACATGACTGTGTCTTATTCAGACTTTTATTTTAATCAGGTTAATATCAGAATGTAGGCGTTAAGGTTTTTATCCGACTCATGAATCAAACTCCTGAAATTCTGAAATGACCCATGGAAATGTTGTCCTCCTGGTGGTTTGGGATGGAATTGCCGTTTTTATTTTCCTCCGATGTATATTGCCATTCCTGTAAATATTTATTTTCACTTATGGCAATAAGATACAAGAGTTCAAAATGAATCATTTATTTTCATATTGAGTTTTTCATCACAAAGCTGGTTCTCTGATATCTTTTCTATTACTGGTCTGTTAGTGAACTCATTTAATTATTTTTCCAGCTTTTCACACTTTAAACATTGTTACATAAAACTTACTCTTCTTACCATTAACATTCCCATTTTTTAAGCCACAGCCATCTTAAAGCTGTACACATATTTAAATTTTCATGCTGATGCAAATCCGTTTAACACAACAGTCTGAGAGCATTGTTAAGTAATTCTCCACAGCATCAGAATTATCTCAGCAAGCCCATGTGCCTACACTCGCTCTCCATTATGCCTCTCAGCCAGCAGAATTATACGATTCCATCTGAAAGGTCAATAGATGCTTGAATAATAAATTTCTCTCAGCTACAAAGAATGGTGCTATTTTTATTTTGCATCTGCTGAGATTATTCCAATTGAAACAGCTCTCTTCTCCAACCTCCGTGGCTCTTTCCAAAGCTGTTGCGGTGTGTCCACAGTCTTGATTGACAGTGTGTCTCTCTCCCCGCAGCCGAGCTGTCGTTCCGATGGATCCTCAATGAATTCCCCACCTTCATCCCGCTGGACCAGCGGCGCTTTGTCTCCCAGTCCAACGGGAACCTATACATCTCCAAGGTGGACTCGTCAGACACCGGCAACTACTCCTGCATCGCGTCCAGCACGTCCATCTCCAAGAGCGTGTTCTCCAACTACATCCCTCTAGTGCCCCAGGCTGAACGTTAGTACCTTACTTCCTACCATTGTCTTTCCACTTGCTTGTTTCTGACCTGAACGTGAATGAGGATCACAGTGAAGCAGTGGTTTCTGGTTTCATCAGTTTAACAGCCATTGATTTTATATGATGCACATAAAAGCCCAAATCCAAATCAAGGTTGGTTTAATTATCTTGTACCAGATTGATGACAGAATGATACTTGAGCTGCAATAACATGTATAATGTGCTGTATTAATGCAGTGTGTAGGATGTACTGTGTTTCAATTTATAAAATGAACTCAAGCCCAGTCCAACTATAAAACACAACATTGATATTAACTCACTATAAGCTAAACACTGCATTGATTTTTTTTTTACTCCCAGGCTCTAAGTGCATGTAAAGACAGAGACAGCGTTTGTTTTAAAGAACGAACTGGAACATTAACAGCCTCAGAGACCAGAAACTAAAACTTTGTGCTTTATGATTGTTAACACATAAATGTTGTGTTTACAGAAACTAGTGTAATATTTACTATGAGAAAACGAGGCAGCAGCTATTTTTAACAATCTCCCCGGGGACCTTGCATCAGATGCTTATTTTCATCGTCATTGAGCTTGAAGACAGTTTTACCTGTGGCAAGTGCATCTTTAGTAGTAGAACACAAAAGAAAACAAACTAGAGTGTCGTGTGTCTGAGCCGAGCAGTTGTTCAGGCTTTCTCATGCATGGGAGTATTATGGGATGCCTTTTGGGTATGAAGCGACCTGTATTTCAAGTTTTTACTAGTTTTTGTGTCCGTGTGTGTGAGGGACTGTATAGTTTTGCATTTTGCCAAGGGCTTTTGAGTGTGATTGCATTTGTCATAATGAGTTATGTATAATATTTACATGAACTTAATATTACAGTATATGACCCTATCTTTTTTGCTGTATCTTATGTGTTCAGATTAGGGTTTAAGCATATACACATTAGTTGGCTTTAGAGAGCAGGAAAAGTGCTTATGCTTTTATTGCTGACTTTTAGGGACCGTAATGCTGTGTGATCTTTAAATAGCTTCCTTTAATTCAAAAAAATGTATGTGAACGACACAGGAAACATTAAGCTTACATTTTATCGTTGGCCCCTTTTTCCTGTTTTCTGTCTAAAATGGAAGCCATCTGACACTGAAAAATCTCTGGTTCGTGAAGTGAACTGTGTTCATCATCACCTGCTGTGGTAACTGTCATCTTCAGTACACAATTTACAGAGAGGTTGAGATGCCAGGAAATCAAAGACACTCCTGGAAACGACACAGTTTGTTTCCAAGTCTGGACTCACCCACTTACACCCCACAGACAGAATCAACTTTACAGGTTATGACTAAACATGCCCACTGAGACTGCAAGAAACAAACACAGTGCACACAGTCTCTAGGACAACACCCCGATGACCCGTGCTATTTTCATAGCACTGTTTGTTTCAGGATTAGCAGCTAGAAGTGGGAGCCTGAGTTATAATACAAATATAATGTTGTTATTCCTCTCAGGTCCCATCAGGAAGTACCCTGCTGACCTGAATGTCAAGTTCCCAGACACCACAGCTCTGGTCGGGCAGAATATCACCTTGGAGTGCTTCGCTTTGGGAAAGTAAGAGAAATGAACAAGTCTATTCTTCTCTCTCAGTAATACAACTACGAGGAAATGTTTCTCTGTTATAAGTTTATTTAAATGATTTGTTAGACACTGTCTTTTCTCATGAATGTTGTGAAAATAACCCCGGTTTTATGTCTTCTGTCACACTTGACATCTATTGCCCCTCTGTCCGTCGTGGGAGAGGGATCCCCAGAGGAAAATTCTTTGGCTCAGAACGGTCTTTACATGCGACTCTCCCTGAGATTGTTTTTGGTAGTTTTTCCTCACTCTAGTCGAGACACAGCAGGATGTTAAGCCCTCTGCGGCAAATTGTGATTTGTGAATATGGGATATACAAATAAAATTGTATTGATTTATTGATTGATTTAAATGATGCAGCATATATACAGATTATTGACAACTTCAAGATAATATTTGAAATAATCAGAATTTTATCAATCTGTTAAAAAAACATATTTGTTCCTTCTTTTTAATAATGACATCAACAGTAGCTAACCCACTTTTAGAATCGCCGCGTTCTCACTGAGCTAAAAGATTTAAAGTCTCGGAGTGCTGATGACTGGAGTGCAGTGATGCAGAAGTATCACAAGAATCATGCCTTATTATGTGTTGTCTCTTTTTCCTTTGTCCTTCTCAGCCCCGTGCCTGAGATCCACTGGAAAAAGTTGGAGGGGCCCATGCCGCCCAATCATGAGAAGGCGGGGGCTCATCTGCACCTGTACAATGTGCAGTTTGAAGATGGCGGCACGTATCGGTGCGAGGCGGTGAACTCGAGAGGAAAAGACTACCACACTGCACGTTTGTCTGTAGAAGGTAAGACATTGAAAATCTGAGTTTGATAAAAGTCTTATTCAGCCTGATTAATTCTCTGTGAGGCTTTCTGTGTGGATTTGACTCCCCAGCCTTATTTTCTTATCACTACCTACTACTTTTTCCTCAGTATTTTCTTTTTTTAGAACTGACGCCTACTTTAATTCCGTGAATATCACCCCATGTCATATATTATGCAGCGGCTTTGTAGTTTTCTCACTCTAACTCTTGACTTTCCTCATTTGCAGCTTTCCCTGAGTGGGTAGAGCACATCAGCAGCACAGAGAACGACCTCAATAGCGAGTACACCATGTCCTGCGAAGCCAGCGGCAAACCCAAACCACACATCCACTGGCTGAAAGACGGAGAACCGGTAATATTCAAACTCATAGATCTTTATTTTCCTATAATGGACTAATTTAGCTTCAGCTATAAAAAAAACTCTGAGCTCCCTCTGCAACTTGGTCTGTTAAGAACCCGTGTGCATCTCAGGGTTGTTACAGTCGCACGGGGGTGACAGGAAGCTGGCACTGTGGGTACGCATGGTGTCAGGAGAAAGTATCTGTTGTCATTGAGCCGGTGCCAGCATGGGCTGTGTATCGCTCCATACAAACAACTTGTCATCAGGACAGAAAAACACCCGAGAAAGTTGCAGCTGGTGACAGCAGAGTGGAGGAGGGGGATGCTGCTGGATACATCATTAGGTATTAATGAGACCCCCTCCCAGTCCAACTAATCCTCATCTGTAGCTCTGTGCATGTCAACAATCAACTGTTTGATTTTCGTAAACTGCTGGGAAACGGCGAAAATGTAGAATGATGATTTTTTTTTTCCTAAATGTTCCACTCTGGTTGTTTTCCACAGCTCGACAGGAAAGAGATGCAGTTCAGCAGCCTGATGTTTGACGACTCGGGGATGTACCAGTGCATAGCACAGAATCACCACGGAGTCATATATGCCAACGCCGAGCTGCGTGTGTTTGGTGAGTCAAACTTCGGCTGCCGCTGCCGCACAAATGGCTGCGTCAGAGACTTCAAAAGGTCACGTCTCATTAGGACTTTTACAAAACTGGCTTTGGTCATTCAAAGTAGCGTGCACTAACTCACTTCTCCGAATGTAAAATGTGTCATAAATCTATGCAAGCCTCCAGTCAATGCATATTCTACTGAGCTTGTGATGAATAATCTATAATACTGTCCTGTCTCAGCCTGTGCTCCCACGTTTGAACACAACCCAGTGAAGAGAGTCCTGGTGGCCAAAAACGGCCGGGTGGTGATCGAGTGTCGACCAAAAGCTGCTCCAAAGCCGAACTTCGCCTGGAGCAGAGACACGGAGCTGATCTCCAACTCTACCAGGTGATCAGTCTCTTTATATGGTGGCACTCTTCCTTTTCCATCCATCCCTCAATCCATCCATCTATTGTCTTGCACTTGAGCTCGGGTCGCGGAGGTGGTCGGCCAAGTGGGGTATTCCAGACATCCCAGTCCCTTGACCTTGACCCATGGAGCTTGGTCGGGCCCGGTCGAGCATATTGTCATAATATGAGGCTGGTCTGTCAGTTTTTCTAGTTTTTAATGCAAATATCAAAAGTTTGTCTGCATCTGTGAGACACATCTGGGTCATATTAACACAACGCCACGTGTCTGAGCACTGACTACTGGTGAGACACATACAGTAGTGATTTTGGGGATCTCTATAAGCCGTAGATCTCCTGTGCACTCAGTCTTTAGGGTTGTTGCTTCGTCAGTGACGTGCGCTGCTCTGCTGTCAGCGGCTGACATTAAGCTCATTCCGCAGCTCGTCAGCCTGGTCAGACTGGATGTGTAAAAACCCCCTGTCTCGTGCTCCTCGCTGAAATAGAAGCAGAAGCCTAATCTGGGAGCTCCGAGACCCCCCAACCCCTCACATACCCCCATTCACCACGGTGGGACTCGCACAGAGGAGGAGCAGCAGCCAAATTACTATGCAGCATATGCCTCCTAATGCTGTCTATGGCTGCTGTTTGCGTGAGAGTGTATGTGGCGGCGGGGCAGCTGGCGCGACGCTGTTTGTCATGCATGAATATGAAATATGCAGAGAAGAGAAATGAATCAAACATCGCCTCCGCCTTTAGCACATTTTAATGTTGCCTCTCGCTGAGTAGTTTCAACTTCTTCTACTTTTTTTTATATTTCTTAGAAAACCATACATCTGTTGGAGAACTGGCAGAGCGCTTTCACCAATTTTCATCATCCACACATCCACAGAATAACATGCGCTGGACTTTTGACCCTCGTATTGTGCTGAATATTTAATACCGTATAGTTCTTTTTCTCCTCGGCGTGTGAGGAATTAATCCTGGTCTCTCCTCAGGGTGTTCATCTGGGAGGACGGGAGCCTGGAGATCCTCAACGTGACGCGGGCAGATGAAGGCAGGTACACCTGTTTCGCCGAGAACGACCGGGGCAAGGCCAACAGCACGGGCGCTCTGCTGGTTACAGGCAAGTTCCAGCTAATGAACAGCTCTTAATTAATAACTCTCTCCGTGCCTCTTTTTAAAATCTTTCTTTCAAGGGGGACTGATGTCGGCCTTGCCTGGCTATCATTCCTGTGCCGACCTCCAAATGTCTGCTGTTGAATTGTGTGGCTCTGATCAGAGTGACAGTCTACAGGCTACTGGTGGATATTTAGTCGTTCCCCAAGGGCAGAGGGGAGGGGAGGGGATCGCTTTAGATCAGATGTGATGAGACAAGGACTCAGACTTCACCCTGCTCAGTGAAAAACGAGACGAGAAGATGAGTTATGAACATGTTGACATAGTTTTATTGAAAGTACAAATAATAACACTGGCTGCGGGGTTCTTTTTCTTGTCAGTTATTCAGACGCGTACAATCTCAGCTGTCAAACATTTTTAGGCTTTTACGGTTGATGTCTGGATAGGGATGGAAGTGCAGCTCTTTTCTGCCCTCTACTGGGCATTTGTATGTATTGGGTAGTTATATCAATTTTATAGAAACAGCACATACTTCACTAATCTGGTGGCCCATGCATTGATCTGTCGTCACTGGCATGTTGATGTCTGAATGCTGCTGCTGAGTTTGTTTTTAGTTTTTTTGTGATTGGTAGACTGCAAAATTAATTTGCCCTTATGGAATAGATAAAGTTATTTGAATTTAATAGATCTCTCCACTAAATTACTGCTCTATGTTCCTTTTTTTCATATGAGCTGTTTTCCTGTAACTTCATTTTGCAGTTAAACAAATTTCTCGCCTCATCACTACTTTTTTTTTTTAAAAGAAGGATTTATTACTTTTGGCCAGTGCTATGTAATAGTGAGAATTAGAGGTTATTATAAATTTTTTTTTACATTCTTTTACCCCTTCCTCCCCCTTTTGGTCCCACATTAACTTAGAAACTTACTAAGAAACAATACAACATGTTAATTGAAGTAAAAAATAGATAAAGAAATATTATCATATAAATCAATATGAATGAATGAATGAATGAAAATTCTAGAATCTATGAAATAACAAACAAAATATAGACATTGAAATGAAATAATCATATGATAATAGAACTTTAATAATTAATAATAAAATTACCCCCAAAAAATTAAAATAGTACTTGGAAAATTGAAAAAATTGAAAATTATTTGAAGCCCAATGTTAAATCAATGATGACAGCAGATACAAAAAAAATAAGACAGCAAATGATTTCAACAAACATGTATTAAAAGAAACGACAGAGCAAACCTCGAAGTCAGTGTCTCATTTGTCCTGTAGCATCTTTCATTTTGCTATTGAATCAACCCTAGTAGCCCACACAGACTCAAACTTTGCACATGTGCCACTTGACTTTTCTCCAGCTGTAAGAACATCATGAGGTCTTTGAGCGACAAAGAGGCTTTAGGAGCAAACGGTGACTTCCAGTCCAACAATATTCTTCTTCTACATAGAAGAAGAATAAGGATGCAAAGGCAATGCTACACAAGGATTCTCTCCTTATTGTTTGATGTCCTGCTAATACTCCAAGGATGGACGTTTTTTGCACATGGTGTCAGCACGATGTTTAAAACCTCTGTGAGATGTTGTCCAGCAATCATGTACAGGAGGACAGGACCGAAACACGCGTCGTGTTTCTCCCTCATCGTCACTGATCTCCTCCTACTTTTTTCCTCAGAGTCCACAAAGATCACCTTGGCGCCGTCCAACGCTGACGTTAAAGTGGGTGAGAACACCTTGATGCAGTGCGCCGCGTCGCACGACTCCTCCCTGGACATCACCTTCATCTGGTCGCTGGACGGCCGCGTTATTGACCTGCACAAGGAGAGCCAGCACTATGAACGCACACCGGTAAGACGTCATATCGGTCAGTTAGGAGAAATCATGTACCCGCCTCTTTTCCCCTCAATGTCGCCGCTCCTGCCCGGAGTTCATCCACGTTAAGTCATATTTGAGGTTTTGGTTGATGTCGGAAAAGGAAAAGTATGTCCTGCGGTCAATGGATAGATCTCTAAAAGCCAATTTCACATTCCTCCTCTAAATGGATTGTATATCAGTTTAATAACCAATTTCCTCGAACATCCATTATCGTTGACGTGACCTGCTCTCTCTCTCGTAGAGCAGCTCTGACCATAAACCGGTGGTTAGCATTTCTTATTTGTCACTCTGCCCGCTCAGCAAACACCATATTATGATTATGATTGATGATCCCCCTGTTTTTGTACACAAGGACTTTCCCCTTTAGCCAAACCAGTTTGAGCCTCAAATGGGGAGTTGAATGCAGTCATGTAATAATGTACGTTTATGTGATGGTTTTTACCTTTTCTTTAGTGAAAGTGCTGTCCGGAGCAAACACTGTGTGCGGAGTCTGACATTTCTTCACAGAAAAAGAGACGATAGCCCTTTAGCTGCAGCTCATATCCAGCTCCCTCTAATTGGCTGCTTAATGTTGATATCTCAGTCTCTCTGATGTTGCAGGTGTCTGAAATAATGATGTCCTGTTCCATATTTCAAGATGAGTTTCAGGCTGTGTGAGAAAACTAATCTGATGTGATCATTCCCTGTTTTCAGGCTCACAGTAGAAACACTCGTGATGTAGCCTCGTCTGCTTAATTAACTGTTGGATATTTGGTTGTTTTCTGCAGAACGGGAGCTCGAACGGCGAGCTGCTGATTAGAAACGCCCAGCTGAAGCACGCCGGACGATACAGCTGCACTGCGCAGACCCCCGTCGACAACATTACCGCCTCTGCCCACCTGGTTGTCAGGGGTGAGTCTTGATTGGTGCAATTCTATAAATATTCATCTACAGCCATATGCACATGAAAACATATCTTCTCAGTTGAATCTGACACAGTGGGCTCCTACATGAACACATGATTTTCTGCCGGAATTAAAATTGGTTATTTTCTATATTTAGCTTTTTACTCACACACACACACCCAATGAAGCAGATTAGTTTAGGTGCCAAACTGTAAAATGATACCTCAGAATATTTAGATGTGTTTCTTTTACATTGTTCTTTATTCATGGGGTGGCCACTCTGGTTTGCAGCGTTGCCTCCCACAAGAAGGTTCCTGGTTTAAATCCCGGTTTGGCCGGGGCCTGTCTGTGTGGACAGCCTGTCAGACCTGGTATTAACAACTCAGACCACATTAGGAGGTGGTCTTGGACGTAAGTGAACGCAAATCCATTTTGGGTCACGTATGAAGGACCAACTACTGACTTCCACTGACCCCTGATACACTTTTCAGTGTGCATACTATGGCGCATGCATTGATTTGTTTGTGGCCGCTGCTACGGTGACATCGGAAACATCTGTAAACTCAGACTGGATAAAAACAACATCATTTGGTCTTTGTGAACAGAAATTACCTACGTGACTATTTGGAGGAGGAGTGGTCACAATTTAATGTTCCAGAGATATACTTTATAGATTTGAGGCCAAGTTTCCGGGGTGAAACACACGACACATGACTTTTAAATAATTCCACGGTGCGTCAGACAAATATTCCTGAATTACTCATTAAAAACTTCTCCAGCTGTTATCATCAGGCCATTATATGCAGCTGGAAATTGCATTATTGTTTGTGCGCGTGTGTGCATGTGTGTTTGTGCGTGCGTGCGTGTGTGAAAAAAAGTGGCAGAGAGCGACAGCACAAATACTGTAAGTTCGACAGTGCATGTTTGAAGAGGAGTAAATCTCTCCAGAGGAACCAGACCGTGGCCTGTTTTGTTGGATAATCTGTCAACCCCGAGACACCACATGAGGGAAATAGAGAGAGAGAGAGAGAGAGAGAGAGAGAGAGAGAGAGAGAGAGAGAGAGAGAGAGAGAGAGCTATATAGAGAGAGAGAGAGAGAGGGAGAGAGAGAGAGAGAGAGAGAGAGCGAGAGAGAGAGAGAGAGAGAGAGAGAGAGAGAGAGAGAGAGAGGTCTGGAAAAGCTATGGAGGGAAATATCTTGTGTCTTTGTGCCGGAGCCACAGACACAACTATCTACCACTACCACCCAGAAAAGGTCAGACTAACTTTTCAGGCTGTCTGCATTTGATGATCGATTAAACACCAATAAAAGGCTGCTACAGCCTTCTGCTGGTGCCTGACCTGTGTTGGTACATTGCAAATTATCTCATATTTGTCACAAAGTGGTGTGAGCTTTAAAAAGAAACTGAAAAGTTTTTGCATTATGTTTTTTCTCTGTGAGCTGATAACAAACCGCCGCTGCTGCTGGGGCTGCATTGTTACACACAGTTGTGGACCTGATTATACCCAACAGAACAAGCAGAGCTGCTGTGCCACAGAGACGTGTGATGAATTGAGTGTCAGCTTCCATTCATCTTCATTATAACAAAATCTTTTTATTGAGTAGAGGGTTTAGAGGCATACAGAGGTTTTAGTCCTCCTGCAGTGGCCGGGGGTTCGATTCCGACCCGGCCCTTTGCTGTGTGTCTTCCATGCTCCCCCCCCCCCCAAGTGCGAACATGTTGGACTTTGCTCAGTGCAGAATGATTCTTCATTTTCTGACAACTGCACTAGAAAAGAAGACAAAGAAAGGACAGTTTTTTAAGGTGCAGTTCAACTCATGGCTGTAATTCTTACTATCCTATCAATAAAGGTGAAAATGCCCCCACCCCCCTCAAAAAAACAAGTTAGATATGTTTTAAACAGAGTAGAGAGTGTTGGTACACGTATAACGCGTTGCAATGAGTCTAAAATGTGTGGGACATATCTCTCACCACAGTAATTTGAAAGGGAGTGCTGTTGATTTCAGCACTTGTTCTTCCAGCCACATACAGATATCCTCACGCACCAAATCAACACAGCCACACTTCCGCAGCGCTCTGTCTGTCATTTCACCTCCTGGATGATTCATCATTTGATACCCCACCCCTCCGACTCCTGCTGACTGAGAGCTTGCCTTACAGCCCCCCCTCGCTCCTCGAAACAGGCCCGGTGTTGGCGGACAAAGGCTGTCTTCAGATAGGAACCCAGGAAGCGTAGCAGTGATCTGGTTCGCCAGTGATCCTTGTTGTGCCCTGGCTGTGCTGCCTACGC
This sequence comes from Hippoglossus hippoglossus, assembly GCF_009819705.1. Classification (NCBI taxonomy): domain Eukaryota; kingdom Metazoa; phylum Chordata; class Actinopteri; order Pleuronectiformes; family Pleuronectidae; genus Hippoglossus; species Hippoglossus hippoglossus. The sequence continues at coordinate 18,064,328 of NC_047156.1, forward strand.
CGCCCCTGCTCTCAGAAGCAGGTGCTGACAGATGGCCAGGTGAAGGCGCAGTGGCCAACTCTGTGACGTGTGTCTCCACCCCCCCCCCCCCCCCCCCCCCCCCCCCCCCGAGTGGAACCGAAAGCACAGGATGGCCGTGGGCCGCTCCTAATGGAGAGCCAAGTGCCAGCAGTCCACGGCGCAGCGAGGGAGGGATGAAAGATGGCTATTTATCAGAGTAAATGAGGAAGCAGATCGGATTCAGGAGATCGTCTCAGCTAAAAACACAGCTCTGCACCTGTAGCTTGTTATTAGTAGGGATTTGTGATAGGGAGAGGAGACGTGTTTTCTCTCCATATGATGGTTGAGTGTGTGTTTTTGTAGCATGATGTTTCAGTCCTGCCTGAACAGTGTTGAAATATGGCCGTGTTAACTTAAGTGCCTGTGAGTCAGGAGAACTTTTCATTAACTTCATTAAATTTGATTGTTGTTGATTGTCATCTTCTATCCGTGTAATTTTAACAATTTGATTTTAATATCATATATGTAGGTGAGAGAAGAGGAATCCCGCACACTGTCCTGTACTTGCCAAAAAACCTTAATGGGCCCTGATGAAGGCCCACAGGACCTAAACGTTGTACACTTAATAACGTTTGTGGAATCCTGCACAGTGTGCAGGATTCCTCTTCTCTCCCCTGCATGTGCTTTTCTTAGCTTTTTTTGAAGGTGTGCATTGGCCTTTTCAGTGTTGTTATCATATATGTGCATTACCTTTTCACAGTTTATATTTATTTTACATTGTACATATTTCTATCTATGTCTTAAACTGGAGTGCTAAGAATTCATCCAGACAAACTTTTGAACAGACATAGAGAATCAGCACAATATTTTGTCCCTTGGGCTGAATCTTAACAAAAACTCGATTTTTCACAAGTTGCTATGCTTTACCCTGCAACTCTTAAAGGAGAGGGGAAGCTTAAGGCCTGTCCAGCTTTGGTTGTCTAATCGCCTTATTTGTCTCATATCCGTGGCTCGGAAAAAATAATCTTGGCTGATTTGTGGGGTTGTGGGTTGGGAGGCTCAACCCAACACAGTCTGGGTTTTCTATTAGACCATTTTATGTTCCAGAGGTAGAACCGAGAGGAGCAGGCGAGAGACCAAGAAAGACACGCTGGATTCAAAAGATCTCGCTTAAGCTTCAGTTTATATATGTTAGCGGGGGTCTGAGCTCTAAGCGCTTTAATCCATCATCTTTGCTGACGTCTGTTAAAGAAGACGGTAAAAAGACCATGTTTAAAAGCTCTGATATGTTTCATATGCATCGTCCTGGAGACTGGTGTTGAATTACAAAGTTGTAACACAGCTCAGGACTTTGGACAAGAATTCCCCTGTGAGCTTACTTAAAGGTCTTTCAAGAAAACTGTACTGTCTTTCTCTTTTTCAACAACTTGTGCGAGTAGCGTGTTCGCAGTTTCCCTGAGGGACAAGTCAAATTGGAAATTCGTTAAATTCCTCCATTCAATCCTGCAGCCACACTGGAGTTCATTTCTGATCACATAACACTAACTCGTCTCTTTCCTTTACCTTAGGTCCCCCAGGGGCCCCAGGTGGGTTGCGAGTGGTGAACAAAACCGACAACAATGTGATGCTGCAGTGGAGCCGAGGAGCAGACAACCACAGCCCCATCTCCAAGTACACCATCCAGTACAGGGATTCCCTCCAGAACGACGTCTGGAAGAACGGCACTACATGTGAGAACTCCATATTTTTATATAGTCAAATAAACACTGGGGCCTTAATGCTGAGTTGACAAAGTGATGCTGCGGACCTACATGGTGCTTAATGTCTCTTAGAAATGTCCTTTACTCACGCTTCAAGGACATAAACATAGGAATGGATTCCAAAAGTGGCACTTAATTATTGATTTAAAGATGCTTTTGACAGAGCAACACGTGCTGTATATGTTTTATCGTATACATAACATGTTCAAGCTGCCGTAACCCTGACATTTTGGCACTGTAAAACTAAATCGTGCATCTCTCTGTAGCTCCTGCGGATGTAGAGGGGAACACAGAGACAGCTACCGTGGTGGATTTGCTCCCCTGGACCGAATATGAGTTCAGGGTGATTGCCACCAACACCCTGGGGACAGGAGATCCGAGCAGCCCGTCGCCCAAAGACACGACCCTGGAAGCAAGTAAGACTGCGTCCCGACTCAAGTCGAGTGCGGTACACAAGATTTGTGGGAGTAACTTGAAAGGTCGCGGAAACGCGGTAGCACAGTCCAGCTTTCCATTCTAATATTTACCCGCCATCATTCTATTATAGCCGTGTTTACTTATGTTACGTAGCGCTGTAGGAATGAGTCAGCAGAAAAGCCACCGTGCTGCACTTCCTACGGCACCAGCGTCCTGCCAAGCTCACCACACAAACCTCTACAAATAGGCACTTTGCTGAAACTGTATACTGATATTCAATTATAAAATGGAAATCACAGGCCTACAGTAACCTCTCTTAAAAAATAATCATCATTGGAGAGCGAGCTTCGAGACTCGAGGCAAAACAAAAAAGAAGCTTAGCCTCTCCGTCCCCCCCCCCCCCCCCCCCGGTGGCAACGTTCCCACATGGACATTAAGGTGTTGCGTTTGGCACGGGGGGGAAGACATTGATATTGTGTTTGCGGAGGAAGGATGTTTCAGTAGCGCTGCCAGGGAGAGGTTACAGCCTGTGTGGGTTGGCGTTGCTTGTGTGGATTCTCGGCATGTGGCCTGAGGGTTTTGCTTTTGCTGTCTCATTGTAGATCCTGTGGTGGCGCCCTCGGACATCGGCGGGGGTGGAGGGACCAGCAGAGAGCTGACCATCACGTGGACGGTAGGTCTGGACTCTCCACAGGGCACAGGGGTAAAACGGTTATGGAAAAGTACAGTGCTGCTGCAACATGCCCAACCAAATTGAGTTACCAGAGGGAAAAACCTGATTCAATTTCTAATAATGATGATTGATAATGAACTTTATTGTTGCTCTTTTAAAAAAGGAAAAAGGAAAAAATTGAATGTCACTCAGTTGAGCTCATTCCTCATACCAAGCTGCACCACATTTCACACACTCAAAGATATCAGTTCCCTTAAGGTGTGAGATTTGTATCATCAAGATCCCTGAATTATTCCCAGGGAATGTTAAAAATATAATCCTGGCTCTGCTGTCTGATCTGGATCCCTTCCAACATTTAATGGGTTCTTTTCTTACTCATACCACATCCTTGCACTAAGTTTTGTGTTAATCCATTCAGTAGCTTTTATGTAATCTTGCTTACAAACAAACAACCCAACCAACAAACAAGTGGACAGACGTGAAAACGTAATCATCCTGCCAGAGGCAACAATAAATCAGAGGACAAAGTTACAAGCAAACATTCAATTCAATCAAAATTGATTTGTATAGCGCCAAAGCACAACATACATTATCTCAAGGCACTTTACATGGTGAGGTCAAGACTTTACCAAAGACACCCAACATTCAGCTGATTAGAACAAGTGAGAGAGAAGTGTGAATGGGACATTGAGTAAGTCTTCCTCAATCAACTTGATTGATTTCAACTGGAAAGGTTTTGCAACATTTTATCTAAGCAGCCAATGACAGCGCTGTAAGTTTGACAATGCAAATAAAAGTTGGAGCAGGAAATTGTAAAAAAAACAAAACAATACGACAAATCAAAGCTATGACGCTTCAAATACAGATTTACAGGAAGCCAAAGATTTCTGTTGCAGCACTGTACATCAACAGATCAGAGACGGGGCAGACAACTGTCAAACCACACGGCGCATGTAGAGGAAATGAAGGATGAGTGCTAAAACAAAACAATCACTATCAACAAACATCAGTAAGTGGACGGAAACGTTATCCTGCACTCTCCTGCTGCAGCCGCTGATAAATAAGCTCTCATGGCTAAATTGCCTTTTGTTTGGCCGCGGCAGAGACGCTCGATTCCAGAGCAGCTGGAGGATGAGGCAGGCGATGTGTTCAGGGGTTAGCGATGCCTAATGCAGGCACGTCTTAGTAGACATATGGCGCTATGATAAAACAAGAGTGCCAGCAGAGGAAATGAGGCAGAAGGAGACATTAGGAGGGTCGAGCCAGCAAAGTGTCCCAACTCCGTGGATATAAATCACAGAATGCAGTGATTTTACTTTGCTGGACTTGGCCCTTTGGGTTCTGCTGTTAATCCGAGTTTATAGCACAAGTGGTTGATGTAGTGGGGTGAAATCTGACAGGATGGACGTAGTCATCGCAGAAACGTCTGTCGGCCTGTATGTGGAACTCGTATCTTGAGAACCGTTCTTCTTATCGCCTTCACCCTTGACATGTGTGTTCTTTATAGCCCAAGGAAGTGCGGTGTTGAATTTGGTGCGTTTTGGGCTCGCGATGAGTTCAGTTGAATAATGAGCCAAACAGCGCCTTGCAGTTAGTGGGGGCGGGGCTTAACAGGCAGTGCGCAGACCATCAAACATGTTTTCTTCCACGTCCTCGAAAAAACTAGCAGTGGCGGCCAATGAGCAGTAATATCAGTCCCATCAGATCCTTTTGATACATTTTATTTCACCATATCGGACTGACACAGACATTCACAGGTGTCGCGGGTGCTGATCTTCATCATGTCAACGACCTTTGTAGAATCACTTCCTCTGCAGCAAGTTGTCTTCAAAGTAAAAGCACAACATCCATTTTGTCGCTGCAACTTTTTATACTGAACAGGATAACGGAGCTTTTATTTTTGAAATGTTGTGAACTTGAGTCAGAAGATTTTTTTATCACACCTTTGAAAAAGCTGTAAATAATCCAAACTTGTAGATAGAAACCACACCTGAACAGTTATGAAGCAAATTCAGTTTTATGAAAAACATTGATTATAAAATCAGTGCAAAAAAAACAGAATCAGGTCGATCGAAGGTCACTAACGGGCACTGCACTTGTTAAGAGTTCCAGGGTTGAGAGTTGTGTTAGATAAAACATGTGACATAAATTGTGATGCTTTCCTTTTCTCATCAGCCGGTGCAGCCACAGTACTACTACGGTTCCAACTTTGGCTACATCGTGGCCTTTAAACCTCAAGATGACGACCAGTGGAGGAGGGTGATAGTGTCCGACCCCCAGGCCAGCCGCTACGTCCACAAAGAGTTGTCCATCGTCCCTTTGACCAAGTTCCAGGTCAAAGTCAAAGCGTTCAACAGCGTAGGAGAGGGACCCTACAGCCTCACAGCCACCATTTCCTCCGGGCAGAATGGTAAGCAGCTCCTTCTCGACACTGAAGCGCAGCGGGCCGAAATAATCTCACAACAGTGTCACAGATCGACCCGATCCTGTTTGTCCTCAGTATCTTGCAGAGAATGGATGAATTCTTCAGTATGCCAACACTCTGCCATTTCAATCTGTCAGTGTCAGCTACTTATCACCACCGGGGTTTTCAATGGGAGTAGGAGCCATTTAATAGCAGCTCTCGTGTATAGTTGTGAGGAATTTTAATTCCCCCTTGAAAAGTGAACCCATCTTATCCTCTTTCTCTTTCCTTGCGGGGGGATTATCAGGATCTATGTAGCATGAACCAGAAAGCTGATAATTCGCCCAAGGATGCAAAGCATTTAGCCTATTTATTAACTTCCACTGACAGACAGTTAAGATAACCACTGGCACCCCAGACGTGATGGGCTGTGCCCCGTTGCCATGGTATCGCACTCTGGGAACGCTTGAGCGTGTATGATTCTGTAGCTAAGCCTGCAAAGCATGCGTGTGTGACTGTTTTAATTTGTGTGCATACTTGTTTGTGTATTTCTGTTTTAAACACAATGACAGTATGTGAAGGTTCAAGGCTCAGTGCGACAATCTGACATTCAAGGACAGTTTCACACAGTGTGTAACCATTATTCACGGAATAGTGCACGATGGCCTAGTGAGGAATGTGGGCCAAGATGGATTTCTCTCGCTTCACTTGTTCCTTACTGTGATTAATTCACGTTACATAAAATGATGCACAAGCACCACTGACTAAAAATGACATTCATAAAGCCAATAGACACAAAGCAGGAAGTGCCAGATAGTTTATGGTCAAAGTAATGGATCCATTAGTTTGTGTGGTGCACAGGTCGATATCTGACTAAACATATTCATGCATTTACAATATGCTGCGTTTGAGTTTTATCTGTGCAATGCAAGATGAAGGGCAAGTCCTTGAAGTGCTCTCTCAGTAAATAACCTATTAATCACACTGTATTCTGTCTCCTCAGCTCCATCCGAAACTCCTGTGAGCGTCAACAGCAGAGCTCTCTCTGCCACGGAAGCCATTGTGAGGTGGCAGTCGCTCTTACAAAGCAATATAGAGGGATACCAGGTCAGCAATGTTGAACTGATGCATGCTGGGGGGGGGGGGGGGGGGGGGGAATGTCCAATGTGAAAGATGTACCGGAGCCGTTTTCAGACATGTACTCCAGATAATGTCCTGTCATGTCAATTGGGTGCTGACATTTTCTGGAGGTTGCCTTTCACATATGTAGAACGTAGCAGGAGGTCAGACGAGTGCACATCAACAGGAAAGTGTGTTCTGGTGAGGGGGGGCGCCTGGGTAGAACATGCAGGAGGCAGGACATGACGTATTAATTACGCCGCAGAGATCACATGTTTTCAATTGTTGGGCCTCATCAAAAAATCTCAAATCCTGTTGTCTTTCCCAGTAGACATCTTTATCGGCATCTTCTAAGTGTACGACCCCAGAAATATTTGTATTCGTCCACTCCGGACTTAATCCTGCTTGTTTCTTACATACTGTCAGTATACTAGGGGGAGGATAAACTCTGGAGAATGTCCAGAGCAACTGACTTGGACATTTGCAGTCTTACATACAGCCCCTCGGGACAATTTCAGGAGAGAATCCGAAGTTCAGTGCATGTCTGAAAGCAGCTTATGGCTCAAGCTACGGAGCATCCAAAAATATGTTATTGTATCATCCATGAGTAGAACCTTCGTACCTCCTAGTTGCTATAAATTAGCTCTTTTTTTCATTTGAAGTTTTTCTGATTTACTTGCACTTTGCTTTTCATGACATTTGACCTTTCTTCATCACTCCACTATAGTGATCAGTTCTTCTGACACTATCCTACCCATCTCACCTCTGTCCTTGTATGTGCCAGGTGAAGTACTGGAGGAATCTGGAAGACGGCGAGGGTGGGGCTCAGAGGGTGGTGGTGCCCAGCAAGGAGAACCACGCCAAGTTGGAGGGTATGAAGCCCGACTCCGTTTACCTCATTGAGGTCAGGAGCTACAACTCTGCAGGCTTCGGGCCGTCCAGCGAACACATCCAGATCCACACCAAGAAACCCCGTATGTTCTGCCATTTTCATATTAAACAGCAGCATCTGCGGTGAAAACAACATTGTACAGTTCCTACTGCATATGAGTTGCTTGCTCTTCATTTTTGTTTTCTTGTCTTTTACCAGCTCCCAGTCGACCACCAAAAATAACAGGTAAAAAGTTAAAGGGCAATTTAGTAAATATTTCCTGGGACCACGTCGAACCGCTGGATAACGAGGCATCGATAAATGGCTACAAAGTGAGTACAGCTCAACACACACTTAAGTGCAGATGATAATCTCTCTGAAGTGAAACATCAACTGTTGGGAACCTCACATTTCTTATATCTTATCTGTGTATATATAAATCTAGGTGCTGTGCAGGCAGCAGGGTAACTCCACATCCACCCTGTACACAACAACTAGGCGGTACATAGATCTTCCCATGCCTCCAGATGTGACCTATGTGGTGGAGGTCCGGGCGTACACAGAAGGAGGAGACGGGGCTGTGGCACGAATCCGTATCACAGGTAACAGAGACAGCGCTCAGTGAATTTAAATGTGGTTTCATAGGTGGACTCTGAAGCCATCGAGTGGCGTTCTAGTTTATAAGAATGATTCTCTATTTCCTTTCAGTGGTACTTTCTGTTTAATGAACACTTAAATAAGTGGCCGAGTAATAAAATATTATTCCACCTTCACCGAGGTTTAGTTTCACATCAGTCGAATGAAAATGAGGAAAGCCCTCGGTTATCAAATCACATTTTTAAATCCATGGTGCTGAGGTCTCACACTCAGACGGTTCAATCCTGGCCTGTCGTTTGCCAGTGGGATTAGACCAGATTCAGAGTTGGTGGTAGGTTATCATTTGTCACAGCTAGAGGGTTCCCATGGGCCAGAGCGGAGCTGTCACTTCAAGTTTCATACCTTAAACTGGAGGGCTAAGACGGGAAACTTAACAGTTCGTGACCAAAGCCTCGATTGCCCAGTGACTGGATCCTCACTCTGGCCGATGGCCTGATTGTAGGCTGACGGGATAGAAGAGGCCTTAAGCTCCTGTAATTGATCTTGATGAGTAGAGGGAAAACCCCCCCTGTGCTTTTCCATATCCCTTATCGTTCAGTCCAGACCCAACCTGACAGCTTGATTTCACAGACCTGGGAGTTTAAGCCGTGGAGGATTTCAGATGCGGGGGGGGGGCCGACAGATGCAGTGGGCATTTATGGTGAACCCCATACAGATGGGATATAATATCAAACACATGCCATATATGGTCTATAGGTGGTGAGAGTTGGACATACAAGGGAGGAAGCTTTTTCCCTCAAATCCGAATAGGCTTTATAGACCAACTATGAGTGGTGTGCGGATCGATACTCAAATATCAACACTTCTCTTATTAAAAGGTTGATATCTACTTTTGCACAAAGTATCTGTATCTGCAATACCACCCCTGGTTTTACTTGGTATTGGTTAAGAAAAAACAAGTGGAATCGCACATCACTACCAAGTATGTGTACATACATGCATTGGACAATTTAACATAGCTCTCAATGTGCTTAGACATTAATAAACAAACAGCTAGGAATAAGGTTAACAAAAACAGACATATCGGTTATAAGTCATGATAAACGAATGGTAAAAAGAAAGGCGCATATACAGTATTTGACTGTTAACATTCTGTGTCTCTGTGTGCCTCTCAGGTGGCGGTGTGATGGCTGCCCAGTCCCTCAGCATACTTTCCCTGCTCCTGGCGGCCCTCCTCTGCCTGAACCTCTGAATGTAGCGCCATCTTTGTCTTCACTCCTCGTGAAGAAGACTCTTTAAGCTAGACGCCAGTTAAGGACTTTGGGACTTTCCACACTCTCTCGGTTCCACCCTACAACCCGGGACTTCGTATATTCCAACTCTTCCCCTCTGGAATTTGTTTGCGGGAATAGACAGAAATGGAAAAAAAATTGGAAATGGACAAAGACATCCCTTATTTATCCACAAAAAACACCTCTTTGGAGGAGCGTCAAAAGGAGATCTGTCAACTTTTTAAATATGCCTTATATAAACGACTGCACTTATCCTTCACAGTGAGCTGTTTTTAAATGGATCGTGGCTGAATATGTGAGCATTACACTTTACACAGGTTGGCAGTTTAATGTCTATAACATGTTCCAATCTGTCCCACAGTGCATTCCACAGTGAAAGTAAACAAGTAGCTGTGAAGGATAAGTGAACAAGTTTATAAAACTGTCTTTGTCTTTCTTTACTTGCAGTTCAGTGGCATTTTCTTATGTTTTCTTTTCTAAATGAAGCACATACTCTGTTACAGAGATACAGTCAAAGCAAATCTCAGCCTTTTACATACTTGGTTTTTTAACAAGCATCATAGAGAAGAGCTATATATGTCATGCTGAAATAATATATCCAATAATTGATATTGTTTTGCTATCTAATATACTATGGATGTTATGCAGAGAAATAGATTGGTTTGACCTGGAATCAGTGCTTATTTACAAATCACAACATGAACTCGAGACCATATTCACACGGCAGCCATTTTCCTCTGATGTCATGCTCGGGAGTGGGGAAGCTCAAATGCTGTTTAAACAGAATAATGCAGTGTTGCTGCGATCCGTGTTTGAAACCCATATAAACACAGCGAATCTGACAAACTATTTTCATTTCTCAGGTCCTGAACTCATCAGCAGCTGAGTAAACAATACATAGTTCAAATCTGGCTTAAATCATTGTCCCGGAAGTGCATTGATATCTCAGGATTATATTGTCTTTCCCGTTGTATAACATGTGTTAAACAGTGATGTTAGCTAGGAAGTGGTTGAATGCTTACGTTAGCTGTAGATCAAGTGTTGTGTAATCTTGAAATATGGTGCCATGTCCCTCCAGATTTGAACTACCCATTGTCTTTCCGGTTGCTGATCAGTTAGGAAGCGGTGAAATGAAAACAGTTTGTCAGATTCTCTGTGTTTCTGGGACTTATAAAACTTGGATCACAGCAACACAACATTATTCTGTTCGTAACAGGATTAGCCCCTCCCACCCGAATAATGCCGCCAGAGGAAAATGGCTGCTATGTGGCTATGGTCTCTTAAACCACTTTAAAGTTGTGTGCATGTTGACATTGTTACATGAGTAAATTTGAAATGGTTCAGAGGTGTTGGGGAGGGTCAGCACGTGGATCAATATTTGCAAAACTGAATGTAAAGCAAACCACGGGACCGGGTGAACATATCAAACATATTGAACGTGTTCTTATTCTGACTGCTGATTTACCACCTGTAGTTATACGTGTACATCTGTGCAGTGATCAACACCTCAACATCTGGGTCAATGTCGTAACCGATGCTTAAAAAAAACAAAACGCTAAATTAGAAGTACTTTTGTTTTGACTGTATCACGAGGACCTCAGTGGTACAAGCTCGTGCTTTGTAAAGAATGTTGGCTTTTTACATTTTCATGTTGTCTCTCATTTATGGCTTCGTGTGAGAGTCACAGTAGCGACGCTCATGCCCTCCAGTAATTGTGCAATGTCTGATTCATCCGTGGCTAACTTTATATATTTTCCAATAAGACAACTTGCCTAGCTCCTTTAACAGTAAATCTAGTATATTTCATTTTTTTCATTATCTTGTTTTAACAGAAGGTATAAGCGAAGGCATCCATGTCGGCGGAAAGAGCCAAAGGTCATGACATTGTTTTCACTCCATTATTTTAAACTTTTTTTTTTAACAAAGAAATATATGAACATTATCAGCTGTTGTCATTTTTTTGTTCATAATTAATATATGTGTATGTCTTCACAGTTTAAATGTTGATTTCCCTCAACAACAAATGCTGCGTTTTGAATTCCTACGATTCACGTGTTGTGTGACTGATGCTGGCCATGCTTCTACATTGTGACTATATCAACATCCACCACAAAGTGCTTTTGCCGGTCATTTCCTTCATGCGACAAATCGAAACAAAAAAAAAAAGAGTTGCCAAATGCATGAATGCCGACAACCTTGACTGACATTTGGGTCGAGGCGGCGACTCTACGCTCTAACATGCATGACATTGCAGATGAAGTGTACATTACTTTGCAACCAATCGACACCATAGCGACTTCTCAACCTCTGTGCTTCATCTGAAATACATTCCATTACTGAGTGACATCCCTGTATGTCAGCGACAGTAGAGATCTGAGCCTAACACGGGCTTCTTTCATCTCATGTGACGTTTTGGGGTGAGTTTTTAAAGAGAAAAATCTAACTAAAGGAATCTCACTCGTAAAAAAGCTCAGACATGGTCTCTTGCACATGATGGTTGGAATTTGATGGCATCACTGGAGGCAGTGGCAGCGTGTTTGGCTGTTCAGTGCTCCGCTGGACGTGAACGGTACATGTGAGGGCTGAAACTGGAACTTCTCATTGGCTGGATAAGGAACAATAAAAGTGTAGTTAACTATTAAATTGTTCTGCCTTTTTTTCCTTTGTTTCACAGTGAATTTTCTGTCTCACCAGTCTTGGGGAATACTCTTTAAGATTATTATTGACAGTCTAAAGGAGAGTGCAGCTGACTCTGTGAATGCGAGAGTACTTTGGGATGAGTACTGTCGAGTAAGATTTGCAGTTAAGATTCTTTACTTAAGTCAATCTAGCAGTACCACAATATTAAAGTACTAATGATAACCAAACGTTGCAGTTGGAGATGGACTAATGTGTTAAGTTTTAACAACCCTCTCTCCTGGGAACATGTCTGTGGGGGTTTTCTATGGGTACTCCAGTTTCCCATCGTCCCACAGCCTAAAGATATGCAGATTGGGGTGACGATAATTGGGGACTCTAAACTGCCCATTGGTGTAAATGTTATTGTAACGTTTTCCCTATATGTTGGCCCTGCAATAGGCTAGCGACCTGTCCAGGTTGTACTCTACCCCACCTCTCCTCCAAAGTCAGCTGGGATTGGCTCCAGCTCCCCTGCGACGCTCAAAGGCCAAGCTGTACAGTTGATGGATGGATGGATTAATAATGAATAACACCATGATTTATACCTCACAAGATTCACACAGTACTTTGATCCTGTGACTTGTCCCGTTGGAGTTACTTTCTCAAATACAGTTTGAAAGTTTGTTCTGGAATGCATCAAATTGGTAAGCTCCTTATATACTATAAATGCGACATATTCAACTGCATAATAACTTCATATTTCAGATAACTCTCACAGGTAGAAGTATATATACTTATTAACTGCATTATTATTATTAATAGCCTAATTTAGAATATATTTCTTTGAAATGTAATAGACTATAAGTATAAGTCAACATAAAATGGAAATACTCAACCACAGTTAAATTTGAACTGCAAAAACAAAAAATCAAGCCTTAGAAAAAGTTCAATAAAAAGGATTTGTTCTCTCACACAGTGAAACCAGCCTCACGATAAGGTCCATTTATCAGCTGCTCTGGAGCTTTTGGTCACATTAGATGATCTGCATCAACAGGAGGAGAAACACAATAGAAGAAATATTCAGTTCAAATGTAGCTTTTTAATAGTTTCTCATCCATGCTGCCTTAAAAAACTGAGGTTCAAAGGTCACTCTCAACTTTGGAAACTGCGGATGACAAACTAATCTCACCACAATGGCCACGTAGAAGCCGTTTGAAGCATCTAATATCACGTAATAATAATAATAATAATAATAGTACTAATATTATTATTATTATTATTTGTTCAGTTTATTGGCGGGTGGCAACCGACATTAAGGTGCATTACCTTCTTCTTCTTCTTCTTCTTCTTCTTCTTCTTCTTCTTCTTCAAACTTGCTCCTCTCCCTCTTTCCCTTTCTCCTCCTGCCTGGCCCACCAGTAGTTGCAACCAACGTCAATTAACCGAACAAAGAAGTAGAAGAAGATTTATATGTCACCTTTCAAAAACAGCAGATAAAATAATTCATAATTTAGGAGTAATGGTAGAGGAATAAAAGAATCAAAAGTAATAGCTAAAAAAACAATTAAATAAAAGCCATTCAGTAAAAGTAAGTTTTGACCATCAGCTGAAAGTCGTTCATGACCAGAAAAGGACGAGTGATTTAGGCGACTGTGGGTCAGTGGGAGTTCACCAGTGGAGGTTCAGAAGAGATTCCATGAGCTCAGCCTGAAATACTGATGTTACTGAAAGATTAAAGCAGAGACCACAGCAGAATATTTCCTTCTACAGCACGATCATACTTTTACTTTTAACGCTCCAAAGAAAATTCGTTGGGGTTAGAAGCAGCGTTATCAAACTCAGACAGACCCTCCACTGGGATGTGGGATAGCTGCGGGTCTCAGGTGCTTTTCCGCTCTTAGGGGGGATTTGAATAAAAAATCACTTGTGTCCTTTCGCTGCCGTGGGATTAAAGTATCTTTTTACGCTCCTCGAACTTCAGACTGGTTATGTGTGAAATGTTCGTAGCTGCGTTTCAGCTCTCGCATATCAAACATGAGAAACTAGAGCATCACAGATGATTTATGAGCCCCTTCCATTATAAACTCAAGCGCCCTTGTTTTGGAGGAGAAAGCTATTCTTTACCGAAGCCAGAACCAAATGTATCACAGATAGTGTTTCAATCTGTCCTCCATTACAGATAAGGCCGACTCTTGGCTAGTTTTTTCAATGCCGAAACAGCTGTTGGAGTTTTGTCTTTCTTTCAGGTATCCAGCAGACGAAGGAGTAGATTGATATCACTTCTCTTTGGTGGATTAGGTCGGAGGGAATAAATCAGATCTTAGATTCTTATTGAGCTGTAGGTCACCTCTCTGTTTCACTCAGGGGTTGTGAGGGTTATTCACTGAGATCAGTTCACAGAGAGAACAAACGAACGAGATATATATTGTTTTTACCCCTGCTGTGATTTTGTTCCTGATTCAGGGGTTTATCAGTTCGAGCATATGGCCTGTGTGATAGGTCTGGTCCCAGGTGGCTGCGTGTGCGACACTTCCCCCCCAAAAACACACTCACAATCCTGGTTAACCTGCGCTGAAGCCTGCTTCACTCTCCCTCCTCATCACAAACTCATTCACTTCTAAAACATTGTCATTTTATTAAACAGATTTAATCTAATATCACATTATAATGTAATATTAGAGCTAATATTTCATTTTCCATGATTGACAGGGAAAATAAACACATTCCTCTGACCTCCTTGTGCGTGTGTTTCTGCAGACAGGTGTGCAGTCCCGGGACAGATCGTCATATTGTCTTTGTAAATCTACACCTGTTCTCTGACAGCTCAGACAACACATAACACACTTTTAAAGTGGTGCACCCAGCAGACTGCTTCGCTGGGAGACCTGAAACGTGACGCCCTCTCTGACATGCCTGCAATATGTCATGCTGTGTCAGGCTGTGAGGCCGCGCTGGACTCACGCAGGAGGGCTTTACAAATGAAAGGTCTCCATGCAGATATTGTGTTACAGCTGCTGGCTTTAAGCATGTGAAACAGCCCCGACCCCTTGGGACGGGTTTCACTGACATGGCGTCGCTGCAGAACCTGAGCAGAAAGTAAACTCCATTCATTTAATAGGGTTAAGACGAGGTAAAATAAAAAAGCACCCTGATAATGTCAATCATGATGTGGACTGGTAAAAGTTGTTAACTGAGTCATTTCCATCTCAGTCTGAAGGATCTGTTTCCAAGTGAAGTGACGTGTGTGAGGATGAGAGACCTCTGCTGGACAGGATCTGTATCACACAATGAAACCAAACTGCACACAACCAGTGGTGGAGGAAGTACTTCTACTTTATTATAGTAAAAGTACAAGTAAATAGACAAAAATGCACTCAGGTGAAAGTATCACATTAACAATTCTACATGTGTAAAAGTAAGTAAGTACTTACTCCTAAATATTATTAATGTTTTAAATGTAAAAGTATATTTGTGTAATATTCTCTGATGCAATGGTCCAACATGCAGTGGAATGGTCAACTTATTCAATTGGACCAATTACCCTCATTACTTTTAAAGAAAAATTAATACAATTTAAAAAAAAAACCCGATGTGAACATGTAACACAATGCATTGTAAAAATATACTTAAGTAAAGTACAGATACATGAAATGTACTTAAGTACACTTACTATCATCTCACCATAGCACACAGCCAAAATAAACTTCAATAAAAAAATCCACACTGCATAGATGGTGCTCATGTAAATACAAAACAATACAACTTCATCATCCTTTATCAAATTGAATAAATACAACTGAAAAAATGTTTATCAACGAATGATAAAATAAAAGAATTTGTGTCAACATGTTATTGTATGTGGGCAGCAGAGACAGAGGTTTGATGACCCTGAGCACAAAAGAGGAGGTGCAGCTCCTCAGCTCCAGACAGAGGAGGTGCAGCCCCACAGCTCCTGACATAGGACAAGGGGAGGTGCAGCCCCTCAGCTCCAGAAAGAGAGGAGGTGCAGCCCCTCAGCTGCTGACAGAGGACAAGAGGAGGTGCGGCCCCTCAGCTGCTGACAGAGGACAAGAGGAGGTGCAGCCCCTCATCTCCTCACAGAGACGAGGTGAAGCTCCTCAGCTCCTGCCAGAGGACAGAGAGGAGGTGCAGCTCCTCACAGAGAGCAGGTGCAGCCCCTCAGCTACTCATAGAGAGGAGGTGCAGCCCCTCAGCTACTCATAGAGAGGAGGTGCAGCTCCTCAGCTCCTGACAGAGGAAAGGGAGGAGGTGCAGCCCCTCAGCCCCTCACAGAGAGCAGGTGCAGCCCCTCGGCTCCTGACAGAGGAAAGAGAGGAGGTGCAGCCCCTCAGCTCCTCACAGGGAGGAGGTGCAGCCCCTCAGCTCCACCTGACCTGCGCAGACCGCACTAACTCTCCGCGCACTCACGCGTCCATGTGTTCAGACTTGTCCGGTAACTTTGCCCAAACTCTTTGGGCTGCGTAGACACTTTCTCTGCGCCGGTTGCGCTGGAACAAAGTTCGGAAACCGGTTGGGATGGCTTCACAGAGGAAGTCGGACACGGATCACCGCGGTGCGGGTGTTTGCCAGCGGGGATGCGGGCTCCCTCTGCCCGCCGAGGACGCCCTCAAAGCGGAGCACTGCTGCGTGGAGGCGCTCCGCACGGTCACCGACGCGCTGGAGGAGAGGAGCGCCGCTGTGGAGCACGGAGCCCGGATGTCGAGGCTCAGGTGGAACAGGAGGGAGCAGCTCCTGCTGGCCCAGGTGTGCAGGCTCCAGAACCAGGCTCAGCTCGCTGCTCTCCAGTACCAGCGCAGGCTGCACCAGTACATGGTGCACATCAACAGCATCGCGCAGCAGATGGTTGGACACTGCAAGGTGAGGGGGACTCTTTTGGATTGATTGGTTATAGGCCTGTGAGCTGCAGTGAGTGACACCGGCATGGAGCTCACTTCAGAACATGACGTGCTGATTCACCTTCCGCTCTCCTGTGTTATTGGCTGATACAGAGTGATGTGGAGACAGCTGCTGACACGCAGGGCCACCGATCAGAGGAATCCACACGTGCAGAGCCACAGGAGCAGGTCGAGGAGCCTGAGGTAGGAGCAGCTCCTCACTGAATACAGCTTCTGTGTGGACGTTCAGCCCGAAGGCCCACTGCTGCTGACACTGGCTTGTGTTGCTCATTGATACACAGATAGATGCACATCACGAGAGAGACATAAAACACAAAACACTTGAGTGTGAATGACATGTAAAACATCTTTCTCCCCCCCCTCCCCTTAAATCTAATGTCATGACGTGTAGTGTAGTGGAGATCTCACTGACGGTGGCCTCTTCAGGAGTCAGCATGTTTTCAATACATCCAGATTAAGAACAAGCAAAACAAACGTTTGTAGGTCCTATGTATGCTGATAATCTCACACACACACACAGGCACACATGCATATGAAGGACTCTAATCAAATAATCAACAGACTCCTAATAAGTAACATAAACAGGGGGTGAAAGAAACATGCTTACTTTGTCCTACCCCAACAACTACTCGCATTATAAATGAACTCACAGTGATCCTCCTCAGAGTCCAACTTACCCAATAGAAACAACTGAATGTACATAGAAAATAAACAATGCCACTGTCACCACAGGAGTAAGAAAACACAAGCTTGACTGTGCATATATCAAACATCCACAAAAGGCAGCAATTATACATTTTGTTACTCTCAGTGTTCACTCCCTCACGTCACACTGATGTTGATGTTTAGTGGGTTTTACTTCTTCTGATTCCACCTGCTGCTTCAGCTCAGCCTTTAAACCCACTGCCACACAATTCACAGTGTAAATGTTGACTCGGGGATCACAGTGAATGATGGCGTGGTGGATATCTGGGGCTGCGGGCTGCTTTATGGTACATACCCTCTACCCACATCTCCCCTGTTGGTTCATTGACACAAGTTGAATATCATAGTCGTCACAAGGGCTGGGCGATATTGCTAAATAGCATATCAAGAATTGTTCATATTATTGGATATCGATGATTGTCACGATAAATGTCACATTATTGTTTCTTTCAACTGAGTTTAAAGGCTCCTGAGTGACAGTTGTGGTTTTAAACTCTTCTTTATGATATATTGCTTTTGATTAGAATGATATTGCGATGATTATTGATATTGTTTGATAGCCTAGCATTAGTCGTCACTCTCCATGTTGCGTGATCACTTCAGTAGCGTCTCACTTCTGCGGAGCAGTTAGCTGATATCATTTTCTCTCTGTTTTGTCCATCTGCTGTGAGATGCTTTTAAAAGTGCTATTTTTCTTTTTCTCTCTTTCCATGGTTGAGAGCTGATCTAATATCATTGTCGGTGGGGGGGGAGGTAAATTTTGGGGTCAGAACACCTTATCACATTTCACCTCTAATCACTGCGTCCTGACAGGAGTCTGGGCTTCGACCAGCGGAGCGGAAAGAAAACAAAGCTCTCAGCAGGCCAGTGATTCAATGACATGTTCAGTGACCTAATGCAGTGTTTTTAATCCAACAAATGAAAATACAGAAACATTGTGTGAAATCACGGAAATGGAAACATTGCCCATATCTTCTGCAGACATGGTCGAAAATTGAAAAATAGGGAAGTAGGGCTTCACCCAATTATTTTCTTCATTGATCAATGTTTTGGTTATTTTCCACATTAATAATTTAGATTTATTTTAAGGTGTCAGGAAATGGTTGTCTTCATCACAATTTCTCCCTGCATGGCATATAATCATATTGTCTTAAATTCATATTTTATTTCCAGGATTTTTATCTAATTTCATTATTATATTTTTATTTTAAGACGTTAGAAAACTGTAGTCTTGCTTACAATTGCTTCCAGTATGACATATTGTTTTGGCTCGTTTATTTAGATTTGATTTCCTGGATTATGATCATTATTAATGGTTTTTATATGATACAAAATTTAGTATTTTAAAAAATGTTGTTAATTCATTTCCTGAGGATTCATTAAGTATTGCAGCTTCACTAGAAACCAAATCCTCTCACTTCTGCTGTGACCTGCTCAGATTAAGTGTTAATTGCAGCCTGAGTGTTTTCTCAGGGCAGCAGGGAATATGTCGTGCTTACATCCTCATCCATGTCGTCTAATCTATGGCTAAACTCTATGGAGAAAGTTTCTAACTGCGTCTGGGTCCTGTGGTGTTGCAGGGAATAATTTAGTCCCTGCCAAATGTAATAATAGCTCTTGTTTTAGTAAGGTCAAAGTTTGTGTTATTAACCCTCCATCCACAGATTATGTGTTATGTTTGGGTCGCTGGTGAGAGTTTAATTGTGGTAATGGTTCTCTCTAACAGCCTGTGAGTGCAACACACACACACACTTCTGATTAATGTGGAAAACTGTCCCCTCTCCTCTGCCAGTGTTGGGCAGCGGCTGTGCCTCTATTTTCAGCTCTTTTTTTCCCCCCTCATCTAAAACCTCCTCTCTAATGCGTCTTTAATAGTTTTCTCACTGTGTGTTTTCTCCTTTTGTGCTTTTTTTCAAATGGGTTATCCAATACTCGGGAGAGCTGGTTTACAGTGCATCAACGTTTTTCACTTTGTTGGTGAAAGTGCTGCTGTCTGCATGGACAACAGAGCTGGATGTAGAGTAAACATTTCAGTAGCAGTTATGGATCCTCACGTTCAAGGCCTCAATGTGTGGATGGAAAAAAGCCTAAATGACCCTTTGCCGAGCCCATTAAGTTACCACTGTTTTGCCTGTGGAGTTCTCTGGTCTAGCATGGAACCTGGCAATTCTTTACTAGCTGGTGATCATTTCATTGCAATGGCAGGAATCAGGTTTTCGATTTCTCGAAAATGGCTTTATGGGATGTGGATTAGTTGATGAGTAACGGTTACTTGGCCGGTGCGTTTGGCTGGATGAAGTGCAGAATGGAGTGGCGAACGTTTACCAAACTGGTTTTAGTAGCCTCCAAGACCAGCTCTTACACTGTTGGGAACACTATTTAAAAAAAAAATTGTGCCATTGTGAACATTAGTTTTTCTAATGCAACCTGTTACCCTATAAAATAACGTATCCAGTTAGCGTAATCTCCTTAGTTTTGAACATGGACTGTGTATAAAGATGAATGACACGTCTCCACTTCCTTCCACTATCCAGAAATTAAGCCAAAATATGGAGGACACTTAACGCCTGCACTCGACCAGTCACAGGTCAGGCTCAGCTGTCAATGATAATGTTTTACCCCATTCTCCGAACATCTTTTTGAAAAGATGACTGCTGACTACTCAAGTATTGGTCTTACTAGATTGCCATGCTGGATGTGCCTAGTTACAGTTTCTAAGCTATGAATGGATCACTGTTCACAGCTTCATAAACTTAGTTACACCTTACCTCATGGCTAAATTGTACTTTTCATTTACTTACAATATTGTTCCAGTGGTTTTGTGGACAATATAAAATTCAACAGTCTGTTGAAGAACTGAGCATTTCCCCACATGCCAGTTGTTCTTTACCGTCAGGGATCCTGTTGGTTTCTGTAAAATCAGCTCTCTGACAGCGGTTTGATTTCCCCTGTACTGTACCTCAGACATGTACTGATCTCGATCCAGCTGATTGTGTTCACTGGCCTGACAGTCGGCACAGTCGGTGGCTGGGGGTGAGTCAGCCAGTTCTGCTGTGGTGAATAAAGATAATGAAACCAAAACACAGCATTGAAGCGGCAGCATGATTAGTCACCATTGTAAAAATATACAGTTGTCTTCATCTGCCCGTATGTTTGTTTAAAACCTGATGAACGCAGTGAAGGGAAACCACAGCTGAGGTGAAACGGTTCCACTTCTCGTCCAGTCCTCCTCCACCAAATCCACACTCTGGTTTGGAAGTCAATGGAAACTAAGGAAATATTTACATGCTCTTGAGAGTTGATGGGGTCTTTTAGTCACCCATTACAAATGCTGCCGACAGTGTGCTCCACACAGGAGGTAGAAAATCCATTTAGTTGACCCAGTCTGTGCCTGTGACACATCAGCGAAGGGGCCTCTGACACAAAATACCAAGACCTTTTCACCTGTGTGAGAGCGAGAGAGCCCAGTAGCTCCTGCTAATTCTTCTTTTTGTTCAGATCAGGAGAAAAGAAAGGGGTGGGGAAGAGGGAGGGAGGGAGAGTGCACAAACTGAGTATCAGTGTCATCAAAATTCAATCTTGCGTGACAGGTGTGGATGAAAGTAGGCCGGTTTGTTTGCTTCCACAACACTATGACAGGAGAAGATTGCTTCACGATAAGAGAAAAGATGAATTCATGACCTCCTGATTTTATGCCCCTGTATTTGATCTTTCTTCCCCGAACTGAGCCTTAAAATAGAAAAGATAATAAACTAGAATTGCACTCAGTAGAGCGCATACCTCTGCTAAGACCCAACAGTCCCCTTATATTGAAATAAGCTTTATAACTAAGGCCACATCTTATCTTACAGGTTTTTCGCCCTATTTCTTACCATAGAGCTGAGAGAAGCCTACGCCCTTATGAAATCACATTTAAACCCACCAGATCCAGGTTTTTAGTTGGTTCTGCATGAAATTGCACACACTTACCAATCCGCTTTTTCATCAAGATCCATAAACTATTGTGAGGAATCTGTAAAAATGTTAATTTAAGTGACGAGTTCAGCAAATGTTAAAAAACATCTTGCCTTCAAATTTTAAATAAAGTGAGAGAACATTTCTGGACCTGTAGATTTTGTGTAATCCTGCTTTCTAACAAACTAGAATTGCACTAAGTAGAGCACATGCATTAAGACCCAACAGTCTCCTTTTAAAGCCGCATTTAAATTCACCAGAAAGTCCACAAACTCACCAATACCAAACCTTTAAACGTGTCTGTTTTTTTTTTTTTTCAAATCAAGATCCATGAATTATTCTCTGAGGAATCCAGGAAAAAGTTGAAAAACACCCAATGTTAAAGTAAGTCAGGGAAAAAAATCCTGTCCCCTCATGTGGATCCAGACAAAACATGTAATGGGTTTTTCCCTGATGCACCACGTCCTTTCATCATGTTTGTGATAATCTGTCCAGTAGTTTTTGTGTCAACATCTTTGGTCCATAGAAGTTTGATGTTGGCGTGGCTGGATTGGGGAGATAAAAAGATGTATGTTTACTACCTGACAGGAAAAAAAAACATATTTCTGTATGTGTGTGTTTGTGTCCTCTAACAAAGGCAGATTGGTCACATCAGTTGGGCTCACAGTTGTACACATCTTTTTACTGCTTGTCTCGACAGTTTTATGTTCGCTCTGTGCTCAAACTTTCCGAAGCACTTAGATGAAAAATGGGAGAAAATGCTTGTTTTCAGAGCAGAAAGTCGGTTTCTCTCACAGCTCAGGGAAGAGAACAATGGGATTGGGAGATGTGGAAATTGGGTCAGTCACACAATTCCCTCCAACTGCACGGTTAGTGTTGAGCAGTAAATATGGAGCTCCGTGTTCATCACTGCTCTGGAGGTCTTCTCTGTACCTGTTCTGCTCGGTTTGGGACGTCGATTACTCTGAATTTACGTGTCAGCTGTTTGGAGGGACCGCCCTGCTCCCCATTTCCTATTTCCTCTCCAATGCGACAGACAAACACACACGAGGCAGCTAAAACAAACTTCAGCTTGCTTTGATTTAGATGTGTCGGATAAGAAAATTTAGATTTAGATAAGCCCTTAATTATTCAATTCTTCTTTAGCAGCCTTCTTGTTTAAGGTCCCACTCCAGTTTATCTGCATGCATATTTATAGAAATGTCATTAGTTGAATGAATTTGCACTATTTTCTTAGGTGCTGTTTTGGCACACGCACACGCAGTGTTGTTGCTGGAGGCTCTTGGCAGGTAGTTAACAAGGCAGATATTGAGATTAGGATACTTCAGATTCCAAGGTTGGGAATTTGGACCAAACCGAGAGCAGCGGCTGGAGAATACATCATGGCCCTTTTGGTGTGTGTGTGTGTGTGTGTGTGTGTGTGTGTGTGTGTGTGTGTGTGTGTGTGTGTGTGTGTGTGTGTGTGTGTGTGTGTGTGTGTGTGTGTGTGTGTGTGTGTGTGTGTGTGTGTGTGTGTGTGTGTGTGTGTGTGTGTGTGTGTGTGTGTGTGTGTGTTACTTTGGGTTCCCAGGTCTGTAGTTTTAGGCAAGTGGTGTGAAAAACAAAACTGTTCGGTTTAAGACCACCCCGCTCGTAAAGAGGTGCGCTCTGGGTAAATTGGTCCCAATCTGCTGAAAGGGCCCTTTTTTAATAAATGCCAATACGATGTGTGTAAATTTGGTCTGCGGGATGTTGGAGATTAAATAACAGTGATTCGAGTTTACGACTGTTTTGATTTTCACACTGTGATGACAAATGATGTTCCTATTTAAAATGCACTGATTGGAAACATCTGCAGAGTGAAACATACAGTAAGTTCAGCAGCTGTTTATGCCTGAAGTTACTGGTTTATTAGATTCACCCAAATTAATAATAATGCAGTGAAATACAGCAGACCAGTGATTACATCCTTCCCTCCTGAATCTTTATGGTAATGTTTAGTTTTAGCCTCATTTACGTAAACTGGTTGGAAAAAATATTACAATCCGATCATTTGTAGAATTATTTTACAAAAAAATCTGATATCCTAGTATTTATCTTGTTCTTAGTTATTACACTGTCACTTTTATCCCATCAAAATATGTGGGTATTTAATATTAATATTATTAGTGTATATATTTATTGTAGCCCAATACAAAGCTGAATCGGTAAATGGAAAATTCATCAGCATCATAAGTAATATATTTTGGAGCTTATTCAAAGTTTCTGCTTCTCATTTGTGTGTGTGTGCGGGGGGGTTAGGGTTTTAACCTAACTTCATATAAGAATGGATGACATGACGGCTCCAAAAGTGAAGCCAAAGCATCTCAGTTGCTGGCTGTAGTATAGGTCATAAACCCCACCTCCTCCTTGTTAGTGGATGGGACATGGACCAAACCAAAAAGTCAAAGAAGACGTCAAATAACTTTTCATCAAAGATGATCGTCAATATAGGTCGTTCTTATCACACTGATATTTGTTCAAGTGTAAATTTTTCATTATGTTTGGTTTTAATTAGAGATTTGATGTTATAAATACGGGGTGTAACGTCATGAATGATATCTGAGACTCACTCAGAATTGGTCAAGTGTATCGGCGGCACCTCGCTGCCACGGCTCCATCCCATTGAACACTACTGCCTCGTGGGAGGAAGAGGAGAGTCGTCCATCTTTATGTACAGTCTGTGGTTTGGCCCCCAAAAAAAGAAAGTAGAAGTCTTCTCTAGGTCGTGGGAAATTGTGAATGCCATGTTTCACAATTTTCTGACATGTTACAGACCAAACAATCAGCAGCCTAATAAATTAAAATACTTGTCAAATACAGTCCTACTACAGTACATGTGTATTTCTCTCCTAGAATTGGACGAATAGCAGTGACTCTATTACAGCTCCTGTATATGTTGTCTGACAAACTTTGTGTACTTGTGTGCACACATGCCTTTGCTATTCTATATTCTCAGTATTGGCTTTCCCCCAGTTTGTTAGTTCTGTATCTGCAGACTCTTACTGTGCTGAGTGTGTGTTTCTTCTAAGGAATGTGGTTTGAGTGGAGCAGATGTTGGATGTAGCCCGGGCCTGTACTGTAGCTCTGTTCTCAGGTTGAAGCGCAGGAAGCAGACGGTGACTGCAGCGATTCATCATCTCCGTCACCGAGGAGGAGAACGCTCCACTTTATTCACACCTCTTAAATGACTCGCTCTCCACCGCGCCGGTCTTTCTCGCTCCTCTGTGACTGACTCAACAGCCGACATCTGGACAAAAGCTCAGTGTCAAAACTCAGGAACTTTCCAGGTCACTTCCTACTGTGGTGCTTTTAAGGTAACTCGCTGTGAGCAAGTAACTGCTTATGTGCTCGTACACATGTAAATGGATTCACAAGTGTATGTTCAGTTGGAAAGTTCTCACACATTTGTATATACGCCTGGCACAGACGATGGAGTTTACATCTTTTAACTAGACCTCTTCTAACTGATGTGGTGGAAAACTCCTCTGTACTCAGGAGCTCTGGTGCAACCGAACACTCTCCTCCGTCTCTTGGCGTGATGAGAAAATCGTTTGTTGTGAAGTTGATTCACCAGCTAAATGTTTGTGGTCACATCTAAATCCAGTCGCCCCCTCCGTTCCCATCTTCTCCCCACCCCAGGTTGCAGTTAGTCAGTGACCTGAGGCCTTTTGAACTCACACGGACCAACTGATCTCCTCCATAGTCTTGATAAACATGTGGCTTCAGCCTACAGCTGTTACAGGGAGATTACAGAGAAAACCTTGAGTCAGCATGTACACAAGTGTACAGGGCCAGCTGCGTGTGTGCATAGACACACACACACTCAAACAGCAGTGGCCACTCTCTCATCAGAGCTTGTAATGAGGTAAAGTTGTAGCTGAACCTTCCACAGTAAGACTACTGAGACCAACTGTTCTCCTCTGAAGTGTAATCCATCACAGACAGTGCCAGTGCAATACCTGACGGACGAAGTCTCTTTAAAGCTCCAATGATTTCATCGTCTTTCAAATTTTTGTGGTGAAAAATTGTTGCTGTTGTGTATCAGATCTTTACTTTTAATGTCAGGGTCAGATATTCGTCTCCAAAATCAGAGATATTGAAATTCTACCCAGACTGTATATGTATACATGTTAAATTCCTTTTATTTCAGAGGTTATATTTCAGGGAACAATTCATGGAGCTTGATGAACAAATTCATACATATTTAGGGAACTGATATGAGTGTGTTAAATTTAGTGCAGCTTGATTGACTTTAAGGAGACTGTTGGGTCTTGAAGGAGTTCTGCGCTCTACTGAGTGCCATTCTAGTTTAGATTTTAGATTCAATCCTAAAAGAAACAAACAAAAAACATGAAGATTTCATATTTTTCCTCTTCCTCCTTCTCTGTCCTCCATTTTTGTGCAGTCTACATTAGGTCACCTCTTGGTGCAACAGTTGTACTCGGCCACTGATTATGAAAACCTTGAATTATATCACTGATTTTTTTCAGTAGTCGTGGTCAAAGATCCTGGAGTCACCAGCATCGGAGCTGTTTCAACATTTATAGTCAGTTAAACCTGAGCCACTTGCACAAGCTGAGCCTCACAATGTTGAACCCTTCACAGATAATACACAGAATTTAAAGTCCCTCTGTGTGTTCCATGTTGGACCCCTCACTGTGACCTTCATCAGAGGAGACTGTGACATTACCTCTGGCCTGTCAGTGGAGGTGTAGCATCATTAAGCACCGTGGCTCTACACTGTATTTACTGCACATTCATCTGCATACTGAATTCACGCTTCCTCTGCCTTTTGTCAACGGGAGGATTAGGGCTTAATTACATCTGGGCAGAGCTGCCGTATCGTCAGAGAAACAATTGTGCAGTGGGAGTCGGGTGCAGTACATTAGGGAGGTGTTGAGGAAAGGGATAAGCCTGTGTAATATGCCAGGTGTTCAGGGTATTAGCAAACACTGGCACGCCACCATACGCCTGCCAAGACAAGGGATCAAAACAAACCTTCCCCTCTGAGTCCTCGCTCTCATTTCACCTTAAAGGCCAGTGCTCCGCTGTGTCGGGCATTGTTCAGTGGAAGAAAACGGTAGAACAATTCGTCTTAAATCCACAAGTCCTCTGTAGCATGCAAGATTTAGGCAACACTGGAGCAATACACACACACAGGCAGGGAGTGTTGGTTTATCAGACAGCCAGCTCTGGTGGTCTCTTGCCACTACTGTAGATTTGGTTTCATTTGTCCAGATTTGAAGATAATCAGTTATTGAGATTTCTGCCGCCTTGACAATACGAAGGAGGAATTTAGTTTGCTGTTGCAACATTTCTCAGAAAGTGTCCCCTTTTAGAAAAAGTCTGAACTTTCAACTGTTTTCAGCTTGGTAAATTAAATCCGAATACCCATAGCAATGATGAGAAAACATTTTTTTTTGTGATTTGGGTGACCTGGCCCTTTTAAGAATGAGCAAATGTTTCAGTCGGGAGATTTTAAGATAAAGAGATAATGAGGATCGTTCAAATGGAAACTTTGACAGGTCAGATAAAAAGATCTTTACCATTCTTGAGTGTCTCTCTTAAATGTTTCTGCTGGAAACAAGTTATGTTAGATTAGCACAACAAGTGGAAGCAGGAGAAAACTGTTAGCCTTGCTCTGTCCAAAGGTAAAATAATCTTATCTAAAAGCACCTTTTAAGGCTGATGAATTATCACACATCATTTTCAACAGAGGCTAACTGTTTTTTTTTTCTTCCTATTTCCAGTTGTTCAGCTTTGCTCAGCCAACTCTCTGCTTGTGGCAGTTTCCTAGACTTTATCTCCACTTCCTACCACTATCCACAATTGAAGCCAAAATATGGACGTTGCCATCTTGTGCCGTTGATGTTATTTGGAGTCTGTGCCGTAGCGATCAGGGGATGGAGCTGCTGTGCCGAGGTTCTATTTATAACATATGTACTTGACCAATCGTGAGTCAGTTTCAGCTGTCGACGATGATGTTTCACCCCGTTTCGATGGCATTGAAAACTCTGTGATCAAACTACCTAAAATGACAGAAACCATCGTTTAGAAAAATTATTGATGCGTATCATGACTTTTCAGTCACTCGTTCATATCCCATTCACTAACATGAAGGAGGCGGGGTTTATGAAAGATATTGCAGTCAGCCACCAGGTGGCGATTGAGACGCTTTGGCCTCACTTTTGGGGAGCAGTCATGTCATGCATCTTTATATACAGTCAATGCTGTGGTTATGAAGAGATGGAGTAGTAGTTATACCAAAATGAAAATACCTGCTGAGTTTCAATCTAAAAAAACACACAGGCTTAATTTTCGAGAAAAAAACTGCTCATAAATATGAATTAGCTCCATTATTTCCGGCCTCCTCCCATCGTCACATTCATCACCTTGAATGAGTTGCCTTCTCGCTGTAATAACTAGAGTGGTGTTTGCCCAGTGTTGCGTGACCTCTTGGGAACTAGTTAGTGACAGGTTCAGTCGATTAGTGTTGAATCCAGACAGAGCCGACTAATTCCATTCAAATCACAACCTTCATGTTATTGCTGGATCTGAGGAAGGAAGCTCTGATGGACGTGTTTTTAATTAGCTGAATGGGCTCACAGAGAAATGGAGTATGAATATTCATCACGATCGCTGCTGTCCTACAGATGATTTCAACGTCTTGAAAGGAATGTGATTGTTTCAAGTGGACTTGCATGTTCCTTTTTTTCCCCTGTAACACAGATAATTAAAATCTTTGCAGTTATTTCAGCAAGTGACACCATTATAAACACTGTTCTGATCTCAACAATCAATTTGTAGGCTTGTTGATAGATATTTAATCACTAGCTGGGAAAAGAGCAGTTGGGTCAAATCTCTTGGGTCAAGACAAGTGTCATGTTTTAATGTCTCAAGTCCATTAAGAGAAACCAAGTAACAAGTTTTCATGAGCAGATTAGAAGTCAGATACTCGTCTTAATGCTGATCAAATGACAGTTAACAGTTAGTTTTATTTAAAATAAAGATGAAGAAGTTTAGTTGCACTTACTTGTAGCACTTGTAGTTTGGCTTTTTTTTAAGCTAACGATTTATGATGAACTAACATGATTCTTGCTTTTCTGGGTAAGTCGCCTTGGATAAAAGCGTCAGCCAAATGATATGTAATCATGTTAGCTCTCCTTTTAAAGCTGTATCCAAGTCCTGCGAATTCCTAAAGCCGAATAATGATTTAAGTGGATGTATGTTCAATTATTAATTACATCCACTTCCGTAGTTAAGTTTATTTCAAGTATTGCTAAAAGATTAAATGAAATTAATTTGTATAAAATAAATAACAAAAAAGATAATCTGCAACATAAGTAGGAGAAAACCAAGAAAACAAATATTCAGTAACATTAATTAACATTAAGAATAACAATTCATGTCCCTTCCCAAAAGCAGTAGAACGAAGCGTTGTGCTTATCTGGTCCTTCTCTATATTAAATCATCCAACAAAAAAACTAATACAACTCCACTTTCTGTCTATTGTCCACATCTGAGAAAACTATATCTGCTGATGAGAACTGTCAGATACTGTTGAAAATGTCATCAAGGTCGTTAACGCTCAGTTGAGAATGTTTTGCCCATTACCTGCTATGTTGATATTTAAAAATTGTGAAAGTAACAGGTTAGAATTTAAATTTGATGTGTCAAGCCAACACTTCATGGAGTCAAATAAGTCAAGTCCATATCGAGGAAGATTTATTTGTCACTATTGCTGAATGAGGTCACAGAATAGTTACTGAGCTTGTGCTCCACTGATGGAACTATTTTAACTTTTGTTTATTTGCAGAATAACTATTAACTAACTGAGTGACAGTCCTGGAGAAAGAGTTTCATTAAACTGCTGCGACTACAAACGGAACGTTTCTGACAGCTGCAGCTTCACATCAGAAGAATTTAACACAAGTCGCCTTCTATCAGTCACAGGAAATGTGATGTGTTAGACAGTGAGTTTACTGCTGTTGTTCAGTTTGAAGTGTGAAGAGTGAAGAGTGAAATGGAAGAGTCAGTCTGACTGCTGCTGCAGATGAGGAGCTGCAGGAGACTTCTCAGTGAGGTAACCGACTCCTCTCACCGTGCCCTGCTGTTTGCAGACTCACGCTGTGTGCAGCAGAAAGTCAGATCCTGGTTGCTCACAGGACGACGGAAAAAACCCACTTTATTGCCTGACTTCTTTTATCGAAATAACAATAGTTTGTTTTCCTCTCCTGAGAATTCTGCGTCATGTAGGAACATGCATCTTCTGTTATCACCAGTAACTACAGGTGTCCTCAAATTCAGCAGGGCTGAAATCTTTTGAGATCACCATCTTTTTGATCTCATATCTAGAGTAAACATTCTTTCTTATGGGTAAAAGACATCATATTTTTATGCTGTAAAGCTAAAAACTTAGCAGAAGTTAATTTTAACACATAGCGGTCCCTTTGTCACAAATGTATTGAAAGTTTCTGTCCTGGTACCTCTTTTACACCAAAATCAGCAGGAATATGCAGGTTTTTACAAAAAATGCTAAACCCACTACAAATTTTCCATTACCACAAGAGGAGTTTGGCTTTCAGGTTTTTCCTCCCACTGGGTCATGTTTGACGTCACCAGTGCACCGACGCACCCGGGTGTCACGAGCCAGAGCTGATTCAAACTCGTGTCCACTGAGGAGTCATTTGACCCGGGAGTGAATGCCAATTGTATTGTATCCATTCACATTGCAGACAACAGCAAGATTTTAGTGTTTTTTTTTTTTTTTTTTTTAAAGGGGCTTTACAGAAGTTTTGCAAAGGCAGTTTTTTGGTAGCCTAATTAAGGGAGACATGGATTAAAGAAGTTTGAACTTTTTGTGGGACTGTGACATTGACCAACAGAACAGAGAGTATACTGTTAAGAACCTGCCGTGGATGGAAAGATCATCAACAGATGAGAACCCATTAAACATAATCTGTCGGTATGGAGAAAATTGCGGTGCGTCTTTTAAGCCAACAAGCCACAGCACACTTAGCTTTTTTGTGTTAAGAATAAAAGACGACCCTTAAAATGTTCAAACTCATGTTGGGTGTTTTCCCTCAAAGGGAGTATTGCTGCAAATACCCAGATGTCTATTAGTGAAGGGGCACATGAGAGCGTGACAAGCTCAAACGTGTGAGTTTGAATTCACAGTGTATCTTCACAGCGCACATACGTCAGTGTCTCTCTGCTTCATTACATACTAACTGATGTACCACCGTGTAGAACAGGAGGCAGATTACAATCTGTGTGTGTGTTTGTGTTACTGCCACCGACAGTGAGTCACATCTCTCGGACCACAGTGCAGCTGGTGGTGTCGAGTCAGCACGTCCAGTTCGCAGCTCTGGTGTTGGTACCAGTCCTCCCATCTGTTCGTGTCAACAGAGACCACCGCCAGCCTCATTACATCAGATTGTATCTGCCTGCTGCAAATAGGATTTGGTTTGGCTGCAGGTTCCCCACATTGAGAGCACATTGTTTCTGCACGTCATGTGTTTCTCATTAAGCTGTGTTTGTTTGGCAGATTAGTAAGAACGCACGCACAGCTAGAGCAGCAGCGAAATGTCTCCTGTGCACTGACTTGAGATCAGTGTCCACTGCTCAAATACTGATGTGAGTGGTGCTGCCGGCTGAGTGGATGTAGGAAAGTGTAACAGCTGTATCTGACCAGCAGATGGCAGAAAGAACACATTTATTTACAGTCTGCCACAGACTTGTTGATTTGTAGTTTTCTAACTAATGAGAACGTATGGGAATAGATTTCTCCATTAGAACTTGCTCTCATCTTCGGATGCACATCTGACAGCTGTTTATTTGATTCTCATTAGATGTGGTTTTGTTCATTTGCTATTACTCTGATCTAAAGTATGAGATTATGATAATATAGGAAACTGTATCTATGGTTGTTGTTTTTTGAGGGGAGAAGGAATTAGATGGGAGACCTGGGCTGATTTTGAATGTTTTCGATTTTGCCTTTTTATGCCAAACTGAAATTGTTCACCTTGTAATATTTGGCATCATTTCTTTCAACACAACATTGCCTTTATGAGCAGACAATTTATTTTTCACTTTGACATAGTATATCAACACACTGGACACATAGCAGGACTTGATCATGGCAGCATGGTTGTAGACTTCAGAGGGTTCAATCGTACAGTTTTGGATTAAGGGGTGTCTCAAGTTTTTTGTGGTTTTGAGTTTTGTTGGAGGTGTCGCATGTACCTACAGTTCCATTTAAACTAAAGAAAGACTATGACATGGCTAGAAGCTCCAAAACAAACAAGTAAGTGGACTGTAAGTTCCAAGGTCAAGAACAAACTGTCAGGGGAACCCATTTCTTTTTTTCATCACATAACATTCTCAACTTCTGAAGCTTCTGCACAAACAGCTGCACACCTGTTTATTCAAAGTTTGCAGAAGCTCGACTCAGTACGCAGAACCTCAAACTGAAGAATGAGTTGTTGTTCCCTTTGTTGTGATGGACAACGTCACCAGTCACTGCCGCAGAGTGAGCTGGCCATTTAATTATGAACATATCGCGTGTCCGATCGCACCAAATTTGAGCCTGCACTTCCCTTGGCCATTATCAAGACACACGTCAAGTGGGGAGCCGATAAGATGGTTCTCGAGATATGCCACATACAGCCAGACCGAGGTTTCTGGAATCATCAGCTAGTTAAAGACATGAAAATCCCACAATCTCCTCTTGACATGCATTTTCGGTGACAACTGGTAAAAAACGAACCTGCATCTGTTCGGTGTCTCTGCTCTCGGTTTCCTCTGCACAGGAAACCTCTCCAAGACCGAAACAACAGAAGGGCACTATCTCACCACTTGAAAGGTTGTGGCGTTGGTGTGCTGCTCTGCTCTCCTCCACTTCTCGCCCTCTTCCCCTGTGTGACTCACCTGAGCTCCGCACTTTGACTCCGCTCTGTGCATTTCTATGAAGTGGATCGTATAGTGCTCACGTAACAGCGGTGCAAAGCCTTTCATGTCATGTGTTTCTCAGAAAGCGGCTGCCGATCTGATCACATGCGTCCTCGGATCAACACCAGAAACTTTTTTTCTTTCTCTGCACAAACACACAGGATAATGTCGTTGATTGATAGACACACTTTGGAGGGTTTGATTCTTAGTTGTTTTAACAGCTTCCACTCGCCTGATTGACCTGCTGGGAGACACCAGACAAACTCGCCCGTTGTTCTCCCCATTAGCCTCCCCCCAGCTGTTGATTAACTTTCGATAGACTCTCACTAGTCGGTTTCCTCCGCTTAGCCTCCTAATGAATGCCAGGGATGATTTGGCCGCGATTGTCTTTCCTCATCACCACAAATGACCGCTGAGAGCTGCTGCGCGGTGAAATCAATAGCCTCGGACTATGAGAGTCTCCAACAGTCGCAGATTACTGATGAGAGTGATTTTAGGTGTTTAGCTGCGAGGTGGTCTCTCTCTCTCTGTGTGTGTGTGTGTGTGTGTGTGTGTGTGTGTGTGTGTGTGTGTGTGTGTGTGTGTGTGTGTGTGTGTGTGTGTGTGTGTGTGTGTGTGTGTGTGTGTGTGTGTGTGTGTGTGTGTGTGTGTGTGTGTGTGTGTGTGTGTGTGTGTGTGTGAGAGAATGGGAGAGACGGGGAAATGAAGAAACACAAAGATAATAGGTGTGTGTGCAACAGAGAAGGATAAAGAGAGAAATACTGATTATATGCATATTTCTGTGTGCTCTTTGTTTACATGCGGGATTGTTTTCCTCCTGCTTAATGCTTTGGCTTCGTTTCGAGATCATTCCCAGAGACAAACGATTGAAGTTTCTTCATCCCAACAGAGCGACGGGTAAAATCGATGTCGGCTAGCAGACTGTGGCTAATCAAAGTGAGTAGTTGGCCCCCTGTTGCAGACAGCAGCTTTACTCCTTATTGTTTTTAGGGCTGTGTAATTGGCTTGCAGCTGATAGGAGCTGGAAACGAATGGAGAGACGATGCTTCTTTTTGTCCATAATTCAGTGTTGCACTGTTGTTACATAAAATCCACCGGGCCGGCAGCGGATGAGGGGACGTCAGTGGAGAGAAACAGACTTTATTTCTCACCCTCATTCAGCGCATGATATTGAGTGATACTGTAATTTGAGATTTTCTTTGTCTTGAGTCAGCTGCTCAGGGAAGGAGAAGTCAACGCGCGCTGCGAGGCACAGGCATCGTGATTCATCATTTTGGTGGCGTGCTCGTAGAATTTTTTTTTTATTCCGGTTTCACCCTCCTTCTCTCTTTTTTTTTTTTTTTTTTTGTCCTGCATTACGAAGCTGTGTTATTTCAAAGATCTTTCCATCTTATCAACGTACACTGTACTTTATGTTGTACACAACAAAAGGTGATAAATCAGACCTTGCTAGCATTTGCTCTCTGCATAATGTATCTGGTGTTTGCATGAGAAAATGTGGGTGATCCTATGAATAATACAAGCTGCTCAGTCTTTGATGCCAGTACAGATAATAATAAAGCAGGCTCCTATCAACACCAAGCCAACCAGGAGAGCCTGAGAGCCTGGTACATTAGTTGTGGACGGCTGGTGATAAATCAAGCCTGCACAGGGAGGATTGCCTGGCACGGGGAGCTCCCTCTGGAGGCCTCCCGGAGCGGTGCCATACGGCGAGGCGAGGCAGTTAGAATGCCCTCCTTAACCGTTACCGCAGGTCTCCGGGGTGGCTTTTAATCGCCACAAATGGGCAGTGATAACAACTGGCTGTATTTCACATTGTGTCCGATAGTTACAGCCTCCTGCAGATTTTACGACAAGGAGATGTCAAGTTCCTGGCATAATTGGCTCTTCTTGGGGATTTTATGAGTCTGTTTACTCTGTGAGGAGTACTTGTCTCTGGGATGCGATGCTCTCCTTAGGGCCCAACGGGGTTTGCCGCCTGATATCCTTTCAGCTTGTGTGTGTGTGTGCGTAGGTGGAGGTTGTCTAATGATCAGACACTGTATTGCCTACTGATTGATGCGCCTGGGGCCAAAGCCCGGGGTGGTTGGAGTTATCGGGGTTCCCAAATCTGACCATCTTCATTCACGCTCAGACTTGGAGACAATAGAGTGGGAGACTAGTCTCTGTCACCGGGCTGATGGATGGCTGCTGTCTGGGCCAATCCATGGCTATTCTTTATACATTTCCATAGAGCAGTAGTGGGTGGGGGAGGGGGTTCGCCTCACTGCCTCGGAGTGAATCATCCTGGTAGAGTGAGTGAAGTGTAAGTAACCTTTTTTCTTGTCTTAAACCACGTAACGCTCGCAGTTTATCCTCTCAGCACATGTTTCTGTCACATTGCAAAGCTTTTACAACCCACAGCGATGTACGTACACATCTCATGGAGTGATGTAATCATTTATATGTTCAGCATTGACCTGCCGTGCCGTACAACCTGTCTCCACTTCCTCCCACTATCCAGAAATGAAGCAAAACTATGCCGGATACCAACACTGCCATTTTGCGCCGATCACTTGGTGTGAGAGTCTGTATGTGCTGTAGTAATTGGGGTATGGATCTAATTATTGAGGTCCCGCCAAAACACCAATCAAGAGCCAGTCTCAGTTGTCGATCAAGACGTTCGGTAGGTAACAGCCGGACATGGCCAGACCGATGTACTGAAACATAAACATTATTGCATACGTCTAGTTAACGTGACACTTAACTACGGTGGCAACACACTACATGGCTCTGGAAGCACGGAAATTAGCCCAGTTAGCTCGTAGCATCCTCAAACTGGAGTTGACACTGTATGCCTAAAGCTAACCATTCGAAAGTGTGGCTGTATTCCATGCAAGCAGTTTTTGACACCAGCACATGCAGCAAATTTCAGAGCAATAGCCAAGAGCGGGGAGCCGGGACCTGGCAGCTGCTAATGCGACTAGACTGGTGACATGTTCAGAGTGTACCCCGCCTCTTGCCCTATGTTATTTGGGATTGACTGCAGTTTGTCTGCAACCTCAAAAGGACAGAGTCTAGCTCTTATTTGATATTTTATTTATTTCTCATATTTACTCTTGCTGTTTAAAATGATATTGTCAGTGTGTTCTTACCCAAATACTAGATTAATGGTTTGATTGTTTGATCTGGAAAATAGTTGGTGTCTGTGAAGACTTAATCATTCAGGTGATGGTTTCTTCAGAGGTTATACAAGAAGCTGTGCACTTGCACGTAGGCAACCTTTCAAGAAACACAGAACTAGTTGGTGGTGTCAGTCCAAGGTAAGTCCACGGAGTAGAAAGTCTCTGTTGAAATGGCTCCTGCCCTCTTACTGTGTCTACTGACTCTAAATATGTGCATAAGTAAACAGGGTTGTTTGTTGATTACCCATTCCTGCTTACCCTCCTTATGCATTTTTTGTTTTCTGTTTACTTTGTTGTTGTTTTGCCTCCGCGAGACTCCACCAAAACACGCCTCTGCTCTCCCCTCTAATCTCCACCGTGGTAGTGCTTTGGTAACCGCACAGTCCCAGAGCAGTGCATTCATTATTTATGGTGATAAATATCCATGATGCTGGAAGAAAGGTGTGTGTGTGTGTGTGTGTGTGTGTGTGTGTGTGTGTGTGTGTGTGTGTGTGTGTGTGTGTGTGTGTGTGTGTGTGTGTGTGTGTGTGTGTGTGTGTGTGTGTGTGTGTGTGTGTGTGTGTGTGTGTGTGTGGAGGTGACAGGATGTTTTTGGCTTGTCAACTGCAATCACTGGAGACCCCGTCTGATGCTAGAAGTAGTCGTGCGAATCTCGGTTTGTGTGTGTACAACAATAACTGTAAAAATGAGACACAGCGCTACAACAGCAGTCATCCTGTTGTCTCATTTCCTCTCACCCATTCCCTGCAAAACAACATCAAGATGATACACTCCCTGGTGCTTGGTAACGCATAGTTGTCTATCTGTGACATGCGCATGTATGTGTTACCTTCTTCGTGTGTGTGTGTGTGTGTGTGGTCACATGCTGTGCTGAGGCGCCGCTGCACCTGCTTCATGTGTCTTAACGTGCTCGTCATTTCACGGAGCCTTACAGGTCCCAGTGCCCCAGACATAAACACACATACTCCTTGATGAATAATTAAGAAAGCAGCCATGTAGATAAGAGGCCAGTACACCTGAAGGAGCGTCTCTCCCACAGCTTTCATGTCGAACACGCTCGGATTAAACGTTCTTTGTCTCCTCAGTCTTACACTTGGCTCCGTCAGTGTCTGTCTGTCTGTCTGTCAGTCGTGTCAAGGTTCAGGAAAGGTGACATATTTTGATTTGAGTGCGTGCACACACGCACACACAACTCCCATTACAGCACGATGTTTGACAGTCAAGGGCATGATATTAAAATCCAAAGCAGTTCAGTTGACATGATTGACTGCATACATTAAACGTGTGTGTGTGTGTGTGTGTGTGTGTGTGTGTGTGTGTGTGTGTGTGTGTGTGTGTGTGTGTGTGTGTGTGTGTGTGTGTGTGTGTGTGTGTGTGTGTGTGTGTGTGTGTGTGTGTGTGTGTGTGTCATACCCCCCCCAAGTCACAGTGTTTAGTTTGGTCTTATTGAGCTTGGTGTGTATGATAAGCCCGCCCCCCCCAGTCGCTAGTGTTTCTTTCTTTAGACCTTTAGACCAGCCAAGTGTTGGTGCCAGAATCAAAGCAGGTGTTCTGGATGTGAGCCACTTCTTTGGTTTTCTAAAAAAATAACCAGTTCGATAGAAGGCACTGGAAACGACCCTTAAATTGCCTTGGTGGAAAGGGGGTAACACTGTGTTGCTTACTCTAGACCTCACCACCAACAGTTTTCACTGGAACTACTACTGAGAAAATGTTCTTTAGCTCTTTCCGTCTTTCTGTAGGCTGTTCTTGAGTTTTTCAAACGTTTTTTTTTTTTATGGAAATTCATTTCATTCAGCTCTATTGTATTCAGATGGAGTCATATATCTTAAACTGGAGCTTAATTAAAAAAAATATCTGCAAGGCTGGATACCTTTTGTTTTTGTAATTTGGTTGAACCAGCCCTTTAACCTTTCCATTTTTATTAAAACAAAGTCCCCAAATCCCACACCATAAAAAGCATAATTACGATAACTATTAAATGCAAGGCTGCTGTGCTGAGGCAGCGAAGAGTTCAAAGGAAAGATATGTGTTTGCATATCTAGTTGTAGCATGTCGTCAGTGTGTAATTGAGGATGCTGTTATCATGGCAGTCAGAGCGCTGAGAGCCATTAACAGACCAGTCTTTTATGACGTTCTGTATTATGGATGCCTTGTGCGTGCAGTTTCATCAGGGGCCATAAACATTGGCCCAGTCAGCAAACTCCACTCATTAAGAGACATTTAAATGTAATTATTTATTGATGCCTGTTATGATCTATTGTCCTGGATGCACCAGTGTGGGATTTTAGTTTTCATGTCATGAGGCTCGGTCGCTGACTCTGCCCAGGTCAACAGCTGTATTAACTGTTGCAGAACTAATGAATGCATCCTTATGGTAATCATAGAAGAGGTGAAGGGAGGAAAATCGGATAAAAAAAACGAGTTTATTTTGTCTTTTTCAAAAAATAATTATTTAAGCAACTCAAACATTGAATTTCAAATGGTAAATCCTCCAACTGGTTGATGTGTTGATCTTGTTTGCACCATAGACTGTAACAAAGATGGACGATGCGTATACAATTCCTCCCACTTTCCAGAAATGAGGCCAAAATATTCCAGAGACAAGCGCTGCCATCTTAAGCCAGAGGCGGTGCAGTGCTGATAGTGGTGTATAGGTATCAAGCTCCTGCTAATACACATACTCAACCAATCCTTACTCAGTCTCATCTGTCAATCATGATGTCCCACCCTATTTTTATAGCAGCAAATCACTATTTAGTACCAAACTTGCATAGCACTTGAACATATACCATTGTGATAAGAACTGCCTAAAAAGACAAAAATCTGGTCCATGTCCCATCCAGTAACATGGATGAGATAGGGTTTATTACAGCCACCAGGTGGTGATCAAGGCACTTTGGCTTCTCTTTTGGGGAGCTGTCATGTCCGTCCATCTGTGTATATATATATATATATATAGTCTACGGTCCTTCACCTTCAACAACATCACTGAGCGAATGAAAAGTAATGAAAGTCCTCATCTTTAATTTAGGTTTACATTTAGGTCCAACAAAGTGTGTGTCTCTCAGTAAGTCATGACAGGTTTAAAAGAGAAATTAACACGCATTTGACTAGTGTACCTACATTCATAACAAATAGATCATTTCATGGACCATGTAAATCTTTATTGGCCATTTTACGAGAGACTTTGATGGAGTGCCAATGAAACTCTCCCTTTTGACATTTGCTTACAGCCAGGATGATAAAGCTGTTGAGCCGACGCATTTTATGAAAGACATTTTTGCTCACTTACACTTTTATTAGACTACAGAAAGTGTCAGACTTGCTCACACAGGCACTCACGGCGATGCACTGGAGCTGAGGAAAAGTTATTAAGAGTTCAAGAGCTGTCGAGGGGATAAATTAGTACGTTTTCTGAGAGGGAGCGTGCATTCCCACAGAAACATCACACCGGCTGTCATGCCAAACTTTACCCTTGACATTTCAGCTCAGAGCAGCACTGTCTGCAGATAACTCAGTGAGATGAGTTTTATTGCTACACTAGTTAATGATATGTATTTCATTCCTTGTCTGCTGTGAAGATTTGATCTCTGTGGTTATCAGGACTGTTGTCAAACAATAAACACAGTCCCAGATAAACAAGAAAGATAAAGTTGCCAGCTAACAGCTCTCTGAGCCTTTAGGTATACACATGTTTTTGGAGATGAATGCTGATTAACAAACAACCATATGTGTCCAGAGGTGTGTCCTACCATTTCTGAGCAAAGAAGACCCTGTTCAGACTTGGTATTAACATCTGTCCTGAGCGATCCAATCCCAAGTGGACAGTGCTGAGTCCTACATGAGTGAACGCACCTAAATGTGTCCTGAGATTCGATCACTCGGACCACATTCAGAGGTGTTCAGGGACACGTGGCCACGTTCTTTTCGCTGAATGAGCACAAATGCGTCGTGGGCCACATATGAAGGACCAACTACACCGCTGACGTCTCTGTTGGATTGAGCTAAAACTTCCTCCTGTTCTTTAATAATAATAATAAACTTTATTTATATAGCACTTTTTAAAAACAGAGTTTACAACGAGCAAGAAAAGTAAATAAAAACTTGAACACTTAAAAGCAGTAATATGACAATAAAAATAAATGAAAAAGTAAAATAAAAACGTGAAAAGACAAAACACAGTAAAAACACAACATCACATGAAAGCAAGTCTATAAAAATGGGTTTCAAGAAGTGATTTAAAATAAGTCACTGACTCTGCGGGCCTTTTCTCCTCAGGTAAGCCGTTCCAAAGCCGAGGGGCCCTGATGGCAGAAGCACGGTCACCTTAAGTTTAAGGTGCTGAAGGGTTAGATCAGCAAAGACCAAACAGCAAAGACCTGCCGGATCTAAAATGAGATAGAATCCTGCAGAGAGATGCATGTGTGGCGCTCCATTGCCACTCCTAGCAGCTTGTGGTCGCTCTAGATATATGACCACATTGTGTTATCACAGTACAATCCAGCAAAGGTAATCAGAAACACAATGGGGAAGGTAGAATCTCTGTGAGATGGTGAAATGCGTTAACATGAGAGCATATTTCTGGTAAAAAAAATTGCTTGGGTCTTACATGAGGTGTGTTTTGAGGTCATGTTCCCCCCTCAATTGGATTTGGACACGAAGCACCCCCCCCACTACTCCCTGCCCCTCTTCCTCATTCTGCTACGTGTCAAACTGGGTATCAACAGTAGCCAGTTTATTTTTAGCCTCCTCCAGCTCACTTTTGCTGCGTCGTCTCTATCAAGGTTAAATAAGCAATCAAATCACTCAAAAAGCTATCTATCAAATAAAAAATGTTAGTAAGACACACTCGACCTGGTTGGAGACCTGTGATTTTTCAAAGGGGGCTCCTCATACCCGGGCCATATATTACACAAACAATTTCTTATCTGACGTTAAGCATGAATAGATGTGGTGTTGGGGATCAGAGGGGGTCTAGCTGATTATAGGGGGATCCAGAGGGATTGGTCTGCCTCAGCAGATAAAAGCGGTTTGGCAGCAGTGAGACAGGCTCCATTCATCAGACACAGAGGTGGCACGTCAGCCACTTTAACACAGCACTGCAAGCTGATGGATGGTCCTGCTACTGACATGAAGACATCTGAGGGGCTGTCATTACCAACGTTCGCCTCTAGCCAACTGGGGAGGGGCAGTGGCTAATCAAAATCAATAGGTGCGGGCAGCTGGGCAGACTTGTGCCGGAGTAAACCTTGATATGCCGGAAAGTTTCTCCAAAGTTTGCAGCCGTATTCTCTGGGAGAAGACGAGTACTGTAAATTTCCTTAACTGCCTGTCAATACAAACAAAAAGCCTTAGCGACCTTCTCCTAACACTGCCACAGTGCAAAGTCAGCGGATTATTGTGGTTTGATGCTGTCGTGCATGCTCAACTGCATGGATGCAAAATAATGAAAATAATATGGATGTAATGTTTAGAATTCTTTTTAATTAGGCAATCAGTGGCAGCATGCGGCCATTTACCATCTGTGGAGTATGTGGATCATTACCTGAACCGGCCAGGTTTTGTCATAAGCCTTAAGAGAGATGCAGCCACACAGAATTCCATCTCGTGGGGTCCAAATGCACGTCCTAATTGGGATGGATATGTTTTTAATGAGCAGTATCATTTGCTTGACGACTCAAGTGATATTATGCAGTGAGAACGAGAGAACATGCAGCGCTAATAGGTATGCTATGGCCAAAGGTTACCGTTAAAGCTCATATTTGTATTTCATTTGATTTCTACGGTAGGGACTATTTTTCTCCCTCCATTCTTTTTAATGGGGGTGGCAGTAATTGTGCGTCTAAGAGATTCACTTTCCTGCTCGTTAGCTTGGCTGCAGTGGCTTTCTGCTCATTTAAAGAGCTAAAGCAGAACAAGGGTGTTCATACTTAGAGAGCCATGACATTAGGAGCAAATTTTACTGTGTGGCGTTCGACAGAGAGCTAACCCTCCTTGTTATTGACGGAATTGGAAGCCCAGGAGTATTGCTCCTGCTTATTTAGGGCCATGCACAGAGCTCCATTTGCGGATTAAAAGATAAACATAATTAATCCTCTTTAGCTTGATAAATTGCAAAATTAATGTTGATAGTATCTCATCCAGTTCCAGGCTCCCAGCAATCCACCGTCATTACTAAGGCAGAGCCGTTGTATGATAAGGGTTGGGTACTGGTCACATCTGAATTGATTTGGTACCAGTTCCAGTACCAGGAATTCGGTTTCGGTACCTAACATTACTTTTGTTGGTACCACTCACTCGCACTGTAATACCAGAAATGTTTTAATCTCCCCTCCCGTATTCAAATGTGTATTGAAAAGTGAACAAGAACGTTTTCTACAGCCATAACTTATCCAAGTGGTAAACAACTGACCTGAAGTTAGGGTCGGTGAAACTGTTGATGCTTCACGTAAAATGTAATCGTCCATGGAGGTTCCATGAACTTCTTCACTGCTGGCCACAGGCATGCTGCTAGCGTTAGCTGGGAATGCTATGGTGAATTTGGCTTTCAGGCTATTAAATCCAGTTCAGCGTTTAGCATTGCATATATTTTGTGTTTGATGTGGTGTCTCATCAGGTTAGATGTGTCGCCATGGGCAGGTTTGCGTTTCACATCACATATTCTGCAGAGTTTTGTCTCTATCAACTTTTGAAAAGTGTTATTGAGACCGCTGTAAACATGTATGAAAGAGGCGCACTCAATTGTAATCACAAGACTTACTAGTTAAAACTAGGTTGATCTGAGTGCTGTGTGATGGACAGTGCTCTCAGCCAATGAGGTGCTTGTATTTGACATGGTTAATGTGTCAGTAAAGTAAAGTTTTAACCCTAACCCGACCCTATGTGTGATCAATCTGTTGTCCAGAGGTTGTCGCAAAAATGCCACGAAATAGGCTTTTAGTAGTAATAGTTTTTTTTGGTGGGGTACTACATTTGTTCCCAGCAGAGAAATGGTGGAGCCTAACATATGACGGTGCGCTGACCGATGGACCAGAGCATCGAGCGTGTCACAGGGCCTCATGTACCACAAGAGATATGGGAGTGTGACGGTTGCACATCATTAGGATCCCGCAGCTGGGAGAATAGCCTTCAGTCAAACATTTATCTCCGCTCATAGACACCACCGCTGAAAAGTCTTTGTTCGCCCTTAGTGCCACTGATGGAAGTCATTCCCTCTCCATGTCCTCTGAAATCAATGTAAAGAATGATTCTGTCAGCTCATTCCTCCGTGGCAAAGAATTCGGTTTCACCTTGTCATTTTTTATGAAAAACAATCCAATACTCCTTAAAAACCTTCCACCCTAGCTTCATTACAGATGCACATATCCTGTCATTTTCATTTCCAACACATCCGATTTTTCTCCTCTCCCGCACAAACTCTCCCCCTAATTAAGCTCTGTTATCAGGAGTCTGGGGCTTAACCTGAGACAGAGAACAGACGGTGCTCAGCCGTCATTTCACCAGACCTTGCTGCGTCTGAGGATGCCCCTCCTCTTTCCGCACTAATAGAACTGACACAAGACAACGTTGGATTTAATTTAAGACGGGATCGTATTATTTTGTCCTTGGAGAAATAACACTATGGAAATGTCATTGGCTTGCCCTTTATGTTTATGGATGGGAGGCCTTGTTGTGAAGGTCTCTAACAGGGATACTTGGAGTTATTAGATGTGAGAGACTGCAAATAACAAGTGCATTGTCCTCTGGAGCGTACACAGCAAATACTCACCATTTTGTAGCTTGTGTATCATGATGTGTGCATCATTGTTTTAGTACCTGTACGAGCAAGGCTTTGCTGCTCCTGCAGGTACTGGAATGTTGATTTTTCAGAGGCTGTCTCTGCAGTCGATAGGTAACGAGGTTTCTGTCCGATAGCGACGATGTTAAACCGTAAAACCACAAAATGTTTGGTAAATTAGACTTGTTGACGACCCTGTTGGGTTGAGTTGAGTCTTAAGCTCTTTTGTTTTGTATGCATTTCTTTTATGTTGTTAATTTTCTTTTTCCTGGT
The DNA here is from genome assembly GCF_009819705.1 of Hippoglossus hippoglossus. Classification (NCBI taxonomy): domain Eukaryota; kingdom Metazoa; phylum Chordata; class Actinopteri; order Pleuronectiformes; family Pleuronectidae; genus Hippoglossus; species Hippoglossus hippoglossus. The sequence goes on from NC_047156.1 coordinate 18,107,843, forward strand.
TGTGTAGTGAGTGGGACTCGTTGGTTAATTCAGAGGCCCTGATGTATTAAAGGCTCATGTGCTGCTGCTATAAAGGTCGACTTTGTTGAGCTACACCTGTTCAGAACTGTTAAGAGCCCAAGTGATGGTGATATACATATTTATATTTATGATGTATATGTATGTAGTGGCTTGGTATTCTACAGTTTAACCAAACATTTTATTAGAAGTAGCTTTGAATGAAAAGACACAAATACAATGAAATATATAGAACTTGCATGAAGAAAATACATTAAAAAAAAAATTTAAAAAAAAAGCTCTCTACTCTGAACTTTGAATAAACAGGTGAACAGCTCTTTGTGCAGCAGCGGCAGTGCAGCTCCAGGCTTCTGTGCTGTGGCTCAATTACTCCAGGTCACTTTAGGAGTTTCTGAAAGATGCATTATCACAGGCCGAGCAAACAGCCCATTCCAAACGGACTTTAGGTTTAGGAGGCCTACTGTATTACTAGTGTATTATCGTTGATCATGTAATACACAGCAGTTGTATTCATAGAGACCCAGTGAAACTACCAGTACCTCTGATAGTTGTACAGAATATGATGACAACATTTTTTTTATTAAAAAATCCTAAAAGTCTGCCCAGACACCTTCTCACAGTAAATATCTTCATGATTGCGGAGTCTCCATCCAAAGTTCACTTTCCTGTTATTTATTCAATTTCCAATCTCATTTTCAGGAGTGGGTATGTAGGCCGTTTTGGTGGGTGGGTATCACCAGATATAAATTAGATGGCTGTAGGTTGCCATGGAGGAGACCTATCTGCGGGGTTACCAGGCAGTGTGTGATGGAGCCGGGTGGGAAGAGTGGGTGGATGAGCGGGTGGATGAGCGGGTGGGTTAGCAGATATGGAGTTGATTACATCGGGTTGCCATGGCAGAGGAAACTAATACAGTAGTATCCAGCTGATTTTCCTTGGCTGCAGCGCTCCATGAACCGGAGGGTGATGAGGATCTTAAAAATGAGGATTAGATTGGATTCATTTTCCAATATTGCAAAACCACCTGCCAGCGTGTGGTGGTTAACAAGTGTGTATTTATTCTGTTTTGGTTTTCCTCCTTGATTTTCAATTGACCCCCTAATAGGTGCATATATGTACAATGATTGATCACACTAATTGAGATTCTGGCTGAGTCTCTCATTTTCTCCTTTTTTTTGATTAACTCTAATCTCACCCACCTTCCGCCCACGCCCTCTCCCCCTCTGTCGCTTCATGTTTACCTGCGGCGCTGTTCCCTCTGATTGTCTCTTGCAGCGGTTGATGAGAGTGCTGATTGGCTGGAGGTGGTGTGCAGGGTGGGGTCAGGAGGGCTGGCACTGAGCCGTCCCTTCTCACCGTGTGGCGGCAGCCTGCAATCAGCCGAGCGGGATGAGACGGTGCCTCTGTAGTCGCTCCACACACACACACACACACACACACACACACACACACACACACACACACACACCCTGTCTTTCATTACCGTGCCGCTCAAACCCACAGAGAAAAGTGGGATTCAGGTGAAAAGAGGGAACAAGGAGTGAAAAGAGTCAGACACAGCCAGGGAGGAAGAAAGAGAGATCGTAAACAAGCACTTCAATGGAACATGATCATGCTGAAAAAATACAGTCTGACAATGGATAAAAGAGAATAGTTGAAAATGAGAAATAAAACAGGAAATGGAGAGAGGGTGTGTGTTAGTGAGGTGTGCAGACATATTAAATATTTCCCTGTCCTTTGAATAATATCCTACCTCATTGATGTCCAGCGAGATACTTGCTGCCAAGCAGGTGCAAAAAGCAGAAATGGGATGATAATGTCTCATGTCCACAACCGTGTAATTAAGCGATATCGCTGAAGGATATGCATATAATATTACCGATGCTATCAAAGGCTTAGGCTTCATTTCCCCCGATGCACAGGGGAGGAAAAACAAACACCAGCCATCCGTTTGATTTCCTCTCCACTCCTCCGATCGACTGAAGTCCTATCACAGGAAGAAAAAGGAGAGATAGAGCTCTTTATTATCCATCAGCCTATAGGGAGGACATTAGCATAAAAAATTTACAGGGTTATCTTCCAGAGCTTAGTTAATTGAAGTTAATCAGAGGCGGTGTTTCCGCATGTCGCAGTCGCTTCCTGGGTGGATTGCTCTTTGTTCGCCTCCAACACCTTTTAAGGTTCTTAATTAACTGTCCTAACACGATGACATGGGACTTCTCCTCCTGGTCGGCCTTGACAGTTAATTACAGTGTGAGGGAGGGAAGTGTCTGGGACGAGGTGGCATCGAGCTGATCTGATAACACAACGCCAAAAGAATTTAAAAAGAAAAGTGTGACTGTGTGGATGTTGTTTGTTCACTCTCTCTCTCTCTCTCTTTGATGAGCTCCAGTGAAGTCTTACAAGGAGAATGTTTGTACTTCAGTTGTCTGCGCTGACTTTTACAGAGCTGAAGAACCTGCTGCTCCCCCCACCTCACCCCACACCTCACAGTAAACCCCCACAAACCACCATCTTAATGTCTGATTCAGCTCAGGTTGGATCTCGCACAGGAAACTCTACACTCAGAGCGTATACCTCCACCAAGGCCCAACAGTCCCCTCATGAAACCATATTTAAATTCACTAGATCCAGATTTTTATTTGAATCTGTACCAAAGTGTACACATTCTTAAATATCAGCCCCTAAAGTTGCCAGATTGTCTTTTTAAAATCAAGATCCATGAATTGTTCTCTGGGAAATCAAAGAAAATGTCAAATCTGCCATCAGCAATGTCAAAGAAAGTAAAAAAAAAAACGATATTCCTGGAGCCACCACTCATCTAGATCTGCGTTTTGTAGAAATCCGTCAAGTAGTTTTTATATAATCCTGCTAACTAATAACAAACAAACAAATGCTGATGAAAATGTAACTGTTGATGCAGGTAATTAAAAGGTTGTTTAAATTAAAGGCTAATGAAAGGTTTTATGTTACATGGTTAATAAATATGTATGTGAAAGCTTTACAAGCGAATAAAGTTGTTGCTGCTCAGCAACACACCCTTAACATCACACTTGTTGACCAAGGTGAACTTTAACAGGTTTAAAATGATAAATCACTGTATGTTACTCATTTACTTTCTACTACAATCCTCTTATTGCTGAGGGAAGAAATGTACTGTTAGAGTAAGTTTTCTCACACATCCTTAAATGTGTATAATGATGCATGATTATAAAATGAAAATCGGGCAAAATCCTTTATGGGACAGAAGCCTGTTCTGTAAGAGGAGATACTGCATCTCTTCCACTTAGGTATCATTGATGTCTATAGGTTTAACTGGTAGAGCACTGTTTGCCTTGCTTGTCCTGACAATAAGCATTTTGTAACCTTGTTTAGATAATTGCTATACAAATAAAGTTATTATTATTATTATTATTATTAACACTTCAGTGGTCTACATTCAGCAGTGTCCTGCAGCAGCACAAATCTCTATCTGAACCTTACCTGGGAGAAAGTATACTGAAAACCACTTGGTCGGTGCCTGCTGGTCAGACACTATGGATGTAGGTATGATTTCAGACCCCACATAGGTCGGCCCTTGACTTATTTTAGATTTGCGTTGAGTTTGTGAATTGGTTGTTGACGTTCAGTTTGAGCGATGTGACGACTCCTGATGAATCGCGGGAACAATCAATGATATGGCTGTCGGAAAATCTAATGGATTTCTGGCCTGTCAGAAATTCTGGTCAGCAATCTTGCAGATTGATCAAAGAAGAAAAGATCCATTACACATCAGCAGGCTTGTTTTATTACTGGAGGATTAATACAATAAACTGACCATCTGCAGATTCATGTTTGTCTTCTGTCTTTTCTTCTTTTGCTTGCCAGTGATAGTTGAACTTTACAGCTATGCCCTTTTCTACATGTCATTATTTATCAAGAGGCCTTTGTCTTCTTTTACTAAACATTACTAGAACTGTCAAAAGTTAAAACCAATCTTGATTCTGAGTTTGCATTTTTTGTAAATTTTGAGCGTCCACACTATAACCAGATCGATCTGTGTAGTGTGAGCATAGAAATGTTGTAGCTGAAACACTGATCACAAAGAGTTATCACGTGACGAGTTGACTGACATGATAAGGTGGCGGATTTGGCCTTAATGCCAAAAGGGAACCTATAGTTTTAAGAATGAATTGTTGGATGTGAACATTAAGGAGGCAAACTTTGTCATGATGAAGGTGGCGGCATGTAAAGGTTCCACCTCCACTTTACACTCACACCTTCAAGTGCACCACCAGATCGGGGCTGCCCTCTGCGACATCCAACATTCAGGATCACAGTAAGTGTTTCACAGATGTCGAGCCGACGCGTCTTTTCTTGTACAATGTCCTCTGTAATCGTAACACTGGTGTTGTCATGAGTTAATTACCCAGCGGGAAAAATCATCAGCCATTTTGTGTTTTCTTTTATTTAATGCAAAGACTTAAACCTTTGTTACAGATGCGTGCCACCACTGGCCTTAAGTAAAATACTGCTGGAGCCTCATTTCTTTTTTTGTGCTTGTCTCCCCTCTTCCTCTTCTCCCACAATTCTTTGCCATCATACAGCAGTCCCTGTGGAACCCTGTGCTGCTTCAGTATTCCCTGAGGTTCAGGCCACAGTAAGCAAAATCAGGGAATATAAATCGGTCGTCTGCAGAAGTCAGATAGTAGCTGGTTGTTTGATGAATGGGTCACTGCATAGCTGAATGTATGTACTATACTGCATCATGTACAGTAGCTTGACTTAGGACTTACTAAGGGACTGCTGATGGACTTTTATTGTCTAATTTTGTCTGTGTTCATTTAATAAGGATTGTGGTAGATATGAAACCTCTTTCAGTGAATATTAAAGGTGAATTCTGGGGAATTTTTGGTAGTATCTTAACTGGCTGAAATGGGATTTAAACGGGCAGCAAAAATATTGCCAGACCCCGAGCAAAGACCTAGAGTAACAATTTTAGCTTTTTATAGGTGATAAAAGCACTTTGACTTGAAGTTTTGTGGACTGTCGCAGTTGCCACATAAGATTACATTGTAGCCACTGCCGCAGTGTCACAGCATCCGGCGGAGGTGATCTATTGAATTCCAAAAGTTTTAGTTGTCTTTATTCTCCAGGTCAATGCTGACTATCTTGCAATCCTAAACAAAATGTGCAGAATGCAAACAAAGACTTATTTAAAGCTGATGTGGTAAATACTGCCATTTCCATTTAGATTCCTAATTTATAAATGAAAAAAAACATATTTTGATCAATCTAAAATTATTTTTAAACTTTTGTTTGAAATTTGTTCCCATGCATAACCTGATTTTATCCCCTATGACATTTCTCTGGAAGGGATGCAAACCTGGAAATATTCCAGGTTTTAGACCATGCAAGTGTTGTGACATAAATTTGAAATCATAGACTTGTATGTTTGGGTCTAGTTGGATGACTGGTTCTCTTCAAGAATAAAAAAACTAAGCATCTAATAAAGTATTATTGTTTTAAAAAATCTCTCTGACCTGTAAGCTCTACTGCCTTTGCCACTACATTAGAGTTAAGAACCATTCACTTATTCTGTCATACAGTTTATTCAGCACATGCTGTTAATATCTGACTTTAAATGCTTTATAAACCACGGGCGCCGTATTTTACTGCCGCTCGTTGGATCTGCAGGTCAGCAAATAGACCTAATGGTGCAAAAAATCTACATAAAACCGGGACCGTATGTGCCGCCCTGTGTGCCTGGATGTTTATGAACCCTGAGCCGAGGATACAGTAAATCACCACTTATAATCAGGGCCATAGACATTGGGTGGTGTGTAAGATGAGTTATATAAGTTATATTCTATATCGCTCGGCTGCCATCCCCTTCACTCAGCCCCCCTCACAAACCGATGCGAGGCTATCAGCGGCGACCTTGCCTCTGCACCCCGGCTCCAGGTGGAAGTGATAGATACTCACTCTCCATGACAGCTGGGCCTTTTTGTATAAGAAAAGCCATATTGATTCATGAGCCAATAAATACACACACAAGCGGTTTTGCCTCAGCTGCTCCTCCCCCTCTATTTAGGAGCCTCTTCTCTTGTATTCCTGTCTCTTTGTCCGCTCAGTGGGAAAATCAGCTGTAAACTTCTCGTCCTTATCGGAGCATCAGCGCTGTGCCAGGCTTGACGGCCAAAACAATGGCGGGTCAGCGGGAGTAGGCGCATCAGCCGCCAATGCAGGGGTCTTATCGCGGCGTGAACCATCAGTGGCTGCCAATCAGACGGTTCTCAGACCACCCACAGAAAGAAAGACCTACCGCAGCCTTGTGTCTCAGAGATAACCAGACAACTGACCTCCTCCATCCAGGAGGCTCCGTCTGCTCGATGGATTAAATATCGATCATAACAATCCTGAAAATTGAGTTATTACTTTGTGACATTATAGCGGCCTCGGGCACATCGATGTGATGGATGGACACTTGTGGCAAAATTGTATGAGACAAGTAGCTGTTTCACCTGTGGGCCTTTTCTTCTCTATTAAAGTTTCATTAACGTTCAGTCTACAGATAAGATTGCTGCTATTTATGGTGTGTAATTCGTGGCAAATCCGTTTTGTGTACATACAACTAGCAATAACGGTACAATCATCAGCTTGTGAGCAACCTGACCCCCCCCCCCCATCCCTGCGAAACAACTGGCGACGAGACATGGGGATGCGTTTGTTTGAATGTGTGGCGCTCACACCGGTGACAGAATACCTTTCCTTCACTTCACTACACCAATAACAAGAGGACAGTGGTTGGTGAAGGTGAATGTTCCACTATCAGAGGATGCAGCATCGCATTCAACACTTCTGAGTTACTTTAAGGTATAATATTGTTCGTATATGGAGGCGTGGTGCAGTGCACTCTTCTCTTAAACGATAGGTGTAGCCGCTGAGAAAAAAGCAACCGCACCACCGGAAAAAGGCAAAGAAGACAAAACAGTTTTGACACTGGCCAGTTATGGAGGTTTTTCCATTGTTCCCTGCAGAATGCCGCCTCCTTAACAACAGTCTCTGCAATCTCCTGAGAATCTCTCTGCTTCCTTATTGAGGGGGGTCATACAGATGTCTCTAGAGACAGACCTGTTTACAGACTCTATCCCCCAAATCATCTATGTATGCTAATATTAGTAATAACTTTATTTATAGAGCACATTTCAACGCAAAGTACAAAAGGCATGTGAATTCAGGAATATGCATTCTGAAAAAGGCTTATACTTTTAGCCGAGACTTAAAAGAAGACACCATTATTTCCTCAGGTAATTCATTCCAGAGCCTTGGGCCCTGATGGCAAACACTATCTCCCCCAGTCACGCCAGCTGAAATTACGTCATTTCTGGCACACGCAAGGACAGGACTGGCGAGCATAAACCAAGTTTTATGTCCCATACACCCACATCTTTTTTGGACCAGAATCCAGAATTCTTTTGGGCAAAATACACCTTTAAAATATTTTAGTTTCTTCATGCCCCCAAGTTTAGGAATACATTTTTAAATACCTGACTGGAGATTTTGAATTGGGGACCAGTCAAAATTAAGTTGAAGAAAAAATGTGAATTCAAGTATGTTTTGTTATACACTGCAGAACATACCTTGTACATTTACCCCAAGTGCAAGAAGATGGATGTCACTAGATGACATATTTTGATTCCACCAGATGTTAAATATGTCAAATAGTGACCTTCAATACAGTTTGTGTTATCTTGCAAACAAGTTTTATCATCTTTAGTCAGATTTCCTACATTTCCTTGAATGTCATTTCCAGAAATCGTGATGATTTCTGAGGGATTATCTGTTCAGTCATGTAAACTGTAATCTCTTTTTGAGATAGAATATTGTAAAGTAAATAAGCTCGTGTTTTTACAGTGGATGGATCCACTTTCCTGATGTTGTGCGACAGAGGGCCACATGCTACAGTACACTTCTGTTTGATTCCAACACTTCACCAGTTTAAGTATAGACTTGTGTGTTATTACCATAGAAACCAATGCTCATACAGTTGGCCAATCATGCAAGAGAATGAAATTTAGCGTGTTCATCTGCTCCTGAACATCAGATCTTACAATCGAATGAGTTTAGACGGGGGCGAGGTTTTCATCACATTTTTTTGTAAATATCATAAATCTTGATTTGGAATATTTGCAACAATTTACAACCCAGATGCTATGTACCGCGCAGAAAGATGGAAAATTACATCTTGTATGTGCCTTTGGGCCGACATTTCACTGGTTAGTATACAATCTTTTCTATGAAATGCCAGGTGGAGTTTCAGGGTACTTTATTAGCAGAGCGCTCCCAGACACTCTATTGATTTCTAGAACATTCTTCATCAAATAATAAAATACGGCCTGGCATGTCATACATTACATTTCACGTGTCCTTATATTGACCTTTGATTGCTAACACGATAGCTGCACCTGAATGTCACATTGATAAGGGATTGGATGGAGCTGGTTAGTATGTTTTGCTCAGTGTTTCATTGCAGTGAAATAAGGCGCCGCCGCCGACATGGGGGGGGGGGGGCAGCTGTTCGTCATGATTAGTGCTCCGGCAGTATATCACCGTAAAAGGACGGAACGGTGTTAAGTTAAAATATGTTCCCGGTCAATTCATAACCCGCCGCAGCAGCGTGAGAGTGAGAAATATCACGAGTGTCATTCCCTGCAACCTTGAGCCGACTCATTCATGATGTAAATGGGCCTCACGTGAGCCAATGTGTTTCTCTAATTTGTGATTTATCCGTGCGTTTTCCCTTTCCCTCGTATTATTTAAGGTACAGTTGCACTTTCCCCTGCAGCCGTTGATCACATTTATCTCTCTGGGATGCATGTGTGAATACAAATGCAGTGCTTGTTTAATTCTGGCATGAACTCTTGTTTAGCTGGACCTGCCACAGACCCTGATGCAAACTGTCAGCCTGTGAATTTAATCTAGAATATTGCAAATCCCAAAGACTCGTCTTTTCATCAGGAAAAAGATATTGATAGTGGGATCGTTCACCAATATATCCTAATGACATCACCTCACATTATCTTAACCCCGCGTCTGTAACGTTCCGTGTCTGTGAAAGTTTCAAAATCGAATTATGGCTTAACTGCAGCTAACCTCAACACAACAGGAGCATATCCAATCACATTTGTGTGAAAAATGAGACAGGCCATATTTTCAATTACATTTCAGCATAAAGGGATTGTTAATCCTGTCTCCTGTGCTGCCAGAAGCCGTTAATGAATTTGCCTATCCTCCAAGATACTGCTCCGCTCAGAGGGAAAAGGGGAAAACAGAAACAAGTCTTTTTCTTTGTCCTCCTCACACAATACTGTGTCTGACTGTAATGGATGCAAATCTATTCACAGCAAGGTTAAACAGTTTGCTTTGCTGAAGCTGCTGCTCTGTTTATGTACAAAGTTGTATTGGATGATCTCATACGCTGAAGCCCCGGAGCCATGATTTGCAGAATGCTCTAGTCTCCTCTGCCGGCTTTGTCTGTTTAGTGATTCATTGGATTTAAGATGTTTTTCCTCATTCAGAAAGATTTTTTACAACAAAGAGAAAAGGGAAGCAGAGCCGGGACAGCTGAGGGAGTTTTTCTGTGGGTTGCCAAATGTGGTCGCATACATCAGTAAAATTAACTGGTATTTGTAGATATGACGAGTTTAAACTTCAACAAAAGTTAAAGATTCATCGGTTGAGCCTAAGCTATGAAAGCTACTATAACTGTGTATGTGGAACGATGGGTGACATGACAGCCCTCCAAAAGTGAAGCCAAAGCACTTTGGAGGTCAGTATAGGTCATAAAGCGTGCATCATCCATGTTAGTGGATGGGACATCACACTTTTTCAATTGGTTATTTAATCCTATAACAACAAGGGTGAAACGTCCTGATTGACACCTTAGACTGGCTCGAGGTCGAGCAGGTGTATGGGTGGGATCTCAACAGCCCGGCTCTGTCTCCAGATTGCTACTGTGCATATTTTGGCTCCAAATGCGCAAGATGGAATCGTTCGTATGCAGGATTTTTAGGCTTCATTTCTGGATAGTGAGGGGAAGTGGAGGTGTGTCGTCCATCTTTAAATACAGTCTTTGGTATGAAGCTACAACTAGTAGACAGTTGGCTGAGCTTAGCTTTAAAAAAGAACAGCTAGCATGGTTCTATTGAAAAGTAAACCACTTAACCATGTGACATTATTACTGAGCTTTAGAGGTGCTTTTATTTATTTTTTCTACTTTTGGACAGAGCAAGCCTAACCGTTTTCCCCTGCTTCCAGTTTTTGTGCTTGGCTAAAGCACAACTTGCAGTAGCTTCATATTTGAAAGACAGATATAAGAGTGACAGTCTAGAAAATGTCCCATCACAAGAAAAAATGGCACGCTCTTTTATCTACAACTTCTCAGATGCCAAGAATTTGTTTATAGAATCAGAGTTTAAAATATAAAAAACTTTATTCCACCATTATTCAAACTGTTTACATAAAAGGACAATAAAACAGTTTGTTGTCTTCTTGTCTGCGCTGCCTCTTAAGGTCTGGTACACACTCAAGGCAGTTCTGCTCTATTGAAGGTCTGCAGCAGTCAACAGTCAGCTTGATGATGGATGGTGTATTAATGCTCACAGTCCCTTTCTATTGTCACTGTGCATTACACAAATTAGGGTAAACAAATGTCTGCCCCTACCCCCCCGTCACTCTACCCACCTCCCACAAACAGGCTTCCACACGTTGTCCCCACGTCACACTGCTCTGCCTGGGCTCATACCGCTAACAGGGGTGATGTGTTTGTGTTACCTTGATGTTGGAGCTCCACCTAATTACCTCAGATGGATGGACAGATGCATTACATCACCACATCTGGCTTACATCACCAGCCCCTCACATTTCCTCCCAGTGACAAATGGGATTTTTGTCACCGGTCCTTCTCTCCGTTCCTCTTTCCCCTTTGCTCTTCTCTCCTCTGTACAAGAACGGCTCATTTTAAAGTCTGTGCGATCAATGGATAAGATGCCTCATATCTGGACCAAGGCTTCTCCTCTGTGAGCGTTCTTTCCCAGTCTAGTGTGTGGTTTGTGTGGGCGTGTGTGGGTTGTCTGTCTCAGACGTTTGTGGCACATGCACGCATCATGCATGTGCATATAGAAACTAATACACGAATACACACTCACACACAGAGGTGACACGGTCACCGTCATTAGACCTTCACAGGCATCTGCTCATGCCTGCTACGTGATGTGATCCTTCACCTTCTACATGACAGTTGGCCATTTAGCAGTAAATTTATGCCGCCCATGCCCTTTATCCATGCTTTCTGGGGAGGGGGGGGTGGGCAGATAGAGGGCGTCACTCAGTGTCCTAGCTTTGATTTGTGTTACTGCTTTTACTCAACCAGACAATGTAATGACATGTTGGGCCTCTTTGAAGCGCTGGGAGATGCTGTAGTAATGCAAAGGCTACGTATGTGTGTATATTAAAAAACATCTGAGGAGGAATTCCTCAACATAAACTTCACAAAAACCACGTTAGTTACAGATTCAGATAAATGCTTGTATATCTTTAACAGTAAATCTCTGACTGCAGTCTTGCAAGTATAAGAAAAGAGCAGACTTAAGAGGCCAATACTGCTACAGAGTGTAGTGTAGAATGTATAATTGACAGTTTTAAGTATCATAACAAAATAGGAACTTTTTTTGTTGCATAAATGTAAAAATAAATAAAACCTTTTTGATAAGATCCATCTCTTTTTTTTTTACATCCACCAAGGTTATATTTCCACCTGTCTGTTAATTTACTTGTGAACAGGATTAGGCAGAAAGTACTGAACCAATTTGCACCAAGCTGAATGGGCCAGAAAATAACCTATTAAATATTACTGAGTCTGCTTAAAGAGGCTAATCCAGGATTTTATTTTATCACATCATTTCCAGAACCTTGAAAGATATTTTTATCCATTTTCATATTTAGGATTCTTTGGCCTTGGTACGTGCTGTACTGAGTCCGAGTCAAGTTGGAGTTGTAAACAAGATGCAGCGTGAGACATTTTTACTGTTGAATGATAAATTGTACAGTTTAAATCATATGCATCACTGTTTATAAATAACCTCAAACTTATAGTATATCTACTGCAATTCACTAATCCTCTGGGGGGGTTTCACACCTTCCTTCTTTGTTCAGGAGCTTCTGACTTTTTGGTTTATTCTGATCCAAAATAGCGGGTGTGTGAAAGGTGCCTTGAACTTATGGACCAAACTTTAGTCCGACAAAAAGAGTTGATCTCATTCTGCATCAAACTGAACCATGGCCCATCACAAACCAATCAATGTTAATAGAAGCAGCCCACAAATCAAATGTTTATATCATAACAAATACATGAATCCTAATCCAGACTTTCCGGTTTGTAAAGCCCCTTAAAGGCATAGTTTGACTTGGAGACTCAGTAGACAGTATTGGTACCTCTCTCATGTCTGTGTATGGAGCTGGAGCCAGGACGCTGACTTTGTGTAAAGACTCCAACACTAAACCTCCCAGTGTCTCCATATGTACACACACATAAAGATGCTCTGTACTCTCCCGAAATGGATTTGAGGTTCACACAAAATGTATAACTATTCCTTTAAAGAGTTTCAGGTAACAATACAATCCAGGAAGGCCAGTTTGAATCATAGAATCATTAGTGGAAATCAGGTGTTTAAAACCAGGAGACAGGATTTTACCACTGAATTTTCCTGCTTGACGTCCTGTTGTAAACAGCAGAATTATTAATGTTACAAGGTCATCAGGAACAGACACGCGTTTGATTGGAAGTGAACAGTTTTGTTTTAGGACATTGAATTGAATCAAGATGAGCTGAACTCTGCATTTTTTGCCGAAGCCCTCTCTCTCTGCCCCTGCACCCCGGCAGCATCAAGAAGTTCAACAGAGGTTCAGGGTCGACATGTGATGGTTGCTCATTCCTGCTCTGCCACTTTAGTGTGAGAGTATTTGCCTGTTCAGTGGTGAAATGAGGTGAGACACCTCTTGTTAAATCAAGCAGTTATTTCTGTGGATGAGGTTGTTTGGATTCATTTTGCTGCTCTGGGAATTAAAAACAGATCGTTATTCTGCAAAAGTGCCGGTTTGAAGGGATTTAGAGATGGAAAAATGAAAATGAAACACCAGGTGAGGACTTATTTAGTCATCATGCAGGTCTGCAGAGGCTTTCAAAGCAATGCATTTTTCAAGATTTGTCAATGTCTGAATAGACTGTTTTTAAATTTCCCTGGTGGCCGGAGAAACCTCCAAACATTTAGAAAGAGGCTGTGAATAATGTAGAAGCCTGTCTGCTTACACAGTCACCTCTCTACCTTAAAGTCTCAGTTGGCCTAAGTTCACTACAGTTACATAATGATGTCGTTCCACCTTAACCTATATATCACAAGTGCAGACAGTTTACAACACAACCTCAATTGGGGAAATCTGCACCGGCAACAGCCTGTGGCCACAGACATTATGTTTTTGGGTTGTCTGTCCATCCATCCATCTGTCCTGTATTAGAAATTCAGATTTTGAAGTTTTATATAACTGATTTCTTTCTTATTTCTTATCTTAAAAGGTAAATGGTCTTTTCCTCTCGCAAAGCATTCTTTACAGTCTTTCCGTGACACACTTGTGTGAGCACCAGGACAGGACAAGATAAGATGACCTAAAATGTGTGACCCGACTAACCGGTATAAAACATTGATGAGCCTTCTTCAATTTTCACGTGTCATCAAACTGCAGGTGTCGAATTAAATCTCAGAAAGACCAGCTTTGGTTTTATTCTTCATTCAACAGAAATTGCCACCCCATATCCGTTCGTCCCTCCCGTCGTTTTGAACACGATATCTCAAAAATGCCTTAAGGGAATTTGTTCAAATTTAGTGCAAACGTTCAGTTTGACTTAAAGACAAACGGATTAGATTTTGGTGGTTGAAGGTCAAATGTGAAGGTCACTGTGACCTTACAAATCTCTTTTTCACTTCATGAACTCAGAACACTTTGAGAAAATCCTTTCAAATTTGGCACGAATGTTAGCTTACAGTCATGGAATAAGATTTAAATGGTCAAAGGTCATGGTGCCCTCATAAACATGTTTTTTGCCTGAACATGATGTCTGATGTCCGAGATTTTCTTAAAATTTTGACCACTGTCACAGATTTCAGTGATCAAAGGTCATGGTGACCTCATGTGAGTCTGGAAGATAAAATGTGTGTAGACTAACACTGCACTGGTTCAGCTGAGGCACACTGGGTGGTAATTCACTGACACAACAGCCAAATCATTTATTGCTTTCCACACCTAAATATGCTGCTTATCGAGGTGATCATCAGTGAAGGCTGTGTAGGCACATGCTGTCCTCCAGTGTTTTTTTGTCAGCAGCTTTCTTTTTTCGCATAAATTAGTTCCTTTAAAAATTGTCTTTTTAATGCTATGATAATGTGTTCTAATTAACCAAGCCACATAAAAGCTGTACTGTCATATGGTAATGAGCTTCATCTTGTGACTCGTACGCCACATAAAATAGATAAAACAGAGCTAGATTGGACTACAACACTTGCTTTTCCATGCATTTTTCATTAAGTTTAGTTTATCGCCCTCCCTCCGTTGATGACATTTTAGAGGTACAGTGTTTCCTATTATGTTTCCAAAGTTTTAACGAGCGCATGCTAAAAATGACTCCCGACGTTCGGGGGCAGACTTTAAAGGTTGAGCAGGTTAATGTCACACAAATTCGTCCGTCCTTTTCTTTTCCTCCACTCCGTCTGTTTGGAGCCCTCCTCACCTCTTGTCTCGGGGAGAGAGCGAGTGTGGATGGTAATAGAGACGGACTATTGTTGTAGGCTAATGCTGCCATTACCCAACCTTCTGATAGATGAAGCATTTGGAGGGTGTTATCAGAGCCAGCTGTGAGGTATGCATTATACATGGGCAGTAACCCCGACACCGGCTGGAGACACGCACAGAATTACAGAAGTGTGTGGCTCACAGACTGTAAAGCAGTTTTTATTATGTACCGATATCTGAGTGTTCGCACATTTCAATCCTCTAAGCAATAAGGCACGAGTAATTGAATCACAGAGATATGGTCAACAGATTGTTTGACGGAGTATTACTGTTGACTGGATAGAAAAGAAAGTACTGAGTTGTGGTATCACTGACATTTTTTAGCTTTGAGTCATTGTAGTATTATTTTATTTGTTGAGAGCCAAGAGGGAATTGTAGCATTAGAAAAGGCCAAAAACTACAGTACTTACTGATGACCTAAAAACAGTCAATGGAAACTAAAATCATCAACCCATTGAGGATATGCCTCCCCAGACCATCACTGACCCACCGCCAAGCCGGTCATGCTGGATGATGTTGCAGGCAGCATAACGTTCACCACGGTGTCTCCAGACTCTTTCACGCCTGACACATGTGCTCAGTGTAAATCTTCTCTCATCTGGGCGCCAGTGGCAGTCCTGCCAATTCTGACGCTCCCTGGCGAATGCTAATCAAGCCGCACGGTGCTGGGCTGTGACCACAGGTCCCACTGGAGGACGTCGGGCCCTCATGCCACCTTCATGGAGTATGTGTCTGACATCCAGGTCAGAAGCATGCACACCAGTAGCCTGCTGGAAGACATTGTGTATGGCTCTGACCACCAAATGCAAAACCGTTCCCTTTTTGTGGGTTGTCTTGCTTTTGCCTCCATTGCACCTGTTGTCACTGTCATTTGCACCAAAGCAGGTAAAACTGATTCACAATCACTTGTGCTTCCTAAATGGACAGATGGACATCCCTGAATTTTAACTGACTTGGTGTTACACTATTTTTTATCAGTGTATTAACACAGCAATGCAGCACATCAAGTGATTAAGCTTGACAGTGTTGGGTCTGCTCCAGTTATTCAAACATGAGCGCAGATGAAAGGCCTGGTTGATGAAAGTTTTACCAAAATTGGACTGGGTCATTAAAGAATAAAGACATTTTGGCTTCTTGCAATGTTGCCATATGTTAGAATCATAGACTATGTTTAAAGATGGATGATGGTTCTACTTCCTCCCACTATTTGGAAATAAAGTCAAAATATTGCGAGATGCAGCCGTGGTAGCTCCTGCCGATACACGGGCTTAACCAACCGTGAGTCAGTCTCAGCTGTCAATTAGGATGTTTCAAAGCGTTTTATAGCATCAAATAAGTAACCAGAATGGCACTCAGTATAGTTCAAGGCCCAACACTCCACTTAAATTCAATCAAGCTGCACCAAAAGTGAACACACTCATAGATTTCAGTTCCCTAAATGTGCCTGCTTTTTAAATTATGAATTATTCCCTGAGTAAATGGTGGAAATGTTAGACAGACACTACAACATGGACTGGGGGGAAATCATAACCTCCTTGGCAGAGATAATTAAAACCAAACTAACTATTAAAATTAGCTCTTGGACAAGCATCAATGTGATATGAATTACCTAAAATGACAGAAATTATCTTTAAGAAAATATTATTTGACTTTTTAGTTTGGTCCATATCCCATCTATTTACATGGAGGAGGCAGGATTTATGACTATACTTCTCGAGACGCTAGGACTAAAGGAAACATCCCGACATCCAGCTGCCAGGTGTTTAAAATGGTTCAGGGACTGCTCATATTCAGACAGATGATATATTGTACCTTTGTCACACCCACACAGGTGTTTTCATTTTTTTGTGCTGAATTATATCTCTTCTGAAGACTGTGGTTATATTTATAGACTGTGTTTAACTGACCTGGTTATTACTCTGCTGCAGCTGCCAGGGTGGAGAAGCTACTCCTTTGTTGTTCTTATTGGTTCATGGCGTTCGCCGACTTCCCATAATTCCCTCATGGTTCCGCCCCTGTGAGCAGAAGTCTCTGTAAAAGTGAAAACACTTCTGTGGGTGTCACTACTCGCTGTGTAATAAACACTCACTGGTTTAGACTGTATGAGCACGAATATTGACACTTAATGTCATAATTTGCCATGTGTCATTTACAGTAAATTTAGCTATAATAAAAACAACCTGAAAACGACTCATCCTGTGTCCCATGGTTGCTCTGTGTCCTTAACAAAGACACATTTAGTTTGGTCCCACTTTGTACCTGCAATATAACACAACATTAATATTGATGCATACACAGTATGATTGCACTTCTTGAGAGTAGCACCCATAAACCAAGAATCGATTGTTTTTAATATTTGTGATATGACATGTATTCACTGCCAGGTTAACAGAAAAATAAAATGTTCAAAATAGAGTCATAAAGTGAGGTTGTGGATTGAATACTCAGTACAATATTTTTTTTTGTAACAAAGAACAACAGATAAAACCACATTAGAACCACATTATTCATTATTATAAATCAAATCCCCTCAGAGGCACCGGCTCTTTGATTTATCTTCTCCTCGTTCCACCACATTTTGATCGTAGCTTCCACTTCCACTGGATCCAGTGACCTGTCTGCTTTCCACAGCATCTATGTGAGAAAGAAAACAACAACTGAAACTTTTGAATGTAAAAAAACAAAACAAGAGTTGTCAAGTGCAGAGTATACACCTGTGTTTTACTGTGAGAGCACTTCCACCTCATTATGTTTGTGAGGGCACTGAGAATCTTGATGAACTCGGGTACTAAATCTGAATTTTGACGGGGGATCTCGGATTTATTTTAGCTCCAGGAGGATCGTTACTGGTGTTGTTTATTACCGATAAATACAAAGATGTTTTCTGTTGTTGAAAGGGGGGGGGGGGGCAAAACTAGTGTGTGCCCTGTGTAGTGTGGGTTTCCCCTGCCCACATTGGCCCAGAGTAAACCCACACCTACCCACAGGATCCAATAAGGTCCATCTCGGATGAGGTGATACAGGATGTTGAATATACACCTTGATGAATTCAACCATGAAGGCAATAAATTGGTTCTTCCTGTTATCGACTGGTTGTACTGATAAAGTAACCAGACACTCCGGAAGATTAGGTATTGGTTCACTTTGATGTGTTGCTGCTGAGTTATCTGCACCTCTATTATTTTATTTATTAAATATTTTTCAGTAGTAAAAAATATGTACACACTCCAGTTTTCCATCTCAGCATTTTGAGTGCCCCCCACTGAGAGCTCTCCAACTCCAACTCGGCTTCTAAAGGCTTGAGTGGTGAACTGAGAAGAGTGATATTTAAATCTAAGCTGCCTGAGTGTAATATGGAAATGAGTTCTTGTCATTGACAGAAATTCATAACCAGGCTGACATATCACACGCTCAGTGACATCCAGTAAATCCTGCAGCATGTGAGCATTCAGGATGATTAGGTGGAGTTAATCAAGTGTGACAATATACCTCCAGTACAGTCGTGTTGACATACATCTATTGGGAACAATGGTGCCTGCTTTTCTTTGTTAGGTATTTAGTCTTTGTTGATTCTGACCATAGACTTCTCCACCAGAAGTAAAGTAATGATGTCTAATCACTTTACAGTGGTGCTCAAAGATATCTGAGACGTTTCAATACAAAAGTATTACGTACATTGTTTGGTCCAACCACAAAGGAAGGTGTTAATAGCTGTTCGTAATTACAGCATTTAAAGGTGAACGAAAAGCCTTTTTTTTCACTATTTGTATTCTAGATTTAATTTTAAATGAATAAAATTGACATTTTGTTCAACACTGTAAACTCAATAACCCATAGTGAAAGTGTCTTTTACAAAATAATTCTGAATCTATAAACCTCTGGTAAGAGTCGCTGCTTCGACTCTTCCTGGATACGTCTCTACAAGCTTTGCACACCTGGTAGACCCTCTCGAGCTCCATCAGATTAGAAGTGTCCATCTGTCCACAGATGTTCAGGGGTTTGAGTCTGTTCTTTTGCTGGGACCCTCGAGGACTCGTTCTGAAGCTGCCCAGCGTTGTCTTGGCTGTGTACTTCAGGTCACTGTTGCACCGCATAGTTAAACATTGCATCAGTCTCAGAGCACTTGCACTCTGGAGCAGGTTTTATTCAGGGGCCTCTCTTTATTTGGCTGAATTTATCCTTTTCTCAGTTGTAACCAGTCCCAGTGTCATGACGCTTAACCTCCCGCCCCCCCATGCTAAACCAGTGGTGAATATCATACCATCTGGATAATACCCCAGATGGGAGCCAGGTGAAGAGTAGTGCCTGGTGTTCAAGTGTTTGGGATTCTGCTCAGTTCTTTGGCTCTCTCCAAATGAGTTGCCATATGCCTTTTACTCAAAGTAGCTTCATCTCTGCAGAGGACCTGTGAAGCTCTGTATGTGACTGTTGTGCTTCTGGGAACACTTAAGAAGTTGTTTTATACCATTGTCCTGTTCGAAGCCTTGCCATAATTTTATTGTTGAAGTCTACAGGAAGTTCCTTGGACTTGAATCAATGCAGTTTGCAACAAATGAATATAAAATAAAGTTCTAGTCACATCTCAAGGATAATTGGAGCGTACAGGATGTACCTGACAACAATGGAGGGCCACAGCAATGGATCTGAGATTGTGTGGGGTTTTTTTTATACCTTTGATCAGAAATCTACATACATATTTCCAATTGAGCAATGTGAAGTCAAATCTTCTGCACAATAAAGAGAAAAATGTGGAGGAAAAAGTAAAGGGCTATAACTAGTTCCCGAAGCCACACATCTAATACCTGGAAACACATTCAGACAATGTTCCTTGAAAGCAGTTACAGTGAAAAGTGACAATAGTAGTTCTGTGAGGGATGAAAAAAAGGAAAGATTGAGAGATGAGTTCAAACCCAGTTGACGGTCTCATCTCTGCATACCTGGACATTTACTGTGTGAACTGTGCATGATTGTCATATTGTTTGTTTTGGAAAGTTACAGAGCAAGTGAAGGGGGGGGGGGGGGGAGTCTCAGATGTTCAATTTGTGTCTTAATCTCTCCTGCAGTGAGACCTGAAATCATGGAAGAATGTGCCACCAATTTCCCCCCCTGCAAGCTCACTTGCTCATTCCTTTTTTTTTAACCGATCCTGCATCCTTTGTCTTAAACGATATTTTTATGCCAACTGGTTTCTCCCACTGTGTCAAAAGCTATTATCAGACTTTTAATCGACTTGATCTGTAGCCTTTGAACGGCTAATTGGGCAATTTTCCTGCAGCTACTTTGCCAGTTTAAAAGCTGTAAGGAGGGAAACAAATTTTATCTGTCCACTTTTGGAGCTGTCCAATTCTTGTTACACTGTTTCATTTTGTCACCGACTCCAGTGTTTTACCCTGGGGAGGATGTAGGCTGCTTCTGATGCGCTGCTCTCTGCTGTTAGTTCACTTGTGATGTTAGCAGTTGCTCTCCTATGGATCACTGCTCACTGGATCACTGTAGATGATAGAAACCTGAGCTGTGTTCCAATTCGCTACTTCCTACAAATTCTAAGTGGGCCATGACTAGGGTTGCAAAGGGGCGGAAAATTTCCGGAAACTTTCCATGGGAAGTTAAGCTCGGGAATTTTGGGAATTTTGAAAAAAAAAAATTACCGCAAATTAAACGCTGAGCAATAAAAACGTCATTCAAAACTCTATTTTAAAGATGTATGGAATGCAGCACACGCTGCACGTTGAATTTCAACCCTGCACTGTGCATTTCTCCATCACATGCGCAGTGCATTCTTCCATCACATGCACAGATAATTCCCAGCATCCTGCACACTACAGCAGGGCTATTGAGGCCACGCTACTGCATTAGCCCAAGGACTAGTCAGGGAAGTTTTGATGATATTACTGGGGAAAATATATTAGCATGCTGATTGAGGATTGTTCATCTAGCCTATTTCTATTCATTTATCCATCAATTGTAAAATATTTTTAAAGACGATTCCAATTGTTTAGCTAACTATTTATATCTCTGGCATTGCATTAGTGTTTTCTACAAGCTTTTTTCTCATCTTATTCTACAGAACAATGCTACGTGCACTATCTCGTGTGGAGACATTTCACCCCAGCCAATGTAGAAGGAAAGGCTGTGTACATTTGCAAATACTGTGCAAAGACCTATGTTAAGAATGCCACAAAGATGCAGAAGCATATAGTCAAGTGCCCAAAGTTTCCTCAGGGCTCAAATCAGCTTATGACAAAACAAAATGTTTATATTTATGTCTGTATATGACAAGGTAAATACAGTTAGTATAAATTACCCACAAAATTTCCAGTTTATTCCCGTTAATTCCCGTATATTCCCGTATATTCCCGTTAATTCCCATGGAAAGTTTCCAACTTTGAATATTCCCGGAATTTTGCAACCCTAGCCATGACTATGTAGAATGTTTAAGTTTGACAGTGAGGCCTTTTCAAACCTGCCAATAACATAGGTACATTATATTGCATCATATATTGTAAGTCTAGAATGTTGAAACTGAATTTAACAAACAGATTAGTACATACAATGAAGCTATGCACTGTAGACAAACAATATTGAATTGGGATGGAGCCCCAGTGCAACTCCCTCTCCCGCAAATCTGTCCTGCAAATTCTTAAGTGTTGTGTATCAACAGTCCGTAGCTGTCCTCTAATTTGGATACATTCATGAGGAAATATGAAGATTTCACTGCCTCATTTCAACATCAGTGTTCACTTGTCTAGAAATCTGAAGTACAGTCAAAGTGTGCCCACTCTTCATGAAGAGATGGTGCAAACTCTAACATCAGCTTTGAGCAGGACTCAAAAGAGGATTTTCTGTTGTTATTGTGAAAATGAGTCCATCACTGAAGCCTGGCACATTTAGGTTCACTTGTGGAAACCATTCGTCAGTGACAGTGTGCAGCAGACTGAAGAATAAGCATCTTTAGAGGGAAAAGAAAAGAAAAATCTTCTTCCCGGACGTGAAGAGGGAGAAAAAGATTGATGGAAAAAGAGAGTGGTATTTAGGGGTTTTAGTTTGAACATTGAATCTTCAGTTTGAGATGCGGACATCCCTCTGAGGACCCAGAGGCCAGGGTCATGCCTCACAAGATAAGAGGGCCATGTGTAGTTGAAGTTAACCCTGGGGTGAAATGGTCCAGATGGACTGGCCCCCAAATTCCTCTTTACTTTGTGTATCAATTAGGTGGCATTAACACTTGAGTGACCACCCTGAAGACAAGTCAGCTGGAGGTTTTATGGAGCTTCTGTCCTCGTTGATTGAATCCAGACGTCTGCTCACAAAATAGATGGACTTATCTTGTTTGGCTTAATAGTTGGGCTGCACCTAACGATTTTCCTTGTCAAATAATCTGTCAGCATTTTTGCTTAATCGTTTAGTCCATAGTATGTCAGAAGATTGATGTCAGAATGTGGACAAGGCCTTTTACATTTCCTAGAGCCCGAGGTGTCCTCTTCAAACTTAGTTGTTTCCCAACACGGTTATTGATAAAGGACTTAATTAGTTGATTGTCAAAATGGTTGTCAATTCTGTCAGATGATCATATCATATCCAGACATTTTCGGGAACTTTTCCTGGTAGCCCCCTAGAAAAATATCTGCAAAATATCCGAGGGAGCCCCTGTGAGAATACAGCATAGATAAGTGGGTGTATTGACTTTTTAAACACGTGACAGATGAAAATGAAAATGAAAGAATACAAAATATACCAGGATGAAAAAGAGGTGCCATACACGTAAAAAAAAAACATACAAAGATGTCAACAAGATTTGAGAGCCTTCGGTGATGGGTGCTATTGTGTTGATGTGCAAAACACAAAACACTTTGCTTTCCATAGCTGAATTTACTTGTCATGTTCTGCCCCCTGCAAATGGAGTGGAAATGTTCCTGTTGTTAAACTCATCTCACCCAGACAATCTCCTGCTGCGTTCTTATGTGAGAGGCAAACTCTGGATAATGTCCAGACACAATTTTACAGACAAATCAACATCAAAATGAGCAGTTTTTCTAGAAATGCACATCTCAACAAACTATAAAATATGTGACAGATGGTTCTTGTCTTGTATTTATTTATTTTATATCCATGGAAGACATGAGACATGGTGACAACTCTCTAGTTGAAATAATTAATAGATGGGAGGACGGTCTCGCTGGTGAGACTTCACGTTGTGACAATAAGTATTGTAAAGACACATGTAATAGAAAACCAAATAATTAGGAGAAATATTGTGTAAATGAGGAATTTATAAAAGCTCAACTCATGATGAAGTCCATTAAGCTAAACTGGAAAAAGCAACTGGAGTAAAAAAAATTATCAAATGAGATGTTAAAATCATCCAATGTATGCAATATTTTCTGCAAATTGAAAACATGTTCTGATTGTGGTGAAGCACCATCTATGCGGCAGAAATCTATATATGCATTCAATACCAAAATCCCAAAGTGAGCACCCGAGGGTAACATTAAATTATTGGATTAGCCTAATGAGCACAGTTTCCAAGCTGTTTTCCAATGTTCTTAATGAGAGGCTCATGTTGTCTTTGGAGAAACGTCGTCTCCCTGTGGAAGAGCTAAATGTTTTTGTACGTGAAGGTCATGTCTTCATCATGTGTTTTCTCAACTTGTCTAATTATAACAAGCTGAATTAATGAAAATAAGTCAACGTATGCATGCTTTATTGATTTTCACATCGCTCCTGATATGATTAGTAGCAATCTTTAACCCCGAGACCTATTGAGTTTGGCGTGAATGGAAAACTCTACTGGGCTTTAAAAGCTGTCCTCATACTAAGTGGTTCCCAACATCATTATGGGTGAAATAAGGTGATACTTTGTCCCCCATATTTTTAACATTGATATTAATGATTTGTCAAAATGAATAACAAGCCACATCCATACTTGGTGCCTAATTATTTTAATGCGCTTTTCATAGTGAGGTCATATCTAAGAAACCTTACAGTATCTTTCGCATCCGAGGACTAAATGCGACAGATGCTCTGCTACACTGAGCAGTGTAAAATATGGGACGATTTATCATTCTGTATTATACAACCCTCAACGGTACTTACCAGTTTGAAGCTAGATCACATAACATAACGAGGAATTATGCAGAATATATGCAGGTTTCTATGTTAGTGAACATATGAATCTGATGCAAGGTGTTAAGGTTCTTGCCAAATCAGAGGGAAGAGTTCTGTGAGGAATCATCGGTAAAGGTAAAAGTCTGTATTAGTAGATTCCAGACGAGTTTACTTCATGGGTCAGGAGCCATAGAAATATCTTTGTGTGAATCAGTCAATAACGTGTGTGCAAAAACATGCACCAATCTGGGCTCTAGTGTGGGACATGGGAAAAACTCTGGACATTATAATCTGAGAAAATTTGAACATTTCATCATGGGAATTGACAAACCTGTGGATCCGTTATAGAATCGGTTACTGCAGAAAGTGTGGGTTGAATAGAGAAACGTTTATCTTAGATAAACAATCTACTGCAGGGTGTGGTGAGGATTTTTTTATAAATAATGAAATAGTGGGCAAGGTTCATTCAATTTGAATTGTAAAGCCCCAAATAACAACATACATAAACTCAAGGCACTTCGCATTGTAAACTATGTGGTAAACCTAGTATAGTATGATATAGGGACCAAACCAAAACTGAGTATGTTTGTAGTGATGAGGATGAAGATGCTATTTAATCTCTCTAAAAAGCAAATATCTCTATGAGCCCAGCTGAGATATGTCTTTTTTTCGTGAACGCTGGACAATATGTTACAATAACCAGTTGTTTTCTATGGGCAGTACTAATAGTTGTATGTTTTGATCATAGAGATGCTCTGTAATCCCACAATGGGATGGGCTGATTGTATTTTGCGATGCATGTATACATACGGTATGAATGTATCTTATGTGTGTATTTACAATTGGTGCAGATATTGTATGTTGGTGAACACTGAACATCAGAATTCTGGAGCAAAACACCATCACCTACAAATTTTCCAGATCCAAAATAGATCTACTGCATCTTTATTGACCTCACAATTTTTATTTACAGTGGTAATATACTGTGCTGCTCGGTGTGGTATTGATTAGCCAATGTGACAGAATGGCTGCAAAATGGTCGTCAAGAGGACCCATTCACCATGGAGGGTCACCAGGTGGAGGAAAATGACCCAGAATGGCTGCAGCCTGTAATCATCCGTATTAATTCCGTGTGAGCTGTTGCAGAGAAAACACATCTGTCCGGAGTGACTTATCGATTTCATAAGCCTGCCAGCGAAGCCAGCGGCGAAGCCCGGCGGCAAACCAGCCGCAGGTCGCGTGACCGAGACGAGCCGTCACCTAGAAGAAAAGGACCCGAGCAGAAGCGTGAAACCTTTCAACGATTATCAATCCTCTAATGCTCCGAGGAAATCCAATTTCACATGGCTGTAATTGAAATTTATTTTGTCACCACAACGGCAAGTCGACATCATTTATTGAGCTCTGTCTTTCCTATGCTGAGGGATGTATCTCACACTTCTGCAGAGTTGAACATGGAACTCGTGTTAATAAATGAATGATCGAAAAGATTTTGACATAATTTCATGAATTATTCAGATTTCAACTGATATCTAAAGCTAAATCCTTACGTTTCTGTTTTAAAACGATCTCTGTCCACATGAGCATTTTAGCTCCATATCAGTAATAATTCCTGTCCATACTAACACACCTGAAAACATATAAAATGCAACCATTCCCATACACTGGGCATGTGTGTGCCAGTGTAAACAGGAAATAGATTGTCCACTCTGCAGTTGGATGTTTGGTTCGAGAGAATCTTATGAACGAGAAACAACAATGTTGAAAATGAAGAGCAAGAGGATTGTTACTGACAGAAGTGTTTTCAACATTTTACCTTCGCTGCTGGTAGTTGAGTCGTGACAGATGAGAACCAATCAGGAGACGAAGGCAGGTGACTGCGTCATTATTTCTCAACCTCTCCATTTTTGCCAACCCAGGAGTTTTCTAACTAAATTGGTCCGGGCAGTGTTTCCAAACTTATTTATAAAACACATTTCATACACAGAGGTAGATTGAAGGTGCCGTTCACGGACATTAAAAACAGAGACAAAATAAAAAGAAATCAATTTAAAATCCAAAAGCACCGTTAAAAACATTTTTAAAGCAAAATAAAAGCGATTTAAAAAGAGTAATAACAGAGGTAGAGATTAAAAAATGTTCGAAATAAAGAGGATAAATCTTTATATATCTAAATTTAAAATATGTGTAAAACAAAAATACACATCACATAGATAGAAACGGGTAAAATAATAAAATACAAATAGAATAAAATACAATTATGGTAGATTTAGTAAAATAGTTTAGTTAAAAGTACGGTTTTCAGCATGGATTAAAATAAACTTCTACTGTACATGCATGGTAGTGTGAACGCACCAGAGGATATCTGCAGCCATGATTAATTGAGATTAACTGTTGTATTGTGTAACTTTAAGTGCAAACCTCATATTCAGCTTGTTTCAGGTTTTATTATTGTATAGGATTATATTATATGATATATGTAAAGTGGTGTATGCAGGTAGTTCCATGTCCAGTCTAATACAGCCCAACCATCCCAGTCCATCTCGATAAATCAACATTAACATTTCTGCTGCGGCCTTTAGTCTCTATGGATCCTGGAGTGTGATGTAGAGTCAGCCACAGGATCGCCCTTCATCCCTCTCAGCTCCACGCAACGAACGCACAGCATGAAGAGGTCCATTACCTCCGCGCCGGACCCTCCCCCTCTGCTCGGAAACACGCCAGCAAAAAGGACAACATGGGAAAAGCAGACAAGCGTTGAGGTTCGCTGAAACCCCGGAGTCGCAGGGCTGCGTTGGAATTATCCCGCAGATTAAAAAGTGCGAGAAAACACTTTTCTGAGCACATGGTGGTCGAGCAAAAGCGTTCAATCAAATTAGGAGTGAAAGGGGTTATTATATCTTCTAATATGGCAATTTCAGTAATTGGATGACTTCGTTAGCAAGCGGAGCATGAGGGAATGGACTCATGAGTCATCTTATTTGTGTTTGTGCGCGTGTGTCTGTGTGCATGCATTTGTGTATCTTTACGCTTATTAAAATAGTTTCGTTCCTGTTAACATCACAACAGCTTTTACACGTTGCTGATTTTGTTTTCACCTCGCCCTTTAATTAGTTGTCCGACAACAAAACACTCTTCTTCTTCTGACTAATTGCAAGCTACTGCTCTGATGTATGAAAAAGGAACGATTGTGGGTACTTGACAGGTAGGACTCACAATGTGCGGCTCCTTGGGGAATAGAGATGTGAAGTTGTTACTGTAATTGCTCGTGCAGCGAGGGGGTCTTCCCCTTTGTCTGCACAGATCTGTGAAAGACAGCGAGGGGCCTCCCCTCTTTGTCTGTGGTGATAACTTAATGGTGAAGACATTGAGCTTTGTTTTAGCACTGGTATTTCTGCAACTATAGACACACAACCTAAAGCTTTTATGGATTAAAAAATAATTTATGGTCATGTGGTGGGATTGAGATCATCATGACATCATATAGTATAGTAATACATTAACCTTTGCGACCAATGAGATTAGAATCTCAATTTACATCTTATTTAAATAACCAATCCCTCGTCTTTATGTGGTGTAAATGACAACATGACATAATTTTAATCTAAGTAATATCTTTATATAGCTTCTCAAAACAAAGTGGCAAAGTGCTTTACAAATTAAAAAAACACAAGTAAAAACACAAAAGCAAATGTAAAAACAGTAATACAACAATAAAAGAATGAAAATGCCAAACGTGTGATGTGAGATATTTAAGCACAACCTCCCATTACATGATAAAACCTAGAGTGAGGTCAAATCAGGAAATGTGGTACGATAAAAGTGTTTTAAGCTTTGATTCAAAGGAGCCTGCTGTATTTTTCTGTGGGGGAGAATGAATGAATGAATATTAATGACATGATTACCTCGGTCAAGGAGGTTATGTTTTCACCCCTGTCCTTTTGTTTGTTGATTTGTAGTTTGTTTGTTTGTTTTTGTTTTTGTTTTTGTTTGTTTTAGCATGACACTTGGAGGAAGGCTGTGGTATGGGTCAGGGAAGAACCTGTTAAAGTTTGGTGGGGGTCTGGATCAAGGGGCAGATCCAAGATTGAGCAGCTTGATTGAATCTAAGGAGACTGTCTGGCCTTGGTGGAGGGATGGGCTCTACTGAGTGCCATTCTAGTTCCAATATTAAAGTTAGCATTGTCTAATTGGCGTATACACATTGCAGGTACAGGGTATGCACCCCCCCTTTGATGCTTGTATGTGAGTTAGAGCAATCAAAAATGTCTTGTTTTGTGCAGATTATCGGCTGCTTGAATTTACAGTTGTTCCTCTGCTAAGTCTGTGCTCTGCGTCTACGTGAGAGGAAACTCATGATGCACATATGAGTCATACATCTGTGTTTCATTGTGAATAAGATTTGCATCTCTCTGCATGTGTTGGTGTCATGTTGTTTGTATGTGTGTGATTTATGTTTGCGTGCGTACCCGCGTGTATGTGTGCAGCGCTGCGGCTGTAACATCTGGCACCAGCGTGATTGGTGTGGTGAGCCCTCAGGCCTTTTCACAGGTGATAGATGATGCCTATCACAACCTGTCAGCAGAGACCCAGCGAGCCAACTAGCCGACCAACCAGCAGCCTGCCCTCCTTTATCTCCGCCGCCAGTTTTTACTGCACAGAGAGATGGAAAGATGGCGGGAGCAAAAAGAGTGACTCATTGCCTTTTATGAATACAAAGATGCGTACAGTGTTGTGTGGTACTTCGCAGCGCTAGGACCCTGAAGTTATATTAAAAAAATCTGATTATCCTCTGGGATGTCAGAAAATTATCGCAGTTGAATGATTGTGTACATAAGTCATGGGAATAATTTCAGATATTCAGAAAGTGGAAAGTTTTCAGCAGAGGACAAAGCAGTTTGCTTTCTGCTGCTTCAACTTGTTAATCAACGTCACAGTGGATGTGAATGAGGGAGTCTCCCTTCTCCAGGCGAGGTGTTTCAGTGGCGTCCAGGAACATGCTGGGTTTGAGCACTGACAGACAACCTGCCAACCAGCTCCTCTGCTCATTCTATAGACTGAGACAATTAAAACCCATCTGTTGTCTCCTTTCTTTATCTCTTTCCTCTCCTTTTTCATTTCTTCAGTCTGGCGATATCAGAGGTAGGAGTCAGGCTGCCATGTGTCACGATCTCCTTGCTGCCCAATAACTAAAGTTGGATTTTTATGTGTTAGGAGTTCACAACTAACTACAGGTTGGGGCAATAGTGGCTATAAAGATTTATATCACTAGGAGACAAACCATATCTTTATTGGTCACCTGTAGCTAAAAGTTTCTTTGTGAACAGCAAAGACAGCATCAAATAAGATTTAAAAAAAAGGCTCAGCAATATTTTCTTTTCACCTCTGCCAGAGGTTATGTTTTCATTGCAGTTTGTCTGTCTATTAGCAGCAAAAACTACTAAAGCTATTTTATTGGAGCTTAGAGGACGGCTGGGGTATCGGCCAATAAAAAACTAATTAGCTGTTGGAGAGAATTCGATTAAGGGAGAGGATTTAGAATTGTTTTTTACTTCCTCTAATATTGTGACACATAGAGCATTTTTCGACATTTTCGAGAATTTCTCAAGAAACAATGCAGAGATCCTTATGAAAAAATTCCGGCATGTGTGGGATGCTGCTACGATCTATGAAGGGGTCCAATTTAGTGCGCATTTGGATAATGATTCAGACTTATGTGCTTTCAGTACATGATTATTCAATATGATGATAAAGTGGCCAATCAGCCTTGGTGGAGGTATGCGCTCTATGCCCTTCCAGTTTGTAACATACACAAAGAAAGGTTATTTCCACCACAAAGGCTGTGCCCACACTAATCCCAAAACAATCTCCATCCAGACGTGCATTTTTACCCCTTTATTGAAAATGCTTTCTATCGACACTAACACCTGAAAATGCAAACAACAGGACGATTCCCAGAAAATGGCCATGCAAGAGCCCACAGGACTTGTCACAGATA
Source organism: Hippoglossus hippoglossus (assembly GCF_009819705.1). NCBI lineage: Eukaryota > Metazoa > Chordata > Actinopteri > Pleuronectiformes > Pleuronectidae > Hippoglossus > Hippoglossus hippoglossus. The sequence continues at coordinate 18,137,847 of NC_047156.1, forward strand.
ACTCATGAGCCGCTTTTCGACATGCACTGAACTCTGAGATTCTTCGCAGGAGTCGCATGTGTGAACGCAAATGTCTGAGTGAGAGCCTCCGGATTATCTGCGGAGTTTCTCTGCCTGTATGAAGTGCGCAGAAAGTCAGGAGAATTTGATGTGTGAACACAGCAGGAGGTGATGTTGATGATGCTTCTAACACATGACCTACGCAAAAAATTAAAAATACTAAAAGGAAACACAAAAACCCCGCTGACAAAGCGGAGCTACTACGTAGAAGACGCTGACGTACATGTCAAGAGAGTTTGTGGTGATAAGAGCCAACACTGGTGTCTGTGTGTTGTTAAGAAAATCACGTGATCTCTGCAGCAGAGTTAATATCTTTCTCCTTACTCTACCTGAATCATCACCTCTCACCTGAATAATGCAGAGGATTTGTTGCTGTTGTGAAAGCGTCTGTTCAGAGAACCACCTGCTGCATTGTGCATGTGTGAAAAATCTGCAGGTAAAGTCCGGACCTAATTGTCTGGACTTTATCCACAGGTCCTGTCTGAAAACAGCTGGATAAAGGCTCACCTCCTGCACATGTCGAAACTTTTATCTCACATTCACTTACATGCCAGGGAAGGATATGACCTGTGAGCGGGGGTGTCTGCGTCAACATAATTTCCCATTTTTGCACGTCCACACTAAACCCGTGCATTTTCAGAAAAAAATCAGGGCCAGCAGCGTTGGCGAAATTCAGAACTAGCGTCGATGCCAGGTGTAAACGTAGCAGAAGTACGTAGTGTGTATGTAGCCTAAAGCTACACACTCACACATACAGTAGGCAATAAGATCCAGAGCACACAGAAAAGTACATCCACCCTGGTTAACGCTCACACATGTTAATGGATTAACCAGGGAGCCCTGGGTGAGCTTTGACAAAGTGCCGGCTCAGGGCTGCAGCGGCTTTCCTCGTGCCTGATAATAATTGATGGATGACTGTGGTGCAGGACACTGACAGCCTGGTTGCCTGGCCTTTACCCTCAGCCAGCTCAACCCTTACATGTGTGAAATAGCCAATTACTCTGACGCCTATTGAAAGTAATAGGCTGATGAGGAAATGGCTACTGTGGGATGTTGGGGAAGCTCATGGCAGGAGGGGAGAATGAGGTGAAGTTCTTCCAGGAGCAGCTGCCGCCTCCCCAGCTGGGCCTGCTGGTTATACCGTGCACGCTGGAGAGCGCCGGGTCAGTAAGGTGTTTTCACTCTCTGCCCCCCCCTCTAACCACGGTATTGCTGTATTGACTTAAGGTTTATGATCCATGATACAGTCGTGTTATACAGGAGCTAATTTACAAAAATAAATTTTCCTTTTAGAGGCTGTTAAATGGATAGTGGAAACAGCGGAGGCCGTACATTCTCAGGGAAGCATTAAACACCTTCTTTTTTTTTTTTTTTTTGCTGGGGGAATGGAAAGTCATATGCTGCGTGGCGAGTTTGCCAGCCCGGGGATATTGACAGAACGATCCGTCTTTATAAAAGACAGTGAACAATTCCAATCTATTTTCCAGAATCACATTATCATAGGCAATATATGTCTGCATCTAAATATATACAGGAGACATATATATGTGTGCAGAGAGGAGGGGAAATGGGCTGTTCTTCTTCTTCTACAGGAAAGCATCCCAGATAGAAGGGCCAGTAGTCTCTCTTCATAATTGGACAGGTTATTTTTACACAATGCCCGCGTCTGGTGCTGCTCGCTGACACGTGCAGCCATATCTCTCGCAAATATTCCCTCCAATTCTCTTTCACTGTCTCTCCGTGCCACCTCCATCTCCCGCCCTCACATGCACTCTGCCCGGCCTCCGGCTCCCCCCTTTTCATCCTCACACTCTTTCATTTACTTTTACACTCACTCCATCTTCCCTCCAGTTCACTGCCGTCTATTGTTTTCTCCTCTGCAGCACATCTCGGTGTCCCGCTATTCAAACAAAGCGTAATTGACGGATGTTTCGCAGCATCTTACCCTGAAAAGGGACACTGATTGGACACGGCTTGTTCTCCGTGTAACCAAAGCCATTCGCTTTGTGCCTAATTCAATTCCAGATAGACTTCCAGCCTAATCTATTGCTGCTTCAGTGTGAGACAAAAGAAAATTGAATCTGGACACGGCTATAATGCAACTTTCTCTTTTTGTTTACTTGTCGTGCAGTTAATTCATCCAGCGAACTCATGACTGTGAATATCTCAGCGTGACAAATTTTCTGTTGTTTCTCTTCCTCTCATTATCTCCCAGGTCTTGATAAGGCAGACTCAGATGTGCTTTCAACAAAATAAACTTCTTAACTTCATTTCCCATGGGCACAAACTCCTGGAGGCCTTTCAAGTGTAATCCAATCATGCCGATATGAGCTCTGTTACCTCCACTTAAGATTTCAAAGACGAACCTCGTCTGCCCTTGGCGTATGTCTGACACGTGGGTGTATCGGGGGCCCTCCCCTGCCTCATGCCAGCCAATGGTGATGGATGACTTGTAATACATCACTGGAGCTGGAGCTCGGTGGGTGGCGGAGCTTATTGTTTAGGGCGGTTTCTCAAGTATTGTCCTGTCCATAAGTAAAATGGATATTTAAAGAAATGAGCTTATTGCTAAGGCTTCAACCTTAACAGACTGAAACACTGCTCTTACTTCTTTCTGTGAAACGTTCCTGTTGATATAATTTGTATTTCTTAATAATTACAAAAGGTTATTAGATTTTTCGTCTAGAGCAATTATCAGGTCAGAATTTTCAATTTGTTAAATAGTCAGGTTTAAATACCTGCAAATCCGTGTTTACCTTCAGCCAAATTTATATTTTATATTTAGTGCTAAATGATCAACATTAACATGCTTAACTAATATGGTGAACAAAGTAAACATTACATCTGTACCAGCTAAACAAATATTACTAAAAAGTATTGAGCAGTTTGTATGGATTTTGTCTCATTAGCCGGCCCGACAGCATTGCTGGTATTGTTTTCACCTCGTGTGTGTGTGTGTGTGCGTGTGTGTTACTTTACTTATATCTTGGTGAGGACCATTTTAAGCATAGACCCTACAGAGTGAGGACATTTTTGGAAAGTGAGGACATTTTGACCGGTCCTCACTTTTTCAATGGGCTGTTTGAGGGTTGCGACTTGGTTTAAGGGTTAGGCATTTGGATGGTTACGGTAAGGGGCTAGGAAATGTATTATGTCAATGAGTGTCCTCGCTAAGATAAAAGTACATGCGTGTGTGTGCGCACGTGTGTACCTGATCCAGGTATTACTCATGTTGTGGGGACCTAAATCAGTCTAGTTTTGTTGACCTCACTTGTTTAAGGGGACAAAAACAAGTCCCGATGAATGTAAATCTTTTAACTTTATTTTAAGGTAAAGACATGTTTGAAGGTTAAGTAAAGATTAGTTATAAGTTTAAGTTTAGGTTAGGTTATCATGAGGTTTAAGTTTAGGTTTGGTTAAGGTTAGGTTATGGTTAAGGTTGAGGTTAAGATTTAGTTAGGGTTAGCGTAAGGCAAATGGTAACTATGGTCAAAGTTGGAGTAAGTGTCCAGGAAATCAACGCAAGTCAATGTTACGTCCTCTAAAGTCATGGAGACACGTGTGAGTGTGTGTGTGTGTTAGCATAATGGCAAACTCTAGGTCGTGGAGGTGCAGCTGAGAGGTGGTCTTAAATACTTGGACTGGTGTTTATGTGTTGAAGCCCGGGTTCGATATGGGTGTGGTCAGACCTCTGACTATTCGTCATGTGATAGGACGTCAACATGTTTATTGGGTGGTGTGATTCTATTGCAAGATCATCTCTCATAGAGCTGGTTTAAAAAAAAACATTGATCGCCTCATTCCAATCGATCTTCATTTAAATGGTTTGATATTGATCCATTAAATATCGACCTTGATCTTTTAACATGCCTTTTACTTTGCCTGTGCTTTAATCCTGTTACACTATAAACTGCTGCCACTGAAGACACCGCCAAGCCCAAGGGCACATGGATTAAAGTTCTCTGCTGCTAGCATAAATTTCTGTGATTTGCCTTCCAGAGATCATGATCACGTCATGTATGAGATCAGTGTAGGTGGGACACAAGCATGATGGAGGTGTGACACTGTGAGCCTTGCATGTCACTGTGGTTCAATTTAAAAGTCATTTTTAGATATGTAGACATGCTTCATGTAATGGATTTTTTTAACCTGTTCAGGGTTTTTTTTCTTGACAACGAATGTACTGTCTCGGCACCACATCCTCTGGACTTAAGCAAAAACTAACTTGCAATTGCCAAACATAAAAGTTCAATGATCTAAAGATTCAACTCTTAATGTAAACATTAATATGACAATACACCCAGTTCAAGGGTTCCTAAAACAATGTAAAGTTTCAGCGCTTTCATATATCAAATTGCTCTTGCAGTTGAAATGTCCCAAAATGAATCAATACCCAATCCAATCAAAAAAGAAACAAATTTGACCTTTTGAATCGGAATGGAATCAATTCAACAAATGTGGTGATAGTCTCTAGTTACGTGTTTGAATTTTAACTTGAAGACTTAACCTGATTGGTTGGTTGAACTCCTGGTCGGGTCGGTTGTTGTCATTAGTGGTTGCAAATTGTAATGGGACTGTATTTATATACTATATATATGCATTTATGTAAGGATTTTCTATAGTTATCAACCTCTAAATGTGTTTAACAGTACAAGCCACATTCACTCACTCACACACACACATTCACACAGTGTTACTGTATGCTGCAGTTTTTCTATCAGATACCATTCATTCAGTGTCAGTACAGCCGTCAGGGGGAATTTGGGGTTCAGTGACTTGCCCAAGGAATGCATCCTGGAGGAGCTGGGGATCGGGTCATCCACTTCAGGGTCAGTGGACGACGCCCTCTTCCTCCTGAGCCACAGCTGCCCCCATTGTAGCTATTTTCACTTTATCAATATTGGATTCAAATGTTGTACTTTTTATAGAGTATGTCAAGAGTTCACAGGATAGTTAGATACTTAGTGTAGAGCTATTTTGTGGAATCAAGACCAGTATGTGTATCTGATTCTAAACAAACGTGACGCAATGGATCAGCTGAAGTATGATTTCACTGTGTGTACCGTGTACTGTATGTTTCGATGGCTCAGAGGTTTCCTGGCAGACCCGCACCACATATCTATTGCTGATGGAGTGATTGACATGGGCAATGGGGCCTGGGATTGGAGAGGCCTGTGCACAGTGCTGGTGTGAGTGAGAGTTGTGTTCCCTTCATTAGACAGGCAGGGGGAATGACCTGTTGACCCCACGCTGACCCCTCCAACACAATTACGAACCACAGGCCTGGCGCCGCTGGTTATTGATGTCCATCACCGACATGAGCAGCTACGGGTTACGGTCGCACTCACTAATGTGAGGCGCGGAGCGTCCGACTCACTGAACTGTGGCAACGCACATTAAAAAGGAAAACAGGCACATACATCCTCTGTGACCCATCGATTTTGATTATGTGTCCAAATGATTTTGTGAAAGGGAGACTCATTTTATAATTTAGAATAGTTAAAAATGTTTAGCCTGACATTTACTGGAGCTGTTAAGACAATAACGACATCAGTATGTGATCATTAAAAACTGATTATAGATCCGTTTGTTTTTCAACAGCAATGTGTTTGATTAAAAACGTCTTTAAAACTTTAGTACTGAGACAATGCCAGTTTTACGTTTCTAATCGCAAAACACTGATTGGTATCTATTTCTACACTGAATGATAAGTATTTATGTGGGCAGAGCACGACACAGCGCTGCACCATTCCCAGTCTTACAAAGCAGTGGTCAGCTATGGAACTGCAGTGAGCCCTGTAATGCCCGACAGTAATGTCTATCCATGTCAGTTGTAGTGTTGATGTATTCGACATCGTAGTTTCTTAACACGTTTATATACATACACATGTTTATATTCCTTTATACTGTAGCTTTTTTACAGTATAAAGCTTTTTTTTTTTCACGCAGCTCACAGGTGCTGCCGTTTGATGGACACTAATGCTGCGTTCCACTACACCTCAGAGCTCGGAATTTCCGATACCATAGTTGGAGGTTGCAACTGGAACTCCCCCTTATGTCAGAATTTCGACTCTGAAGGTCGGAGGAACCTCACCACCCCCGCAAAACATTTTGCTAAGTTGAAGTATATGTTTGCATATAAAGAGCAAAACAAAAACCTGCAAATATTTGTATTTCTTTCACTGCTTTTGCTTATAAATGACCAAAAGGATTAATTGATTATCAGAGTCTTTGTTAATTATTGATGTAGATTGACTAACCATTTATTCTACCAATAGCTTCAGCTCGAATATATTTACTAGATTATTTATTCTACACTACACATGAACCAACCTTTCTTGGTTAATGTGTCAACAAGTTTAACTCCAATAAAAAACATTTATATCTCTATTTAGTGACATTTACTGTACTCCATATCTGTGAGAAGCTAAAAAATATTTCTGCAGGTCACATGTTAAATCTTGGATCCCTAGTTGCCAGGCAGACTAAATCCCCTTCAGCAAATCCTCAAATTTAAAAAGGTAAAACCACAGATTACATAACTAATAGATTACTTGGATTACTTAAAAGGTTTTTCAGTTTTCTGTTTAAGACTAAATTAATCATAGCTAGCACTTGCTCTCTTTTAAATATTTATCAATGGCTGTATGAGCAACAGCAGAGTGTGTCTCTCTGGAAACTGGACAGTTCCAACCCTTGAGGAAGATAGCGGAGGATATTGCGCTGCGTGATTGGAACAAACAGCAATGATATGACAGTGCAGAGGATTCTCTAAAACAAGAGAAAAATCCCATTTGTTGGATTACATTCGTGTGTGTGTGTGTGTGTGTGTGTGTTGCAGCACTGCTCGGCTATACCTTGTTGTTGTGTTTGTGATGTAATATCGCGAGCTGCGAGTGTGGTGTCAGGGAGAAAAAATAAGGAAAACCTCAACCTGCTGCTTTTGGTTATCTTCTCATTTTCCCCCCAGCAAGTTGGCAATAAGCCAGCATTCAGCCTATTGATTTCCTCCACCTCCACTTGTAAAATGAAACCTGAAATAGTCCCCACCCGCCTCTCTCCTCTTCCTCTCTCACTTTGCAGGTTGTTCCTCTGGACAAACTTTGCAGCTTGTGATTTATATAATGCTTCACTCATTAGGCCCTGGTAAAAACACAAGGTCTATTTTTACTACACTTTCATGTTTTTTCATATTGTTGTATCTTTGGCTCGTTGCTATTGTGCCCGGTTAGATTGCACGTCGGCAGCACCTCTGCATATTTTATTGCTCTCGATTTCCAAATTGACCCGTGGAATCCCTATTTTCTACCTCTTGGGGGTAATGGCGGGGAGGCCCTGTTAACGAGCCTTTGTCCCCCCGCTCGCTGTTCGAGGGCACGCGGCTCCGGGAAAGTGGCTTATGTGATTAGTAAATTGTGGTTAATTAGATAGATGGAAGGGTCAGCAGCAGTGATAAAGTCAAGGGATCCACTGAATGGTGGGGGGGTCCGTGTCTCGATGTTAATAAATGGAGAGTGCTCAGAATAGTGTGGTGTAGTGGCCTTTAATAGATGGTCATTAAGAGCTATTAGAGATCAGACCAGACAAAGGCAAAAGTGTGCTTAGCTGTCTGCAAAATCACTCTGTCCATCTAATTCCAGAAGCATCTGTCTGTCTATAGAATGCACATCTTGAAAAGCGTTCATCCTATCGACTCAACACTGGACCGAGTTGAACATGTCTTCTTCTATGTCGTCTGATGATCACTTCCTCTCTAGCAAGTTGTCTTCAAAGTAAAAGCATAATGATTGTTTTGATGCTGCCATTCTTTGTATCATCTGAATTGCAGAGCTTTTGTTTTGAAAAGGGGCACATTTTGGTCTGAAGATTGTCTGAATTGTCAATATGCAATGTATGAAAAAACATAACAGCAGTTCAGTAAATCATCAAACTTACACATAAATTACACACATGAACAGTAATGAAGCAAATTCAGTTTCATTTCATGGAAAACATTGACTATAAAATCTTCACTGCAGATAAACCAGGTAGATTGAACACAAACTGTTTGTAAAAAGCTCTACACAGAACGTCCAGCACACAGAAGTGACAGTATATTGTAGAACTGTTTGAGCAGGACTCACCATTGAAAAGGAATAATTCTGGAACAGCTCCGGAGAATTAGCACAGGTTAGGAGAACAGCCCATTGCAAACAGAAGGGACACTGTAGTAGTAGTATAGTAAAGACTGAGAAGCGAACTCTTCAACATCAATAACAGGAGCCATAGAGGTGGACAACTGGATCTAATAATACCTTGGTGATCTGGTGGAAAAGTTAACGTGAGAGAAGGATGAAGTGGCACCGCTGAGTGTTCACTACAAGACAAACTGGTCCCAGCATCAGTCTAATCCGTCCAGTCAAGGGTGATTGGTCGGAGGATATCTGGGAGGACAGGAGGCTGATGTTAACGGCTGGAGGAGAATCACAAATCACAAATATGATCCAAAGCGAAGAGATTAGATCCGTATCAAGGAGAGCATGCAGTGGATCTATCTCCACTATCACACATCCGCTTCTTATCTGTCTTTGATTTATTTTCTCGCAACACGCAGCCAGTGGGGAAATGATTTGGCACTTCTTTATCGCCAAACAAAGGACCGTCGCTGTGAGCGATTACATCTGACAGACTTTATTCGAGACGATTCAAGGAGACTCCCGGCGAGCTGTGCGCAGCGTCCTGCTGTTTGAGGAGTTTGCCCTCTGCCTGGCTTGTAGCAGGTGCATGAGCCAACTCCCCGCGTTTTCCACGGCTGACCTCGCTGCACTAGGACGGGGCAATTAGTCCGCACAAAATGGCCGACTGTAAATCTTCAGCGGTAAGGGTTTGGCAGGGCCACTCCGAGGTGAGCTCCACAACGAGGAATTAAACACACAGGATTAGCTAACAGCAGTTTTATGATGTGAGGAGCAGAGCAGGGTGAGGATGCTTCTCTCCAGAGTCATCGAGGGAGCCGTGCAGCGTACGGCTGTATTTCACGATCAGGGTCTCTGTGTCATATGCAGGAAATCTACTGTGGCATATAATGACGTTTATTACGGAACACAGGAGGAGAAGGGATTTACTGAGCCAAGGCAAGTAACACAGGTAAACACCACATCAACTATTAATGTGAAAACTGGTCAATTGGGTCAATGGTTGCTATAGGGACACAAATAATAATGTAAATATCTAAATTGAAACATTCACAAACAGGATATAGATGTTTTTTTATTATATGTTGGCCTAATACATGACCTTAAAGGGATAGTTCACCGAAAAATACAAATTCATCTACTCACCACTATGCCGGTGGAGGGGTGGGTGAAGTGTTTGAATCCAATTAGTGCCTCTTACCTGGTTGTCACGTTTTGATATTAAAGAACTGTTTTAAGAATGTTGGAGATATGAAGAGCCAAAGACCTGCAGTAATTATATTTACCAGCTTCTGAACTTAAAATCTTCAGTTGTAATCTCTGCTGTCTGGAACATCTGCAGCGAGCAGCATCTGTCCTGCTCTTATTACAGACTCGACTGAGCCGACCACAGCCCCTCGAACTCAACATGTCTCTGTCCTGAATTGTAATGTTGGGCCTGGTCTAATGGGAAATGCACTTTCTTTAAAGCCACTAAACAACATCAATATTAAATACACAATGATCTAACATTTGTTTGTTGTAAGATTGTCAAAATACCACATTAAGTTAGATCAATCGAAAAATCAGATATCAAATAAATCGAACATGGATTAATCCCACTCGCTGATGCCCCTTGACCCCAGAAAGGAAGAAGATGAATCTTTGTCCAGTCTGCGTTGCGTTTGCTTGACCCTCTGACAATGAAACAAACTTTTGACTCATTTTTCAAAGTAAAAGATCATTTAGATCCTCCTGTGCCACTGGGAAAAACCTCAGATGCCTATGCAGATGTGAAAAGGCAAAGTCCAACTTTTTTGTATGTGTATGTAATGTGTTATTTATTTATTATTTAGTGCACCATGACATCCGCCTCTCACAGGTAACACTGACACTGTGATTCATTTGATCAATTAATCACAAAGCGTGTAATTAATTATACATTTTAAGCACTTGACAGCCCTGGTTTTTGACAGCACCAGTTAACCAGGTAATCAGGCTGGATTTGTACTTGTTATTTTGAACGAGAGTGACTTACTTCACAAGTACAAGCCCTGAAATTTCAGTTTCACTTTTGCTCTTTATTCCACCATCTCAAAAAGTCTCAGTTCTGTGGGACCTGCTGAAGCTCTCACCTGAGTAATGTGGCAGCAACAAGGCTCCAGTCCTGACTTGCTCGTGTGCAGCAGATTTATCCTGGATAATTTTTTGTCGTGGTGAGGATATTTAAACAGGATGCATTTCCTGTGGCCCTTATGAAGCTTTTTCTTTAGTAAAAGTTAAACTACTTCCATTGACAAATAAATGGGACTTGTGCAACTTGTAACAGAAATGTTCAGAGGAAGTCACTCAAAGTCACTCCACTGTCGACCTGATGGAGGTTTTCAGTAATTTCAGTCTTTTTGATGTATTGTTACCACCTTCTCACATTCAGTGACACCATCTTTTTTGGTGTCTTGACAGATGAACCCCTGCTGTGTGTCCTATTCTCTTTCCCTTCACTTTCTGCAGAAAGGTGTCTGCGACTCCTTCTCACTCTGTTTCATCTGTGGCAGCGAAGCACTCACAACATGAGCCAGCAGAGAACTCCTTACTTTACTGTACTTAGTATAGTGGCCGAGGCGTCTCACATGAAAACATTAACGGCAAAAGCCACAACGTGAATTCAAAAGTGATGAAATGAGCGACAATGGATGTTGAGAATGGAAGCAGCAGGAGTACTTACTGCAGCAAAGTGAGCCGTCGTCTGTGGAAACCCAGACAAGCCAGAGTCCTCTTGTCTATTTGAGGTGTTATGCTACAGGTGCTTCGAGCGAGTAAAAACGCTTTTGTTCACAGTAGCTTTTGCATTCATGTTTCCGTTAATGCACTTGTGTGACACGTGTCGACCACCGTAGTTTAGGCACTTTTAAGGTTATAACTTGAGCAAACATATTAAAGATGCACAGACTCGACAGTTTTAAGTTACAAATCAAAAAACGACACAATACAACAGTCTTACTCTGTACAGCTTAATCTGAATAAATCATTTAATAATCAATATGCTGGATATAAACAATATGTAGGAATACTATGTTTCCACTGGAGCACCTAAAGGAAGTGGGGACAGAAGAATTGGGGCTGTCCCAGCACATTCGCCAGATGGTGATTTTTGAGAACCATTGGGACGGGGTTAGAAGGACGGAGAGCTCACGCTGACAAATAGTTTTCCCTCTCTCCTTATAACCGTTGGCTGATTTGCGAATATTGTTACCCTTTGGTTTAATCTTCCCTGTGCTGTGAGCTGGAAACTATTCCCAGAGGGCTTCTTGGAGGGGATTGTTAATTTATCTCCTGTGTATTAACGGTGTCAGTGGCAGGAGAGCGCGTCCCGGCCCCTCTCTTCACCGAAGTAACAAGGGGAAAAACGTCGACCTGCGCTGACCCAAAACCTTGAGATTGTCCCCCATTAAATGACGAGCGAGGCTCTGAGGGCATGTTTGAGTTTTTTATGATTAACCCTCCCACGGTCCCTGGCCCTGACACACATTTATCCAGTGAAACAGTCAGATATATCCCCATGTATGTGACTGTAGGCCCATGCTGTGTGGGGTCACCCTTGTAAGTTTGATGCAGCGATATCTGTTGAAGCTGATTTCTTGAGGGCGTGCCACTGGACAAAAACACATATTTGCGCTTCAGACAGATTTGTCGGGGGGTGAGGATGCCCTGCAGCTATGTGAGGTCCATCAGGCATAACAACAAAATGAATCAATAAAACACTATGTCTGAGATGTATAATTTCATTAGATGGTTGCTACAGAGAAATATGGCCATTATGTGATCACACCATAGTGTTTCGGTCTGCAGTGCAGATTCAGAACTCAGATTTTATGGCTTGTTGACCATGTTATGTCCTGAGCGATGCTTTTGAGTCTGTAAAATAGCAAATGTAAAAGCATAAATCTTTTCCAAGGATTTTTATTTTATTATTTGATATGAAACGTCTTGTGGTGGCCCAAAGATGGAAGGTCCAGCTTTGTCATTCAGCGGAGTTGAACACTGGAAATTCCTCCGAAGGGCCGTTCGCTGGTGTGTTTGTGCCTCCAGCAGAAAGGGCCCAGTTTTCAGATTAATCTCCCCCGAAGATTCTTTGTCATGAGCTTTATCAAACAGCCGGGGGGTTACCATGGTGACACGGGCAGGTACTGAAAGCCCCATCGTGGACAAATGCCTGTGGAACCCCAACACTTCATCATGTGACATTCAATAATTTGGTGTTGATTATAACTGGAAAATCAATGGCCGTCCTTCGGGGATGTAAAGCGCTGCAGAGACAGACAGCGACTCAGCTGTGTTTGCTTATTTGTTTCTGTGTTCTGCAAATCAACGGGGACATTTCATGTTCGTGCTATATGATGACATCCAGGATCAGGTGCAGTTGACACACACTGACAAAGCCCCCAAAATCGTAACTGACACAATCTCATGTAAAGTGAATTTCATGGTGTAAACATGTGTGAATTAATTGGGTCAGGTCTCAGTTTGATATGAGATGCTCTGATTGTGAATCTTACAAACCGTGTGCCATATTAATGTCATCTGGTGTCCTTTGATCAAACCCTTTTCTGTAGATTTACACACATTACTCCATGTCCTGTCAGAGATAACAGAGGAGGAAACTAACTCGCTCCTTTCCCCGCTTCTCCTGTAGACATCATAGAAGCATTCAACTAGAATGGTGCTCGTTGAGTCCATAACTCCCCGAAGGCCCAACCACATTTAAATCAGCTCAGTCCAGATTTATTATTTTTTTCACACACTCATAGGTTTCCATCCCTTAAACATCCCAGATTGTATTTATCAAGAACCTTGAATTATTCTGTCCAATTGATTCACCACCTTAATCAAACCTGCTTCAAAAGTAAGGGTTCCTCCTTGGCCCATATTGAACCCTTTCCACCAAGTTTCAATAAAATATGTTCTGTAGTTTTTGTGTAATCCTGCTAATAGACAAACAAACAAACAAACAGCAGTAATGACATAACCTCCTTGGCAAACAAACGCTTATCACCACTGTAGGTCTGACTATCTAACAATATTTGATAAGAAAATGTATTCCCTGGGAAATCAATTAAAATGACCAAAACAGTCCTACCTTGGTATGTTAAATAAAAAGTGAAAAAATTCCCCAATCTGTCCCTTTGTATGGATCCGTCTCATTGGGTTATTTATGGACCCATGTCCCATCCATTCAGCGGCCTTTATCTTGCTGATAAGTAAAAAAATCACGTTCTTGGTGAGGGTAAAAATGCATCAATTTTATTCTCATTGTCCTCGAACAGATGAACCAATGAGTTCAAATCACTGAAGAATGGAATAATAATGAAAGGGAGTGAATTAAAGTATTGTTTGAGCTCTTATCTCTCGTTTTTCTCTTCAGTTGATATTCTGACCTTCAGCTTCAGCTCGTATTTGGCTCTTTTTGCTCCAGACTCACATTATCTGTGAATTTTGTACAGAAAGAGCTTTGATATAACCACACATGTAATTACAGGTGGTTTTATATCTTGCAGAATTGATGATAACACGGCAAACTATTGTGTTAAATAATGCTGCATTCTTCGCCAACACTGAAACAATTCCAGTCGGACACTATCTGATCCATTCTGCTAAATTGGAGTGCCAACAGACCAGCGTGCGGCACACAGCATGTTAAATCACACACCTCTCCCTCCTTCCCTTCGGGCCGCCGTCCGCTCTTGTTTTCTTATCACAAGGGCAGAAAATAAGATTCCTTCCCCCTGGGTATCATCATAATTCCAGACTAATCTGTGTGCTGAGAATCAAGCAGCTCGGTTATTACCACCGGTTCTTATTGCGGAGCACATTGCAGTTTAGGGGAAGGTTTTAAGCTGATCCTCAGGCGAACCAAAGACTTCCTTCTGTCCGACAAAGCAAAGAATAGAGTCAAAGGCGGAAAAAAAGACATATAGGAAATGGGAGTGTGTTTGTGCAGCCACCAGGCAAGCTGAAGCGCTCGGAGGAGCACGACCAACAAGCCCATCACAGCACAAAATATAGAGAACATGAAGGTGCCAGTGAAGGGCTGCTGCTGCTGCTGCTGCTGCTGCATCGATGTGGAGCAAACACAAATTACTGTGGTGCTGCCAAAGAATGAATAGTCTCCCACATACTTTTATTCCCCAACTTTCCTCAATCTTATTATTTTTGCCTTGCCTTGAAGCAATAGAGAAAATGACATAATGTGATTTGAGAAAAATTCCATACCAAGGTTACAATACGCAAGAGCAGCGCAGATTGTTCCATTACTCTAAAACTACAGATTGATTTGAAACAGTTCAGCGGAAAATGTTTATCAATTTCCTGTATTAAATCTTTTCCATCAGCATGTAGCTCTAATAATTTGATCTCGTTGCCACAAGCTCACAAAACACAGCTTTATGTTTTTTCCACTTAGTCACCGTGAAAATGTGTCTGAAATCAAACTGTAACAAACAAAAGAGGCAGACATGTGGGAGTCGTCATTCACCTGCAGACATAAGTTCATATTTTGTAGTTATAGTTAGTTATAGTCACGCACAACTTGTGGCTCATTACATACTTTTGCTGTAGATGTATAACTTTCTTTACAAGTCACTTTAATCTTTGTTTAGTCTGTCTGCTGTTTGTTGCTGCACAGATGCCTGACGGTAAAATTGTCAGGTGCCATCTTGTGACGATGACATTTGAAGGCAGAGTCTGTGCAGAACGTTTTTTTATTTTTATTAAATTTTTTGATGGGATCGATTACTCGTGACATCTTTTGCACTTCTTTCCCTCCTGGGTGATGGATTTTTTTGCAATTTCTTTCCCCACCCTAATCAAGGGTTAAGGACAGAGGATGTTGCACATTGTACAAATTGTTAATCCCTATGAGGCAGATTGTTATTTCTGAATATTCGCTAGACAAATTCAATTTGATTTGATCAGTGATCGTGCAATCGAGCCACCGTAGCGAGGCCTTGTCGCTACAGGCACTCGACCTAATGCGAGTCAGTCTGAGCTGTTTCACCCCTTTTTTTTTTAATATGATAAAACATATGATTATTAATTTTAATATGATTAAAACCAAACCAACTGAATGAACACTGATAAGAACTAAAACCATCTTTGAGAATAATGTATTTGATGCACACTTTGACTTTTTGGTTTGGTCCATGTCCCATCCACTAACATGGAGGAGGCTGGGTTTATGAACTGTACTGCAGCCGGTCACCAGGGACACTTCAGGGGCAGCTACCAAAAGTGAAGTCAATCTTTATATACAGTCCATGGTCAATATGAGCAGCCACTTTCACATCACAAATATTGAGGATTTTCATTAATAACGGTGATTAGTGCATCACTTTGGTTGATCGCATGGGGACAATGTCTGCTCCATCTTCTGTGCAGGATGTGGTTTCTGTGACTTTGTCTCAACGCGACAAGAACCCAAACGCTGATATTGTGTATCTGAAATGAGGTGACCTCTGTGGTGACACTGCTGCAAACGGCCTCGGTTTGGACACAATGAGGAGATCGCAGGTTCTATCGTTATGCTGGAATCAGCATAGGGCTTGAATAGACGGAGCAGAACAGGAGTCTAACCCGTTTGCCCTCTGAGCTGATTGTCTCTATAGATCCACTTCTTCTCGTCAGTAGCACAAAACTCTCACCAACAATCAAAAGTGTATTGACCGTGTATTGATGAGTACTCAGCCAGCAGTGGGCAGAGTCTTAGATCAATGACATGCCTGTTGTACATGCTCGCTGCTTGTTGTCACTGAGGTTTGCCACCTTGAGCTTCCGTGACAAATTGATGAACCCTCATTGTTTGATTCTTAACATGCACGGTTCAACTATTAACACATACAAATACATAAAAATAAGTTGATTGGTTTCTTTCAATTGGACCTTTTATTGAAATGTTTGCACCAAGAAGAGCTAATGAAAATGCAAGTTGTGTATCACTGGACTAGTTGTCTAGTATCAGGGCCATGTAAAGGAAAGAAATGATATAATTAGAGAATAAAGTTGTAATATCACATGAAAAATAGTCATAAATGTATGAGGATTTTTTTTTTGAATTTACTAGAATAAAGTGAAAGTCGAAATAGAATGGGTTCTCCTTGCTGTTTATTTCCAAAAATACATATTTTTTCTTTATTTTAGTAATATTCTGATTTTTTTTTCTCGATAAATTATGACTATATCCTGATACTGTACTTTATTCTCGTATTATTATGACTTTTTCTTGTTAAATAATGACTTTATTCTTGCGATATAATGACTGTCTTTTCAATTACATTTTTCTCGAACATTTCCGAATTTTATTTCTTCAATATGGCCCTGTACTCCATCGTACTTGTTCACTGAAAATGGCAAAATGTTTTTTTTCTGGACACTAAGATGTAAAACACCTGAACATAGAAGCACAAGATTCAATTTCCTATCTCTGTAAAAGCGCAGAGACAAAACTATGAATTTATCCCCATATACAGTATGTCCGTCAGTTCAACACCTTGTTTCTCCTCAGGTTCGGTGTTATCTCAACATCAGGAGACCTTGTAGCCCTGCTTCACACACACACACACCCAGTGGAGATTTATTCAGTACAACGAGGCATCTCTCTGGTCTTGTTACTATTTGTCAGATAATGTAATAAAAGGTGGAGCTCAGTACACAGAGGGGTTGTTTCTAGCCACAAATATCATTAAACACCCCAGGCAACAAGAGCAGGCGGACCTGTGGACCTCGTACTTCACATGCATACTTCACAGCTAAGCTTTATTTATGCTTGAGTGCCTCACGCATCGGAAACGATTACTATTCATCACGGGCTGGCAGGGGAAACTTTAACAGCCATCACGGATGAATATATATACGGCAGCCGACATTTTCATCTCCGTCACCCCCCCCCCCCCCCCCCCCCCCCCCCCCCCCCCCCCCACCAGAACTGCAGGGAGACCCCGGTGCAGCATTAGTGCGGGATGTCCTGAGGGCAAGCTGCTGCACGGGTGGTGCTGGGGGGTCACTGTGTCATGTGGTAGTGAGTGTTTTCATGGCAGCAGTTAGTGCAGGGGAGGCCACACACTCTGCAGCCTCGGGTTGAGTGAACATAAGAGCAGACGGGAGCATCCAGCAGAGAGGGGAGTCTTGTCTTTCACCCAGCGCGCCCCTCGTCTCCTCCTCTCCTGCAGCTTAAAGTGTCAAACCCAGTGTTTTCTCAGTGAAAAGGTCACTCGTCTTACATGTGTTAAACTGATGTAGTGTTTGTTTTTCTTTTTACTCATTTGTGGAAACCACAGCTGTTTATATGTGAGAGACATTTCTGACATGCTGAAGAACCTGGGGGGTTGTGCACGGCTGAGATGTGTTGGAAAGGTTATTTCAATTACAAGTGAATGATATGGAAAACATCTCGGGCGCCAGTTGACTATTGATGTATCTACTGGAGATCTCAAATGTATTCATCGGGCATTAAACTGGCAGGAAGTGTCCAATGAAAATAAGTTAATGTCTCATTAGGGTGCTATGAGGTGTGTGGGCAATGTAGGAAAAAAATCATCTCATGAAGCAATCTATTGTTTATGTCATTATTTTATTATTATTACGTCATACAGCCTATACTATATTACTAATATTTACTAGCCACATGACTATTTTCAGTAAGGGTTGATTTGTAATTAATTGATCCGAGAATTAAAATCTATTGACCTTTACTTACTTAATTTATCGGCTTAACTAAATTGTATCAGGTGAAGCCATTGTTATTGTACTAAATAAATGTTCTTATTGGGGAGCATCTGGTACATATAGATGCATTTTTCTCTTGTGATTGTTGCATTATGGGATTGCTCACAGAGCTTCACCCTTAACAAATACAAATTTAGATTTTTCTTTTTCGGGCTTGTGATGGTTTGAAGTAGATCATAGACGGATCAGATTGTCAGTTTTTTTGCTAATCCTGAAAAGCCATAGACCTCAACAGCAGCCGCCTACTGTTAGAACTGCTTTGGTTCTGGATTTAAATTCCCTTAAATTTCTCAGATGACCTGTCAGAAATTCCTTTCTTAAAGTCTTTTTAAGTGAAGGAACCACGCAGCTCATACACCACTGTGAATGGTCCATTTTCAACTACTTCCAGGGCTTCTTCCTTGACTTTAACCTTTTTGTTAATACTGTGTTGCAATATGGCGTTCCTGACTGCTGGCATGGGAAATCAAAATCACGATCCAACAATCGGAGACATTGCTATTACACCTGAGGATTGTGGATAGCGTAGTAAATCTCCTTGACATCACAAATAAAGAGCAGTGGATATCACATGGACTCGTGGCTTCCATTGGAAACACATAATGTCGTTTCACAGTCTTGTAGCGTAGATAATAAAAATCTCTATTGAGAAAATGAAAGGGATTTTTTAATCTAGAACCACACTGTTGAGCTCTGCAGTAGCCTGCCTGATTCTTGATAAAAAATGAGCATCACAATTTTCTTGCTTAGAACTGAGATTAAGATTTACCAAGGTTATAAGTGGAACTTTTTTTCTAGATATTTTTCTTGTATTCCTCCTTAACACAAACTTCTTTGCGCTTTTCTCTCACTCGCTGTATTTCGCTACTGCTTTTCTGCTGCTCTCCATCATGTGCGGGAAACGCCACGTTTTCATCGAAGCAAAGATAATGCGGCATTATAGGGGGCTCTAGATTATTTTTTGAAAAAGGAGGAGCGCTTGTTTTGATGCAAGTGATGTCCCAAATTAAAATGCAACAGAATCGTATGTGAGAAATGAGATTGCATATATGTATGAATCGACTTCACGATTTTAATATGATTAATCGTGCAGCAGTACTTTATCACACTGATGTAAAAATTCTGTAAATGTGATGTTATCACAAAAAAGTCATTCCTTTTTGATTTGTATGCATTGCAACAGTACCACAGACATTAAACGAATAGTAATCATGGTAGGGCAGATTTTTATCATCACACATTTTATTGTGTCATCTTGTTGCTCCACCCTAATTTCAAACATGCATATTTTACCAAGACTAAAAAAGTCCCTCGTGTGTGGTACTGTAGGTGCAGTCAGCAATTGCAGCAGCACTACTCAGACTATAGTGTTTCACTTTGATCCCACTGACACTTTCATTCTAGTCTCCTGCTCTTTTTTCCCCCCACACAGTTAACTGAATGCTTGGCACATGTCACTACCTCAGCAATTTCCTAGTCAGGTATAGAGAAGAGAAGTTGGAGCTGCCTCTCTGATGTGCACTTTGTTTCATCTTCATGCAGACAGCGGGGGCATCAGGGTTAACCAGGTTTCATGTAGGACGTCTGTGCAGTGTGGGGTTCATGTCAAGTGCTGCTTTTTGTAGAGCAGCGGTTGTGTGATGTCTCGGTGAAGAGGATCATTAGCAACAGAATGAGTGTTAAGGAGAGAGTTCACCTAAAAATGAAAATCCACTCATTATCTACTCACCACTATGCCGATGGAGAGGTGGGTTCAGTGTTGGAGTTTCAGGGGTAAACACTGTGCAGCCAAATCCAATACATTTGAAGTAACTGATAACAACAGAAAAAAATCAAAAGATGCCTCTATACTGCTCGGGTTGTGTCATCCAAGTGTCCATAAGCCCTGACACTCAAATTCAAATCGAAACTGTGTCATTTACACCAAGTTTTTAACCTAAATCTCCGCTGTTATCCTCTTCCCGGAGCCGCGTTCACATTCGCACGCACGCACTGCACAAGCTCTCGCCTCTATGCTCTCGCCCCAGGGGCACGGGCATCAGCGAGAACTCGTGATAGCTACAGTTACTGCAACAAATCTCGTCTCGCGATACTCACGAGTTCTGTTTAAAACCGGTGACTCCTAAAGTGTTTTAAACACTTCACCCACCCCTCCATTGACATAGTGGTGAGTAGATGAGTGAATTTTCATTTTTGGGTGAACCATACCTTTAGGCCAAATAGAAGTTTCTTTCAAAGCTTTGTCAAAATTCTAAAAACAACTAGGCCATTGTGTTTTGTTGACTTTTGTTCTACGTAATACAATAAGACAGTCAGCTGTTTTTTTCCTTCCACATTTAGTATTGGTCACTCGTAATACATCACGATTATTACATCACTTGCTGCGCAAACCAAGTGACCCAAGAAGATAAACGGCACAAGAAATGGTGAAGACAACAAATCCCATGATTCAATGCTGCTTCATGACATCATCAAACCAGGTCTTTTGATGTTGTTTTGATGGAGAGACCTCACATATTGTTTGTTATACTTACAAGAAAGGGCAAAATATGGCATTTTTTTATTCTCACCACATTGGATAGGAGTGCACAGAACACTATCCGTGAGCTCAAAACCATACTCGCAATCAAAGGAGGTGGAGCATCAGCCTCCAGAATCTCAAAATTCAACTAGACAAGCGAGCGACCGTCGGGCGTTGTTGAGAAGTTGCCAGCGCGTAGGGAAGGGCCAGTTGTACACGTGGGATAGAAATGTATGGATTTGCAAGGGCAGATACTGTTCTGTGCACTCACATCATGTGTGAATTTTGAGAGGTTTAGTGGTTGATGTAGTTTAATCTCCAGTTTACAAATATCACAGATGTTAACAGTCAACTTATTAACTCTTTTAAAATTAAAGCTGCTGACATATGTGGTCAGAAATAAGAGTTTCAATATTTCGACTACTGTGTCGATTGCTTGAAAAGAGAATTTGCATATGTTATCATGTAGAGCAGTCCACAGCGTGCTACTTCCATGGTCATGTTCCCATATGAATTAAAGATTCAAGCCTATTTAATAATTTATCGTCATTGAGAGAGATGTTTTGCTTGGCTTCCCACAGTCTGGCCACGCTCGTTTCCATGCACCCACCTGTGCGTTCACGTGGGCACAACGCAGCAGCTCCCATCAAAACTGTCATCAGAGGAGCGGGCTGTGGCGATGATTCATTCATAAAAGGGCCTCATTTAATTACTCCCAAATCAGGTCACACAGATACCCAGGAGCAGCGGCTGCTTTACAGCGGCAGCGGGCCGTCAGATTTCCGAGCCACGCGCGGCACATCGCAAACCGCTCTGCGATTCCCACGGCTCTGCGTTCACGTGAACAGGATTTCAATCGTCACAAGTTTCCAGTGCTCGCGCCAAAGGGATTTCTGCCCACCTGGTGTGTGGGAGCAGCCAACACTGTGGGGACACTTGATATTCCTGACAGACATCGCCACAGACAAGTTATCACAGCAACTTGCCTCTTATTAAATCTCAAGCACTTTTTAGACGCTCATCTTGTTGTGAAGGTCACATGAGCTGTTGGAAGGCAGCCATGTCAGACCTGAGCTTTGTGTCTATTAGATTTCACCTCGTAGTTGTGATGTGTGAGATATCAGCTTTTCAGATCATGAGCCGCCAGAAACATCTTGAAGAGTTACTGCCTGAATGGAAAAGAAAAATACACACTATGTTTGACCTACTTTTTAAAGGCAGTGGAATATCCAATGGATCCAACTTTTGTGCTGTGGTGACTGATGGTTGAAGAAATAGTCTCAAATGTGTTTTCTGCTGACTTTAGACTATAAATGAAGATGGCTGATGTGTCTCCACTTCCTCACACTATCGGGAAATGAAGCCAAAATATCAGGGTTGGAACGCTGATGATGGCATTTGGAGCCACAGTCTGCACAGTAGCCATCAGGGGATGGAGCCGCAGCATCGAGGTCCCGACTGAAAACCATGCTAAACCATTCAGTTCAGTTTCAATCATGACGTTTCAGCCCATTTTTAAACCATCCAATTACAAATTAAACCCAAACTCACCAGGAAAATTAACATTTGGACGAAACCATGTTTGTAAACCATTTCTCTGACGTGTACTTTGACTTTTTAGTTTTTTTCACTTACATGGAGGAAGCAGGGTTTATGACATACGCAGTACGCACCAGGGGGCGATCAAGACAATTTGGCTTCACTTTGTTCATATTGTTCGTCTTTATACATAGTCAGTGCTACACTGGTAATGTTTTTTTTCTATCTCTATTCAAGAGCAAGGGCAATTTCCTTTGTCAACCCTAAACCTGGCGTTCTATTGATTGTTGAATTTTGACAGACTTGTTGCACAAATACATCCAAGAGCAGACCTTTGCATAGAAGCAGCGTGAAGAAGAGCCAATGCTGCAGCGAAGGAAATCCAAGCACAAGCAGAGTATACTTGAGTGCGAGCGCAGGGTTTGAGTGAGAGCATCACAAAAGCTGAACATGAGACCAGTAAGTCCGGCTCTCAAACTGAAAAACCCTGCTCTTGAAGAAAATAGGGGAACAATCATACACTGGCAGCACAATGATCAGTTGTGCAGTTGTTACAACAGTAACATGAACATGTACTGTTCATATATGTGACAAGACAGACAGAAACAGAGGCTGTGGCAGCGTCAGGCAAACATGTCTGACAGCTCCAAGGTTTACAACTGGCTCGTACACCTGCATTACACACTTGGCTGCAGGTTATACCTCCAGTTTTGAGGTGAGCTCAAATATCAGTTTGTCAGAAATGCAATTGAAGAAACCTCAAAATACACCCATCATGGTGAGGACAAATCGCTTCTCCGTGCCACGTGATGTGAGGCCCATTAACCGAGAGAATGGCCACGGCCGAGAGCTCGTTTCTACCCGAGCAGGCAAAGGACAGAGCGAATGATGAACGACCGCCGGACAGTGGGAGAGGACAGCCGGGAAGTTGAAAAGGACAAGAGGAGTGGAGGGAATCAGTGGTTGTCAATATGAAATACAGACTTAATACACTAGTAGCTAGTTTCATTTTCCTTATAAACGTTAAACAATTTTTTTTATATTGTTAACATTGATCATAACTTCCATGAGAACGGTCTCGGAGGGACAGGCAAAGAGACAAATGGGGCATCCAGCGAAGCTTCACCTTGTCAGAAAGTAAATGGTTTTACTAACTGTAACTATAATGTGCCAGTCTCGCCCTCAGGTCGCATGGGAAATGCGGGCTCAGGTATATTCACGCTGTCACAATGTAAAACCGATGGCCATAAAGCGACATGGGAGAGCTCTTATCAGTCCTAATGCACTTCTCACCGAGCATCCTTCACTCTGCATGTCCCAGGGAGAGGTGCTGCTTGACCGCAGGCAGAGGCTACTGTATCAGTCTCGCACCACAGATGATGAGAAAGACCATTTGGGTGACCGATGAGCATCTTAACCTTTAGGGGTCAGCGGCTGTAACACCACAGAGCGATTGTCCTCCACACCTGAACCCGGAGCGGGCTTCTTTAAAGGTGCTTTGATATCAAACACCGTCAGCAGATTTACAATTGAGTATTTGTCTTTGCATGCGGGGAGGCAGTTGTTTTTGACCCTCAATGTTTTACATTTCATTTCTGTGCTGACTACAAACAACTAGACAGGCGAGCTCTCCTTGTGTACAAGCACTTCACAGCTTTCAGTCCTTGATATACCCTTCCAGAGGACTGCCTGACTCACATTCTTTTTTCCACAGTCCATTTTATACGGCGAGCAAGTATAGCACCCCTGTTCATCAAATGCAATATCATATCCCCGCTCCCCAGTCTCCCAACAGGACCCTTTCATGTCAAATTGACTCTTTAGTGAACAGCACTTCATGGATTTGATATTGCCTGGCAACTGCAGAAAAAAGAGCCCACTCCTCGTGGCTTCTTCAGGATGAGGAGCAGATAGCTGCGAGGACAGCGGCGGGGCGGTGGAGAGGAAGAGGAAGGGTGGAGGACGTATTAACCGTAATAACGCTGTATGATTTAGGTTTGTGTCTGGCTCGCCTCCAGGCACTGAGCAAAATTAAAGCCCAGAAAATCGGATTACGGAGTCCCCGGGGGTGGGATGCCCAGTAGCCATCTGATGAGCGCTCATCTACTTTTAGCCGTATCCTCCACAGCGAGCCCCGCCGTTGGTTTGGGGGCCAATTTATTAACAATTATTGCTCGTTAGTGTTGCTTCCTGCTCCTGAAAGGGGGCCCAGTGGCTGAGACAATAGCTAAGGTCTATTGTCTTGTAATTATCACACTTTGAGGGAAGGCTGTGGTGGATATATTGTCTCTGAAGTCTTTGCCTATTTCCAGTGTGTCCCAGTCCCAGTTCTTGAGGCCAGAGATGATGTCATCATATTGAGTCTTTTGTCCAACCTGGGCTTTAAGACTAAAGATGTGAGGTTGATCTTCACATAAAGCACAGAAAAGCTGAAAATCTGCAAAAGATTAGACTTAAACCTCTGATTATAAGAACATTTGGAAGTTATTTTTCTTTTAACCACCTAAAATAAAACATGATTCCCTCTGCGCTGCACAAAAATGCTTATTGAGGCAACTTTCCTTTCTGTGTTAGATTATGGGGACATTGTATAAATGCATTCTTTGGCTGAAACCCTGACACAGTTATTCTCTCAGCTCTAAGATTCAATACTTATGAGTTCTATACCAATGTTGGATGGCCCAGTCTCTCTCTGTTTAGAAACACTGGGTTTGTATTTATCTATAAGGCCCTTATTGATCTTTTACCCCCTTACATCACCTCACTTCGGACTTTTAATGGGGGTAAATTCAGTTTTTCTCATCATACACCTGCAACATGGAAAAACAATCTAAAGCTCAACCCTTTTTTAACCTTAAGGCAATTCAAGTTTTTAATCTCATCTTATTTTACCTCATGCTGTTCTTATTTTAATTGATTCATTTAGGTAATATCTTGAAATATCTTGAAATATACTTGATATTGTATATTTTGTCATAACAATGTTTTATAATTTCATACAACTATATAAAATATTGAAAATAATCTAATTTAGGAAGCAACAAACCAGAAAATGTGAAGAATATTTTTGATCAATATTGTTAGCTATTACATTTGTGTATCAGCCACTGTCTTAATTGACACGTGATTACAAACCTATTGTCTTTATGTCTTTTAATCGTATTCACAGCTCAATCTCTCCTGAACCGATGGGATTCATTTCCATCAGAAATAGACACCACATGACAGCACGTCCACGTATGAACGCTCAATGAATTGCATCAGATGCTGGAAGGCCACCCATCAGCCCCAGAAGCCCTCCTCCGGCCGCACTGTGCCGTCTCCGCGTCGTCTTCCCTGACCGAGCTCCTCGCAGGAGCTGCTCACACAAAGGAGCTTATTGTGTAACTGTCTCACTTTTAATGAACCAGCTCTCCCGCGCTCTCTATCGCACTCCTCCCTCTCACCCTGTCCCCTCCCCTACGTCCACCTCCCCCTCATGAATATGGCAGCGCTCCCTCTCCTTATTCATGAGCTGGTATCGGTGTAGTCATGTGGCGCCGAGGCTGCTGAAGAGAAAAAGGGGGGAGTGTCTCAGTGAGCGAGAGTCACAACTCCGGCGTGCGAGTGTGTGCATGTGTGTGAGTCTGTGAGATAGCGGCAGCGGGGAGAGGAGAGACGAGACACACACACACATACTGGCTGAGGCGTCCGCTGCTACTTGTGCCACTGCTGCATCACCATCATCATCATCTGAACCTTCATCAGTGAGACTCAGCTGGAGCTCTGCCTTCATCTGAGCCGACTGACTGAATGTGTGAATGGGATGCCTGAAAGAGATGCTCTGCTAAGGGGGTGACTGATGAGAACCGGCGCTCCGGTGTGGAGGGTGACCCCCTGTGTCCGTACACGCCACTGCTCGGGGGAAAGAACTGGACGCCTGGCGTTGCCACGACTACTATAATGGGCTGCAATCTGTGCACTTTACAGAAACGGGAGGAACACTACAAGCTGCTGTATGAGATTGCACAGGTGAGGCACGGCCAACTCTGGCATCGATTGTGCATGTTGTTTGTGTGTGATCCATCATGTGTGTTATGCAGAGAGGATGCTGCTGTTTGTTTTTGGGACAGAGGAGACAGGAGCCTTGTTGGGGGCGTTTTTAGGGAGCTGATGGAAGAAGCTATGAATGAGGGATGGATACACAGAATGAAAGTGAGGCAGCGTATTGGAGAGAGAGAGGCTTGTTCCCCATGAGCAGATGTGTTTTGAGTAACGAGCAGTTGCGTAGAGAGCAGCTAGAGTGTGTGTGGCTCATTGATCCTGCTGAGGGAGCAAGTTTTTCCTTTAGAATACAAGCACCTGAGAACATGCAGAAAATTGTACGTGGTAAATCTGTCCCAACTTCTGAGGCCTTTTTCGTGACGATGTTTAGAAGGTGTCGTTGAACGTATTTGGGGTTTCATTAAAAGTTTTCTTTCGGTACTTCTGGAGAGAGTTCAGTGATGTGGCAGCAGAACACGTTGGTCTTAAAGGTATTGATCTCAGCACGTAAACACACTCAACGTTTCTGCAACAGCTTCAGATCAATAAATCAAATTATATTTGTATAGCCCATATTCACAAATCACCATTTTGCATCACAAGGTTCAGGATTCATTCACGCTGCGTAAGACGACTGAGTATCTTGCATTTTTATAAGAAACCCATACTCTGCGATTTATTCTGGCTATTTAGTGAGTTAACGGAGAGATAAGCAGAAGACAATAGGTGTCATATACTGAGGGGAAGCAGATCAGATAAGATTCCACCTACCCACCTCCAGCCCCTCTTCCTGTGACAGTGATAGCTGTGAACCTCGATGTGTCTCTTCGGAAGCAGAGTCGTGCTCGTTTCCCCCTTTCCAATAGCGCCTGTCTTCACGCCGCCATGATCACAGCCTCATTAGCCGTTTTAAACAACCATCCTGAGCATTAATTAGACGTGGAATGTCTCTCTTTACCCTTGTGAGGTGACGGCATGAGGAAGAAGCGGCGGGGGGAGGTAAACTAGAGCCTGGTTTAACCACTGATGCTTTCAGCTCGTCACGTGTAACTTTTGAGACTCTCTCTCAAACTCTGGTGACGGACAGCGCCAGTCAGATTTTGATAGGAGGTGTCGCTGCAAGCTTCTAGATCAGCAGAGAACAAGGCTGAATTCTCTAATGGTCGGTTTAATGTCATGAAACGGACAGGATTGTCAAGAGACCACGAAGGGGTCTGCCACCGCAGCAGTGTCTGTCTCAGAAGAACCATAAAAAATAAAGTGCTGTGTTGGTGCCTATCTTTTTTATTTTTTTACCTCTCTCAGCACTATTTATTTTTTTTTTTTAAGATTCGCATCGACTTTTTTTTCTTTGTTTAGCAAAAAGGAGGATCAGTATTTCCTCCAAGTGGGTCGGTCTCCAGGGCACACTTTGCTGTTGACAGGAGCTCTCCGACACGTCTGTCCTCCCACTTACACAGTGAGCTGGTTCAGGCAGGAGCTGCAGCATCAGCACCAACGTTCTGATCACCGCTGTGGGAGGGAAGGCGGGAAGGATGAAGAGCATGGAGGATAAAGACCGGGATGGGAATAGAGAGGATGCCGTTAAAGATGCATTTGGCGGAAAGGAGCTATAGGGAGGGGAGGAGGGTAAAGGGGAAATTAAGGGAAGGGGGAAATAAGTGAAAAAATCATTAATACAGGGAGAGGAACAAAGAGGACGGAAAGAGGATTAAGAGGAATTGATATTGTTGGGTTTAACAGGAACCCTCATCAATTAAAACAACATAAATCATCAGTCCTGCGCGCACACATTCCTCTACGCACATGTCCGCTGAGCACACAGAACACAGAAGAGGTGCACCCTTCGGCAACAGCACAGCAGATATATGAAAACAGCAACACGGCTCGTAGAAAGAGTCTCCCTCGAGGTGGCGGTTTCCTTGCAGCTACAGAAGTGTGTCACTGTGTCTTTGTGGTCAGGAGACGTATGTTGTGACAGCAGCACCACTCATCACCAATCCCTCTCCTTTACATGCACGCTTTCATCTGCCTAATGTGCTCAGCTCCTCCTGGCTCTGCTCTTTTTTCTGTCTTTTATACAGATATATATATATACACACACACACACACACACACGCACGCATTCTCTACTCTGAGGCTGCATCCATTTTCAAACTAAAACGATTTGTGTCCAAACAAGCATTCTGGCTCAGTATCAATTGTAATCCCCGTCCATACTAACACTTCTGAAACACATATCACGTGACACTTGCATACACTGGGCACGTGCGGATGTACACAGGAAGGTATGTGTGTCCTGCTGGACATGATTGTTGCAGATTGCTTAAATAATAGCACGTTTCCGACACGTAATCAGTTGTATCATTGTAAAAATGCAGATTTTAACTGCACAACAGCTGTTAGCAAAGACAACTATTGATTGATTGATTATACATGTTGAAGGGGGTCATGTGATTGGAGTCTGACGAATCAGCGAAGGCTACGTTATGCCTGAATAGACCAAATTGGAAGCTGTGTCTACGAGGGCTGTCACTTTTTATTCGAAATTCGAACATTCATTTGAACACGAGGGGAACATTTTGTATTGGATCTATAATTACCCGTTTGAACTCTAAATATACAGTCGAGAAGAGCATCAGACCGTCTGAAGTAGTATGTCTTATGATCCAGCGGAGGGCGCTAACTGTCAGCTTGACCTATTAGTAAAGTAAGCCAGAAATGTTATGTCGCTTTTCTACGAAAATAGAGTTCGCTAGTAAGCAAAGCCGTCCTCAACAGACAATCATATCACCAGAGCTTCTGAGAAGTATTTTAGGTTCTAATTCCGTGGACAGCAAAGTAATGATGAAGCTCATTGTCATCTTTGTACCATGCAATCTGTGGGCTCACCTGTTGGCAGCAGCAGAGGAGGCACCACAGACGAGTGGAGCCACATCAAGTGTTCAACCTTGTCTGACTGGGCGCCCATAGGAGGGGGTGTTGAATATATTCAAACAGATTGTGTGTTATGTCAAATTCTTTCGACTTGATTTTTGGAAAAAGTGATAGCCGTAGTGTCTATCTCATTGTTTCCAAACATCCAGACCTGAACGCAGCCTCGGACTTTTTACTAAAATGGGGCCAGCAGCGTATCTAAACTTATGTTTTAGCGCCTCTACAAGTCCAAATAGCGTAGTTGATGCATTTTCAAAATAAAACGTAGTAATGGTTTTGCCAGTGTCCCAGTGCGACTGATCTACCCTTCCTGCAGGTTGATTCGAGGAGCAGGACTCGGTCACAGCAGTTGGTTAGACACCTTCCTCCCCCTTTTCCCTTTCACAGCCCAGAAACAATTTTGACACTCTCCCCCGTCTGCCTGACCCCTAGCTGTGGGAGATTTATGTCTCTCTCTCTCTCTCTCTCTCTCTCTACCTCTCTCTACCTCTCTCTACCTCCTTTTCTCTCTGTTCTCGCAGCTACTGGTGTTCTGCATGGAAATGTGCTCTCACCTTTCTCAGCTGGGCTGCAAAGCTATCTCACACGGCTGAGATTTCTTTAGTTATTGAATCAGCTTTCTTCGCTTTTCCTTTAGCCTATTTCTTTTTCTCACTTTCCAGCCTCCTACTTTCTTTGCTTAAGGTGGTTACAATTCCATTGGTATTTGTATGTTTGGTATTTGTATTGGTAGCAGGAATACGCAAAAACTACCGGATGGATAACCACGAAACTTAGGACCTATGGGTCAGGGAAGAACCCATTAAATGTTTGTGTGGATCCAGGAACTTTTCTTTCACTTTTTGAACATTCCAAGACAGGTTGTTTTTCAAAATTTCTCATGGATCTTGAGGGGAAAAAATCTGCCATGTGAGTGGGTTGGATTCGGTGTAGGTCCAACTAAAGATCTCCCTGCAGTGGTTTCATAAGGGGGCTTTGTGGGATTATGCACTCCGAGTTTATCCCTCCATCTGTTTCTCTTCCTCTTTTTTGATTCCTCTGATCGCTCATCTCCTTTGACTGCATTTGTTTCAACCTTTGCTCCAGGCTGCTCTCTGCTGGATCCCATCCATGTTAACCTTCCAATGATTCCCCTCTGTGCGGAGGAGAAGAAGTTGGAAGTCTTTTTTTTTTTCTCATCGTTGGTCAATAAAGATGCAGCCTCGTTGACCTGAGATTAAACAGCTCTTCCAATGCGGACAGTCAGACTCGTTGCTTCCTCCACCAGACTGCAGAAGCCATTTTTGCAGACAATAACATACTGTATCTGATTTGCTCTGTGATCTGGCAGGGCTTTGAAATTCCCATTGTGTCTGTGAGCACCCCCCTTTTCCTCGTGAGTGTCACACATTGTCCGTGCACCACTGAAACCCAGTGATGTGTGGCTTTTTTGGGCTAATTAGCAGGATGGCAGATGTTGATGAGAGGAACAACGCACCGAAGCTTAGTTATGTGGTGTAGGATGAGGTTTTTGTAAGTGTGCGTGTCTGTCGATGCATTAATTAAATGTGTTTTGACAAAAAACTTTCTTTGCAAATTGCGATCAAAACAAAAAGACCCAAAGGGTGTCAAAACTCAACAGTTAGCGATGATGCTAAGCCGGCACTGGGCTACAGTAGCAGACAGCTACTGTTTATGTTGTTGGCTAATGAATTTCATTCTCCACGGTGCAGCACAAAACTCCATATTTCTTTGTCCTGTTTTGTAATTTTCCAATAAGCCAGGGTTTCTTTTCTGTTGCTACATGTTTGGAAAGTAGCACAACCAGTTTTCTAAGTTTGTATTAGACAGAAGCAGAGTCACTCTCCGCTGAATTTGAGAAATAAATGGAAAGCAGCAATTCCCAGCTCAATGAGGCACAGCAGTCCCTGATAACTTGCTGATGCATATGAATGAGAATGAAGCACCCACAGTGTGTACACACACACATACGCGTCCACAGGAAACAAAAACACAGTGGAAATTCCAACTATGAAACCAGAAAGCTGTGTTCATGAATTCCAGACAGCGCTCATGAGGTCGACGGTAATGGAATCTGAGGGTTTTAGCCGCGTCGTGTTGAGCGATGTCACCAGGTTGACTGGACGGGAGGGACAGAAGTGAAATGAAGCAGATCTGGAATTCATTTGTTCACGGGGGTGGAAGGTGGGTCCCAGGGGTTCGGTCCTGCTGTTGTGGGCCGTATATTCTTTTCTTTGTAGTAGCACCAGATGTGAAACCTGTGGACCGGAGACGGTCTAAGGAGGACAAGGCTGACTTGCTGCCGCGTCTGCGACACCACTGGCCATGTGTGTAATGCATATGCATTCAATAAAAGGTTGAGCAGCTATCACAGGGGCCAGGCGCTCAGAGATATGTTGGCAGGCTCGTCTGGGCTTCATGGATCACACACAGAAAGACTACATTTGTGTAAGAAAGGGCATTAGGTCTGAATGTAGTTTGTAGTGTTACAAAGTGAGAACATTTTTATTTTAGTTAAACAGTGCCTTGAAGGTTTACTGCACATATGGACATTCTTAGTTGACCTACAGTTGGAGCACTTCCAAATCCTGAGTGGTCAAGAAACTTTTGCTTCTTTTTGTTCTTTTGTTCTGGCAATTCACCTCAAAATAAGTTTGATGAAAAGTTACTACTTGACTGGCATTTGTTTGTTTATCAGAATAAAATGTGTGTGACTGAAAATCTCCATAAAACTGATAAGGGAGTTCATCAAGGAACCATTCTGTGTCCTGTTCTATTGTCTGTTTACATCTTCCGTCTATTTACTGTTGTTTTTAATCATGTTTTGTCCAATTCTATGAGCTGCTTTTTTTCACTAAAGGTATAATATAATTACTCTTTATCAACCAAAATAACATTCAGAAGCTAAAATTAGGTTGAATTCAGTTAAAACTTTTGGGGAAATTCTGTATAGTACATTTGAGCTGTCATATCAGGTTTTTTTCAACATTCTTATCAAAAGAATTCAAAATAATTAGATATCACGATGTCTATAGAAAGTTTGAAAAAAATGCTATCAATTATATTTTTTATTTTGTCTATTGCGTGTTTTGTTTCTTATTTAGCAAATGAATTACACTCAATATATTACAAAATACCAACCCCTACTATGTTGAGTGTGTGAATTACTTAAGAGGTCCGTGATTATTTAGCCTACATATTCTTTATAACCTAATGTAAATATTTGATTATTTAACTGTCATGGTTATCATAAATACCAGTATATTACATATTACACCACATCCACTGTATAATCAATGGTTTTATTCCTAATTTAAACTAAGTGGAAACTTCTTCTCTGTTGATAACACAAAAGAAATGTTGCAGGCCCATGTGCAATGGAAATTTACATGGGAAGAAACATAAATACAAATGCTCCCACTTATGAGTTTGCATGTGGCTGTGATGTCTTTGATGGTACATTAAGGCTATTGAACCTTGCTATCACCCTCCCTCCCCACCCCGTCCTCACCACTGAGGCAGAGACAGTCGGCTGCAAATGTTCTCATCCATCTTCTTGTCCCATTATGTTTTTTTTTTGAAGGATGTCCCTCAGCCATTAAAATTGATAGGAGTGAAGACAGAGGGGGAGGAGAGGGAGAGACACGCTGCTTGATTGATCTTGTGTCCACCCAGGAAATATTAGCCTGATGAATAATCTAGATTTTCTTTGCCACTTTAATTATTTTCAACAGACAGAGAGAGTCCAGATTAGATGCATACATTCACAAATTCTCTGCCTGCCTTGGCAGTGTGGTATAAAGAACCATATTTCTGAGTCAGCCTCACTCCCATGGCCAGCTCCAGCTCTTTGAGTGTCGCTGCTTCCTGCTAACATTGGGATCTAAATATGCTGAGATGATCTTTTTCATCTGGCTGTTCACTAATAAGCTGTATATACACCTCCTCCTTTACTCTATAGCTCCCCTCTCTTGGCATCCGAAGCTATTTCCATATTTGTGTGTTGCATAACTGCGTCACGCTGACTGTATGATTGGAGATTTCATTATCTAATTTTGTGTGAATCACACATTTGATCGCTTCACTGCTCCTGGATTGAAATGGTTTGTTTTTAAATACAATGTAAATGTAAGATGAGGGGAAATCCAGAAGGAAGTTCGATTAAAAAAAAAAAAAAGAAGGATTTTCGTCAAGATCACTTGTTTTGACTTGGAGACGTGTGGTGCTGCTGCTGCACTGCTCTGATACAGATGATGCCACGTTTGCCACAAGACATGAAGTCAATGGGTTTTTATCAGTCAGCCCACTTAATCTCAGCTATGAAGGAGCAGAGGGGATTTAAGAGGGAGCTGATGAATTGACCTTTTCCTTTTCATCTGTGTCTTATCTCACTAAGAACCCAGCTGACCTTTTCAGCCAACGCATCAACTCCAGACCCCCGCGTCTAGTCACATCTCTCCAACCCGACGTGAGCATTGCTCTTCAGAATTTGTTTCATCTCACCTATGTGCGAGGAGGAGCTGCACACAAACAAAACCAGGAGATACCATTTTCCCTAAGGAAACAAATCTGTTTATCGGAGAATTTCTCCACATCTCCCTCCCGTGTGTTCAGTGTAGTCTGGAGTTTTTCTGCTCCGAGGCAAAGGTGGTGAAGGGAGGTTGTTGTCTAATGTACGCATAAAGAAACAACAAGAACCCAATTATAAAAGAAAGAAAAGTCCCAGATGTTGTCATACTCACGCACCTATCCTTTCTTCTTCTTTTTAAAACTAGAATGACACAGTGTATACCTCCACCAAGGCCCAACAGTCCCCTTATGAAACCACATTTAAATTCACTAGATCATGATTTTTATTTGGATCTACACCAAATTACACACACTCATAAATTCCAATTCCCTTCATCCATGAATTGTTCTGCATGCAGTGTCTCACACTGTTAAAAAAGTAAAAACAACCCCTGATCTCGACCCGCAACAAAATGTAAAGGGATCTTCCCCGACCCAGAGGACAAAGGAGGCATATTTTACATCTAATTTCAGGCTGATCCATCTGGTGGTTTTTGAGCATTACAGCTAACAGACAGGCAGACGAAAACATAACCTTCTTGGTGGAGGTAAAAAATTCCCATCACCTCATTAACTCATGGGGATAATCTCACTCTGGGTAAGTCTCAATTTGGCGAATGAGGATGACATCAGCGTGGTGTCATCCATGAGTAATATTGAGCCTTGTCTTAGCGCGTGTTTTACTTTCACATGCTCGTCATGATCAAAAGCCGTCAACTTAAATCAGACCGCTGGAGGGACGAGGGAAATAAACTACATGCCTGAGTATCTCGATGCTAATCCCCAGTGAACCAGAGCATCTATTTAATGAATGAAACCCTGTGTAAAATGACTCAGTTGGCGTGCGTGCGTGCGTGCGTGCGTGCGTGTGTGTGTGTGTGTGTGAGAATATCTGGCTAACTGCATGTTACTGGGACTTGGGTGATACCAAAGTATTTTCCGTCCTGGTCTTTTTGTTTGTCACTGTCTATTTGCCAGTAAACAAAGGACAAAGGAGGCATATTTTACTGCCCCCCTTGTTATTAGCCATGACTTGTTTCCCCCAGTGTGACTCACAACATGACATTATGCATATTAAAGCAGCCCTATTTTATCCCTTTATACGCACACACACACACACACAAAATTCTGCTCTGTGCTTACATGACTGTTCATAGAAATATGACTGTGTGTGTACAGAATTTGTGTTGCTGTCTAAACGGGTTGGTGTCAGTGCTTAATTGCTTTAAATATGTTGTGTGAGTGTGTGATGGGATACTTTGGACTGTTCCTGCTTTCCAATTCTATGTGTGCGTGCGTGTGTCCGTGCGCGTGTGTGTGTTTGTGTGTGTGTGTGGAGTGCAAACAGTCCTGACAGCTTGTGGTTTTCACTACAAACACTGGTTAAAAACAAAGAACTGTGGGACAGACAGAGGGCTGTGCAGCTGCATCCCGGGTGCCTCTTAGCTGATTATCTTTGTTTAAGCTGACAGAAGGGCCCTCATTAATTTATTGCCATTCATGAGAACGCATCTTCCCTTCTCCTCCCAATTAGTGGGCGATTGTAATTTAGAGAAGGAAGAGGATTTCATCTCAGAAAAATATTCTATAAATGTAACAGACATAACAGCTATGAAAAGTTATGTACCTCTGATATTCAAAGGCCTTGAGAAGCAAATTTTTCCCACAAAGCTTGTATTGAATAATGTGATCTCACGTAAACCCTCAACTTTCTACCAAAGCTTAAACTGTTGTCAATTGGGAGATTTCTTTTTTTGTTGTTGATCTCAGTAATTGAAGAAGTGAGGGCTCCAGTGGGGGAAAACAATTAGAATTTTCCAATCCATGAATTTATATCAGAATGGTTGTGGGATGGTTTTTGTCAGTGTCCCAAAAGCATTTCCTTTTTCTTTCCCTTTCCTTTTCCTTTCTTTTCTACTGACAGGTTCATTTTAGATAAGGCCCCTTCTTCTTAACATTCAGCAGTGTATATTTTTCATTCTAGACAACACAATCGGGGAGGTGCCACTGTCAATGAAATCTGACCAAACCACACCCACACAGTCCACAAACAGCAAAGTGTTGAGCTCTGAATATTTGATCTTAATTTAACTTCATATTGAGTCGTAAAGGTTGACAAAGTAAAAGTTTAAAAATTTCAGAGAAAAAACTTTAATCATACAATACAATACTCCTCGTCTCCTTGGCTCAGTTGTCAAATGCTATGAGTGCTCAGGTGATATAAATAAATATATATATTACAATATTGAAAATCACGTACAACATTATATTGACTTTCATAGCAGTGAACTGTGTTGCACTGTTAGAAATTACATCAGATACAAACACTAACATGTGTGAAACAAAACCTTCAAAAGCTCATTTTAATCAGCCAATTTAATTTGGACAGCAACACTTTGAGTATAGAACATGTCCATATAATCATCGTATGATATCACTGACTGAAAGCCAAATGTAGCATTGTTAAACTAGAATGGCGCCCAACAGTCTCCTTAAATTTAATCAAGCTGTACCAAATTTCACACATTCATAGAAATCAGTTCCCTTATCTGTTTTTTTCATCTAGATCGAGGAATTATTTTCTGTGGAACTGTTGAAAATGTATTAAAATAATGCTCAATCTCACAATGTTAAAGAAAGTGATATCCTAGATCTGCCCTTCTGTCTGGATATGCGTCAGAATTGATTGGGTTATTTCTTAACCCATGTCCCACCGTTACTACAATTCTCAGGGAAATCAGTTCAGTAGTTTTTGCGAAATCCAGAAAACAAACAAACAAACAAAAAGACAGGGAGGTGGAGGTTAATCATATCCTAGACCTCGCTGGCTTCAGCAGAGCCAACTGGAAAGGTAAACAAAAAAACAACTCACTTTTAATAACGGTTTATATTGTCTCTATTCATGAATCTGAGATCAGCATCATTGTGAGTGTTTCAGTGCTGCTGCTGGATGGTGACAAAAACAAAGCTGCTCTCTCTGCAGCCGGTGAAATGAGAGAGAACCTGACAAAAAAGCACTGACTTTCCCTTATCTGTACCCTACAATGTGTTCAGCGTCCAGTCTCCTCTCATCCGTGAGATATCGGCTCCGACATCCACGCTGACATTTGGAGAAATAGGACGGTGTCAGGGCAGGGGCTGCCTGCGTGATATATACTCGATAAGAAACAGGTGACAAAGCCTTGGGTTCCTGAGGTGGACCCTTTCAGTGACAGCCCCCTTTCACTGTTTGTCTGTCCTTTACTCCTCCGCCCTCCTTTTCTCACCTCACTCTCACTTTTATACTTCAACCTTTGCACGAGTCCTCGAGGTGATGATCGTCTGTGACAGGCGAGAGAGAGAGAGAGAGAGAGAGAGAGAGAGAGAGAGAGAGAGAGAGAGAGAGAGAGAGAGAGAGAGAGAGAGGCATGGGTCAGGAGATCAGTGTGGAGGAGGAGGGGTGGGTATCAGGGTGACACAGAGCCCCCCCCCGGGTGAGGCAGCCATGCTGCGTGTCACTCCACAGGTCAGCCGGCACCCCCTGCAGCTCCAGTGATAAGCCCCGGCCTGACAGCCGTTTGATGGGGAGGCCGACACGCTCACACCTCCCTGTTCCTCCGCGGCTTGCACAGCCAGACCCTGGGGAGGGAAAGCGATAAGATGCTCCGTGAGTGTGGCCGCTGCAGTTACATTAGCGATCTAACAGTCACTCCTGAGGGCACGAATCCAAAACTTAGTGGTATCAGGAAGCCTATTATTAGCCGGACAACAAGCCCTAAGCTTTTCTCTAATGAAGATTGTGTTTCCGTTTTCAGGTTGCAATGTGGCGATGTGTTCAAGTCCACCGTGGCGAGCGGCTCCTCGGCTCTGTTGTCGCTGCCACTGTCACACTGACACACTGACACAGTTTCAAAGGCCCCGGCTTTTAATGAGCTGTTTTTGCAACGAGTGCATCACAATGGCTTTTTAAAAACCTGCAGCCTCTCTCACATAATCAATGCCTCATCAATGTGGAGCGACACCTCACTGTTAATGTAATTTAATCGGATGCAGAGCCTATTTAAATGTCCAGTCGCATTGGAATTTGAGGTAAGCAGGTCAGTGGGTTGATTAATTTGCAAGAATAAAAGTTTAAATTTGGAAGAGCTGGTTAAATGTCAACGCTCCGTACGAGAAACCCTGGAAGTTCTATTTTCGAACCCATTTTTACAACACAGCACATTGTTGTGAAACAGCAGCCAGCAGAAGTTCACAGTAGGAAGTGGATGCATTCTTTGTGAGGTTGGAACGGTGGCCGCGCTCCCTCTCCCCCGCAGCACTGGAGTCAACCCAGCGCCTCCTACACAACCCAGATCCTCTCCCAGCCAGGCCTCCTTCCTCACAGCCTCAACACTCGCAGGCACACTGACACACTGAGGAGGGGGCCACCTGGCTCATTCACATACAGACTCAGCTTGAAAATGTGGGGCTTTGGACTCATTATGAGGCATCGTAATTTAATAAAGCCTTTAAATGCACTTGTGCAAACCAAATTCACAGTTTGGGCTAAAGTCATAAAGAGTTGCCGACCAAAAAGGGAAGCTTTTACCTTCCACTTATTATTCATGATGAGTTTGCCTCGTTTCCATTTTTAACGGACCCCTTTAATCTGTTTTTTTGTCACTGGATTCAAACTCACCAGGGCCACTTCAGTTGATGCTTAAGCTCATACTCATCACATTACATCAGGTACCACCATCACCATGCTGCTGCTTTGAAGCCTCAAATCTGGTATTTTGGTCAGCATCATCTTTTTGATCCAAAAGTAACTATATTTGGAGGAGCGAGGGGTGGAGCCTGACTGAGTTTGGATTTTGGATTCCCATTGAATACGAAATATATATAAAGAATTTTTTAACATGTGCAAAACATTCTTTATGACTCTTAGTTTGCTAAAAAGTTAACAGTAGATAAACCTTGAGTGTCTTGGTGCAGGTTCAGACTCCGCCTTTGTCAGTCTGACTGTCCTGTGGTGCAACTCGTCTGTGAGAGACACACGGATCAAGAAAGACGAGACAAAGACTGCATAATGTCAGGGGCGCGCTGAGCGGTAGTCTATTAGTGTCACTGGCACGTCACTTACTCTAAGTGTCATCGGTCCGTGTCAGTTTCTCTCGGTCGCTTGTCAAATGTGAGGTGGGAGCGGCTGCTGTCATGACACAGACACACAGAGGAACCCGCTGAATTTTTAAAGCAACAGCCAAACACACTCATCAGGGAAATTACACTTTTATTTCACCGTGAACAAGGTTTGTGATTTATGTAAGTCATATACACTGCATCTGGTCACATTGAAAAGGTCTGATATTGACTCAGGAGAAAAGTGAATTTGATTTAAAAACAGCGCTTTCCTCAGAGGCGTGCCTCGGAACTGAAGCAGCCTGAGGGAATAGCTGAGGAGTAATCAATACACGAATGTCTGTTTTTATACACCAAGTGCATTTTAGTTTGTGAATTAATCAATAGCCGAGCATGTTTTAAGAGAGAGAGAGAGAGAAAGGGGGTGGGATGAGGATGGGATACCTCCTTCACCTGAGGGCTGCGATTCATCGGGGAACTGACAGAATGCTGTGTTTAAAAAAAGGACAAGGAGCAAGGAGAGAGCTCCCACTTGACACTTCTGTGTGTTTATGTGTTTGTATAGTCTCGAGAGGGGAGCCACGGTGCGTGTCTCTCCACTAGATTTCCCAGCTCCAGGGAGACAGTTGTATTTCAGGAAACACGGAGTCTGGAAATATCCCAGTTGCTTGGGGAAAATCTATCACACTTGTTTGTTTGCTTTTGGGAATGAATTTGGTAGTTTTCCTCTCTGCCTTTGTCTGACAAGCCTGCAGCTCAGTGACGGCCCCGGGTAAATCTAACATATACTTCCACGTCTTCTTATGCCTGCAAAGGTCCTACGTCTTGTACATGAAATGTTAATTAATACAGATGTTGCATGGTGGTTGTGTTCGCTGAAATGATTAGCCTACCTCAACATAAATATATATTTACTAAAAGGAGGCTATATCATTGTGTAATAAAACGTAGGAGCCAACCAAGTGGAAGCCCACTGTAACCCATTGTTTTGTGAGCTGCCGTTTTGAAGCCTCAAGTTTGGCATTTTCACCATCTTCAGTGTGGCTGCTTATCTGCTGCTATAAAAATACGTATGGCATTTGTTATCAGAGTGTTGATACCTGACCTGGTCTGGCTGGGTGTAGAGAAAATGTGTTCAATGGTATTTGGGCTCGGTTCGGGTTCGGTCGTGTGGGCGGGGTTGCTTTCCGCTGCTCGTGCCTGTAATTTGGGAAAATGGTTCGGGTTTGGACAGAATATACAAAATGCGTCTGGATTATGGTTCAATGAGTTTTCTCTCAGGGTCGGTCAGGTTTGGACAGAAAATTGCGATCCGAAAAATTACCCCAGTGCAAACCACGTTTTATTGTCTAATTTACTCTAAAGGATTTAGTTAATAAATGAACATAATGATAAAATTTGAAACTATAGTAATTGAGACAATAAACTAAAGTCATCTTCTCATAGACTTCTATAGAAATGTCCCTCTTCTTGCAACAAGTGGAGTCGCCGTCATTAAAGAGAATACAGGTTATAGGCACTTCCGCATTGGCTTCACATTCCTGACCCAGAGTCTACATCCATTGTTTATATACAGTCAATGGATAAAACTAAAATGTATGCTTGGAATGCAGCTCACTTTGGTTATAAATAGTATGACTGGCATTCATGTTCAGCCTCTTTATGGAACAATGTTTGGATGAATTGTGAAAACCAACCATCTGTGAGATTATCACACATGGATCTTCCCCGGCAGCACTTACAGCACAACAGTTTAGGTGACTTAAAATAAGAAATAGGGTGAGAGAAGAGTTCTAGCATCTCTGAAGAGACAAATCCTGACTGTAGCATGAGTGTGTGAAATTGTTAAGGCAGCATATCTATTAATGATTATCTGCAGGATGCTCAGGTTGGTTCATTCACAGTTTCCCATGCTAAATATATTCTACTCATATGTGCTAAATGTCCATTAGCCGAGGACCATAAATTGCGGTGTGCTGTTTTCCATTAGTGAACTGCATTTTAACGGATTCTGGAGAATTAAACTCCATCCAGAAAACCTGCTGCTCTGTTCCTTTCATAAAATGTAGCAG
Organism: Hippoglossus hippoglossus; assembly: GCF_009819705.1. Lineage (NCBI taxonomy): Eukaryota > Metazoa > Chordata > Actinopteri > Pleuronectiformes > Pleuronectidae > Hippoglossus > Hippoglossus hippoglossus. The sequence goes on from NC_047156.1 coordinate 18,178,595, forward strand.
TAAAGTCAAGTACAGTTCCATAATTTGTGAAATAGGTTAGATGAGAGGTTAGATGCTCATGTCTAGGTGAAATATAAAGCAAGAGCCATTAAATATTACTTTACACATGAGATTGTATTACTTTAATCCATATGCAGAAAGAAATGTGAAAGTGGAAACTAAAGGTCAAGAAACTGCCTGTGACTCTTTGTATTTAAAAAAAAAAAAAGATCCAGACCAAATGTTTCTGCTGCTTTAAGTCTTTTTCCATAAATGTGCTGGTGCTCAACTCATGGCAGGAAAGAAAATACTTTTTAACAAAATGTTACACTAAAAGGAAACTTTAAAAGGACCATGTTTGGTCTCCAAACAACAATTAACTATTACTGCAGTTTTTCCGTAAACAAAGCCATTAAGATTAAACTGCCGAGCTGACACATGGTAACCTTAGAGCCTGACAGATTTATCGATTGATCAATATAATCTGACAATATAAGCCTCTGAAACATATTGGTATCTGGGTTTATTTTTGCAGAAATGTGCAGATAAGAACACTTTTATTTTGCAGAATATAAACGGAAGAGATATTTACATTGTATGTGAAAAAATATTTATTATTAATTCTATACTTTGATAAAAAAATATATGTCTCAATTATATTTCTTTGCCATAAGCATTTCATATGACATCTAAGGAGTCAGACAGTTGAAATCCATATGTGTCAGGCTCTAATCTCAGCCATAATTGAAGTATGGCAGCAGCAGCTTTAGATATTTTATAGACCGTTTTGTGTTGCTTGTGAAACATGGAGTTGCTCGTAAAGATGCAAAACTGTTAACACTTATCTTTGTGGACATCTTTTATGCATGCTGACACTTTCCTCTGATTTACTGTCGCAACTAAAGTAAAGCGAGCCATCATTAATTAATGTAAACAGTTCAACCTGTTTTCCTGCAACTGTCAGCTGATTTTAAACTGTGACTGAAGCACTTCCACAAACCAGTGGGATGGAGGTGGGGTAGTTTGTATTGTAGTTTTTGTTGTCTAGCATCATAGGATATTCACATAAACTCTATTTCTGCACCCACTGAGCTTTTATCCTTTGGCAGAAAATGAAATGCGTGAAACAGATTGGAAGAGGAAACCCAGAGTGCCAGATGTGAGCAGGCTTAAACAGGTTGCCCTACTGCTGCTTAGGACCAATTAGCATTTGTCATGACCAACTTTCACCCTGCCACCAGTTTGTATGTTTTGAACACAGATTTCCTTTCCCTCGCAATATGGTTCATATTTTATTAGCTTCACTAATTGTCTCGGCTTCCAGGCCTCCTCCGCCTGTTTCCAACTCATAGGATTGTTATCAGAGAATCACAGTGGAACAGACGCTTTGCTACCAAGCAGTTGCGCTCATCTAATTATAAAACACTAGGTAAATGTTGAGCAGATGCCCTCCACCAACAGCCCCCCCTCCTCTGCCTTCCAATAGAGAGAGCCATTTGGTTTCATTCTAGTGTTACATTGGCTCCACGTGGAGCGGTGATCCTTGCCAAGCGGCTGCCGTGGTATAAATGAACCTAATCGCTTGCCAACACCACACACCGTCCGGCAGACGAGAACAAAAAAAAAAACTTCCACTTCAGTGTGTTGTGCCGCACCCCGCTGCTGTGGCTCACTTCTTAGACTTCCTCTGCTCGAGGTGTCTAGTTTCGGAGCTTGTGTCTGCAGCAAGGAGTGTGATGGGGTCAGAGGATGCATCGCTGCCTTCTTATGACTAATAGCTTCAGTGTCCTTGCGCCTTGCACTTGGCAGGGCTATGCCACAATTAGGCATCTGTCAGTGGTGGGAGAGAAATAAGGAAAATGTACAATAGGGAAGAGGGGGAGATGGAGAAAACGAGACTGTTACAAGTTATTGCAGGAAACAGTTGTCTAAATGTTTCAGACCTTCAGACCAGAGGAGCAAATCTGCAGATCAAAAAGAGCTTCCAGCTTATTAAATGGCTTTGTTGTTGTAGTTTCTGTCTGCGTCACATGCATGGTGCTTGCGTTATCCATGATCTTGTTTAATTTGATTCATGTTTGTTTTGTCATGTGGTTTGAAAATTTAAAGGGGGACTTTAACACCTAAATGTTTGGTCCAGATCTTCAGAATTTTCCATTTAATCCGAACCAAATAATAGATGTGAACCACGTTTCAGACCAGCGGACCAAAATTTTGTTTGACCGTAAGTTGTGGTCTTGGTCCAGATCGAACTGAACAATGACCCGGTTCGTTTGCAGTGTGAATGGAAGGATGGATGGTTCAGACTTTCAGACCATTTGAAGTTGAGACAGCTTTAAGCTTAAGAAGAAGAAAAAGAAGCGGAAGACTGGCTCAGGCCAGTAGGATTTCTGGCAGTCTTTGTCTTCGTCAATATAAGGTTTGAAGGACGAAGACGTTAATTTGGCGCATTTTAGATAGTGACAATAACTGTGCCTGTAGTTGGTACATAGGTAGACCCAGCCCATGTAAGTGATTAGGACAGGACATATGTGATACTAAATTCTTCAGCATGCTCCCTATATTGCTCAGCTAACTGGATCAAATGTAAATGTAACAAAGATAGAACCTCAGATTGGATCTTGGTCTAGACTTTCACTTGTGCAAACAACCTTAGTGTAATTTAGATCTGATTCTATCTGTCAATTGTCCATAATCTAGTTGTTTATTTTGATAAAGTACCACAGACATGACAGTAATTTATAAATTTACTGGATGAGTTATAAACAGCAGTGCTAGCACCACATAAATGTACGTGGATCTTGGAAAAAGTATAAACTTCAAATTAGGGCCATAATATAATTCCAGGAAACGTCTCACCAAAGTGTGCAGAGACCAACAGAGCAATGGAAATAAAAACCAGAACCCATGAAGATGGCTGTTCTCCTCCTCCAGTATCCTTCTCCTGGCTTCATTACCCCTCACACCACACACTCTGTGCTGGGGAGGCCAAGCAGCTGTCATTTCTGTTTGGCAGGAGTGTCTCTCCTCGCCACCGCAGCCACAAGTGACCTGTTCCTGTCTCCGAGCCAGGAAAGATGACAGCCCCTCTGCAGCCTGGGTGGTCCAGGTGTGGGCTCTGGGTATAAGCTTCATTGGGATCCAAACCCATGCCTGGGATTGCACTTAATAGCTGATTAAATTTTAATCTTTGGCCTTGCAGTTGTACAGATACTACTGCGTTTCTTTCTTTGTTTGTGTGTGTGTGTGTGTACCTCAGTGGAACATCAGTTGACACAGTTGGACTATAGATCTGCTGTGGAATTAACCAGTGTTAAGAGGCAGATTGCTGCAGCACTCCCCTCGCATTCTCAGGAATGAGAATAAATGAGCGGACTCCGGCATGAACAATCCTTTATTACACCCATTAGCCAAAGGAGCACAGGCCTTATGAAGCGGGTGACACCAAACACACAGCACACACATGGCCTACTTATGGTTTCCATGGCAGTGCGAAGACCCCCCCCTTTCCCAACCACCACCATCACCACCACCTCGCTCGCATACCATTACCACATTACCAGCCTCCCATCTATTTGCACAATCAGTGGATCCAGTGCAGTCATCGGCGCACTCCTCGTGATGTCAAAATATTTCTGAAGTGCCAGCTAATAAGTGCGTCTCTGGAGCTCGTCCACCACCTCAATATGTTCATCAACACATTTTCTATTCCCTCATTTGGAGAAACTTCCGTAGATGGCAGAGTCATTAATCAGGAACTTTGCCTGTAAATCGTTCCTCTCTACAAACAACAGCAGCGCCAGGTGTTCTTAATCAAGATGGGTTTGTTTCCTCTTTCCTTTTTTTTTTTTGTGCACACATTAAAATTGCCAGGTGGACTACTTTTCATTAATGTATTCTCCATCAAGAGCAAAGTAATGTTACAGCTCATTTACGGTGCAGAGCTTCAGGTCATTTCAACATGTTTTGGCAGGTGTTTCATTACATTCCAAATACACCGGCTGACGTTGTTGTAATTTCTATGAGAGGCTACTTAATCCCTGCTGATGGACACCAACGCAGGTGAGCTGGACGACCTTCATTTTGTATGAGGCATTCTGCTGCGTCATTAAAAACTTCTCCTGTGGTGCTCTAGGGCTATTTCATAGATCATAGATCTCACTTAGCCATTGCTTATTGCTTGAAAGTAACTGTTCTCATAGTGTTTTATAATACTGTTCACTAATGGGAGTTAAAATGTGATGCCTGTGTCTGGAGAACTGGACAGAAAAGAAATGTGGACCAGGTACAACTGAATTTGACCAAAATAAGACACAAAAGCCAGAACATCACATCTTGAAATCTGTGAATAGACCACCTTGGCACCATGATGAAGTAAGGGGATGTAGCTCTCAAAGAAGCATTTGGCTTTTTGGAATTTAAGTGACAGTAGCCCGAGAAAGGAAACGTAGGGAGAGAGTAAGGGGAGTAATGTGCGGCACATAGTCCACTAGCCAGGAGTCCAACCACAGACCTGCTGTTTGAGGGGATGCATGTCCACATGGTACACGTTTTAATCATTCAGCTACCAGGTCAGGCTTAAACTAAGCCTTCGGTCAGCTTCTGTGTCAGACTTTGCTGCTTGGTGGACAAAACTGCCTAAAATTCATCTGCAGACACTTTGGGTGAGCACAGATTGGCCCACAAGGCGGTGTGGGATCACTAAACATGGCTGCATGAGTGCAAGTCCAAAGCTGCAGAGTTTTTACTCCAGATCAGCACACATCTGTCTGTGTTGGCAGCCACACTGCTGCTTCCTCACTGTCACTGGTGGCTCCTAAAACTGTCAAACCCACACACATGGTCCTTGAGAAGTCCCTGCTTTTCAAAACAACTATGAACAAAACTTGCCCTTAACTGACAGTTACCAACACAAGTTATTTTACACTCTTACCCTTCCACAGAAAACTCCGCTCCTGGCCAACTATTGGTTATCCAGTTTTGACGGAGAAACCAGATGCAATTCTTATTGGCTTGTACAGCGCCATCTTGTGATGGGGAAATGGCAGCAGTGAACAACTTCGTATTTTCAAAGCTTTTATTTTACTCTGTGTGATCAAGTTTAAATGAAATCAGAATCAAATTAAGAAATGGATGAAATATATCATCACAAATGCATATGTGTTAAAGCCCACATTGGAAAATACCGATAAACTTACTGCAACACTTGTTTCTGTGAAGGATTAACTGGGTCAGTTTGAGTCATGAGAGTTTCATATCTTTCCCTGTATCTCTGGTCGACGTACACAGTAGCTCCTGTCTTTTCTGTTTCCCCTGTTCCAGCTGTTTAACCAGGACACAGAGGGACGCTTTGAATTCCCTTTGTCTATTGATGTGACAAGGAGTGAGAGTCGAGTGGCTTGACAGAAAACCACAGACATTGACTTTTCCAACCTCTTGCTGGCACTTGTTTCGCGGTGCCATGAACAACGCAGCGGGGAGCCGTGGAGTAGATTGATTACACTTGCGATCACTCCTCTGAGATAATGTCCCTCCTTTTAATCATGCATTGTGCCTCTGCTCTTTACAAGGATAAGATTATCATCAGCAACTTCATCACTGTCTCATTGTAAATGCCATCCTAATTGGACAGCTCTGCTTTCATTGGAAGTTTGACTCTTATTTACTGCTTTGTCCTTCAGCTTGGAACACTTTTCCAAGGTGTTTTTTTATGCCTTTGTGCTCAGCCATAGTGCAGAAGCATTTTGTTTTGGGGTTGTTCATCCATCGTTCTGTTGTTTTGAACACATTATCTCAAGAATGCCTTGAGGGAATTTCTTCAAATTTGGTACAAATGTTCTGTTGGACTCAAGGATGAACTGAATAGATTTATTGGTCAAATGTCAAAGATCAAGTTAACTCTGACCTTACAAAACACATTCAGGCCTTTTGAACGCAACATCTCAGGGACATATTTAGGGACTTTCTTCAAATTGAATTTTGACCAGTTGTCATTTGGACTCAAAGATTAACTGGTTAGATTTGAGTGGTCAAAGGTCATGGTGAGCTCATGAGTCTAGAAGAAAACTGCATGTGGAAGCTGAACTGGTTAGCGAAGACGTACAACTGCAGTGTGGTAATTCTAGTTGTCTGTTTGCTGTCTTCTGTGCCATGCACTGTATTCTCTGTCACACAGAAATGTTTAATTTGTGGTCTTCCCTTCTAAGAGGCACAATTACAGATTTTTAAGGTTGGAGTTTGGATTGTTGTTTTCCACGGGAACATAATTACGGTAATTCTGAAATTACTCTTTGTAAAATCAAAGATTTGGCAGTATTTGCAGTATGTTAGCTTGATCCCTGTGGTGTTGTGCTTTGCTGAGTGCTCTGAAGTCAATAACCTTGCATTTACTCATTGGGCTCACCAGAGAGGCTTTATAATCCTGTAAATCCATGGACCTGACATTTCATCTAAAAACACCAGCCATTTACCTGCCCAACATCCACCCAGCTTTGCTTTCTCTCTCTTTTTGTGTGTGTTTGAATTAGGTTGGAAGATTTGAGCAGAGGTTTGGTTCAAAGAAAGCTTTAATGAGAGTTCAGCCCTTGCAGCCTCATGCTATCATCTGTAATCCTGTCCTTTTGTTCACTTTGACATCCGCAGAATTGACAGACCCTGCTCGCTGAGGCAGTCTTGATTTTACTAGCCTGCTCTCTTGTCAAGTCCTTTGTCGGGGTTTGTGATGGGACACCAAATACTCTATTTGCCTCAGAGGAAAGTGTTAAAACCATCAGCCTCATGCACAAAACACCTGAAACCACACACACACACACAATGTGCAATTGTTCCTCCAGGAGCTACCGTGTTGAAGAATTTGAAATGCCTTCTAGCTATTTGTTGTATCCTTCTCCTCTCTCCCAATTTCCCTGTCTTCCTTTTTGTTCCTTTTCTACCTTCCCTGAGACCCCACCTGAACTGGCAGCCAGTTAATGGCTAACAGGCAGATCAGTGGCCAGCCGCGGGGTTCCTGACTGACCTTTCAAACCCTCCCAGTTTATTATTTGCCCTGTCAAAGCTCCACATGCCACCATCTGACCTCCACTCTCACTCTCACACCCAGCGACCGTGCAACAGCCTGGCAGACAAAGCCAGTTGGAGAGGGGAGGGAAGGGGAAGTCGGACGAGACGCCTTTGTTGTGATCACGAGTCTGTCTGGCATTATGTAAATAGTGCTTATCCAGTGCTAATTGCCTCTGCTGCCAGAAATGGCGTTTATAATGTGAAGGAAACAATTTACCAAGTTCAAAGTCTCACTGAATGAGACTGGGCCTGGTTTTCAATGGCGTCACTAGTGGCATCTGCTACTGTGCCATCTCACCTGCATCCTACATTGCATCGCATCCTATCATAGCTGTATGCACGCACTGTGTACACTGTGTGTAATAAAGGATTATAACTTATATGTTGGGTGCTACCACCTTGAGTACATTTTTGGAAATATACATATCATTTCTGAGAGTTAGAACAGACGATCAATACCACTGTCATATATGTTAAATATGACACTAGTGTTTGTTTAAGCTTTACAAAAATTTTGTAAAAATGATTTTGTGATGCTATTTCTAATCTGGGCCAGAAGGAGAATGGCTGTAGCTTCATATTTAAATGGCAGAGACTAGAGTGGTTTCATTTTTCTCAAAGCAAAGTACGCCATTTCCCAAAACGGCTTGTTTACAACCTGTCTAATTATCCACATGGTTATATTTTTTGCTCCATCACACTTTGTTGGACTCATGTTGCCGCATCACCAGATGTTCGCTATTGCTTTGGTGTGGGCAATTATCATTACTGATAGAAATGATAACCAAATCTCAGACCTGAGTCGTAGTAAACTGGATTGATCCTTTGACAATTTCTTTGGCTCCATTTCTTGTCGACGGTAGAAAGGGACCGAAGCACGTTTGTTGTGCTTTTGAATGTTTTGGTTTGTATTTTGTGCATTTTTAAAGGAAACGCCTCATGCTTTTCCAGTTTTTCTCTCCTCTAGCGTGTTATAGGAAACACTCTGAAGCTCGTGAAACACCTTGTCTGTCCTCCAGCCGATACTCGCATCATTGTGCTGTCATGTGACATCACAATTCGCCACATTTGCATGATCAGGGCCTAGCAGCTAGTCTGGCTCGTCACCTAACAGAGCTGCGTAAAGCAAGAGCAAAGGCAGACATTTTCTACATGCGCTGGAAGCGATTGACGAATCACAACAGAGTGGGCCAGCTGGCCAATCAGAGGGGACTGGGCTTTATCGGGAGGGGGGCCTTAAAGAGACAGGAGCTGAAAGGAGGAGTTGCAGCAATGGACAGTTTGAGGAACACACTGTAAACTTGTTCAAGTAATAACCCAAATTAAAATGATGAACCTGAATATGAGGATAATATGTCTCCTTTAATGTGGAAAAAAACTGTACTCTTTGCTGTCTTTGCTTCCCTCAGTGCATAAAGAGTGTTCCATGGCAGTACCCACTGGATTTTATTCAGTCAGCATATGGATGGCACCATTACTCCTTACAACCTCTTTTCACACCAGTCAGGCCATTTTGCTGATCTGCAAAGCACAAAGAATTATCCAGCTCCCCCCCCTTCCCCCTCCCCCTCCCTCTGGTCCCCCAAACCAATTACTAGTTATCACAGAGGAGGAGGCTGTTCATCCATTAGTTCTTCATCCACCCAAGAGCCGCTTTCACTCTAATTCAATTTCTCTCTCCGTTTTACATTAAAACTCACTCCAAGATGGCAAGATCTTAAAGTTAAGCACAGAGATTAACTGTGCATTTCTAAATCTCCTTAACAAATATACTTGGCATGTACCATTAACCTTGAACAAGCTGATTAATTTAGCACCAGTCCCAGAATCCACCGCAGAATTTCATAATCCAGCCCAACTAGGAGAGGACAATTATCTCACAATACTACCTTACTTACTGCCCAGCACAGCAAACCAGCACAAGTGTAAAGAAGACATGGTGCTGGTAGTAGATGGTGACACCACAAGTTCCATGCATCAACTTCACCTGCATCACCACATCTGCTCCTCAACACATTTGACATTGAATGTTCGCTAAAGATCTTTTCTGTTTTTGTCCTTTTTTGTAATAGGTGCCCTTGCACCGAGAGATTACGGCAAGAAATTGGATAATAAACGTATGTAACTAGGCGGACAATGAATTTCAGGGCGGATTAAAAGAGGTGATACACTTTGAACGAGTTGCGCAATAAAGGGAGTGCTCCACACAAGATTGGTGCTCAGAGAAGAAAATTGGCAGAATTCATCAAATGTTCTACAGGCATAAAAACTCCACAGCAGAGTGCGGGGCCTTAAATGTGAAAAATAGCCCAGGGCCTTGTGCGGTGTGTTTTATGTGGTTGGAGGGGTTAAAGGAGGCGTTCCATTGGTTCATGTATAGATGTTGAGGGCATTGTCAGATTTCCCCAGTGGCATTCTCTCTCTCTCTCCTTCTCTCTCTCTCTCGCTCCCTCCCAGTTCCCTGCCACCGGAGCGGTGCCTGAGTTGCTCAGACAGTAGCGCTGACTGTCTGCCAGTGATTTATGCAGTCATAAGGGCTGTACTTTAGCGGACCTTGGCCCATATTTTATTCTGACACTTATTATTGAAATGAGACATTTGGGTGTTAAAGTGAACTGAAGCCGTTTTTCTCACCGAGACGACGAGGTAGCAGCCACGCTCACATCCTTCCTGCTTTGGGAATCACCTCAGGAAGTATTTAATGCCATTTCCACTTGTGTATATAGTTCTTTTTTTTTTTATTCATGAAAATTCATATCGAGGTTCACATGCCGAGAGACAGAATTGCATCATGCTGATGTAGTCAGTCAGCAGTGAGCAGCACCTGCCTCACTGTCCTCAGCTGTCCTCAGCTCAGCTTGTTACAGTTGGGAAAATCAATAAAGAGTCGAGTAAGTGAAGAAAGATTTATTTTTGACATTCAGGGTCCTGGAAGTCTCGTTCATTCTCTGCATAGATGATGGTAAGAGAGTAGTAGGTCATGCATTTCTGATTTCTGATGGGCATAAATTTTAAGTGCAAAAGAGAAACCAGCCAAACTTTCAAGTGGTGCTCTGGTGACCTAACAGTTCAGGGCATGGACCATGATAAAAGGGGGCCAATTCAAGTCATCACACTACTCTCTGGCATATAAAACCATAAAATGCCACCATGAACCTACGACTTCAGAGAAGCATTTTTATATGAAACATGCTCTGCAGCTACCTCATCGAAAAACCTGTGGAAGAAGAACAGTTCAACATTCTGGGAAATATTCTTATTTGCTTTCAGTTACATGAGAATATGTGCACAGCTCTCATGTACGAAATGCTAAATTCAATCACCAGCCAGTCGCTGATTAGAAAGTGGAACTTTATATGTATATATTTAGACTGTTAATGGTGTAATATTTACTGAACAGAGACGTCCTGCTGTAATCTTTGTTGCTACAAATGTCTCATGGACCAGAATCAAACTTCAACATGTTCAGATGGATTTGAGAAGTTGCTATTTCCAATCAGTTGGGTTGTTACCTAGTTAGTTTGAGTTCATTGTTGTAAAGGTTCTACAGTTTGCTCTCAGAACCTCCACGCTGCTAAGAGGCAGTGCTCACAAGTGCTGGGTGTGCTGCCCCTTGGGAGGTTTCCAAGTGTTTAGCAAATCAATAAGTATTTTAAGAAGATACAATTTCCTGTTTCAGTCAGAGGTTCAACAGAGAGGCTGCTATCAGACAGTTTGAGCTACATACTGGCGCTTCTAAACTGTGATACATGCAAACCTGCTGTAGTGGAGTCTGAGCATAACAGATCCCTTTACACTCAACACCCAAGGTTAGACGCACTTGTTAAATAAGAGCTTGTGATTGCTCTTTCTACCTTTGCCTGAAAGCCTTATCTGCTTGTCAGTGCAGCTGAAGTAGAAAGAACGACCTTGCTTCATTCATCTTGCCACATTTCCAGTTAAACCGCGATGCGAGGGAAGACAAACATTTTCTCCTAGTGTGCCGCGTAAACTCCATAAAATTGAATGCAAAAACATTTCATTAAGATTCAAAGGGCTACATGCAAGTCATAAAGCAATGTGTGCGGTTAATTCGAAAGCATAAAAAAGCTAATGGACTATTAGAGTGTACTGCCCGAGGCTGCCTTTTCTCCTTACAGAGGAGGTACATCAATCACTTATATCAGTAATCCCCTGCAAGCTGCCGGCGGTGTCTTTGTCTCCTGCCACAGACGCGGTCCCACAGCAGAAGCGGCATCGCATGTGGCTGAAGTTGACGTCTTAACAGATAAACTGGCCCCGCTTTACTACCACTGTCACTATATCCTGCCCTCGGTCTTCTGAGATATTGATGGGAGGCAGCAGTCAATGAGAAAAAAAAGCAGTGACAGAGGAGACGCCTGAGGAGTCCGGCTAAGCTGCCGCATGTTTGTTCTCTCCTCCTCTTCCTCATATACCTGCAGGAACAATGATAAGATGGGACACGGACGAGAGAATGTTCACGACTGAGCTTTGCTGCAGGCTCGTATTTTTTAAAAAACAGCCCCTTTTTGGTGAAGTTTGTTTTCCTGACAGCGGCTCTGAACAGCTTAAAGTGACGTGAGATATTTACCAAAGTGGAGACTTTAAGCACTCGGCTGCGTCACAAGTACACAATTTCCCAATGTCTTTGTCAATATGGGACCGTGCCACGGAGAATGTGAGGGGAAAAGAGAGAGACTTTTCATCCTTTAGTTACACTCGACTAAGCTGGTTTGCTGCATTTGTTGAGAGAAAGCTTGTGGTCGTCTCGGGGGGCTTTGAATGAAAACAAATTTCTCTTCTGGGCTACAGCTGCGGCATATCCATGAGCAAACAGCCAGCAGATGTGTCCTGGTCCAGCTCCTCCATCCCTGCGCCCGATTTCTCCCAACTCTTCCTGATCATCTTCATGCACAATTGTCCGACAAATGATCTCTCGTGAATAATCCCCATCGATTTGCTTCAGACCAATGAGAGAATTCCTGTTGACTCAGTGCATATGGAACAGTTGTGGCCATGAAGCGTCTGCGGAGCTGCATATGTTGGATTCAACAAACTCTACAGCTGCTAAATAATTTGTTGCAGATATTGTTCGCCGGCAGGTGCTCGTGAATGAATATGTATTTGTGCGATTGAAGAGAATAGTTTATTGCGTGTATAATTACATTTAAATATGTGTGAAGAAACTTTAAGAGGCTACAGCTTGTAGGGAGCGGAGGAAGTCAATACGACCAGAAATAATGTTTAATTTAGTCAGAAATAGTTATTTTTGCAGTAACTAAAAATTTAAGTTTTACTCTTTAACGTCACTTTTAGCCTCGTTATCCTAGCTCACTTTGCAGAGACTTAAGCTGTCACAAGACATCGCGAGCACTGTGCTGAGGGAAGATCTTCAGTGAAAATATCTGAGATTATCTAGGAAGCTGCAGCCAGCCTCATAGAAGCCTGTCCCATCTGTCGGATGTGACTGGGGATCCACACGACCGACTGAATACGTTTGTTAAGCCGGGGAGACATCAGCCAAAGAGGACACACAGAGGATGGAAAAATCCCTCATGCACGAGTTAAGGCTACTTAATATTCCCCTGTTGATTGGGAATTAATTGTTCCATCTGGCTCTCATGAAAACCAGTGATGAGAATAGAAGAACAACACTCCTTTCTCTCTTCCTGACACGGCTCCTCTTTTTTTATTGTCCCCTGGTATATACTGCGAGGGGGTATAGTTATCTGCGGGTCCATGCCTGCATCCACCGGTCTGCAATAATTATGTTTCATGAAACTTCACAGTTGTGTTAATCAGGTAGTGAAGTCGTAACCCCTTTGATATTTTGGGTTCACCAGGGGGGTATTTCATCTCCTTATGACTCATTTCATTGTTTCACTGTGGTCATGGAGTATGACTATAGCAAACAGCGAGGCTAGGAAGAGAAAGAGGAGGGGGGAGCCTGGGCTGGACAGGCTGTACCATAGGGAGAGCTGGGAAATTTGATCATTTTTCTCTGGGACTGTCATACGCCATAGGCAGCCTCATTTGTCTGGTCCAACTCCTTTGTTTCCACTCGGCTGCCTGTTCCAGGATTAGGCTGCGGAGCGGGAGACAAGCAGCAAAATAAGACCAGAGAGAGACAGAGACGGCAAAAAGAGCTATAGAAGCTAATTATTAAAGTGCTCCATGTTTCTTTAATACACTACTTAAAGTCTAATGTACATGCTGGAGTATTAAATGTGCTGAGTGGCCAAATAAAGCGGTTGTGAGGGACGGAGGGATGAGGGGAGCTGCATGGTGGGTTTTTATTCTCCCCTCCAAATTGCCCTGCGGTTCCTCAGGAGCTGTGTTGACCCAGTTTATCTCCCGCTCAGGTGATTAATGCAACATCGCTGCAAACAAAGGTCACGTCAGGAGGCAGGGGAGCAGGTCGGAGCACAACAAGAGCTAAGGGAGTTTGATATTGCTACTGTTATGGCTGAGAAAATAAGTTGTTTGTAGTTTTGTAGGGCATCACTCAGTCTCCAGAGGCATGTGCAGGAAAACGCACGCACGCACAGGAAGGAACCAGGAATGAGGAAAAACCCACAACACTATTATTGGGTTATATAGCCATTATAACATTATAAATATCTTTTATATGTGTTCTGGTAGCAGGTAATGATGTTAGCTGTGTGGGGAGCCTTAAATTGGAAGAATAAATTCAAGAAACTCCAGTGAGTGTAAAGTTAGAGAAATGTTCAGAGCTTCCAGATGTATAAGAGGTGATTATAAGAAGTGTATAGGATTCAGTTTGGAGTCTGCTCTCCGCTTGTGGCTTTGCTTTTTTGCTGTCGTCATAGTTTTTAAACCCAAAATGCAACCTGACATCTCCCTTTAGTCTTGGCGGTGTCTTTATTAGCGCCGCCCCCACCACGCAACAGCAATGGCATCAAAGCTTAACTCGTCTATAGGGAAAGCCCATAGACTGTAAAAAGCATACATTAAAAGATCAATCAAGGGATTTTCTTTGAATCGATATCAGATTTGCCTTACGCAAAGATGAAAAATGAGTGGAGGAATATCTGGGGTTACAAATATAATCTTTCTCTGGAGGGATTCCCCGCTGGCCTCTGTGCCTTTTAATGTTCATTTAGAGGCAGCGCACATACACAGCCAGCGTTACTTGAAAGTGTCGACTGCTGAAGAATTTAGGTTATATACAGTACTATAGGCGATGCGTTTGGTTTGTATGTTGCTTTCTAAAGAGAGAGGCTGTGATTCACTGTGCCCGCCCTGCTCCTATTTCTCCACAGCTGACACTTGTGAATATGAATGGCTCTCTTTTACTCGTCTAGTTATCATTGAAACTCATTTCATTTTGCCGTGCGAGCAAAATGCTGCACTCCAAAACCACATTTAAATGCAATTACAAGTGTGATTATTCTGTGTCGAACCTTTTTTTTTTTTTTTTTTGCGGTTATCTAAATTATAATCTGTGCTTTCAGCGTTTGTACCACGGCCCATTCGGAGGTATTCCACCTCCGTGGGGTGTCCTTTAGAGAAATTAATGCTGCTTAATGAAGCAATTATTTCCTTTATAAGCCAGCTGTGCAAATTGTTTTCAATCTGCCTGAAAACCCCAGTTCATTCTGTGAAGATGAGGTTAAAGATAGAGTGAGAGAACAGAGGTCATCTGGGCTTTGAACTAACATACTGATAATGTTGCATCAGACTGCAATTTTGTGCGTATGGCTTCTAATATTGTATCCGTAAAGATTTCTTTTTGATCATCTGTCCAGAAGACATTGCAGAGCTGTGTGGAGCAGTGTGGGGAAAATGGCCCTGAGGGCGCAATGATGTCTTCATATGTTATGAGAGGTTTTTCTGAGGGCTGATGCAGGACATGCAGTGAAAAATTTAAACAAGTTTAACTCACAGTATATGTAGGGAGACTCAATCAGTTATATTAGATATTTTATGTATATACGTATAACATATAGATAACTAATGTCCTGTTATGTCGGTTACCCAGAAAACTGTGGTTCTTTGGTTCTGCCCATTCTAGTTTATTTAAACCAGTAAGATTGTCTGTCCCCATAGCAACTCATATATAGTTTTTAATAAAAATGCTCACACAAAATATGTTTCCTTGTCTTCCTCAGGTGAATGGAAAGGAGCTGTCCAAGTCCAATCATGAGGAGACCTTGGAGGCCTTCTGTGGTGCCAAGGAGCCCGTCGTGGTGCAGGTCATCAGGCGGACCCCCAGCGGCCGACCCCACGGCCCCCTTCAGGAAATCCATGTGGTGGACGTGTGCACTCAGACCGACATCACCTTTGAACACATCATGGCGCTGGCAAAGCTGCGGCCTTCGACCCCTCCTGTGCCTGACGTCTGTCCCTTCCTGCTCTCTGACAGGTGAGTACAGGAGGAAATGTGATATTTGACTAAACTGAATATCGATACAGATTACATGTGTATTTTACATCTCTGTAAATCAGCACTTCTCAATACGATTGTGACTTCTACTTTCTTGGGTCAAAAATATGATACAGAAAAGTCATTTTCAAAAAAAGTCATTTTTACTTAAATATGAAATTACTACAAATATTTTTTGTTCAGTGCCACAAAGAGTTTTTAGTTGTGACCTTGTTTTGACTTTGACTGATGGTAATTAGAAGGAAGAAAAATAAGTGAGAGGTGGCATTGAGCTATGAAGCAGAAATATCAGTGTTTACAGAATTAGCATTATGTAGAACGCCTGTAAAATATAAATGAAGTTTCTAATCCGTTGCATAGTTGATTCTCACAAATGTAGATTAGTTGGTTCTCAGTGACCTTCACAACTTTATATAAAGAACAAATTACATATTCTGTTTACACTGTGTATATTATTTATGTTCTATTTATATTTTTGTATTTCCTTGTGTTTATGTTGCATCTCTCTTATTTGTTACTTTTAGAGATGTCTGTTTTTTGACAATACTCTTTGCTGCTGCAACACAGCAAATATCCCCATCGTGGGACTAATGAAAGATTATAGTGATAGAGTATCAATACAGAATGCATGTGTAAACTGTGGTCAGTATTTCAATGTTTGGCATAAAGTATTAATTTTAAATGTATCCAGAAGTAGATGAATGGAAAGTAAGAAGCTGATAGTATTTTTACATGATTCATGTTCACCCAAAACCATCACAGCCTCAAGTGACTGTGAAAAATGCAGAATGTCTAAAAGTATTTTGAGAATCAACTGGAGGTTTTCCTGAGAAATAACAAAAGAAAAAGAGGTTCATTATCTCCTCTTCTTTCATTTTCATTAATATTCTTTTCATCTCAAAGGAGAATTACACTGAGAACAAAAATAGTTTAGCACAAAGCAAGATCTGGGTTTCAGCTCTTGGGACTGAAACAATGAAATAATAGCGTTATAGCACAGAGCCGGGGTGTCAGGACTATCTCTGTGAACAACTAGCGTGTTCAGTACAGTAGTTAATTAATTCCAACAGTGGTAAACATCCTGAGTTTCCGTCGTCATCTGTCACTGGAGACTTGCTCAGACGTTTCAGTCGTTTCAGTCGGCTCTTCCATCTGCGTCGCTCATTATTACAAACATCATCAAACCTGTGTGTTATTGTCGAGGTTACATGCAAGGTATGAAACACTGTAACATGACTTCATCAAAATCATTGCCATGTGTATATATCTCACAGTATCACCATACTATTCCCCACAGGGCCTTCTCGCCATAATTGGAGCTACTTGGCGTATCCATTTTGGCTCATGGAAGGTGATTAAAGCAAATGGGCTAATAAAAAACCAGGCAACACTGTGCAACGTGTGCTTGTGGGATACTTACAGCCTGAGGCCGAACCCAAGTGTAATCAATGTGTCCCATAAAACTCACAATTTCTTCTCTTCATCTGAGATCAGGTGCACAGTTCAATACACAGCAGATTTTATAGATACAGCAAATGTTTGTCACTCTGACGTCTGAGGCTCGACGGTAAAAACTGTAATTGTGTTCTTTGCACTCAGAGCCAAATGTTGTTATATGTGTAATATTGAGGGATCCGAGTATAAATCATTCAGACGTTTCCCAGCCGGGTTGTGTGACTGGACGGTTGAGGCGAGACAGTTTTACAGTGCTGGGCAGAGAGTCAGACGGCATTTGAACGCATCACTCAACATGTTAAACACGGCGTCTTTTTAGAAGTTTTTCTCCACGACGATTATCATGTGTGGCACTGAGGGTGCTCGTCTTGTTAGAACCCCACAATGCGGCTTTGTTCAGTGAGTGAGGGAAGCATAATAGAATGACACTGTACAATGTGGGGGGTTTTGTCTGTCAAGAGCAGGAAGCAAATGATGTGGATATGCTGTTATTAACCCAGGGCTGTACTTTTATCACACGCACGTCTGTGGCAGTGAAAGCTCTCGACAAATCGTTTATTCTTCAGATTCCAGCGAAGACAAAGGCGAGGGAATCCTGTCACTTCCAAGTATTGACATGTTTAAAGGGAAACGAGGGGAAGGATCTTGCTAACGCCCACCTCTCCACCTCTTTCTCTTTCTCTTCCTCCCACCCTGTCTGTCTCTCCCTCTCTTTCTGTCTCCACCGACAGCTGTCACTCTCTCCATACAATGGATCAGGAATTCTATGAAGGGACAGACTACCTCTCCCCTATTCCTGCTGATGGAGAGAGGACAGAGGAGTTTGAATACGAGGTAAGAATCGCACATGACGTCACTGCTGACTTCAGCCTGTTAGATTTATAGGCATGGCTGATATTATTGGTAGTTGTAGCTCCTTGCAGATAAATATTAATACACATGATGATAGATACGTAAATGTGGGTCAGAAGTGCCAAAGATAGACGGAGCAATTGGGTTGAATCCGCTTTCATTCTGGGAGGGAAATTAATATCCCCTTAATATTTGTTCATGAAACATGGGGCGAGCCAGTTAGCTTAGCTTAGTCTCATTCTGTCATCTACACACAAATAGAAACATATAAACACTGGAATGGCACTCAGAAGAGTTCAAACCCCCAAGGACCAACAAGTTTTAACCATATATATATATTAGCTAGATTTTTATTTGAACTGCACCAAATCGCGCACACTCATAAATCTCAGTGCCCTAAATATGCCTGGTATTGTCCTATTTACAGAGATCCACATTTTCACCTCGGAAATCAGTGAAAATGCGAAAGAAACGTAAAATTCCTGGATCAGTGCCAAAGTTCAATGGGCTCTGTCTTAGGCCTTGACCATCCTCCAACTAAGTTTCATGGAATGCGTTTTATCGAAGACCTTCTGCCAAACAAACAAACCAAATATGAAAACATAACCCTGTTGGTTTCATCATGAGTTGTGTGCTTTTGGCCAAGCACAGTGTCTTCTGGGTTGTCTTGATGTCACTGTGAAATTGTTGAAAGTAGAAAACCTTCAAATATTTGTTTCAGCGTTGACCGTGAACTGGCTGAATCGGTGCAATCACGGCAAACACACAGCAAAAGCTTTCATACAAAGTTACACACATGTACAAACACGACACACCTTCCTAACCCCTGCAACAAACAGACACACATTCTGTCAACACTCGATATTTAGTGACGCTTATCAATTGGTGGAAGGGTGCAAACACTAATTGACTCGACAGACAGATCCCAGGGGCACAGTAGTAACAGATGATCAGCCACATTGCAGACAGCTTGAAAAATCCCTCGCTTCCCCTGGTAATGATGACACACCTCCATGTGTTTTCGCTTTTATTTCCCGACAAAGTAAAAAAAGAGAAAGCAGAAAAGCTGCAGACAGCGACAGTGTTACCTGAAACTTGTTAATTGTTTCCGCAACTCCAGAAGAAAAGCGCTAGCGAGCAGGTCGACTCCGAGCCCAATCGAAGCCAATTAAGTGAGGTGTGTTTGTGTGGCAGGGCTGGTAGAGAAAAAAAATCTGGAAACACATTTCTTTGCTTCTGCATCTTTTACTCGGCTGTAAGTAACAAGCAGCTGCAGGTGATCCGATGCAGATTTCTATGCAGACGCACGGGTTCCTCCACGGTGATGGGAGGAGGTAAACAAGACTCTGTCGCCCCTCCCTGCATTGGTCCAATATTCTTTATTTCGGAGTCACTGAGGTGGCAGCACGGGCCCTCAGAGTGGTCTGATGTATGATGATTGCTCCCCCCCCTCCCTCCCCCTATTTGTTTCATTTGAATTTGTTCTGAATGCTTCCACCCACTGAGCTCGAGCTGTCTTTCCACATCTGAAGAGATTTGTGCACCCACTTGGATCGCAGAGGCCCTGGTGTCAAATTGTAATAAATATAATGTATGAAATCCTCTGTTTATGCCTCATTGCTATTAACAAATCCTATTATACTGTGTATGCTTTGTAGCTCGCTCCATTTTTTCTATTTCATGCTCTGGGGGTTAGATACCCACTAATGCAGCCCTACTTACTGTATGTCAGCTGAAAAATGCCACAAGGGGGGGTGTAGGCAAAAACTGAAAAGCTTTCAGGGTCGACCCAATCCCTAACCCCCCGCTGACAGAGACGAAGCTAGAGTGAAGGAAAGACATTTCTTAAAATTACCTTTGTTTGATGAAAATGCACAGTGGGAGTGAGCAGTTTGCTTTAACATCACAGAGAAACCATCTAAATCTAATTTCTAATACCCCCGGGGTATTGATGTTTCTGTTAGAGTAATCAACAGCCCTGGAGCACAGTGGCTGATGAGGTGGGGGATGCCAAGTGCCACTGAAATACACATCCATAGTATTTTTTATACTTGTAGGCTGTGTGGATTAATAAAAGAAGTGTGATAGTTTGATTTTCACATTGCTGGACGTTGTACTTACACAAAGTAGCCACAGGGATCACCACATACCACTGATGTTTGTCTAATGTAAATGTGTCACTCATAGCGATAAACCCTCAGAGAATTATCACCCAATTTAGCATATTTTTGCCAATTGTTTTGGTAGGTGTGGGCTTTGAGACCAGAAGCAGCCCAGTGTCGATGCAAAAAGAGGCTGCACTGGTGCGGTTGTGTTACTTCACGTACAGAGGAGACATGAGATAGAACTGAAGAAGGCTGGCTGAGTAGGAGGTCATGCAAGATTGTTTTACTATAATTACAAAAAATTTCATTTCAGCAATTGCAAGGTAAAACGTACAAATGTGACGTATGCATTATGGTGCAGTAGTTTTAGTAATGGACTGTGTGGGCTTGCACATAGTTATTGCTCTTTCTGGATGATGCTCGGTGTCTCCCACAGAATTAGCTCAATCTGTGGCAGTATCTGCTTGCATGGGAGGGAGCATGAGAGTTCGTTCTCATGTGCAACGGAGACCAAATGGCAGCTCAGAGTGCAGTCCTCCCTGGCTGCTGAGAACTCCATGAACCTTGCAGGAACATGCAAACCTCTAGCCGGAGCTACGATGAGGGCTGCCTGTGAAGATGGTAAAAACTTTGTGGATGTTTTGACAGATTTCTCTTGGTGCTGCCGACAAGAGAGACAAGGAGGGAGATAGCGAGAGGGCGACAGAGCATAACACATAGTTAGAGATCCTATGTGTTTATGAGTGTGTAAAAAAAAAGATTTTCTTGACAACACACAGACACCAGTGTTCGCTTTTATTGCCACAAACTCTCTTGACATCTTCGTCTGTGTCTTCTGCAGACATTACTCTTTATACTAGGCAGATAATCTGGAGGCTCTCACTCTGACATTTGCGTTCACACATGCGCCTCCTCGGGAGCAAGAGTTCAGTGCATGTCTGAAAGCAGCTTAATTGTCAAAATGATGTTTGTATTGCATTGTGGAAAAAGTTGAGCCAGGTCTTTTTATTTATTCTTTGCTGAACTGAATGCAGTTTTGTTTCTGTTTCACCCCTGTTATTAACTCTGTTTCCCAGCTAGACTCCAGTAGACTGCCTGTGAAAGTCAGTCACATTCTCAATTTAAAGCTCTCACCACACAAGACACAGTCTTACACATTTAACCAGCCATGACTGACACTGTGTTCAAGGTTTAGGTTTGAGAAATGTGACTACAGTGTGATTCTTCCTATAGTAACCTTTCATTCTGCACTGCGCATGTACTCAATATGTACTGGCAGGGTTTTGGAGCCAGAAATCATGGCTTGATCACACACTGGAGCCAAAATCAACATTATAAAAACTAAAGTACAGTAGCATCAGTGGATCTGTTGCAAGTTTCTACACCTATGACAGCTATCTTCACTTTAATGCCAATATTTGCAGTTCTACATATTTAAATTTTGCAAGTTAAAGTCAAATGGATATTGACAACCGCCACTCACTGGCATTGAGCATTGTGTTTTCACACCCAATCTGTTTAGTTCAGTTAAAATAGTTCAGTATGAAATCTATCAATCAAGCCAGGGTGCAGACCCCGAGCATTTCATAGCAGAGAATACTGTTTAGTTATTGCATGATTTTGAAACCTAATTTTATATATTTGATGATTTGTTTAAATCCACACAATCATCAATCATCTTTAAAATTTGGCTGGGTGATCAAAAACTAATATAAAACACCTATTTATTACAGCTTTACATTAACTAACTAAACAAACCCTAAATGCTGTACAGGAGATTACAATGTTTCTGTCATTTTTGATGTTTGAATTATTTGGTATAATGGAACAAACAGCTCATCCCTCATAGGTAGAATTTCACACACAAGAAAACAATACAGTTCCTTGGATTCCTTGATGTGTACATGGAGCTGCAGCATGTTCCTAATCATTCCTTTGATTAGTTTCATTGAGTTCTGACGACACAAAGAAAAAAGTACTCCAAGCTCAGAGAGTCGTCCAACTCTTCCATCCGAGCATTTGTGACTGCTTTTTCTATTACTGGTAATCAAAGGCGCCATTATTGCGACAGCACCCAGTGTGCTTTGATGGTAGGCGCCAATCTTCTTCCTAATCACGCCATCGCAGTCATTAATTTACTGTCAGCTCTCGTCCCTGTGCCACGCTGCAATCTCCTGCCTGAGAGGCAGAGAGCTCGCCAGGAAGATGGAGGGAAAATCAAAAGGAAAGAGGGGAGACGGAGAGTGGTGAATGTGTTCGATAGATAAGGAGATACCCTTCTTTCGCGGAGGCTTCCGAGCATGAGTGGGTGTTCTTTCTACACAGTATTGTCGTAAAACAAGAAGAAGGGAAAAAATCTAGTAATGGAAAAGGGTTACATGTTTGTGCTGCACACACATACACACGCAGGTTTGATGTTTCATCCCACATGCCGTAATTGTAGATAACTATTTTCTCTGATCATAAGTCTACCTCACATTTATTAGTCATAATTAACTTGATTCACAGAGATGGATAAGGATGATGTAGTCTCGACTCACACCTCTGTTTTGCCTCAGTCTTTGCAATTAATTTGTGTGGTTTATTTTTAGACTCACGTTTCCAAGACATTGCTGGAGATTTCAGTATTTCCCACAGATATCCCTCACATCATATTAGCATGCAAGATGTGCCCTGTCTCTGTAGCTCCCATTACCTCCATGACTGCTCCGTTGCATCAGGAGATGTGCCACTAATAATATTGCTACCAACAATAATGGAGAAGCTCATTAGTAACATTTTTAATATAGCTAATGACTGATTTTGTGCAGCTTACTTTGTTCAGGTAGTCGGCACCAGAGCCTCTTCCGTCTTTCACGTTGTATCTTTTCATATCAGCCGGGGATTTGAAGCTGTCATCGCTTCTAAGGCAGTCAATTAAAGATCTGAGCTCCTTGTCAGGTGGAAGCGGTTGAGAAAGATAAAACGACAAAGCTGAGATGATGTCGTTTTTCCTCGGCTCTCTTTTTTTGTCGGTGCTAATGTGTATGCCCTGCTGAGTATACTTGTTTGTGTAAGCAGAGGGTTTTTGCAGGGACTCTGGGAATTGTTCTTTTGAGTATGACTGTGTATGGGGGGGGGGGAGGTGTGTAACCTGGCAGCAGCGTGCGACTGCATGGTCCAAACACACGTCAATCTGTCAATATGTGAGAAAGGCAGAGGTAGAGGAAATGACTGACAGGGGAGAAGGGGGAAATGAGAATTGAGCCATAAGGTGTGTTTATATGTGTACGTGGGGAAGTGGAGTGGGTCATAAATGGGATGAAAGGGGTAGCCAGGGGCACCAGGTGGCAGGCGTATTGGCCCTTTTCCCTTCTTCCCCTCATCTCATCCCACCATGGACATCATCCCCCCTTTTTGTCCGCTTCCCAAGCCCTGCCACATCTGACACGTGTAACCAGCCAACCCACACTTGTCACAGAGGAAATGAATCTCTCTGTTTCTGCGTGAGACCCCTCTGAGCCCCACCAGAGCCCTTGCTACCGCCTCATTTCTCTCTGCCCCCCCCCCCCCCCCCCCCCCCCCCCCCCCCCCCCACCTCCCATCCCTCTACCAAGTCACTCCTGCTGCTGAGAGTTGCTGCGTTTCTGCTCTAATGAAGACCTTGGGAGGAGAGGCCATTTCACACTTGATTCCCTCCAACACCCTTGATATGTTTCAGCATTTGGAGATGGAGCACAGGCCTTTGCAGTTTGGTGTTTGGCTGCGCCTGTGTTGTGGGGAAACTGAGAGCGTGAAGTTGTTTATGTGAAAATGTGGAAATGAGAAGTTGGGTTTGGTTGATTTTTATGTAATTTAAAGGGGGAATGTGGCACTCAACAAAAGTTCTGGGTGGGGTTAATCCAATCTCACTTCTTGTGCATTTGTAAGTGTGAAAATTCAGACACCAGGGTACTAAGCTATGTTCCAAGATGCTCATGGGAAATTTGACAACCATGGATTTGTAAGTCAACAGTTTGTTGAGCTTTCCCCTACGGGAAGATGAGGAATACGTTAGCACCGCAGCAAATATGAATATCTGGTAGCATTAGCATAATTATAGTTTATTTATAGTCTAACAGTCTATAACTTGGCAACAGCTTGAAAAACACTTGAAAACACTTGAGGTCCTCTGACATTCATCAAAGCCAAACTGTGCGAACTGAGAACGTCTTTCATGATCAAACACTCTGAGACTCAAAAACCTCAGACGAGAGTTGGCAATTTTCAAAAAACAAGTTGAGTTTTTGTGAGAAAAACTTTGTTATTTGATCTTCAGTGAAGCAGATCCTTAGTGTTTGCGCAGCCATTGTAGCCAGTTTAGTTTTATGTAAGTATAAAGAATTTATTCTGTGTCTTAGATCTGTTTTTTTCTTTTTTAGAGGTTGTAGAGTTTTTGAGTCAAGGTGAACAGAGGCAGAAATCTTTTCTAACTGTTACGTCATCTATTGTGAACAAAACAATACCACAAGGTCAATTTTCTCTAGTGGTATAGGAACTGGGCCACAGCTTTCAATCACATCATTTGATCTTCATTTTGTCCTGGAATTCAAAAAGAAATTGCACCTTTTTAGCACTCGAAGGATTTCGCTACCTATTTGGCTTAAAGTGTTAAAAAGGGAAATTTGACCATCTACATTTTAAGGACAATTGGTCAAAGTACATCCACTGAGAGAGTCTGTGTGATGTGATCAGATTCCAGAGCAGCTACTAAATGGAAACTGTAGTGTGAGGTTTCCAGAGTGTGCCTCTATATCCTTTAATGCCTAACTTGCCCTTGCTCCAGGGATGACGATGTCTTGCTGTTGGTTGGTCAGTCGACCGCTTTGCTCCGCACTGAAATATGTCAAAAACTACTGAATGGATGACTGACATTCATGGTCCCCAGAGGATGAAATCCAATAACTTTGTTGATCCTCTGACTTTTCCTTTAGTGCTGCCATCGGGTTGACATTTGTTGTTTGTGAAATTTCTCGACAACAATTAAATGGACTGCCATGAACGCGCGCGCGCGCGCACACACACACACACACACACACACACACACACACAGGGACATTCAGTGCAGACTTTCAAGGCCCCTTCAAACCCCATAAAACTAAGAAGTCCCCATCAGCCTTGGCTTCTCTTTGTTTAGCACTAATCAGCGAATGTTAGCATGCTATCATGCTAAAATATGATGTTGAACATTCTAAACTTCATACCTGCTAAACATCAGCATGTTAGTATGTCACTCAAAGCAGCTGTGTTTCTCTTGTTTTTACGTTATATCTAGGAAGTGGAATTGTATCGACTCAACAGCCAAGAGAAGCTGGGGTTGACTCTGTGCTACAGGACGGACGAAGAGGAAGATGTCGCTATCTATGTCAGTGAGGTGAGTAGATATCTTGCCCTTCAAGATGGAGGACTTAAATTACTTTCCATTCATACAAGACTTTGAGCGTTCCATCTGTTAACTTAGTTTGCCATGATTAAGTGCTTAATTTTCATATTTAAGTTTTTCACTCGAGAAACACTGAATCTTTTATCTTCTCCCCGTCTGCCTTGCTCCGGGAGATACTGTGAAAATGCATCATCCCTGCTGTTAGAAAAATTAAAGTATTAATCCTCTAGGGGTAAAAGGTATATGCATATTCTACATATTCTTTCTATTTCATTGCTTTGAAGTCTCACATTTGCATATTACACTGTTGTAGAAACAGACAATCATCACTGCTCGATTAGACTGGCTCAGTAAAATGGGAAAGCTATATTTTTTAGACTAAATTAGTTCTGACATTTAATATTCATATTCCAATTTATGATTTAATTCAGTATTTGTGAGCAAAGCAAGTTTCTCTGCCGGGTATATAATAATTTTTAAATTGAACTCTTTTATTAAACATAAATTACATTATTGAACAGTTTGGCAGTGTGCTAACTGCATGATTACAATTTCAGTTGCCAACATGAAATTACTGCCAAGACTGAAAAAAATTAGGAACAAAAAATGCTCTCAGGTCTTGTGTAAATGGTAAATGGACTGTATTTAAATTGCACATCTCCAGTCTTATTGACACATTCATTCATACAGCTCTCCAGCGTTTTTTCCTGTCACAAAACATTCATACACTGTCAGCTAAGCCTTCAGGGGCAATTTAGGGTTCAGTGTCTTGCCCACGGACTTGCGGAATGCAAGAGGAGCCGAGAATCAAACCACAAACCTTCCTGTTCCCCCCGAGCCACAGGAGTTGTCCTTTCACTAGAGCAGACATTAACGAGCAGGCTGTGTGATACGTGTTAGCAAATAGACTCTTGCCCTCTGATTTTCGCCCACTTGTTGGTAGCATAAAAAAAATATACTGTTCTCCGTTCTGCTTAACTTTCGCCCCGATTCGTTTGAAGTCGACTCTGACCCTGCAAGGTGTTCGCTTCGAGAGCCGAGTGGAATATAAATCACTGAGGTCTGTGGCTGCTGGCAGCAACATCGAGTGTTCACACTGCAAAAAAAAGAAGTTGTGCTAAGAGGAGCATGCTGCATTTAGATGAGGTGACTAAATGTCACAGTGCACAGGATGGTGTTTGAGGTGGTGTTATGTGCTTTGATCTTGCATAAATAGTGAGAGCACATTATGCAAAGTAAAAAAGATGCAAGGTCATTTGAAAACAGACTTAATTTTCCAGTTTTGCAGCTCCCGTTGAACAGTCATATTAGTTTCAGTTGTCTTGCACAGAACAGTGGTCACCAAGAGCAGAAAAATACATTTCCTTCATCCAACGCTCCATCCATTTTCTACGCCTATTTATTTCTATTCAGAGGCTTGAGTCTATCCCATCATGCATAGGGCAGGGTCCATCCTTCATGTCTACAGCAGACTCAAGACAGGCATTATGATTCAAATGGGCAGTTTTCAGAGATTACACTCTACCTGCCACCTCTTTGTCAACAGCCACGACTGCATGGCTGGATTTGTGAGTCTGCGTGTGTTTGCCATCATGGAAAAATATGGTTCTGCATTAGTGGACTACTGTGGCAGGAACTACCTCAGTGGTCTTGAGTATTTTAGCAGATCTCTGTCGGATTTTGTCACCATGATGGCTGAACCATCCAGACCCCTCAGGTCATGAGGGACAAGTCTGCTCTCTGTCCCCAGAGTCAACACGAAACATGAAGCAGCAGTTTTTAGTTTTTAACCTCCAGATTTCTGAAACAAGTTCCCAGAGAACAGCAGGTCTGCTGCAACTATTAGTTTTATTTATTAAATCAAATACTTAATCATTTCTTACACTGTTACTTTCACTCTTTAATACATTTTTCAATCATTTATTTTTGTATTCTTTATGTAACTCTTCTAATTTATTTTTAAATGCTAAATATTAAAATGTCTTATGTGGCTTATACAATGACGCCTTTTATATTTTAAATTATTCAATATGCTTTACAAATAAACTTGCCTTGCCTGCTCCCAAGAATTCAAACACAATGAGAGGAGCATACTCCTCAGAGAAAGGTCCAAAGCTCACTCAAGTGTTCTTGCTCTATGGGAATCTAACCACAGCCACACATCCTTGTATTTCAGTTTTCAGTTGTAGCTTCTTCAGGGTGTAGGTGCTCCCCTCATACACGCAGAAAGATTACCTCCAGTTTCCCCTCCACTCCTACCCCCATTTCTGTGTGGGGACCTCCCCCAGTGTAATGAGTGGTCCTCTGTGTAGGAGTGGACTATCATGAAGATGGAGTGCCACAGCACCTCACCATCTCCAGAGATGCCACCTGATAGGAGAGAGTGAAACGAATGGCCCCAGACGCCGATTGATTGGCCGATGAAAGAGTGTTCTGCCCCCTTGTCCACTAACATTAGTTATAGGAGGAGCAGGTGCATCATGTATTGGGGTTGAGTTATAGGCTGTAGTTGCTATATGCAGAGACCCGTGCTCTGTCATCCTGCCAGCATACAGCAACTGAGGTGCATACAATTGAGGAGTTAAATGATGAAGGTGATAACTGAGTTTGTTTCTCTGGGCTGAAAGGCCTTTGGAAACTGACAGGGCAACAACAGGAAAACCATTGGAAACTATGGCAGCAAACCTAGTGTGTTGCTCACATTGTTAATACAAGTTGAGATACTCTAGCTGGGTGATGTCTTTAGAATGAGTTAAAACATTTTTTCAGCCACTCCCTGATTCTCTTGAATGAAGATTAAAAGTGTTTGAGGGTCATTATTTAGTTTCCTCTACTTTTACAGATCTGTCCAAACAGCATCGCTGCCAGAGACGGACGCATCCGAGAGGGGGATCGCATTTTGCAGGTACAGTAGGACACACTCTCTCACTCCCCCCCCCCCACACACACACACATTTTGTCGCACACACAACCGCTGTCTCCCAGCACAAGAGTCCATTCATTATTAATGGCAGTTCATTAAAGGGGGAACTCGCCCCCACTGTGAATGTTAAAGGGGGAGAAGTGCCCCCCCCCCGGCTGTTTTAGTTACCAACTCAGCATCGACACGGGTTTCTAAGAGTTCTGGTTCAGGAGGGCGCTGTGCTGCAGCTTGGAGGCCTCCTGTGGGATGGCTGTGAGGCTATGACTGTTAATAGCCTCCAGCTTCAGCTGCAGGCCTGAGATCTGCAGGAGGAGTTCAGCACCCGACAATAAGCTGCATGTCTTAGGGCTGTGGGCTGGATAACACTGCCTCTGTCGTTTAGGTCGGTGATTATTGTTTTTGTCAAGGTTGCACTCTTGCTTTACTACTGTCGCTTTAACCACTTAAAGGCAGAGTAGAGTGCATACCTCTGCCGAGATCCAACAATCCACCACGATTGTCTAATTCTTATCGAAGAAAAAGTAAAGTGGTCGGGTTACCTAAATTATTTATTTGCCCTGAAAAAATATCTTAAACTGTTGCCTGTTTACACATTCAGCAAAAAGAGCGACCTTAGTTTGGTCATCACCAACTCCTGAGGGAAATCTCTGGTTCTTACAACTGCTAGGTGTTCACTGCTTTGGGTGGGTGCTAGAGGATGAAATTAAATTCAGTCTCATTTTCTACAATAGAGTATTATGAGAGAGGAAACAGGAATAAAGTCAAGTAATCTCTGCAAAAAACACTGCAATTAGGAGATGGAGGGGGCAGACGCATAAGCACTGTCGGTCTAATTGTGTACCAGTGTCCACCATGTGTTGTGTGACTGATTTAGGCCAGGAGAGGGGGTGTATATTTGTGAGGCAGACCACTACTCTGGCACTATTATCCGCCAGTGACAGGGCCATTAGTCTGCCTGCAAAAAGATGGACGCCCCCTGTCAGAGGCCAGTTAATTGTATGGCTAGATGTAAGTACGCTGCCGGATACAACAGCTCCGTTGGTCCACGGCCACTGTCCCATTCATAACACCAGCTGAGTCCTGCTTCATATTCCAGAGTGTTTACACCTTCCCCGGCAGTGCCACTTCTATTGTTGTAGTTGTTTTTTCTTAAGGGCTTTTGTATTGGAGTAGATAAAGCTGGCATCCGTGCACGTGTGTTTATGTGCCTGTGTTCGATTGTTTGCATCTGTGTACACAATGCATGTTTGTTTGCTTGTGTTTGATTTGATAATGAGTGTGTTAATCATGTTTGTATGTCATCTTCAGATTAATGGCCAGGATGTACAAGACCGAGAAGAAGCAATGGCTGCACTCTCCAATGACGAGTGTCGGAACATCGTGCTGCTGGTTGCCAGACCTGAGATGCAGGTCAGGATTAACAAACACTGGCATGAATCCACTGTTAGGCTAACATGAGGAAAGGAAATACACAATTGGCAAAATACAGCCCTGAACTTTTGTCGTTCACAGGAAAATCTCTCAGGGCAAACCTTAGTACTCTGGGGTAGACGACTCTCTCCCCTCCCCACAACCACTCCCAAATGGAGGCCACCTCGGAGACACCTCATGTTTTATTTTTATGTAGCGCCACTGTAATTGACTTCCAACACTAAGCCATAAAAGCTAATGGCATGCTAATGTGGAGTGAGTTCAGGCCCAAGGCCGGTGGCAAATAAGTGGAAGGACTCTGCCGCAGTGCAGATGAGCCAAGAGCGATCGTGGACTCTTTATAATTAAATGTGTCTAAGTACTAAATCTGAAGTCTTCAGTTATGGATCCCATTTGACTCGCATCAAGCAGACAAACAGATGATGGATGGTGCGCAGCAAATGGGTCAAAGGTGGCAGTCCAATGTCCATTAAATTGCATTGGCTTGATTTCAAGATTAGAATACATGTTTTAAAGATGAGGGGAGTTGTTTTTGTTGTTTGAGAAATAGGAAGCAGCCTAACGATGCTGGAGGTTTCTTATTTCAAAACCATGCTGTGTGTTTTTGCAGAAAATCCCATTAGGGCACCCATTTGGAACACCCAACTATTTATTTTGAGTGTGTGGCCACAAGCTTTAGGACTTGACAAATAACACTCACCTCCCTCTCTTTCTCTCTCTCTCTCTCTCTCTCTCTCTCTCTCTCCATATGCTTTCCCTCTTGGTTCACTCTTAGCTGGAGGAGGCCTGGCTGGATGATGAGCACAGCGAGTTCCTGGAGCAGCTGAAGATGGAAATGCTGGAGGAGCAGCAGAGAGAGGAGGTGGAATTAGCTGCCTTACAGGAGGAGCAGGAGAATGAACAGGTCAGACATCAACAACAACAACACACACTTTGTTCAATTGCAAATCAATGACATGATTTGTTATCTGGCTTTAAGAAACTATGGGAAATTGTTCCTTTTTATTTGCTTTTAATAAGACGAAACCCACTAAAACAAGTGAGAGCAATAGGTCTAAGGTATCTTCCCACTTATTGACAGACTGTAGTACTCGCATTATAATGAACACCATACCATCACACTGACCATTAATTGCTTCAACAGTATTAGGTCATTAATCACAGTCAATATTAACCTTTTCCTCTAAATTACTAAAGATCTAGCCGATGGCAGCGATGGAATCAAACTCTTCATTGACTTTTCTCACAAAGCTGAGTGAAAACCATGCGTTGCCCCTTTGAAATATGAATACAAAATAATGATTATGAATATTTATGGTAGGGGACCGTTGAACCATTTAAATTCCAAACATAAGTAATAATAATTTAAAATTCTGTTTTGTTGGATGGATAGCATACTACAAAAATCCATATAAATTGGACTTCAAAAGGCACCGCACAGAGGAAACAATCCCTGAAGTAACCGAAGTGACGAAGAGAGTTACGCACAACAGCAAACAGAATGCAATCCTTCAGGAAAATGCAGATAGGAGTTGCATTCACTGAACTCTGAAATATTTGTGTATTTTTTTTTTTGTTGACTTTTTGTTCTCATTCTATGAGGAAAGTAAGAAAGAAAACTACTCTACTACAAGGCCAGGTCACAACCCAATATATGGCTGCACTGTAAACTGCTGTAGAACTGCCTTAGTCCAGTAAGTTCATGGCGTCATTGTGCTGCAGTTGCAATCTCCCTAGTGTCAGCTGGTTTCAGCCTTTTATCCGTTTGCACATGAGCTCCATTCTACATAAGGTGAACCGCAGAGCATCAGGGTTAAGTCATTTTATCGTCCAGTTGAGGCATTTGCATTCACACATACAGCTCCTTGGGGTTATTGTCTTGAAAAGTTCAGGGTAGCAGTGCATATGTGAAAGCAGCTTTTTGTCTCTCACACAGCGCGCAGCCTCCTTCTGGGTAACACACTGCTGCTCAGCCTCTCTGCCGTTCACTGACATTTGACATAGAGAGTGTGCCATTTTCTCACAGGGCAGGACTGTCAACTGTCTTTAATGGAAAGTAGCTAAGGTGCAAAAAGTTGGTAGATGTGCTGCTAGGCGCTTTTTTAAGAAAAGTTTTTAACAGGTACGAAAAATTGGTGAATCTTGCGAAACAAAAAGTTGGTAAACAGTGTCTGTAAACGCCCCCTGATTTGCCAATTCATTGAAGAGCAACAGCCAATCAGGAAACTCCGAAAACTCGGCTGGTTGACAAGTTTTGTGACTCCAACACAAACACATCTCTCACTCAGAGATATTTTGGGATGTGTAGTAAATTTTAACTATAGTACCATATTTGTAATACTGTATATTTAATATACTAAGACATATCGCATGTTAACATTTATACCTGCTTAGATACATAGATGCTTACTTACATATTCCAGACTTTCAGTGAGTGTGATCAGAAAGTGATAAAAAATAATCCTCATCTGGATGATTAAACATAACTTACATTTTTGTGTGTCTCATATTTGCATATCTGAGTATTTCAGGTTGGTTTTGTTTGTTCCTTTCAGAGAGTAGAAGATGATAAGCCCACCTGTTCAACACTTCCTCATCACAAGAGCAGCGTACTGAGTATAAAGGACAGAATGGAAAGCTCGGAGCATAATGTCCTGGCTCAGATCCAGAGACGTCTGTCCCAGTGCCTGAGAGACAACCGGGACACACACTGTACCATCGGCTCCACGCGGCTAGAGGACAAAGACGACGAGGACGATGGTGAGATGGAGGGTGATCGATTCCAACAGCTGTTGGAGCTTAAGTGTCAGATCCGTAACAGCGGTGAGTACGACCTGTTCTACAGCCGCCGCAGCACCATCGAGTGCAGCGTGGGGGAGCAGGGCGGCGTACAGCACGAGCTGCGTTTGCTCAACGAGGAGCTGCGCAGCATCGAACTTGAATGTCAGAACATCATGCAGGCCCACAAGCTTCGTAAGGGACAGCTGTCTCCCTCAACGGGCCAATCTGCACCCTCCATCAAAAACCAAAGCCTCCACCACGGCGAGCCCACAAAGGGTAAGCTGACAGACATTCATGAGAGGCTGGAGAAATCGGACAAGGACAGCTCCAGTGCCTATAACACAGCGGAGAGCTCACGCAGTACCCCTCTGGCGATGGACCGCTCCCCAGAGCATTCGCTCCAGAGGATGGTTAGTCTCACCAACCAGAGGAACCTCTGCAGCAGCCTTGCCTCTGCCCACTCTCTTAGCTCCAGCCCCATCCCCGTGTGCCGTGCTCCTGTCCAAGGCATAAGCAGCAGCCCCGACCACAGCAATCCATCTGAGTCGGAGCATACTCCTCAGGCTGAGGAGGAGGGCAAAGGGACACTAAAGACAAATGCTTGCCAGATTCCTTACTTCTCTCCATCCCACAGTTCCCAGCAGAGGCAGACCAACATCCCAGCTCATGCCCGCCATTACCAGAGCTACATGCAGCTGATCCAGCAGCGCTCAGCTGTGGAATATGCTCAGAGCCAGCTCAGCCTGCTCAGTGTGTGCAAAGAGCCTCAGCGGCCCATTAATGAGCCCAAGATGGAGTGGAAGGTCAAGATCCGCAGTGATGGAACCCGCTACATCACTAAGAGGCCGGTGAGAGACAAGATCCTGAGGGAGCGAGCGCTGAAGATTAAAGAGGAGCGTAGCGGCGGGATGACTACAGATGACGATGCAATGAGTGAAATGAAGATGGGAAGGTACTGGAGTAAAGAGGAAAGGAAGCAGCACCTGGTCAGGGCAAAAGAACAGAGAGAAAGACGGGAGTTCATGCAGCGTAGTCGACTGGAAAGCTTGAAGGAAAATCCTCAGAGCAGCAGCGAGGGTCGCAAGGAAGTCAGCATCATAGAGCTCAGCCACAAGAAGATGATGAAGAAACGCAACAAGAAGATCCTTGACAACTGGATGACCATCCAGGAGCTGATGACTCATGGCACTAAGGCCCCTGAGGGAGCCAAGGTGCACAATGCCTTCCTATCAGTCACTACTGTATAAAAAAAACACACATTCTACCCCATGCGGTATAATATACTTGCCTCGTTCAATGTGGCGTTTTTATGGAGGACAATAGGAATATTTTTCACACTTTGTAACCCAAAAAAGCATTTTGTAAAGAATTTATCAGTGGTGTCATGGCATTTTCTTCATGTTTTTTCCACTATTGTTTTTCACATCACTCTGTGTGAAGAAAAAAAACATTTTTCTATGAAATTATGACTATATAATTATTTTATTACTTCACACTACACATTTATCTTTTCAAACTTTTCAATTCTATTTTCATATTTATGTTGTAACCATATACCTGATAGTTGTGTGAGCATCTTCTTTTGTGTGTTACGTTCACATGCCAATTGCAAAACGCAGGGAATCTGTGGGTACGATCTACCTTTCCTTTAAAGCTGAAATCACTAAGTCAAGAGGGAGTTGTAATTACATTTCAAGTGCATAGAAGCAGCTCAGAGGTCCAACCTGTCAAGACAGTCAACCACACAGATATAACAAAATATAAAAGCTTAAATGGTTTCAGTTACACTGAGTTTAACTATGACAAGGTTTGTTTAATCTGTAAACACCTACTGAATTTGCAAGACATTTTAATTTTGAATACAGTTTCATTGGTCAAGAATTAAAGCCAACACACTAATATAATACAATTATGAAATGTTTATGTATTTGAACAACTACATTTTACCCCATTGTTACTGTTATTAAATACAAAATAATGTAATAACAAATGCATTCCAGTCCCACCATCAATCTTCAGAGCATCTCCTCTGTAACACTGGACTCACACGTATGCATTGTGTTAATGCTTGGCAGAGGGAATGCCAATCGCTTGGTGCTGCCGCCATTGTCATGACGACAAAAATCACAGTTTCATACTTGGGACACACAACCTAGCCATTTTTCGTGCCATGCAGTCAATGCAATGCTGAAGAGAAGTGCATAGGAAATAAATTCCACAACCAGATGAAGACACACCAGGTTCACCAGCTGCCTCTGCCTCCTCTTTCACATTAACGTGAGTTGATTGGCTGATGCCTCACAAGCAACACAACGCGATGCAGTTTGGCAGCGCATGACGTCAAACTTATTCAAAGTGAATGAGTTGTCCAACGCATACGTGCTACCCCAGGGTTACTCTGCAGGGATATGAGAGGGGAAAATCCCCTTAAGACGTACAAAGTGTTTCACCTCACACTGCCATATCTAGAGGTTGTAGCTTGCTGAACACAAGGTTTTGGTCAACAGAAAACTTTTGTATTATGAGCATCAAGAATTTTATAAAAGCATCTTTAAAAAGTTGGATACCCTACAGGAAACTTTTAATGTGTTCAACTTCTGTATCTTTAGCCACTTCCAACAAAGATACAAACAAGGAGACAAAACTTAGGAAGCTGCAAGACTGAGGTCAATTCAAATTTTTACTTTTGTCATTGTCAGTTTATTTTGACTCAAATATCCAAATTGTTCATATGTCCTGACTCATCGCCAGCACTTCATATTTGTTTGTCTGGTTTGCAGCTTTGGGTAAAAAAAACATTTTGTATTCACTTTTATTCTGGTTTGAGTTTTTCTACATATTCAAAAACTGATGGACCTGCTCATATCTTTTACATGCCAGTATTTTTACATAATATTGACTCCATAGCCTTAACAGCAGAAACCGAATGATACGCTGGTGTGGCAACCTGATTTCATACTCAAACAATAAACCTTCTCTTTATATCATTGTGCGACAGAGAGATATTACTCAGCCTTATTCATACATTGTATAATTTGAGTTTTTCGTAACTGAAATATTTTGTAGTGGTTTCTGAACTGTGTTTGCTGTCACGGACTGGTGTTGGGATGATTGCCACTGAGCAGGACTCAGAACACAGCTATTGGATAATGGAAAAAGTAAAATGGTGAAATTGATGTGTTACCATTTATCAGCAGACATTATAGTTCAGTTACATGTACAGTATACTATTTCCAAATGCCTCATTTTTCACTGAAATATTGTAAATTTGAATTTAAACCAACCCCTGTATTTGTTTTGAGTAAATGTCCGATGGTCTCATTACAAGTAATGCGTAGTTGGCACATTTGTAGCCAGGTAAAATGTGTGATAATGGTGAACTTTGCAAAAGAAATGATAATAAATTATTGGTTTTTGGTATAACATGGCACTGAATCATGTTTTTTTTTATTATTCAGAGACTTGAAGTTACATGAAGTGTGAAGTAAGATTAATATCTGCAACAGACAAACCTTTAATATAAAACCAACATGATGCCAAACTCAGCAAGCTCCAGCGCGCTTTGTAGTTGTTTTACACACGTTATTTTTATATTTCACTTTTCAGTGAAGTAGTGTGAACTGTGTGAAAGTGAGCAACAATCTGTGCTGTTCCTCCGATCTTTGAGGGTGGTGCTGGGAGACAAAGGATAAAGAGGCACTGGTCGGGAGCTTCTGGGAATGCCATCACATCACGAAAGAAAAAAATCTTAAAAACTATAGAACCTCACTGTGTGGATAAGCCCAGTTTTGTGAAGTGAAGCAGAATTACTTGTTCACTGAACACATGCTCACCTCAGATATCTCCTCAAGAGTGACTTACTTTTTTCTCCCCTTTGTGAATGTGTTCAAATATTAAACACAGGGAGATTTTAATTAAAATCACCTTCCACTTGGATGACTTTGTGTTCATTAAAATGTTCCAACCACTTCATCATCTCTATGGCCTTGTCATATGCAAGGAATAGCTACTGGGATACTCTGTATTATCTTAGGTTGTCAGTGTGCTATAACTGAAATTGGAGTGTTCCGGATACAGCACTGCCTGAAGACTGTTCTGTACTTTACACAAGAACTCAAAACTTGTTTCATTATTAGGAAGTAGTGAAATGTAGAAGGACCCAAGTCATGCTGATAGTAGAAATTGTTCTTGTTATGCATAGGCATTATGTCTAAGAATTCCAGTGGAGTGCGGTGGCTGATACACGTATGAGAGCAGAGCTGTCGACCCTCTGCACAACCACCAACACCTAAACTCCCCCTCAGTGCAAGATTCAGCTGTTAACTACACCATAGGTAATGTAAATTCAATATGAAACATCAGGGCAGTGTAATTAACCCTAGACATAGTTACCAACCCTAACCACAAACAGAAAAACATTGATATGTTATATCATATATAGAAATGATATGATTGGCTGGTGTACGTATCTGTCACTAACCGATCTGCCTGCCTGTGTCCTCCCTTGCTCGTGCTCTCACTATGTATGACCAGGGTCTTCAGCCCGAGAGACAAACACCGCTGAAGCAAAGACGATAACCAGAAGTTAACGAGCAAATCACAAAAAACATGGCTGCTTCTAGCAGTGGTCAGTCATTGCGCCTTCATGTGTTTTGGGGGCGTGGCTTTGACGGGAGGGCCGATGGGAGGGGTCGGGATGTACCAGTTGCATTTTCTGAAACTGTAGCCTGCTCTTTTAGCTTTTCCAGGATTACCAACCCTAGCTTTAACTTGACTTCCAGTGCTACTGTAAGGAACCTTGACCAGAATTCTGTTGACTCATATCTTAAACTAGCCATAGGAAAGTTGAGCCCTGAACCAGCCCTGAGTTATGTTACTTTAGGCTAAAGCTTCGATCACTTTCTATCGGTGACATTGAGAGATGATCCGAGGTTATTAACAGTTCACATGCCTCTGAGAATAGGAGGGAGAGGGGTAGTATAGAGTAGATTGCACCATCACTTCACTGATGGTGCACTGAGCATTCACTTTTTCTCAATATACCACATATACCACACACACACATGCATATACACACACAATATATATATATATATCACATTACTGAATGTGATTACCTTTGTGTTTTCTCGCCCCCATAGTTTTTCCTTTGTCCTTATTCTGAAAATACCTCTGACTTATTATTATCATTATTATTATTATTATGACAATAAAAGGGATATCCCTTACTCTGATAGGTGCCTCGAGATAATGCATGTTGTGATTTGGTGCTAGTCTTTCCTTTTATTTTCACTGGTTTTCTTTTGTTTATTCTTATAATTAGTTTTTCCTACTTCCAATCACTTGATGTGTGCAAACCCCATCCAAATCCTTTCAAAATAAAAAGGGCCATTGTTTTGGTCCATGTTATCACTATGAAACCACTTCATAATGCCATACTCGACCAATTAACTTTTTTTCAGAGCCACAGTATTGCATTCAGTTCGATTTTGAGGTTGCACTCTACAGCATTTCCATTACAGTCCGTGGCACTTAAGTATCTCAGTTTATACAATGGGAAAACATAAGCATCAAAACTTGGTGTTGAAAGTCGACTCCTGACATCCTCCAAGACCATTTGCTCTCCCCTCATTTGTTAATTCTCTGGGTTCATATGGACGGAGACCATTAAAATGCCAATGTAAAGCCACCGAGGAAGAAGCTGTGAGCATTGTACCAACCAGTGCCAGAACTAGCCTGAGTGCTTTCTGGCTAATTAAGTTCATCCCCGAGTCCCAGAAAAGACCCAGTCAGGTGTAATTAAAATTGAGCCTGTGACAGCCATGGCATTTGTCAGAGCTACCCAGCAGTTCAAATACCGGTACTGACAGAAATGTCAAACAGATAGCAGTGGCTCATCTGCTCTCGAGAGCTACTCTCTCTCTCTCTCACACACACACACACACACACACACACACAGACAAGCATCGTCTCTGTTATGTTTGCGGATAACCTTTAGGATTCCCTGAACAGAAAAAAACTACAAATTCTCTCTCATTATTCATCCAACGAGGCCCATATTTATCGACATACAGATCCACTTGACACATGATGGTGCAATCTACTCCATAGTGCCCCCCCTCCCTCCTAATTTCAGAGGCATGTGAACTGTTAATTGCCTCGGATCATCTCTCGATGTCACTTTAGAAACTGATGGAAGCTTTGATCTTTGATATCATAACTGATATGTTGTCGTAATTGGTTCTATACCAGATGTGCTGGTGTGTGAAAAAAAAAAAAAAAAAGGCTACAGACAGACCGCTACTGCTGAGCAAGCTTCTGTAAGGCCAGATGCAACAGATGTGTGCATCTCCACTTCAGACCAGGTGCAATGTCTGCGCGCAGCACCATTTAGAGACAGATGAGACCAACACGTTATAAATTATGTCGCTTTTAAGACAAACCACCGATAATATGTTTGTTGACTCACTGAGGAAGATGAAAGGCCCTTTGATAATAGGCCTTTTGCTTTCTGTTTTCAGCAGTCTTAGTCTGCAAAACAGTTTTTAAAGTTGAGTTTCAAACAATGGCTGACGACCTGAGTGAGGGAGACCACATTAAAGAAAGACGGGACTTGGACGATCCGCTTGCCAAGACTTAGACTGAGAGTTTGAGGAGGCGAAGGGGGAGGCAGAGGATTTGGGCGAGTAAGAGCCAGCAGTATCACTTCGAGCCAGAGGTAAAGAAACAAGAGACCAACAGAGCTGAAAATGTTTGTACGCTGTTTCCAGCCCCATCCAGCTTCCAAAGTTCCAATGATTTACAATAAAACCTGTGGCTTGAAAAACTGTTTAATTTCATGTTTCTTTTTTCTTCCGAGGCTGAGAAGAATATGTTTTCGTGAACATCAAGTTTTCAGAAAACTCAGGTTTTTAGAACGCTCTCAGGGCGCCTTACATCTTAATGGGTTAATCAAGCAGAAGATAGTAGTGGGTCCGCTGATGGGGGATAATGGTGCATGAAATCACTTAACACCTCCCCTGGAATTCTTTACATACTCAATTGGGTATTTTAAATCCAGACTTTAGAAATGATGTTTAATAAGTCATAATGCTAGTTTAACTGTGAAGGTTTTCCAAATCCTATCAATCCATTCTGTAACAAGCTAAACCAGACACTTAGGTCCCCACCCACCCACCAGCCTACAAAAACCCATTTGACCACCCGTGGCTTAATAATGTGTTGACTGGTAGCTCTAGTGTAGTGTTAATTACCTAATACTTACCAATAATTACAATCATTGACCATTGATGTATGAATGAGAGAGAGAGAGCGAGAGAGAAAGACTTTTTTTTTTTTAAACGGGAACAGGAAGTGTTGCAACATTTATGTTTGTGACGTTTGTTGAACAGATAAACAGTGAAACTGTGGTGGACGATCATTAAAACAGTGTATTCTGCTGTGAACTAACTGTCGGCTCTATTTCTCCCACTCAGCTTTCTGTTGCCTCGCTTCTCAGGTTTGATCCTTCTTTGACGATGACATGTCAAATCTACTGACAGTTCACCATCTGTCTGAAAGCATGCCACGCCATTCTGTGTATCTATGCAAGACTGAACCATTTTAATTACATTAACTAACTAATAATAATAATAATAGTAGTAGTGTTCTCTGACGCTGCTTACCTTGCACCCTGCTATCCGTACTGCCAAGCTGCTGTGCTGCAAAGAACAATGTTTAAAAGCCAAACTGCTGCTCTGTTTGTCTTAGGGAGACCTTTTAACTTAAATGTAAATCACGGTAAAACACCCAGCAGTGATATTTTGCTCAGATAATCTTTGCATATACTATGAACTTTGGAGCCTGACGCTGGACGGCAGAGCAGCTGAAAGCAGCGGTGAATGCTGATCACCTCAGACGACAGCACGTTGCCTCATATTGCAGCAGGAGAGAACATACAGCGGTGTCGTGTCTGTGGCAGTGCAGAAAAACTCGAATGCAAGCTTCACGGTCGAAACGACTGCTTGTTCAGTTCTGATTAAATACACACATGTTTGTTGTTTCACGTTCAGATCATTTGCAGCACCGCAGCAGCGTGCACAAAAACCTGATTCATAGCCAAGTGTTAACATCCCACAGTGAACATAACACAAAAGTTGCACAAGTAAATAGTTTTGGGGATGAGATGAAAAGTCTAATCTTCTGCTGTCTCACTATTTGCTTAATTTCTCCTCTTCAGACTCTCTGCTGGATGTGTTTGTGCATCATTACTGGCAGAGATCTGTTTTTTCTTCCGTGGACCATTTGGACATTTTTTTTTATTTCACACCCCCTGTTTTATGTGTCATTTGTTGTTTCGTTTTCACCCCAAACAAATCCATTAGGGGGCCTATTAGGCAAAAACCTGGGAATATTTCAGAGCGTAATTAGCGTGCTAATTGCAATTCATTATTCACAAAATGGGCGAACCAAACTGCTGCACATACTGCAAAGGTCTCAAACATGCAGTTGGATTGCAATTAAACTATGTATAATATTTCCTAAAACATACTGTAGTACTGGTAGAGGTAAACAGAGATATGCTCGTACATTATTCATAGTCGCATATTGCAAACGGATGATCTTGAATGTGGCTAACACATAATCTCTCTGCAACATTCAGCTCAAATAATTCCTCAAATTATACATCTGGTTTACTGTCGTTTTTGCAAACAACTAAAAAAACTGTAGCCAGTCTTCAATCTCATTTTACTACACGTTATCTTTTCAGCCATTGAAATCCACCAAGGCTTTAATGTGGGATTAATGAAGGTCCACAGGTACTAGACAAAATTGATACTTGATTACTTAGATGCTATCTAGTAATTAGTAAATTAATTTTTAAATACCATGCCCGAATGATGCGTCCCCAAAGTGGGGAACTGAGCGTCTCTCACACTGCTCTTTTCACCAGTCTCCAAAGTGGGAATTGATTGACATGTGCGGTCAACCATGCAAACTCTATGTTGTATACAAATAACATTTCCCTGCCGCACATTCATCGTCTCTATGAATCCCATTAACATTCAGTAAAGTTTCTGTTTACCGTATTCATGTCCTGTGGGTCAGCGTCCGTGTCCAATAGGAATTACTTGTACAATTGTGTCTGTGATTACCTCGCTGAGCTTGAGATTTAATAAATACTGTCTGGTAGCAGGTTCATAGGGTCTGTTTCACATTATAAACATACGCCACAGTGTTTCCCATAGAATTAGATCCAGTCTGTGGCAGTAGCTCGTGGGTGGGGGGGTTGACCGAGGTCTGTCTGACTGCTGAGAAGTGCCCGTCGCGGAAAGGCCCCCAGCTACAGCTGAAATCACTGGTGTTATGACGAGGTCTGCCCCTCTGAGAAGATGGTAAAAACTTTATGGTTGTTCTGACGGTCTATTAACTAAGTCAGTCTGAGTATGATAGACAGGTCAGTGTGTGTGTGTGTGTGTGTGTGTGTGTGTGTGTGTGTGTGTGTGTGTGTGTGAGAGAGAGAGAGAGAGAGAGAGCGTAACAACAGGGCAAAGAGCAGCTCTACAATAAAGCAACAGCTTGAACACTAACCTAAATGTTATAATGAGAGGAATAAAACATTTTGTTTTTTGCGGGGTGTCAGCTCACGTGGATTGAGCAAGCGCCCCCTGAGGCGTCAGTCCTATGTAGCAGGTTCGCGCCTGACCTGGCTCAATGATATCCTTTCTGTATGTGTCCCAAAAATAATGTTGGTACATTTTAAATCTGTGGCAGGATATTAAACTAGAAATAATAGACTAGCAAGCCACCACATTTTCAGTTATTAATGGAAAAACCTGCACAATGTAAACATTGATCCCCTCCCTGTTTCCATGTTGATTTGCTGTCTGCAAAGTTGCTGAGAGGTTAGCCCTTTCATTTGTCATGGTGAGCTCATCAGTTACAGTTTGATATTCATGTGTATTTCACCATTTAGTCCTGTCATGAAGGAATTTCATCACTGGACTTGTCTTCTCATTGATTTAATTGGCTCCCAGTGTGCTTCCTAATTAAATGGCAGCATGTAGCGTGTGAAGTGAACTCATATCTCTGCACTTCTGCCATTTGTAGTGGTCGATACAGTGCGGCATCGAGTAGCATGCGATTTTGCTTGTTCCGTTGCATTCTGGGTAACGGGACACCTGCACTGTGAGTAATGAGAATCCTGCCAGGAGGCCTACAGCTGGTCAGAGCTCAGCTCTTTACAACTTCCAGGCTTCGCCACAGGCGAGTTAAGCTGAGAATGATACACAGAGCATCTGCAGCGAGCGAGCCAGTGAGTAATGACCTCACCAGACGGTGCCTCTTTTGGTTCACTGAGAAGTAGCAAATAAGTTCACTTACTTAAGATGCATTGACTAACTTTGCAAATACACAATTTCTCAAACATCAGTGAAAGGAAACTCAAATATTAATAATACCTCATTCGTGTAACATAGCATGATGTCAGTAAACTGCTTCTGGCCCACACTGATTTTTAATAACACAACTAGTGGGTGATCATTTTTTACACAAAGGACGAGGGTTAAACTCACTGTCACATTTACAAGGAGTGTTATGCTCAGCTCCTCTAAAACTCATACCCAGCGCAGCTTGGTTTTAATGCTTCTGTAATTATGAATATATTTAGTTTTTAGGAAAGGCCATTATTGTCCAACATTACTTGCTACCTTACCACAAATCTGTAAGTCATAGCTTCACAGATTCTCTAATGTGTCAGTGGTAATTGCTGCTTCACATCTGGTGCCTATTTTGGATGAACTTCGAAAATAGCGCACATTAAAGTTGAATAGTGCCTCTCAATTAGCAACTAAAATCACTTCTGTGACTCAAAACATCCTCTCTGTTTTAGTCATTAATGCACAAACCACTCTACTCTATTATGATGTTCATTTACTATTTTATCCTTTTGAGTAACACAAGACAGGTCCTGTAGATGATAACGTGCGTTGCCTTAGACACGAGTTGAACAAGATGTGGACAAGAAGTTGGTGAACATCAGGAAGGATTAAGTGAAGTTTAAGGGGAGGTTGATGCAGTTGACTGCGCGGCAGAATCTCTCTGTGACTGACCTTGAGGCTGGAGTGCATCATTATACTTTATTACAGTGGGTTACAGAACTCTGTGCAGGCTGTATGATTCATGGCCACTGATTTCATACTGCTTTGCAGACCATTTGACACTGCTGAGTTATATAATGAAAAAAATACTGTGATGGAAAAGAGTGGATACAGCCAATGAGGGTGACTGCTTTTTTTTTTTTTCAAACGTGTCAAAAACCAGAGACAGATGAGACTTCATCGATAAACGCCTTGCATTGGCACTCGCACTCGCACACACACACACACACACACACACACACACACACACACACACACACACACACACACACACACACACACACATACATACACTGAGAGAAAGGGGCTTCAGAATGCCATATCACAGCATGCTGTTACTACATCCCTGCCCTCTCTCTTGGCTCCATCCATCGCCCCCGTTACATTTAAGAAAAGGTCACAACTTGAGGTAATGTGGAGCAACACATGTATCACAGATCAGTCTGCAGCGAGTAGTTTTGATATCAACCCCTACAATCACAATAACAGTGGGCTACGGATTCCAAAAGTGGAGCAGTGGAATACTTAGTGAAAGCAGCACACACACACACACACACACACACACACACACACACACACACACACACACACACACACACACACACACACACACACACACACACACACCACAAAATGTACCAGTGCTCCCAACAGCAAATAGACTATACATCACTGTCATCTTCACATTTTTTTTGAAAATCCCATCTGCATTGGAACACGAGCAGTAAAGGTTTTGTCTCCGGTGGATTATTGATTCTTTGCCTGGACCCAAAAAGTTAGATGAGCTAGACGTTGCTGATAATAGTTTTTCTGTTGGTTAAACTAGGTTATAGTCATTTGCGTAATATCT
Organism: Hippoglossus hippoglossus; assembly: GCF_009819705.1. Classification (NCBI taxonomy): domain Eukaryota; kingdom Metazoa; phylum Chordata; class Actinopteri; order Pleuronectiformes; family Pleuronectidae; genus Hippoglossus; species Hippoglossus hippoglossus. The sequence continues at coordinate 18,222,976 of NC_047156.1, forward strand.
CGACAATGTTTCCATTGGATTTTGAGTTGTTTTTGTTCATGAACAATTTTACTTACTTTCTTTCCCAGATGGCATACGGATGTGGCAATTCTGGCCTACTTGTGGCTCTGAGCCTGAAGTGGTCATCTTGTAAAATAGCAAAGGTGGCCCAAATATCCCAGAACAAACCTTGGCCTTTATTGGCAAACATGCAAGGCTCTGGGCAAGGTGTAACCTGGATGTGGACCAAAAGTGGCCCATGTGGTGAATGGTGATTATGGCCTAAATAGCACAAAACAAATTGGGGCCACCTTAAGCACCGACAGTATGGTTGACTTGCAGTATTGCAATGATTTACATGTGGCCCAGATCTGGCAAACAGGAGTGGAAGGGCCAACATTCCACACGGTATGTGGGCCGGATGACAGAGTGGCAGTGTGACAGTGTGGGCCCAATCTGGGCCAAAGCAATTTTGCTATGTGTGTTTAATACAATATGTAAATATCACTTAAAGTCATTGGCTGGTGAATTTTGCTGCAGTGGTTCTGTTTTCATTGAGAGAATAATTACCTGGGAAACACTCGAGCTCCAAACTCCTCAGGTGTGGTGCCCTGCTCTTTATCTATCTGGGGATATGAGCACGGAGAGAACAAAGACTCTCTTAAAGTAAGTATAGTTATGAACGTGCACTGCTGTGCTGCAGTGTAATCAATTAAATTTGCTTGTGGAGGGCAGAATTTGTCATGTTATAGGGAGAGCGGTGTACACAGCCATCACAGAGTAGGGTGTTTTAATTATCTTAAGTGCATGTGATTTTGTTTAGGCCAGCACTTTAAGGAAACTGGGCACATTTGTTATTTGCCAATATGAAAAGATAAGGGAGGCAGTGATCAGCTGTCTTTAGATCATATGGTTTGGTGTGTAACTGTAACTAATAACCTCATTTCCTCATGAAATCACAAACGCAGCCACAGATAAAAGTCAGTTGTTCTTCCTACAATGGACAAGTCTGATATTTATATTGAGTCATTTCATTCCCACTCCATTATTCAGTCTGACACTGTGTTCTGTTCTCTGCTGCTTCCTATGAGATGGTGATTTCATTTGAGAAGAATCAATATTCTCAATAAACTTTAATTCTGTATTAGCCAGCATTTGGTTGGTATATGGGCCAATTGAGAATTTATGTTGTTCCAAAGGCAGTTTGCTTATTAAATAATAAATCACAGCACATTGATGCTCAAAGAAAAGGCTATTTTCACTTAACTAAAAACTGCAGCAGGCAGGACAAACTGATGACTGCTGGCTGGCCAACATTTGTGACTACATTAGCCAACGTTTTAATCCTGCTTCCATCAGACTAACTTCTCAAATGGGATTTCTCGAAAATAACAAGTCACCTAACTAAATATTGTGATGTGGGAAACAGTAGAGCTCGACCAATATGGATTTTAGAAGGACAATGCCAACACAGAATGCTTACATCATCCAAAGTGTTTCCAACAATGTTTAAACCCAGAGAAATAAGTGGTAAGTGGATATTTCATTTTGGTTGCCTTATATTGGGTCATATCCTTTTTTACCCGTGGCTTTGTCCGTCTCTGCTATTCTGGGGCAAACCATATGAGACAGGAAAAACACTGACAGGAAAAACACAACGACACAATGACCCAAGAGGATTATGGGGCATGAAATGGAAAAACAACAACTACCATGATCTCATTCCTAGTGGGCGACTTTACATATTGCATTTAAATAATAACTGCAGATGATTCCTAAGGTGTTACGACGAGGAAATGTAATTGAGGCTTGATATTTTACAGTTTGACCATAGAATTTATGGGTAAAAAGAAAAAGCAAACACAAACACGACCAAATATATAGAACTTAAAATAAACAATCTTTAATTGAAATACAAACATGAATGCACATCATTTCTTCATTCACTCTCAAAGATCAAAGTTTTCATACTGGTGCATATCGGCAAACATAAACACACATAACAATATGTCTGTGATATCAGTCAATATCATTAACCAAGCTATAAAAAGTTGTTGATAGGAGAGCAGCAGTATTATGAAGCAGCCAGGCTGTCTTCAAATACTGTAGCTGCTATTACTCCATGATTTGATAAAGAACATTGTTTGTATTGAATATAAAGTGATTTAAACCTGGTGACATGCTCTGATAGGAGTTCTTTCCTTTGTTGGTTTTCTCTTTTCAAACCGATGAATCCCCAGGGTTTTCATATTATAAACACAATGGGAATCTACTGTAGTGGATTCTAAAATTTGAGCACTTTAACCAATATAAACCCCTTTTATTAGTTCGTGTTTTTTTCTGGTAACATTAACATGGACGTAACATGCAGCTACTCAGACTAAAGACCAGCAGTTGTACCGTTGCAGGCTTTATGGCACAGACGGCCATTGTTTGCTGTTCAACATGATATCATTTGATCAAATATTGTAGTGTGCATATGAATTCTAGCCTCTTTCTCTACTGCACAGTCCTGTCTCGTCCTCACACATGCTCACCTCACATTATTATACAAAGGTCTTGCAGGCATATTAGATTCCATTCAACGGTGGAGGCTGAATAGCTCGGCTAATATTTCTTTTGATGATCAGACACACACAGGGGCCTGATAGCCATTCATGTGTGGTCATATTGTTGGACTAATGCACTGCATTAATTCTCCCAGTGAGCAGAATATTTCATCCTCTTCAGGTCCCCTCTTTGGCAGTTTTAGATGAGAGTCAGAAAACAATGCAAACAAAAGAATTTCAGCATATGAAGGTATTGGGGAAGGTTTTGATCAGATAACATATTTGAGTTAATATAAGCAATAAGACTCTTGAACCCGCGAATCTCTACCGTGCATGTTGTTAGACAACATGTACCTTAACAGGAGGGGATGCACAAGGCAGTTGAAACACGTTTTGAAACCAAAAGAGAAATAAAAGTTTAACTCTTTATTGCAAAAATTGGGATCAGCACTACATTCTGCAACATGACATCATTAAAATAGTTTCCAGCAGAGAGACACTTTTACACAGTTCAACAGTCCGTCCTCTCCATCCCTCTGCCCTTTCCCCTGCAACTGTCCCACAGACACATTCTACCAGCATCACAATGACAGTGTTGTTAAAGTCCTCTTCCCAACTCCTACATCCTAATTCATGCAAATATTAAAATAAATGTGTGTAGTTCTTGATAATAGCTCCAAGCTCTGTAGTTAAGATTCACTACCAGCACATACAAAATTGCAGACAGACCTTTACTGTTTGGTTATTAAAAGTTCCTCAACACCTTCCTACCAATCAAAATCCAGAGATTTCAGAGGCCACGGTCAAATTTACCTAATATTTTCAGTTTTTTGTTGTGTAGCAATGGTATTAATGCTCTCTGTAATGAAATACTAACTAATAGTATGCAGTAGTAGTACTATAATAACTGAAATACTTAGAATATCACTTATGTCTATAGGCCTTTTGTTCCTCACAATTGTAACCTATTCCCCAACAGCTTGTCTTCTTCCTTCGTACCTACATTTAGTGCTTCTTGTGTTATATATTTAACTTCTATCCCTTATGTGTGGCTGTGGTCTAAATTTGTGAAAAGTATACACTACAAACTCAATATAGATAGAGCCATGTCAGGGAAATCCTTAATGGTGTAGGGGAAGCAATGCAGTGATAAAAAATAAGGCTTGTGAAGATTCTACAGAGTCATCAGATACACTGTGCGTTAGTAAACAACTTGATGTCCACCTGTGTCTCCTATGAGAATGATGGACGTGTTTACAGCACATACTCCTCTCATATATTGTGAGTATTGTGAACTTGTTTACCCCAAATTTGAAATGTGTGTATGTACACTGTTGTTTTTATGTATTTGTTAATTTTTATTTACTCTGTATTAAACAAATGAAGAGAGTCTTAACTTTAACTCAGTTGTCAGCTGATGTTGGTAACAGAGGAGATGCTGCTGGGAAAAAATACCCAAGACAAAAGCTATGAAAGAACAGACATCCTGTTAGTTCTTAAGAGCATCTTGTTTGGTGCAGTAATACTTAACACTCTGTGCCATGCCACATCTACAGCATTCTGCATTGCTGTATGCATTATTAGGTTCATAGTGTGGTGATATGAAATGCATTTGACAAATAAAAAGCAATGAATTCAATCTCCCGTCGTAACAACGCAAATACAGTGGATGATGAACAATGCTTGCAAGGCTGAATGACCTCCAGCTACACTGCAATGGAGCCTGACATAACCGTGTATCACCGCCAGTCATCAGTTATTTACATTTGGCCTCACGCTCAAATGCCAGAGATGCTATGCGACCGTAATGGCTTACGATTCACCAGACCCTATCATAGCGAATTGCCACATCTGCAAAGGAGGCAATTATTTTACTGTGGAGACGCGTTTAGCTGGTGCAGTATTTCAAATGTCTTCTAAAGTGGGGAAAACCAACATGTTACCCTGAATCTGCTGTGACACTGCTCGGGCTTAACTTAAACAAAGCATCCTCTGTGTAAGAGGAGAGATAAAACAGTTCTACGAAATGTCAATCAAGAGCGACTTCCCCACCTTTTAATGGGGGTGGAATATGCAGTGTGTCTGTCAGAAATCAAAATCAACACTCAAAGCTAAAACTTGCAAATTAAAATCACTTGTCATCCATATCTGTTTGACTCTTTCCCCCTGTCAGTCTTCATCAAGATTCCTCATCACAACATTGTTCGAAGACTATAAACGCTGCATGCTGTCTGTGTTCAAATTAGTTTGCTTTAGCCAGTTGTAAATGATAAGAATAATCTTTTAAAAGAACGCAACCAGACTCGTAATTAACTCCAAACATTTTTTCTGATTTAGTACATCTCATATTACAACATACATAGTCTTCATGTCTCTGACTGAGATTACTGATTGTCTAAAAGCTGTTTTGTTTTTTTAATCGAGCAGTCACCTCTGACTGATGCCCTACCCTCGCATTGTCTCTGCAGGGGGACACATATTGTTTAAGTGTTGGTGACACAAGATCATTATTTGATTTATACATCAGGCCACTATCGGCAAAACAAAGGAAACTGTAAAGTCTACTTTTGAATAATGACGGCTCAGGAATTTTCACAGACTGATTGTAAACAGTGTATAATGGTTTTAGCTTTGTCACATCTGACCGAGTGCAGCTTGTAGCACAGTGAGATAAGTGCAAAAAAAGCTCCCTGAGTGCATAAAGCATTTAACAGCGGCTAGGAGCATCTAATATTACTCAATTCTAATTGACTAGCTCTACCAGACTAGAATCATCAGTTATTCAGGTTCTCCAGATTTTTTTTTCTTCACCTTTGTCGGGTTGATAAAAGATTTCATGCCAAAGGATTATAGTTTTAGGACAATGATGAGTTAACCAGTCTGCAGTGACTTTTGAATAGCCAGCTCTCTCGTTGAGCATGGGTATAAATGACCTGTGTATGATATGTATCATCTGCATACATTTGTAGACCTCTGAGCAAATCAAGGGCAAATAATCAATGTATAACTTGATTAGTCCAAGAATAGATCCTGGTGGAACTCCATGAGAACAGTCAGCAGAAGATGAAAAAGTCTCATTAATTCTGAGTTTAGGTATGATACCATTAATTTAAAAGGAAAAAACTCTTAGCCTAATAAAGATTAAGGAAAACCTTGACCCACGGTCGCCCCTTCACTGTCTCCTCAGATGTTGCTGCCTTGCCTTGTTTGATTCCTTCGGTGACTGGTGTCCTATTTAACACACAGAACATTAGCTTGAAGCAGTGAGATTTACAAAAACACCACAGCATTTTGTATCCTTCACAAATGATGTAACTCGCTCTCCCAGCCCTTTACAGTACAATCTCTCTAATATGATGGTAGAAATAATAGCCACAACTTACGTTCAATATAGAAAAACTGCGATTTTGTTGATAGAAAGTTAACCACGTAGTGAGTACCGAGATCTTTCTTTGCGGTCTTTGATGGAAGGCCATAAAATATTAATTTCACAACAGCTGTCTGGGGCTCTCTGTTATTTGACATGGGCTGTCAGCCTTCTAATAATTTTCCTGGGTTTTGTCTCATTTGTGTGTCCCCATCGAGGTGCCTGTAATCTCCTTCATTATTAATCTCACGGAGCAGAAATGTCATGCCGGCAGCCTCAGTGCACACCCGGCATCATTTAATTCTTGTTTACTAGTCTTCCTCTTTCGCCCCAGTGAAGCCGCCCGGCACCGCCGCAGCAGCATGCTTTCCCCTAACGAATAGTCTTCTCATTCTGTCAGGAGACACAGAATTTGCATTGAGATCTATAGTGTTCTCCCTGCCACACACCCCTCTTATCATTCCTCTAATGGATCACAAAAGCCATTGTGCCTTGCATCCGTGTGTGTAAGCGTGTGTGTGGGCTAGTGTGTGGCAACTGCCTGTGTGAAGATACCTTCAGAGCCCCTTGAGGGAATTCTCTAAGCTGATTTTACCCTCTTGTTGCGTGTCCTACTTCCTGCTCCCCCATCTCTTTTCCAGATCCCCAGACTCTGGCAGCTTTAATGTGGCATCACAGGATTGTGTACCTGGCTGGGACCGGCAGTTGGAGTGAATACAGAGGGATTTTGACAGTTTGTGTCTGGCGGAGAAAAACTGGAGCAGAAGGTGACTGATGGAGATATACAGTTTAAACAAGCACTGAAATACTGTAAGAGCTGCTCAATTTGAGCCTCAATTTGTAATTGATTGTGATATTTCCACTTATTTTCCAGGTACTTATTACGAGATATCAGTCACATCTACTGTCTACAGTCATATTTAGAGCTGCACTCGTCAACAAACAGTAGCTCAATATTTATGTGTAACATCAAAGGTCTAGAAAGTTGATAAAAGCAGAGAGAATTTACCCTGAAGGACCCATCAGCAAATTTAGTATCTTTCAACTCACTGATGTTTTTTTTACATCCATGTCCCATCCAAAAACAAGGAGGAGGCAAGGTTTATGACCTATACTAAACCCAGCCACCAGGGGGCTATCAAGATGCTTGAGCTGTTTTGTCACTGCTAGCTAGAGAATTATTCATTGTACAGCATGTTTAGTCCTAGAATCAGGGGAAATCAGCTCACATTGACCACAGTCACTCAGTTTACATAATTGTCATACCACACTATTCCCTGACGTTACCCATCAACATCCAATTACATGCTAGCTCTCGCTGTATGTTTTGCCTGAATCGCCCTTTGTATGAAAGTATGTCAACACAGGTGGTGGTGGTATGAACCCAGATTTAGGATTAAGACAGCAAGGCAGCCTGAAGGTCCTGTGGGGGCTGATATCTGAGGTTGAGCGTGTCCATGTGAGTACATATGTGTACCACAGAGGCCTTGGCAAATCAGCAGGCCGGTATATGGGCACTCACCAGCTGTTCTTTCTTATATGCCAACTCCTCCTTTGTTTGCTGACAGGCTCATTGGCAGCTGCATGTGGGATGGGGAAATGTACCTGTCAGAATTATACATGGGGCCTCAGAAGCTCCACAAGCAACCTCACGACAGATGGAGAATGCTGGGAAATGTGGCCTGTGTGTATCTAATCTCTTACTTTGAAATGTATTCTGCACACACAGCATTGGCACATGCCAAGTGGATTTGTGTAATGAAGTCTGCACAATGGTTCAAAAGTAGGTTTGGGTACAATTCTCTGTAAAGGGAGAAACACGATAAACTCAATAAAGAACCTGGAGACACACAAGATACATTTGAAAGCAGAGGGATGTACCATGTTCGACTGCAAGTGTGATCCTACCAAGCACATCAGCTGGCATGTCTGGCCATTTTGTTCTGAGAATGGTAATAGTTTTGGCCTTTAATATTACTTAACCTGTATGTTAAGTATACTTTCAACTTCCGATTTGCCTTAGTGCTAAAAAAAAAGCTGTTCTTCACGCCGTTTTGTGCTTAATTAAAGAAAAAGGTATTGGTTCCGGCACCGTTGAGGCATGATACCTTTTAAGAAGTATTTTTAGGATTTAGCACCGGTATCAGAAAAAAAAAAAATTATATCCAACCCTAGTCCAAATTAATCATCAACATGAGGCTGATCTTCCCTTTCCTGCTGCCTTCATTACTGATATTGATGACATTGTTTTGTTTCAGAAGCATGTCAGCAGTACTGGAGATGTTCAACCAAAAACTACTTTACTGTCTCGGTGTGAGCTTAAAGTGTGATGTCACTCTTTCCCCAACGAGTTTACTCTTCTCATCACTGAAAAAAAAATTTTAACATAAAAAAAATAGCACGCCTTGAGGGACTGTGAGAAGATTGGAAAAGCAGTCTTCATTTCCTGTATAACAAACACATTCAATGAAGCTGGCATCTTCCAGCTCATCATTTAACCACAATTGGTTGTAAGTAAGTCATTATACATTACATCAGTTGTACATTAACTCACCCAAACAAACAATCTCCTGTCATGTTTAATGCCTCAACATTTCATTTGAGAATATTAAATTCTTCTTCTGCCTATACTGCCTCATGCTGTTGCTCCTTTCCCTTACAGCTCCACGCTGCTGTTATTGTTTATGCTGCGTGCACCTACTCTCATATACATCTGTTCCTGGCTGTGTTCATTACTCTCCCTCTGCCACCAGCCTCCAGTCTGCTCCTGTCTGCTTTCTTATTAATCATAGTATCGCAGCATCTCTTCTGCAGTATGTATATTCTATATCTCGGTGACGTGTGACTGGAGGATTCGGGTGTGAGAATCTCTAGGGGGAGGGCAGTCACTGAATCTTTGAACGCTGCTTGGATTTGTATTGGGAGCAATACAGAGAACAGAATCTGTACCATGAACTGGATTAGCATTCACTCGTTGTGATTTAATTCTGACGGCGGTCGTCCTGACTGACAGTTTCCTGTAATTTGGTCCAGCATTGTGAAATCTGTCAAGTATGAAGATCAGACCTGAATTTTCAATCAAGTTAAATTGGCGCTTCACTCTAATTTGTTGAAAATGTTTTAATACTATCTCGATTTATTCGACACTTTCATAAATAATTTGTCAATAGTTGCATTTTCTGCATGACATTAACTAATTCTGTTTAGAATTAGCCTGCTATTTTGTTAAATAAATGCATAATTAATCAGGCTGTGGGAAAGGTATAATGAATGGAGATTCGTTAATCAAGCATTGCCTCAGGTAAAAAGCTCAGGGGAGGAGTTATTAGAGTGTCGCCTGCTGACAAGGATTGTGATGTGAAGAGCTGCTGTGAGTACAAAACAGAACACAAGGATAATCAGCGCTTGCTTCAGTATGCAGATTTGAGTGATGTTACAGACTTTAAAGAGCTCTCCAACATCACATCTCAGAGAAGATGGGTGATTGAGCATTTTATTTTCACATGAGTGTAACTGGCAAGTTTTATATGTGTATGTGAACAGTAACACGGTATGTTTGATGCGCAGTTAACATAAATGTTTCTCAAACTGTCACGATGAGTTATCCCTTTAGGCTGTATTTAAAGATGGACGACATGATAGCTCCCAAAAGTGAAGCCTATGTGTCTCGATCGCCCCCTGGCTGCAGTATAGGTCATAAACCCTGCCTCCTCCATGTTAGGGAACGGGACATGGGCCAAGCAAAAATGTCACAGTAAACGTCAAATACATTTTTGTGATAGATGATTTCTGTCATTTTAGGTTCTCGTCACATTGATATATGATTGTGATTGACAGCTGAAACTAACTTGCAATTGGTCAAGAGTGTGTATTGATGGGACCTCGGTACCATGGCTCCATTCCCTGATCGCCATCAGCAGACTCTGGCTCCAAATGACATCACGAGATGGCAGCGTCACGAGATGGCAGCGTTCGTATTTGTGATATTTTGGCTTCATTTCTGGATAGTGGGAGGAAGTAGAAACTTTGTAATTTGTAACCTGTATTTAGAACTATAGCAAATACTCTTTTCTTACGACTTACATGACAAATATGTAAACATTTGAGTGGTGTATGGTTTTAACTACAGAGAAAATGAAATGAGTGTCCAGTTATCCATCACTGTATCACTAAGGCATTTTTTTGATAAAATAACATAATATTTACTCTATTTTACATCATTTCTCAAGACTTGCTTTCATGTGTAATTACATCCTATTTTGCAGCTCTTCCACGTGGACCTCACAGTTCAGCGTTTATACAAAATGGGACGTCTTTAGATTTTAACAGATAAATATGCTTTTCATAGAGAATTAACAATGTACTATTCACAGTTGCCATTACTTCACACTTCGTTATTCAAACTCTGAGAATCATACAGAGTCACTACTGTGTGGGAAGGTGTTATTACACCACCATTATCCCATTAGCAAGTCTCTGAACTGTGGATGAAAGAGAAATTTAAAGGCCCTCATGAATCGATCTGCCACTATTTTAACTGAGTGCAACACAGCCCAAAGATATCCTTTGCACGAGGGATGAGCAGAGGAATGAAGAAACGCTGAAAATAATGAATTTACTGAATTCGTCTGGAATAATGAGCCTTTTGATGGGGGGGTTGCTATCATTTGTTGTCAGCCCGAGCCCTCAGACACATGCACTGTTTACTATTCACAGATATCATCATTTCATTCAACCTGTCTATTCATATTCAGAAGACCCAGGAGGCAAAAAGAGCACGGAACATGTGTATAAAGCAGAATATGCATTGTCTCTGAAAAAAAGCAAATCTTTTCCAAATGCATTGTCTGTCACATGACTGTGATATCAGGATGTAATGAGAGAGATAGGCGGCGCAATAAAGCTCGGACAATAAAAAAGTCACATCTGACATCCACGTAGGTGTGCTTGAGTAAATATGGTAATACACAGGCTTTGATAATCTGAGACTCGCACAACAAAAGAACTCACATTGCTTTGATATTGGTGTGTGTTGGACGAGCCAGACAGCAGATAAAATAAGCAGCGCACAGCTTCGGCCTATAAACCGAGTGGTGAGGCTTCCAAAGGTGGAGCTGATGATTCCACTGTGAGCCTCGCAGATGGTCCGCTCCTCCCCACCCCAGTGAAGCCACAAGAAATATGAGCTGTTAACGAGAATGAATGGCTCGAGCCATTGGACTTGAATGCCAGAGCTGCTTTCATCAATTGATTTAATAAAGGAGTGGCACCTCTAGGTGCGACAGAATGGACACATGATATAGAAATAATGAAAGAGTTTTGGTCTCATCTGCAGCATCATATAGTCTGAGGCAGTTCATGTAGAAGAAGAAAAGCTCAATATGAAATAAAGAGTGGGTGAGTCAAAGTTTCAAAATGCTTCAAATTTCACCATTGTACCATTAAAGCTTCCTGCTCGTAAAACCATAGAAATTATGGAAACAATGTTAAACCTATTCAGTAGAGGTAAAGCGATTTTAATACACTTTCTGCTAATATCTCCCCATGGTGTGCTAGCTGTATGTTCTCTGTGTGCGCTGAAAAGAAATGTGGCTCAGATACAATGCCCTGGATTTGTATTTGGGAAACAAGAAAGCAGAACTATCTAAACTACCCAACACTATTCCAATCCTCTTTTTAGGAGCGATTTAAATAAATAAAACATGTGCAAACATCATCTGTTACATCTCAAACAAGACAATGGCTTCATTCCTCTGCCCTCTACTATGGAGGGATGGGAGGACAACTTGAAAAAATGTCCGAAGATAACGAACACTCCCTCTACTGTTTCAAAACCTTACAACTGCTGTTAGCCACTGTAAATGCTTTCTGCTACTTCTGCTATCTCCCAGGACGTTTTCCCCACGATCATTTTCACAGTAGTGTTGCTAATGCTAAATGTTGAAGCACCTCAGACTACAGCTAACCCACCGAAGTTAACAAAATAACTTCAGGCAGAAGACCCGTGTGAATGTCGGTGGAGAGACCACTGGTAGTTGAGAGGGATGAAAAGGAATAAGGAGGTTGCTCTGTTTCTCCTTCTACAGGTGGCTGATATTATGTTTTGCTCTTATTTGTTCAGTATTGTGTCGTCCTATTAGCTCTTTGTTTAGACTAATTCCAACTTTTTGAGATGGGTGGTGCACCTCGGCAATGCATGTGCATGAATGCTGGGGGGTGGAGCTTCTGAAGGACCAGTGAAGGACCAGTCAAATATCAGCAGTCATTCCCCAGAATCACTTACTCCACCTTTATGGATAAGAAAAAAGCTGCATGTCTATTATCTCAGTGGCAAAATATTTTAATCATTCCAGGCTGAACTTTAGCTCTTGTGGAGGATTTGCCGGCGGAGATGCCTTCCACACAGATCTTACTTGGGCTGAAACAAATGGGTTGGATTGTCTCTTTCCTTCCATTCATGTGCTTTAGTACGGAAGCACAATCTAAATGCAAATTGCTGGCTGATTTTGTTGTAGCTCTGTCCTCAGGCGCTATGAGGTGAATTTAATAGGTTAAAGGCTGTTTTATTGCTGTGGAGTAATTGGAGTCCTACCTGTTGTTCCGATATGTCAGCCAAGTCAGAGACAGACTATTAAAATGATCATGGATCCCTTCTGCCATGATGCACTAAACACCAGGTGGACTAAATTACCTGTTCTGTGTTTCGCACAATGCTTGCTGATTGAATTCTTAGCCCTTAAGTCTTTTCTGGCTCAATGTGAGAGGATATTTTTATCAACCATTTTAACGTCATTAAATGCATTCACTATGAACAGCCTTGTCACAGGATGCTGTTTAGTGGTGGCGTAGTCCTTGTTTGGATATATGACCTATTCTGTTAGGATATACAGTATAATTGTAGCAAGACTGGATTTCAAATGAACGCAAATAATACGACTACTACTACTAACGGCGAGCTCTGCGGAGAACGACACAAGGGCACTCATTACGTTAAATACTGACACAATTGTCAAACTGTCAACAAACAACTGCTTGTTTAATGGCGACTTCACATCATTATTTCTGCATTCAATGAAAAAATGCAGAAAAGGTCAGTATTTTTAAATGAAGACACCTTGTGATGGTGAATGAAATGTGTAAAATACCATAAATTTTAATAGTTTCTCATTACAGTGCAGCACCTGGAGCAAGTAGAGGGATAAAAAACGAATTAGTTTGTGATTGGCCAATGAGCCACATGCACACAGAGAGGGCAGGTGTTGTGCAGGGTTGTGTCTGCCTACTGAGGACTAAATGCCCGTCATGGGAAGGAGCACAGCTAAAGAAGAAACTACCAGTGTTACTCTGAGTTCTGCCAAGGACAGTTAAAACTTTATAGATTTTTTGATGGGCCACGACCCACCAGGGTTGCTCCCGATGGCCGGCCCAACTATGACGAAGAGACAGAGTGAGGCGAGGAGGGGCTGAGCAAATCGATGAGCTGCACACAGGTCTGCAATGAAGCAGTGGCCCCAAAACACCACGTTAGAAATCTTTTATGTTCTTATGAGGAGTGTAAACTTTTTTTAGGTTTCATAATAAAACACTGGCAGGCCGACACATTCTAGGTAATAACTGAGAAACACTGCTTTGGGTTTTAACAGGAAATGCAGAGGTAGATATGACTAAATCGGTGAAATGACTAAAACTTTCATGCAGTGGTATAAAATTTTTGTACAATTAACATGCGTATCTGAAATTAGCATCTAGATCATCATTAGAGCTTCTGTCCATAAATGGTGGACAACACAGGTTTTCCAAACACTGTTTACTTCTCGGAGCCACTTTACATCATACCATCAGGGAAGTTTTTCTCAGAGAGAGTCGTGCCTAAAATCTACAACGAGTTCAAATCCAAAATAAAAGAATCGTTGAGCAGAGCTGAAGAAGTCGCTCTTAACTGCAACATTTGTGCTCACGAGCTACAGAGTCTTGCATCACCTACATGTGATGAGGCAATTCACACTCTATCATATGGGATCCTCTATTTGTCAGAAAACTCAAACTAGCAGAAGAACTGGAGGCCACACTTAATCTATCTTCAGTGTCTGATCCAAGATTTAAATTAGGGAGCTTCATAACAACTAATTTCCCTGCCAATTAAATTGAGTACTAGGAGGAGAGCAACAGCATAAAATATTACATTAGACACATTTTAATAAATCAAAAACCTTTTTGGGTTCATTATAACACAACATGTGGTGGGCCAAATTAGACATCTACTGTGATGGGTCGCCACAGTGAAGATAATTAATGGTAAACACTGGGCTGAGTGATGGCAGCCGAGTGGCTAATGTTAGCACTGCCTTCTCTCATGCATGTTAACTGTGCTGAGATGATCATGCATTGCTCCAGTGACACAGCCTACATACTGTATTTTTATTTTCTAGATCAAAAATACTGCCAGACCACTGCATGTGGCTTTGTAATGGAGCTGTACATTAATCAAATATCGAATTAGTTTAACCAACTATTATTTCTGATGCCACCCTCACTGGAATTCAAAAAGTGTTTTTGTTACCAAGTATGCAGTATGATGCTCCTGTAATGAAACTCAGAATCATCATCAAGTCTTTGGTGGCCTGGAAACATAAGAATGAATCTATGATTTACAAAAAAATATATGTATATATATAGTAGGTAAATATGCTGGAGTATATGGGAGTTGATTTCACTACCTACAGAGATCAAAGAGTCAACTCTCTCTGCAAGTGTTTCCCTTTTCTTCTCTTTAGTTAAAACTAAATATGGAAGCACTCCATCCCACGCTGCTGCTCGTATCAGAAACAAAAGGCCAGAAGATCTTCGAGTCGAAACACTGCTGAGCACCTTTACGTCTGAACTCAAAACCTGTCTTTTTACAGGCATATTTCACTAATCATTATTATAATTATTATTTCATTTAAAGTTTGTTTTATCTCATTTTATTCTGTGCACTTTGATTTTTCTTCATTCTGCTTGCATGCTTTTTTTTGCAGGCTTTTTGCCTTTGGTATGAAATGTGCTATATAAAGAAACGTGCCCTCCTTTGCTTCGCCTTGGGGAGTTGCCAGGGACAGGATCTATTGGGTAAGTGTTACACCTGGGTGATAGAACCAGGCGACTTACTGCTGAGATGAGCTGCTGTGTGAGGAGGATGTAGTGAAGCTCATCAATTCAAAGGAGTTACTATCTAAAGGAAACACCCCGAACCAGTTTGTATCACTGGATATTCATGTTTCACCATCTGTCCATCTATCTCCTTCTAAAGTGGTTCGTCTAAAATCAGTTTCCTGTCTCGTCTGAGCACATCTGCTGTTGGTTAAAGTACTGGAGTCACTCAAGTTAATTACCTTTCTAATCAATATGAGGCTTTAACCTTCTGTGACCTCTTTGTTGTTGTGAATCTGTTTAAGTTAAACTGTGGGGAATATAAACTTATCTGAGCAAGAGGGTAATTACTGTTCACAATATGGACAAAATTGATTTCCTCTAACACTGGAGTGTTTCTCTAATTAATCCACAGCACAGGCAGAAGGCTAAATGTTCAACCATACTCAAGGAAAGCGTATCAAACATTTTCATTTGTCTCCACAGAAACTGCTGCAAAACATACAAAAATATCTCCGCCATTTTCACAATAAATCTTTATCATGTCAGTTTATCAACACTGGAAGTGTCTTGACTGAAATGTGTGTTTGCTTGTCTTCTGAGTTTTCCAATTTTCTGTTATGACAAAAAAAAACCAAGGGAAAATTAATATTGATTCCAGTTAATCTCAACAGATTGAATGATGTTGTTTGAGCTACTGAGTGGCTCAGGTATTCAAATATCATCATCTACAGCATCTCAGATCAGGCTCAGTTTAGAAAGTTTGGTGAAACAGCTCCTGAATAAATCTTCTTCCCCACATTCACTAGGAATATGTATTCTGACTTCATGTGCAAATAATGAAAGGAGAATTATGATGGTGGAGAGGAGAAGTGTTTATATATCTTACTTCCAGTTGGAAGAGGTTTTTCATGAAATGACCAGCTGAAGACTGTGCCCAAAACATGGACTGAATGTATAAAAGACACGATGTTGGATTGGATGGTAGCTTTTAGAGTCCAGAAATTAATATTATTAGTGTTTAAATAAAACAAATTCATGGAAGAGACTTTCCTATAACCACAGACAGTAGATATAAATGAAAGACATGTCTCCACTTCGTCCCAATATCACAGCAGTGATCATGAAGGGGAGCAGTACTGAGGTCGTAAGTCAGTCTCAGCTGTAAACCGGCATATAAACTATATCTCAGACGGGAAAGAGGAGGGAGTTGTTCTTCTACTACTACTGCCTCAAGATGTGATGTTTGGCATAAGAGAATTGGAGTCTAGTCCTCTCCTTGTAAACTTAAATGATTACAAAATGAAGTTTACAAATGCAAAGCTTTAATGTTAATTTGTTATTTCCTCATGAAGAGTTTACAAAATCTAACAAATGTTTTACTATTGTTTAGCGTGATCATTAAGCCAGCAGTGATATCATTTCAGAAGTTATTATGGATCAGATTGAATCCCGGTAATAAAAGTATTGTTCATTCAGAAGCTTCTTCTGTCAACTGTAAGGTCTCCCGTAGCTCCGTCAGCTGTTGTATTGATCATCACTTTTATTTGGTAAATGTTGCAGAGACGAGTTCTGTACACACAGAGGTCCCTCTTTGAATATTATCCTCAAGCTCAGTTTGCTGTATCCTTTTTCAGGAGGGTCATTTGCTCTCAGCGTCATTGTTTTATGCCCATTCTCCCAAGATATTGCAACATCCATTAAAAGATTCCGTTGTTTATAATTCAGTTTTGCCTCCTGTGTAGACTTTTTTAATTCATTCTCCACGCTTCTATCCCCATTGGAGCATGACTGAGAGAGATCATCGCTGAGAGTACAAAAGGTTTTCTGGCTTGGAGGTATTTGTATAGAGATAACTGTTTCCCCATCTCTATGTTGACTGTTTGTAGCTCTTGCTGAATACATTTACAAGGGGGAAAAGCATTTTCAAGTTTAGGGCTTGATTTTGCTTACTGCTTTTTTTAATCGACAGTCGTCAAGTGGGTGTGATTCAAAAGTATAAATCTCAAAATGACGGCTCCCCAAAAGTGAAGCCAAAGAGTATTGATCGCCACCTGGTGGTCAGTTGCAGTATAGGTCATAAACCGCGTGAGACGTGCTAACTTTGTGCTCCATTTTCATCACCACCACCAGTGTCTATAGGCTCCAGGGGTAAGTCTCCTTCATGTCCACATATATAATTCGTAAGACTGCTTCCATGGCGTTGTACTTCACATTCAGGTCTAAGCGAGTAAGCGTCTACTCCTCTAAAATAAATGAAATTTCATTCTAATGCATTCATTTTCCTTTGTTTCTCTGTAAGACTTCTGACTGATAAGACTTTAAATAGCAGGCAAACCACTGACCCTACTCCTCGAGCCGATTACTTGCACTCTGACCACAATGACGCATCGGAAAAGATTTGCTGTGCTACCCAGGGCTCTGTTGTCCCACAATAATAAAGGAGGACTTCTGCCTGTTGTTGTCACAGGCCGCTGCAGTGGTCATAAAGAAAACAGACAGATATAATGTTTTCCTACTTCACTGTATAATGGAGGAGTGTGTGGGGAAAAACAGTGGATGCATTCTCTGATGGGAGGATTTCTCCTGGGACAGCAACAGCTGAATAATAATGACACAGCCTGACAGGGGAGAAGAAAGGAGTGGTGTCTGTAAACCAACCCTGTCACAACAGAGACAAAAGCAACGGTCTATAAAATAAAAAGGGATGAGAGCTGTGAGTCATTGTGGCAAGACTGGTGAATCCCCACGGGACAACATGGGTAGAATAGACGTCTGAGGATTTGTGGATGATCTTCTCCACCGCGCGCAACGACATTTAACAGAATGAGTGGACAAAGTGGCAAAGAGAAACCACCTATTATCATTTTCGCTTCATTTTAACCTCAACATTTCAATCAAAATCCTCATTTGCTGCAGATAATACATGTGTCCGTAAAGCCTGTCATTTGTGCTTTCATGAATAATGCAAGTGTGAGAGATTAAATTGCAATGCAAGAAAGAAATATGACTAATATATGTCACATAGCGATTTAACATAATAATAAACCCGCGCTGTTGATTGTCATTCAGTTCCGCTCTATCGCTGGCGTCACTGCAGCTGTGAGCTCTCTGCATTTCACACCTTTAGTCTACAGCTGATGGAAAGAAAAATCATATCATATCAGCCGAGTGATTGCTCTTTACTTGTGTGCAGCTCCATTACCGCAGCTATCACTCGGAGGCAGGGAACTACTGTCACGACAATGTGCTGCGGCAGATTAAATGGGACAGTGCTCTTTGTGGACAAGCCATAAAAGCTAGATCCTATAATTATGATTAGGAGAATGCATGTAATATAACGTTAATTGAATTAGGAACTCACAGATCACAGAAGAGCTGGAGACGAGTGTGCATCTGTCGCTGAGGAGGGCACGTGTTGATTTTAATTTGATCAAAAGCATGAGGATGTAAAGAAGATCGTCCTGCTGAGTTGCATTTACACATTTTCTAATGAAATTAAAGGAAAGTGTTCAAAGTTGTTCAAAGCGAAATGTTACTTTTATGACTTTCTGTCCTGGTGCTGCACAAACATAGGGAAGACTGCAGCAGACAGTGTTACAGTAGGAATACTGCTGTGGTATAATACATAATCAGGAGAGTGCCATCATTTCATAATACATGACAAGCCCATCCAGGCTGACACCTGCAGCGAGTGTCCTCATCTTTAATCTGAATTTCAACGAATGTTAATTTAATTTATAAAAGCCCCGCTCAGGTTTCCTCCCATAATTGAGAACACATTTTCACCCGCCACCCTGATCATTTCCATTACTGGCTTTTTGTATGAATGATCATGTGGCCAAACAGAAAAAAAATGTTACAAACACATCACATCTTCCTGTAGTTTCTACTGTACAAGCATGAAACAGCTGTGCACAGAAATCCTCGTATTAACATTTATTCTTCGAAGCAAAGTTTTCCAGAAAACAATTTTAATAAAGGATTTATATCTTAGCCAAGCAAAATTCAGTATGAGCCTTCACCCTGTAAGGATTTCAACACTGTCGTGATGAGACTCTCCTCAAAATGAGGGAGATATAAACTAAGGCCATGATGTAATTTCAGCCTCTCTGCAGCCTGCGCAGGAGAATAATTGGATGAGGAGGATCATGAGGAAGGTCTGGCCAATAGAAATGTTTTTTGCTGCCACAGAGCCGGTGGTGTTACCACTATAAGAAACTAGCTGTCAGCAGGTGATCCTCTCTTTATCCTGACTCCTGCTGTAGCACTCAAAGTTTCTTCATAAAAAAAGTTTTCTTCATTTTCCTCATTATCTATTTACTCAAGTTATCTGGTCTTTACACTGTCCTCCAGTTACCTACAAAAATTGATTTCAAAGTCCCTGTGATTTTAAATGGTCAGTGGTTTATCTATATTATGGTGTAATAAGTTGAAAAGGTGATACGTTCAGTTTTTATTTAAACAGATCAGCTCAGCTCTGGCATTAGGAAGACGTTAACTCTGCTCTTCTCTCTATTGATCCACAGAAAAACCTTTATTTCATATTGGCTACACAATGCTACCTGGCCTGTGTTATCCTGCCGGTCCAAGTATGGTGCCGGTAACAACACATTGACTATAGGCCTGATAGGTCGTTTGGATCTGCTGGGGCTGGTCAGCTCATGGTGCCTATGTTGAAACATAACAGGGTGAGATGACATGTAGCTGGAACCAGCTGCCACAATGGATATCAAATCGGTCCCAACTATTACCGGCTTTAAAAACAAGTTATAAAAAAGACTTTTCCAGTGCCACCTGCACTTTAATCAGACATTATCTGTTCTATAATAATATTTTTTATACAGTTTCTATACTTTAAAATGTTTGTTTAATGTTCTTACTCTTATTTAAGTTTTGTATGCTGCTGGTATGTACTTTTAAACTTTTTTAATTTCATGAAGCACAATGACCTCTGTGTATGATAATGCACTATCCAAATCGATTTGCTTTGCCTCATTAGGTCTTACTAATGAAACACTACTCTGACTCAGTGAGGTGGTGTCTTCGCAGATCATTGAATTGGTCGTCAGACTGCGGAGCTACATTTACCATATACAGGCCTCCCATGTTTCACGTATCAACTGCACAATGAAGATAAATCAAATCCAAAACCAATAGATGAATACTTTAGTCAAAGAGATCAATCATATATAAATCTATCATATTTATATACCTCTTAAATAATACTGTGATCCTCAGTGTCTAATTTAATCCAGGATGTGAATTCGTAGCTGGAAAAGTTAAGTCTAAAAGTTTTGTACTTGTTATTTTGCCCTCAGGTCCTCCAGAGGTGAAGACTAAAAAACACTGGAAACTTCTTCCAGGAGCTGAAAACTATGGTGGTGAATTTTTTCTTGTGGAAGTCAAACCTGTCTGCATGTGTAACCTTTCATATTCTGGTTTGACCTTATAACATTTGGATTCCACTGCCAGCAGGCCAGTGTGTACAAGACACATTTTTTAATATTTCTCAGAAGTTTCAAGCCCAGCTCACACTCACCCATGTCTAGAAGCTGCCCAGTACAACCAGAATAATCTGTGTAACCACTGAGCAGCTCTATCAGAGCAGCTGCCTTGCTCAAGAGTACCTGGGCAGTAAGAATGAGGGAGGGTCAAGAGCTACTCTTTCATTTTCCTCACCCAGATTGAATTTACCTGCCGTGTTCATGGTTGTTGGACTGATGACATTCCCACGCTCTCAACCGAACAAGTTTTTTTTTTACAGAATGATGCAGTTGCTATTTAGCTTCTATCAACCTATGTAAGAGATTCTATATTTGTACATTACAAACAACTTATTATATATTCTCACAAATACAATGGAGTATTAGAGCCATTTCAAAGGAAAAAAATCAGAAACGTCGAAAATAAATGTGTCATTTTAGAGGGGAAATCAGACTATCAGCCGGTCGCCTGCAGTCAAATGAGAAATGTGGAGCATCTTGTGAAGTAATGCTTGAGTATTTTGTTTCACACATAACAAAATACTTAATCTTATGGCTCATCAGCACCACACTATCATAAGTATCAAGACTTTGAAAAGATTGTGCATGAAACTGTGTCTATTCCAAAGAAAGAACCCCACAGACTTGGAGGAAATTGCCTCTTTTGTGGCAGAGGAACTGTTTGGTAGTGGTTGACTGCAATCTGTGAGCTATTCAAAGTGGTTTCATGGTTTCTCAAAATACGGTGAGATCCATAATCAGGATTTTGGATCAGTAGCAAACACAGGTTCTCCTTGCTGCTTATTTCCTTACATTTTCCTTTTCTTAACATATTTTGACTTGTTTCTAATAAAAGTACAACTTATTTCTCGTAATATTATGACCTTATTCTCGAAATCTCCCTTTTTTAAATATTTAATATGGCCCTACTTCATTCATACAGACACTAATGGCACAAAGAATTATCATGTCAGTTTTTGTGTGTTGCCAAGTCGTTAGTGAAACCTCCTGGATTATCCTGCAATGTAACAGAGTCGACCTCAGTGATCTGCAAACAGGATTAGAACATAATCTTCTTATTAAATCGTCATTCACATGTCATATAAAGTTCCAACCCTTCAGCAAAAAATTAATTCAATCTTTATTAGAAAATGTCAAATGGTATTTGCAGTCTGCGTACATTTGTTCATGCACTGTACCAGGCCATGTGCAAATAGTCTGTCATTATTTTAGGGTTTTGTATTTGGAATTAAAAAGTCAATCAGGTTGTTCCAGGTTCTATCTTTAGGAATTTATCAGTTGATATTTTAATTTCAAGCAACACTGTGAGACTTCTCATTTGAGATGATATACTTACAGTCTATGAACAGCAACAAAATGTATCTATTTATCTATTCCTAAAAAGAAGAGTGCACAAAGTGTAAATGTTTCACTCAATATAACAATCAAGAGTGACTCCACATCACAGCATTGAATGGATTTTTCCTGAACACCTCTATAGGTGTGATATCGAGTGAAAGGAACATTGAATGCCTAACGGGTAAAGGTAAAAGGAAATCCATGAGTGCAGGAGAGAGATAATGAAACGGTGTAGTCGGACCCTGAAGGCACATACCAGTGACTCGTTCTGGGTCCCATGACAATAAGGATTGTCCTCTTTAATTGAAATCTGGTTATTCTCTGGTCATGGACAACTTTTTAAATAAAGGCAGTGTCTCCTCTCTTGCTTTTAATTTCCTCCAGACAATAATGTCCTCTTTTGCCCCCCCCCCTCTGTTGCCCCCCCCCCCCCTAATAATTAGTGATCCCATTGTGTTGTATGGAAAAACAGCCTTTTCTATTATTAAACTGCAGTTTACAGCTAAATAAATCTGGCCTGGCTATAACACTATAACACAAGATTAAGGTGCCTCTGGGAGAATATATACAGTTCAGAACAATGTGCTGGACAGAAGAATGTACATGTTTGTAGTTAAGAGTCCTTTAGGGGAAGGAAGTTGGCTTGGTAGATTGTTGTACTCATGTTGACTTATGATTATGGTAGTGGACCATTTTCTCAAGTACACATTGGTGGTTCTTGCTTCTCTAGTTTATGCTACTTTGCAATTAATTTCTAGGGGAAATATGTTACTCTCTCTCCACTTATTTATTGAGATTTTTTAATTAATTTGGATTAAAATTTTTAATATAGAATTTACATAATAAAACCTATGATAACCTAATAAAATACACTTTGCAATTATTTGCTACAGATTACCTGTAGCTCTCAACCTTTAAAAGCCTCAGGTGTATTTTGTGACCCTCTGTAGGGGCCTGACCTCTGGCCTTCTGATACACATCTAATGCTTCAGGGGACCCCCAGGCGGTCCATGCCTCCTCCACCAGTGTGATGCCCTCACTCACCACTGATGTTCACAAGCAGGTCTCTGGTTTCCACCAAAACAGGCACCTACGGCCTTTCGTTAGCAACTGTCTGGACCAGGTTCACTGTCTTGAACATTGAACCTGGTCCAAAATAACATCCATTGTTCTGCAGAACAAGTGTTAATAATTTAAGATAACTACTAATAATTATTCTACAATTGTCTTTACTGCAGGATTTTCAATTAATAACCTTTAAAATGTGAATTAATTTGGAATGAGTATTGTTTTTAATGGTTCTTTGACTTGACTTTCAATTGAAGTCTTGTATACAATTCTTCCTGTAAGAGGTGAGGAATGGCACCTGACAAAATGGGGCTTTCTTGAGAAATATTCTATCGAAGCTTCATGTAACCTACACTCAACTATTATCAGTCACATCAATGAAAAATTAGGCCCTTCAGTCCTCTGAGCATGCATAAATAATGATAATGACTTGTAGGAGCTTTGATGAGGAACCATTTCTGTGTTGTGGTGGTCAAAGTGCCCTTGAAATATAATAGGGGAATCTGAAAAATGGCTTTCATGGAGCAATTTGTGGTATATTGCTTAGTTGACTCCTACATCTCATTATGCATTTTGCAGCTAGGTAACCTTAAATTGCATCGTTGAAGTGAGTGTCTGATTAATCTATTTTAGTGTTACAAATTCCTTAGAGTGAAAGAACTAAAATGCTAAAATATAGTTCGAGATTAGGTTTTTATAATAGGTTTTACATAAGGGACATGTCCATGTTCTCACAGCAAGCCCAGCTCATTTAACACTTCCATCACACCCAACTGCTCACGAGGTGGAGAGAGATTTGTGGTAAATTGTTGAGTTTGTGAAACAGCCCATTTAGCCTTTGGGACTTCTTCTGATTGTACTTTGAACTCCAAATGAGAGACACTTCTCTGGGTCTAAAAAACAAGCTTGGAAATCCGCCCATTAAAATGTTTTTGTTTCGTCTGACTGTGCAGCATTTTGCAAAAGTTCTCATTTGACCGTGAATGTATCCGCAGATTGTCCCTTTTCCGTGTCAGAGACAAGTGTTCCGGCAAATCCATCATGTGTCATCCGCTGTCAGAATCCGGTAAAAACAATTAAAGGTTCTTCACGCAGGCCGTGCTGCTCCAATAGTCAATGAGACAACCTCTGTGTGTGGGCCTATAGGAACGGCAAAGTCATTAGGAAATGCCAGGAGAGGAGGGATGCATGGGGAAGACAAATGACCTACAGTATATGAGGTTGGGGACAGATTGAAAAGACAACTTGTGAAAAAAAATCATGTGCACAGAAGAACATTTGCTCAGTGTGGTGTAATTATTAAGCAATTAAAGCATAAAAAAAACGAAAGGACACACACTGTAATTGAAGTCACTGTGGGGAGAGGAAGGCATACAGGCCACAGGGGGTCCAGCAGAACTCCTGTAAATAAAACCTGCTGTCTTTGAAATGCCTCCCAAAAGTCAACAATTACACACAGACATGACCACACACTCATTTGCATGCAGGCAGAGGCAAACACGTTCCCGGCATTTGGCCAAGTCACAGGCGATTTATGGCCACTGATGCTACCGCCATGCTGGTGCATGAAAGCGGACGCCCCTAATAGCAGTCAGTCATTCAGTTACCATGAATCACCTGCTCAGTCCATTAATGCTGCTTGTCACTGGTGTGTACAATGCAATCAAGAAAGTGTGGAGTATTGAATCATGGGCATGTTGTCCACTAACAATACTTGGCACTGCATTGATTTCGACCAATAGCCCTTCAGCCCTCAGGCGCTGGGATGTAGCTCATTGATGAGACACTTTATCAGGAGAAAAAAGGTCAGCCTGAGTGATTGATATCTTCTTTTATGAGTGGTAATACAGATGGTATTACTCCAATCTCGATGACATTTGTTTCAAGCGGGCCATAAACAGCCAATATGGAGAGAGGCTGACTAATAACATCCTTATTTTTGTGTTTGAATGTTATGCATCTATAAAACATGCCTCGCTATCTTGTATGTGATGACAATGGAAGCAAGAGTCCTTGGGGTCAATATGGAAGCTCTTTGAGCTGTGGTTTATGGCCGCTGAGTGATGAGAGAGGAGCCAGCAACCTCAGGTAGCTAGGGTATGGATTATTTGTTGAAATATTGATCCACGCACAGTTTAACTGAATGAGGATGTTTCCTTAATGTAGCTCATCTTCCGTTTCCTGGAGGAACACGTTTTAAGAATTTGCTGGAAGAGAATCTGAACAGGAAATTTAGAAAAGCTAATTCACGAATAACCTTTTAAGGTTGGATGCGTTGCTCTTGGGATGGCAATGTTGGTGTGTCAGTGGGACAGTTCACTTCTTTGATCCAAACTGAAATACCTCAACTAGCCTCTTGTATGGATTGGCAATCATGTTACCCAGATAACACATAACAATTACTTGTTTCGTAAGGCTTTGCCCTGTTAAGGACTTTGGAAATACTTTGGGGATTTTTAAGGCTCTCTGATTAGACTTTTATTTTGCTAGTTGTTGTTTTTCTTTAAAATGACTCATCTTGTTTGTCTTTGGTTGTTTTATTTCCTGTCTGTGTTTGGTTTCCCGCCTCAGTGATTGATGGCTCCCGTTGTGTCCAATTATGCCTGCCTCCCTTGTGTATTTAGTCTCCGTGCTCCCCGGTCTTCTTTGTCAGTTCATCTGTTTTGTTCCTTTCCCTGCTCCCTGGTGTTACCTCATACTTGGTGTAATTATTATTTCGTGTTCCTTAGTTTTTACCAGTTTCCCTGCCTTGTTGTTTGTTCAGTTTAGTCCAAACTAAAATAACAGGTCTGGACCAACAGACCAAAGTTTAGTCAAACCAAAAGAGAATCAACCATGATTTGGTTTGTTTGCAGTGTGAGAACACTTTTTTTTTGGACAGTTTTGACTTTTGGACCAATTGCAGGAAGTTGAGACAGCTAAACAATTAAACAACACAAAAAGAAAAAGAGAAGGAAGTCATGGTCTCTCCAGAAACTAAGTTGCCCAGGCCCCCAGAATTGCTGGAAGTCTCAAATGAGGTTTGGATGATGAGTAAGTTCACTTGGTGCATTCAAACCAGTGTGCCTGAAGTTGGTGATGCAGGTAGTAATACCATTATGATATTACTGTGGCAACAAAGTCAACAAAATAAACAGTTAATACATTTTCTCCATTCAAACGAGAAGACTATTTAAAAAAAAAAGAAAAAGAAAGCTCTTTATTCAAAAAAGTTAGTGTGCATAAAATAGCAGAATTGACAACAAGCCAATGTTAGATGCTGCGGTCTCCAAGCAAATCAAGTATAGGGAGATGCAGTCCACATAGGTGATGACGACACAACATATGCATGTCATACAAAAGTCTTTAGTGTGCTCCTTAACTCCAAAACTAATTGTATCAAATGTTTACAATCTAACAAAGACATAAAGTTTGATTCTGATCTTGGTCTAGACTTCAGTAGTGAAAATGCCCCAAGTTCCTTTTTGCTTGCCCACCAAGACTTTTACCATGTTTATTCAGTCTTGTCAGTTTTTTCAGATTGGATCTGCCTCGCTCCTGCACCTGCTTTTTTTCTGCACTACTTGTTTTGTGGGAAGTCTTCTCTTTTGGGTCCTGTAAAGCTTGCTGCACACCAGAGGATAATCAGGCCGATTTTAGACCCAATTTTCCCCTTCCAACAATCGAGGGGGCGTTTCCGACTTGTGTTCAGTCGGTGCCAATTATCTGCCCAAATAATCCTGAAGTGTGGGGGGTTAACAAAATAATCTTAATGCCACCGATAAAGTCGGAGACTCCCTGATCTCGATATGATAATCAGGTCCGACAGACATGGAGAGAGACTAGATGACCGGGAAGCATCACCAACCAGATGTTGCGTACTTTCACGGCTGTAACTAAAAACAACAACACATTTACTACTCAGCTCCAGCTCGGGCTGCAAAATGTATACGCCTTCGGCAAGTGTGTGGTCTGACGTTCTGGTCACATCATCCAGTTTGTGGTCTGAAGATTGTAAGATTAGTCTGTGGTCTCCCACATCGGTCCAGAGCTGAAAATCCTCATGTGCAACAGCCCTTAACCAAGAATCCTAACAGTTCATGTTGTGCCACCGCAAGTTGACATTCATGGTTTTGAGGTGAGCAACTGTTGGATTGATCACCATGAAATTTGTTTGAAGACATTTATGTCCCACTCGGAACGAATGGTGCTGATTTAGTGAATCCCTGACATTTCATGTGGTGTCGTCATTGGACTAAATTTTAATTTGTCCAACACTTTGGTTTACGACCAAATACAAATCTTCTGCTGTACTTTGTGTGTTGAATGCTAATTAGCAAGTATTAGCATGCTTACCTGCTAAACCAAGACACATACTTGTATAGAATATAATTGTAAAACATCAGCGTGTTAGCATTGTCATTGTTATGTACAGCTTGAGAACTAGCTTGGCTGTAGACTCGTAATCTTTTTACATTTAGGAAATTACGAAGAATCTTAATTTACAGTAGAGTCCATTAATAACTGTACTGAGATGAGACCCTGTGCTGGATTAAGAAGAAAGCTTAGTCAGCATCCAGACCATTTTCAGCTACCATCTCATAAATTGGTTAAATTGAACGTCACCACTTGACAAGATGATATCCATGTCTGACTACAGGCTCGGAGCTAGCTATTTCATTATATTTGCATATGCATATTTCCCATCTTGCTTACAGTGGCAAATTCACTTCCCAGCATGATACTGACGGATCCATGCATAGCTAATGTTCAACGTAAATTACGTTAATTGTTTTAAATCTTGACATATCAGCACGATTATACCTGTCTCAGCAGTGCGAGCAAATGTATTATTGATCAAAATGTTCACTGGTTAATGATAACCTTCCCTAGCAAGGATGGGGAGCACAGAGATGGATGCACAAGGAGAAAAAAATAGATTTTCCTACCTGGTCCATTCCGTTTTGATAAACCTCTTACCTTCCTCTCATCCTCGCTCTGGTTTGTCGCTTCATTCGGTTCATCAAACTGACAAGATACATGGCTCGCTGTCAGGTTCACGTCTTAACTAACCGGAGCCTCAGCCTCACTGAGAAGTGCTGTCCTGCGAAATGAGCAGGTTGAAGGGAAGACCGGGCGTTCTTAGAAGTGCCCTTGATGAGTAAGACTTCTGATGTCATGTAACATACTGAGTAATACGTCTTCTCTATGAAAGCCTCAGTCATCCTTTGGCTTTATCTTAATTGTTTCCCTGTCAGGTCTCAGAACTTATCAAACTGTACTGTATGTGTGTGGAGCCTTTCATAAAGTCTGCTTTGAACCAGATTAATATATATCTTTGTCATGGATAATGAATTAAAGGACTCTATAATGTGAAGGTTCTTGCTTGTGTGCTGAAAACACACATTCATCAGCCAACTCCACTCCTCCATACTGTTCTTTTAAGCCTGTTTGCCAGCTTCTGAGGCTTCTGGCAAAAGTTGAAGGAAAGATCTTTCTCTCATGTTTTGAAATACTTCTCACTCTCACCTTCACCACTGCATTTGCTTTTCAATGTTGTCGTGTTGACCGATGTTGTTTCTGTCTGCCCGACTGTGAGCCCGTCAGTGCTTGGATGATATACTTCAAATATACAGGGGACACACCGTAACTGCTCTATTGATATTCTGTCTTTCAAACCTACTGTCAAACAACCACCCAGTCTCCCATCAATACAACCACCTCCAGCAGCTTCTGAGAAGCCTCATCCTCCTGCTGGTTTAACTCCTCCATGAGTCTATAAACTCTGGGGGAGGGGGTGGCCCCATTTCCTACCTTCATTGGTTAACTCCACCAAGTGCATTACATTTTTATTGCCTTTTGTCTGTCTTTTACCAGGATTACGCAAAAACTACTGAATCGATTTTCTTGAAATTAGGTGGAAGGAAGGATGGGCCAAAGAAAATCGATTGCATTTTGGAATGGATCCGGAACAGGGGGCCGATCAGGAAATTGTGTTTTTATTTTTATTTTTTACATTTTTGCAGATCTCTTCAGGAATAATGCATAAATGTTGGTGAACAAAAGCAGGCATACTTAATGGCCTGATATCCATGAGTGTGTTCAATTTGGTGCGGCATGATTAAATTTAAGGGGCCTGTTGAGCCGTGGTGGAGGTATGCACTCTACTGAGCGCCATTAGTTAAAGATGCATGTCATGTTTCTGGAGTCTACTTACAAAAGTCTCTGTTGTTAACTCTGTTGAAAATAAATGCTGTCATACACTTCAGTTGGATCACGTTTAATTGAACTGTATGATTGTGTCTGAGCTGCTCTTATCAGTGCCAGTAGAAAGCAGTTTCCACTCATGTGGCTCTGATAGACCTACTGTCGGAGAAACGTCACAGTGAACACATCACCTGAGTTGGTGGATGCAGGAACCGAGCTAACAGGCAGATGAACACGGGATTTACAACATTACATTACATTACATTTCATTTAGCTGACGCTTTTATCCAAAGCGACTTACAATAAGCGCATTCAGCCATGAGGGTACAAACCCAGAACAACAAGAATCAAGAAAGTACAATTTCTTCAAAAAAGCAAAACTACAAAGTGCTATAAGTAAGTGCCATTTAAGTGCTACTAAATTGTTGGTTTAAAATTGTATTCAAGGTATAGTCGGAAGAGATGTGTTTTTAGTTTGCGGCGGAAGATGTGTAGACTTTCTGCTGTCCTGATGTCAATGGGGAGCTCATTCCACCATTTAGGAGCCAGGACAGCAGACAGTCGTGATTTTGTTGAGTGTTTAGCTCGCAGTGAGAAGCAGAGCGGAGTGAACGGGCTGGGGTGTAACGTTTGACCATGTCCTGGATGTAGACTGGACCCGATCCGTTCGCAGCACGGTACGCAAGCACTAATGTTTTGAAACGGATGCGGGCAGCCACTGGTAACCAGTGAAGGGAGCGGAGGAGCGGAGTAGTGTGAGTGAATTTAGGTTAAAGACCAGTCGAGCTGCTGCATTCTGGATGAGCTGCAGAGGTCGGATGGCACTAGCAGGTAGACCTGCCAGGAGGGAGTTACAATAGTCTTGGCGTGAGATGACCAGGGCCTGGACCATCACCATCAAGTGACCAGTGAACTTCAAATAAATGTTTATTTTGCTCAGTTTCTGTTTGTTATAACTTTACTCAGTTACATTTCTCTACAAATAACATGTCCATCTTTTATTAAAGGTGTATATTATTTACATCTTCTTTGTCTTTTCCTTTGTTTTGATATTTTCATTTTCAATTTTATTGACTATTTAAAAAAACTATACTTTCACTTGTTCTCTTGAATAACTCTATTCCAACAATTTAGCTTGAACTATTTTTGTTTTGATGCTTTTCTGCATGCTGATGGCTGATTATTGCAGATTTAGGTACATCTTATAAGTCTTATACTCATCTGTCATTTCAGTTTACCTATGAAAAGCAAACTAATCTGAAAATAATGTATTTAAGTATATAAGTTTATTTGGGACCCAAAAAAGCTTTTAAGGGGCCCTGAAAGTTTTGTTTTATGCAAAGTATTATACTAAAATACTAAATACTTCAATGATGAGGTACAATACACAATATAAGGTCACATATTGCTCTCTGTGAATTTCACAGTTTTACCCAAGTAACATTTAAAAACAATGTAAAGTAACATTTTGCTTTATAATCAACTTGCACTAGAAAACTTTGCATGGTCTGCTCACATATTCTCTCTCGGCTTTCTTCCAGGTTATGAGTGGGAATATCAGTGAGGTGAGTTCATATCATTCTTACACCTGGTACCAGATGTAATTAACCGCATGAGGCCATCCTGAAACTCTAAATGTCCTTTGCACATTAACTGTTGTTTACTTTCCTCAAGTAAAGAGGAAATTGATGACTTTGCACTGCCTAATAATGCATAGACCTTAGTTTGTGACCCTTTTTACTCTGTGTTGGGCCATTTGCCTCTGAACTGTTTATGCCTGGGCTTTAAATCGCTATTGAACATCACTGATGCCAAGTGGTGCAAGCAATAACATGAATAATCCATTGGCAGTTCCTGTTAGACCGAAAGAGAATGAGAGCTCAATTACCATCATACTCAGGGGGAGTAAAACCAGGCAGTAACGCCGTAAGCCTTTCTCCCTAAAAACTGAATATGCTTTACATATTGCAGTTGTAAACATCCATCTTACAGAGGACGGTAATTAAAGGTGTTCAATAATATCTGTGAGCATTTCACTGTAAATCACAGGAGAAATAAATTGACCTTTTCTTCTTTTTTGCTTGCGATTTGTTTTGTATTCACACAGCAAATCAAGAAATGCACTTGCCTAACCTTTAAAGATGCTTCTGTAAGTGGGAGTAGTAATAGACAAAGTAGTAAAAGACAAACTTCTATCTTGGACCAGAGCCAATTCATAAAGCATCCTTATAAACTACAGCAGGTCACCCAACCCTGAGTAGGAGGAGAATATCCCGAGGCTTGAAATGATCGACCATTTTGACCAAAACCAGAATAAACAAAATCCTATTCTACTATTCTTACAGTGCAATACAACTATTAACTGTCTAATGTGCAGATCTTTTGGAGAAACTCTGCTTTGAGAGCTTCCACATCATGAAATTGAGCGTTAGATTTCTAAAACAACTGCTCACTTCCCCGTTCCTTGGCAAGAAAAAAGGGAGATACATCTAAGGCTCCTCAGACCATTTTAAATTCATCATGCAGACCTACTGCGGATTCCAGGCACGTCCGTCAATCTGCCTGTGAAATGAAAAGCCAGAGGCGACTGACCCAGACACATCAGCTCCTTTTTTGGACATCTAACACTTTCTAAAGTCCTCATACTCACACATTGATTTCTTATTTTCAGCTTGCTGCTGCCTTCTCGGACGCGGCTCATGCTCAGACTTTGTGTGGAGTGAGTGGGCAACAAGTAGCCTGCAGGGCTATTGCATTTATTTTTCATCAATACTTTAAAAGAGGTTCTCTTAATATAAAGTAGATTTTTATAGCTAAAAATATATATATCTACTTTTAAAGCAGCAAGCCACATCACAGAGATGTGGGGCGTTTTTCAATTCATCCTCATTACAAGCACACATGATTCACAGCCATTACAGACAGTATCATGGGTAACAATAAAACGGTTTAATCATCTCAAAGTGTACAAAAATTGATAAAATATCAATTTCCCCCACGTTTAAATGCTTATACATTTTATTTTCTGTCAAACATTGAAACCACAGCTTTTGCTTTCTTATATCTGATTACATTGTTACAATCTTTAATCAATAGTGCAAATGTTTGATGATCCAGTCTTGATGGCTTGATTAGAAACTAACGGCTCTCTGTGACACTGTTGAGATCTTGGTAAGGTTCATGAAATGTTCGGGTTCAAACAGAATCTACACATCTGATTGGATGAACCAAGTGCAGGATGAGTCTTGATGACATTCGATACTGTTTTACAAGAACAGAAAGGAGAGACTTTCATGTAAAAACACTCCGATACTGACTGTAAATCCTACTATAGCAAGCAATGCTTAAAAAAAGTCCCATACCAGAGTACATGAAATGTTAGTCTTATGTGAAACATCAAAAGTGCTTCCAACAACAAATACTGATCAGATTCTACTACAAGTTGGAAGTACGATTAATGAATACTTTCATGTTCAATAAAGAATGACAATCATTCTTATGCAGCTAAGAAGTACCTAAACATAATAACAACCCTTTTCTATGATACTGCATAGTCAAAAAGACTAATACAAAGCCTGTATGAAAAATTATATTAAAACAACTCTAATAAAATACTCTGGATAAGAAAATCGTATTTAAGTACCCTGCGGAGTGTCGTTTTTTCACAAAGACCTTGGACACTTTTTACAATGTGATGGCAGGATCTTTCTCTGAACACAACAATAATATTATATATATATATAATATTATTATTATTATTATTATTATTATTAACCTGATTGTCTGAAAATACGTGTCTTTATCTTCAGATATTATTTCAAAAATCTCTGCAAGGCAAAGTGGATTCAGTACATTTTCAACCATGGAGCATTTGTTGTGTTCATTGGACAGATATGTACCATCATTAGTTTCACTCAAATAAAAAATAAACCTGTTGGACAGACAAATGTTCCTCATTCAAACAATCTTGATATGTAGTTTGTAAACAGATGATTATTCAGTGTTGACCTGAGTCTGTTTCTCGTCCAGCTAGTCGACTCCACAGGAGTGTCTTCAATCCAAGAATCTTCACCCAGAGAGACGTTATTCATGGGGTGGTATTTAAGAGCCGGCCGGATTGTCGTCTTTGTGCGACGTCCTGTTGATGATGCTCTGTTTTAGCCTCTTGGTAAAAAGGTGGCTGGCTCTTCCACAGTAGGTGTGTGTGGTGGTCTGCAGCGACGCTTCTAGAGGCTGAAGAAGGTACGCCTCCATGTTCTTCCCAAACTGGTACTGTGATGTAAAGGAACACGTGCAGGTATTAGATTTCTGATTTCACACATATGATCACAGAAAGGTCCTTTAGTATTACAGTGTTGTACAACTTGTACAGTAATGTGTCATCGTTGGCTTTCTCCTGCTGAAGACATAAGTCAAGAAAGTTTTTTTTAAGGAGATATATGGTTCTGTTTCAGTTTGTCTTTCCTCTAGTGTGTTGAAGATGTTTTGTATGTATAACCTTTGCAAAGTTAAAATCCTCGAGGTCCGCAGTAGACAGAACAGAACACACTGCTCCTGAAGCACCTCGTAAGTAATCCAGCTGATACTTCCTTATTATCGGGATGCAGTTATCGACAGTTTGAGGAAATTGATGTTTTCTGAACATTAGAGCATGTAAACCTTTCTAAGCAACATCCCACGTGAACATTACGAACCTGAATATCTGTATAATATCTCCTTTAAACCAAAGCATCTGAGTTAATACCTGTGCTATTCATTAAGAGAAAATAACTGCATTCAAATCAGATGAATTAATAAACGTTTGGCATTTGATTCACATTTGTTAATTCGGGGTGTGCTTGGATGATAAATACTTTATCCCAACTAAACAAGAAAGGGCTCAGTGAGGTGTTACAGCAGTGGTGAGAGCTTCAACTGCAGCCTTACAGATAAGCTTCATTATTCAATGCTCTTGTGTCACAGAGTAAAGCTCTTCAGCCAGTTGATAACAACACTTCTGCTACATGCATAATGTAAATCAAGATGCGGGCATTTTATTTATTGTTTTCAAACGAGGTAAACCATTGTTTTAAAGCTGCAGTAAATGCGAAGGAAATCACTATTTTACAGCACTGATTTGACTGTAATTTCACCAGGCATCAGGTTACTCAAAGCACACTTTCTTTATTATCATTCATATAGTGCAGTGGGCAATAAAACACCATTAACAGCCTCCTATCGATTTTTTATGTGGATGCTGCTGGTACGTTGTCCACACAGCCATCATGTCTCAAACTAGCATCAGCACTAAAAATTTTACTACTCTTCTGTGGGCTTGGCTGGGTAATGGTAGTGCCCTTTATTGCGAGCTCCTCGGCTAGCTGGGCGAGCCCGCCATGGGAGCCAGACTGACTAAGGAGCTCTTGGTGGGATGGAAATGAGTTTCCCTCAGAATTGCCTGCTCCAGGCATTCGGATGCTGTCCTCAAAGGGCTGAGTGGGAACAATGTGGGTGGGGGGCCTAAGGAGCTGGACCAACAGGAAGAGTTGATAAAAGCACCAACAAAATGTGGCTTATAACTACAAAAGGATGAAACACTCTTCAGCTACACCAGGCTCTGGTGTAATAAGATAAACTACAAAGCTCCATATCTTACATCTATCTACTTAATACAGGTCACGTTTCACTATAACAAATGACAAACCGAAGCATTCCTCAACCTCTGAAAATCAAGTGAAATATGGTATGTGCTGTCTCGGATGCAGTGTGTGTGTCTGTGCTGTCGGAGAGACTGATGGAGACGTGGGGGGGCCGAGTGCCCCATAATGAAGCCCGCTCGTTTACTTAATGGCTGAGAACATTGCCCGCACTGATAGTGGCCAGGCTGGGCCCTGTGGCGGTAATGGATGGAGACCAGCTAATGAAGCTTCCCTTGCTTTCCTGCCTGCATGTTGACCAGAGTGCTGAAATCAACAAGAGCAGATCGAAGGTGTGCAGAGAGAGAGAGAGAGAGAGAGAGAGAGAGAGAGAGAGAGAGAGAGACTTTCCTGCTCAGTGATGACGGTCACTGATGATGCAATAAAAAAGTGAACAACATATAAAGCAAGTCTGAGTGATCCTTGTCTTTACACAGCCAAGCACTGGCAGTGCTCTGCTGGGTGTCATTCAGGATGCTAGCATTCAAACACAACCAAAAAATAAGTCAGTCTTTAAAAGAAAAGAAAACGTGACTAGCTATGCGTTTTGGGGAAAGTAATGGACAAATGCAGTGTGGATTTTGGTGTTGTAATGGGATTTGAAAACAATAACAAAAACATAAAATAATCTCAGTCCACTGTGAACAATTATGTTTCCCTTTCTTTTAACTTTGTCATAATAAAAAACACCAATATGTGATAATAAACAAGGACAGAATGAGCCTAAAAATTCAGTTCTTAATAAGATTTTTGGAGTCAAATGATTTTTGGTCATGATGATCGACTTGTTTAAAAAATAGAAGGCACTCAGTACAGAGCATACCTATAACAAGGCATTCCCCTTATGAAACCACATTTAAAGTAAATAAATACAAATTCTTTTTTGGATCTGCACCACATTGCAAACACTTTTTGTCTGAGAAAAATGAAAAAAAAAACACCCTCACACAGTTCGAAATGTTAAAGTAAGTGGAGGAAAATCCTGGATCTGCACCAAAATTGAATGGGTTCTTCCCTAAATCATACCACATCCTTCTACCAAGTTTCTTGGTAATCCATCTGGAAGTTTTGTGTAATCCTGCAAACTAATTGATCTAGAAGAATCCGGAGCTCCTGGACCAGTTTGACACAACGATAATACGTCATGTCCCCAATGAAACATCAGCACTAACACCTTGAATTTAACGGACGTGTCAAATGTGCAACAGACTCAGTGAATCTTTGCGCTACAGCTGACAACATCTCAAGCAAACCATCCACTGGTCGAAACCAGGTAGGGCTGATTTGTCTGCTTTGGGAGAGCTGAGACAGAATGACGGAAATGTTTAACAGACTATTGATTAAGCACGGGTGGATGGGAACATCCATAAGAGAAAAGCAATGGCCTGGAGAGCCTATTGATAACATAATGACTAGTAAATGTTTCTCCAAATAGTCTGGTCTGCTTCCACAACTGTTCCCTAAAGAAACAGAGGCACCAGAGAGAAAGTCTATAAAAAATATTCACCAGAATAAACAAAGCCTTTCCAATACTACATCCTTAAACATGTTCTATTGTATTTGTCTGAAGGACCATTAACACATTTTTCTTTGAAAGAATAAATATGCTCAATTCTTTTCAAAAACCTTCAGCAAGACTTGGTGATTGCTAAGAAACAAGAGCCCTTCAGGAAATACACATTTTCTTTTTATTCTACTGGGGGGGCTCAAAGAAACCACGGACCTGTGACTAGCTGAAGCTCTCCTTACCTTTTGGATGGCTTCGTAGACGGCTCGAAACGCTGGCTGCTTGTCATCATGGTACACTCCCCTGTTACCATGGAGAATGAAGACACCTTCTTGTTCAGCCTGTTGACAGTTGCTGCCATAGATACAGTGGTCTGGACGGTAGTTCCACTGGCAGGGAAACACATACAGGCTCTCTGTAATGCAGCAAGAGGCAGGGTTGGGCTGATTATTATAAATAACTAAATGTATTCAAAAGAAGCCAGTCAAATCAAATATTTGTTTATTCAATAGGAAATGTCCCAAAGAACAACCAAAATGTCCTGAGTGAAGACTCGTTTGTGTCTTGAGCATATTGAAAATATCAGTGTGTACCTGGGTTATGATGGAATATGATATTTAGTAGGTCCTGGTCGCCCCACGTGATATTGAGTTTATACTTCTGGAGAAGAGGCATCAGAATTTCCTCCCACCGCAGTGAAACTGTGGTCATGTCATTCTAGAAAAATAAGATATAGCATTCAGACAGCATTCATATTATTTTGCATCAGGAAAACATAAACCTGCAATTTTATTAAATGATTCCCTTTTTTGACACTTCACCTCAACTCAAACACACTGTTTATTTCTGTCAAACAAGTCTGCTCATTGTGAGGCTTATTAAAAAGAAATAACAAGAGTGACATCAACTGGTCAATGTCGGTGGTGCAGCTACTCCCGAGACCCTTTTATTGCCCAAGATCTCCTTTCACACATCTCGAAATACTTCCCAATTAAGAGAATGTAGATTTTTAACAGAACTGGAAAATACAACACTATATTACTCCACAGATGGAATATTCTTTACAACAAATATTAAGTTATTACTGGTAACTGACACATTGACACAATACGCATTAAATAGTGAGTAATATTCTTATCAACTTTGAGCCAAACTTTTCTATGAAACATTCCTTTGAAATGTTAATATGGCAAGCCGGCCCAGTCTAGGTAATCAATGGAAAAAACACTGTTTAATCTGTGCCTTCAAAAGTGACGTCTCATCCATATGTTGTATTTAACGGTGTCGACCATTATGATGCACTAGTATATTAAACTGAGCGGTTTGAATACTGCACACTGCTAGATAGTTACACATAATTAAAAAATCTACCTGAAAGTTACCTTAAAAAAGTTCTCCCTGAGGCGAGTCATGTTCATGAGCATGACACCTGAGTTGATGCCTGTCTTGCCATAATAAGGGTGACGGGCGAAACGGTTGTACCAGCCGATGCGTGGCTCCTCGTGCTCTGGAGCCATGGCAGCTAAGTGGCTTGAACTGAACTGAGAAAGCAAAGCCCACATGTCCTCGACGGGGCGCAGGAAAAGGATATCTGTGTCCACATACAGCAAAGAATCCACCTCCTTCAGGATCAGCTGGAAATAAAACAGAGATATTCTTATAATGTGCTGCCCTTTTATAACCATTACAAATCATACAGTATATGTAGAAGATGACTCCAGACTAACTGGCAGGAAGAGTCTCTGAGAAGCACAAGGTTTGAAGAGCTTCTTCCACTCCTTTGCATTCTCCTCGGGAAAAGTGATGGGATAGATGGTGAACTTAAACTTGGTCTGAACTGTTCTGGGCCAGGAGTCCAGCTTTAAGAGAAGATAAACACAAAGATCCCAGAATGTTTTTGTCATAACTGAACCATGGCTTAGAAACTCAAGCAAATGAAAACGAAGTGCATGAAAGTTCTGATGATGTTGAAGAGGACAATGGGAAGGACACTCACAGCACTTCTGAAGCTGACATGTAGATTATCCTCGGCAAAGATGTAAAAGTGCAGAGGCTTTTTGCTGAAGAGAACAGCAGACTTCAGCATGGTGAGAGTCTCCTCTAGCCTGGGGCCACAGGCCACCACAGCCAGGTGACTCCTGTCATCGATAGGTTCTTTGACAGCAGCACCTGACCTCACTCTACGAGCAGAGACGAAATTAGATTATTCAGTAATTGACCCAGAAAAAAAGATTTTAAACATAAAACAGATTGGATTCAGTGACATGATCAGGAGTGAACAAAGGAATGAGGCTCAGCTGACTGACACTCAGCCCTGTAGGGTTGGAACTGCCATTAGATTTAATGAAGAGATGTAGAAAAGGATTATTACTCGTGCTTTGTGCTGCTTTCAAGTGTTCCCTGTGAAGTACCACTTTCAACTTTGGAAATCATAAATGTAGCCTGTCACATATTGTGAAACAAATTTTTCACCATAACTCTGTATAAATGTCATAGTGTGGCAGATCAAATGGTAGCAAGACAGATTCCATAAAAGCTGTGTTATCATACTCTTTGTAACCGTGAGATAACACTGAGAATTTGTAACATAGAAAAGCTAATGCTGCACCCATGACTGTATTACTGTAATCTGTCAATGAATTATTGACAGACTTCATAAATATACAAATTACAACCTGGGTTTATTGCCAAGCACGCTTACACATTAAAGGAATTTGCTGTGGTATGTTTGTGCATCAGCATAAATGTAAAAATAGGGAACTGTATAAAAAGTATTATAAACACTATAAAAAACAAGATGTGCAAGATGAATGATAGACATTTATAGTTTGATCGTTATTAGCCATGGGAAGTTTCACAGTTGAGGTGAGGATATTTATGCAGTGTAATAATGGGGTCCTGGGTCTAATATATATAATTCATATTTTATGCATTACTTTTGTATGTATTTCTATAAATATAAATGTATAGTGGAGTATGTAAGAGAGGCATTCTATGACAAAAATAACAGAGTTAAAGTTTATGATGTAATGTAAAGTATTTTCTCTCAGATCATCACTTTTCTTTTTCCATCTTTCACTCCTCATGATCTGAGCTGACTTTACAGAGTCAGGTTTATATTAACACATTGGCTGAGTTGTCAGCATGTGTGACTTCTGACAACTGCTGGTGACTATGTGTTCAATATCTCAAAGCACAAGGTACACTGGGAAATCAGCAACAGGCCCATCCTTTATTTTGAACTGTGGGTGAAGTAGGTGAAAGTTGCACATTGAAATCTGAGGATCATAAATCAGGTCGTTTATAGAGATGCACAAAAT
Source organism: Hippoglossus hippoglossus (assembly GCF_009819705.1). NCBI lineage: Eukaryota > Metazoa > Chordata > Actinopteri > Pleuronectiformes > Pleuronectidae > Hippoglossus > Hippoglossus hippoglossus. Next base: position 18,262,601 of record NC_047156.1, read on the forward strand.
CAGTCATACCTAAGAGTAGAGTCCAAAAAGCAGCTCAATCCACAAACATCAGCAGGCAGTCTCCAATATGGACTCCAGTAAGAAACTGACAGTGATTTACACCTGTCAGAATGAAAACGTGAGCTTTGCGATCCTCAAATTCACATTAACTTTGGAACAACAGAACCAGATGTCTCCTGAACGGCCCACTACAGAGTTAGTTGTTAAACAGACGGTTGTGCTTTAAATCCAACCAAAGGCAAATGAGGAGTGTGTTAGCTTCAGTGTTAATGGTTAATCAGGTATCCAGCTAACGTTAGCTAGGAGGAGCTAGCTAATAAGAGATGTAATTCTGAACACATACAGTTACAGACAGACAGGGGGGAACACAGCACATTACACATTCATTATATATAAAATGGCCCAGGCCTTGTTTATTACTATCCGCCCCTAAGCTAACACAAGCTAGTTTTATAACTTAGTAGTAACATAAGTGAACCTTAGCCGTAGCGAATGCTAGATTTACCCACATTATTCATCTCAAAGATATCTTAACTTAGCAGCCAGAGCTAACTAGTGCTACTGTCAGTGGTGAAATGAATTGAAGCGACACAGCCAGCTAAGCTAAGCTAAGCTACCTGTCAAGCCCGTCTTCACCGCGGTCCCGGAGGCCTGCCAGCCCCGGTCCTTTCCTGAGAAGGTGCCCGGTGTCATGACTGCTCCTCCCCGGTATCCCCTGCTCTCTGACGTCCCTCCACTCCTCCCTGTCCTCCAAGGTGGAGGCTAGTTTACTGAACACGTAGAGCAGTGAGCACAGGGTGAGGACCACGCACAGGAGAAATGCGTGAAGGTAGCATCGCATTTTGCGTTACAGGTTTTAAACGCTAAAGAATCATTTTTGTTGATCTTAGCCACCATCTGATGAACGAACTCCCACCATGGATCCTCTGAAGTCAGGAGCTAAGCCGAAGAGCACAGTTGGTGTTTACACTTTCAGCCCCGCCCACTCACACGCGTGTGTTGGGTTTGATCCGGTTTGATCAACCATCTGTCATTACAGTGTGTGTGTGTGTGCGTGTGTGTGTGTGTATGAGTGTGTGAGAGAGAGAGAGAGAGAGAGGGTGTGTGTGTGTGTGTTATAGAGAGAGTGTGTGTGTCTATGTCTGAGAGAGAGAGAGAGTGTGAGTGTCTGTGTGTGTGTGTGTGTGTGTGTGTGTGAGACATAGAGAGAGAGAGAGAGAGTGTGTGTGTGTGTGTGTGTGTGTGTGTGTGTTATAGAGAGTGTGTGTGTCTATGTCTGAGAGAGAGAGAGTGTGAGTATCTGTGTGTGTGTGTGAGACATAGAGAGAGAGGGAGTGTGTGTGAGAGAAAGAGAGAGTGTGTGTCTATGTCTGAGGGAGAGAGAGAGAGAGAGAGAGAGAGAGAGAGAGAGAGAGAGAGAGAGAGTCTGTCTATGTCTGAGAGAGAGTGAGTGAGTGTTTGTGATTAAGACTGAAAGTGTGTTTTCATTTTTGTGTTAAGATAATATTAGAGTGCATAATCATGTGTTTATTTGAAAATCAGACAAGAAATTAGCCGACTGAAAGGTTGAGAGGTCTAGAAACCCTGTGGTTGTGTGATTTGTTTGAAAGTCGAGGCAGTCTGCTGAACTGAACCAACAGGGTTCTATCCGTTAGCTCTTATCAATCTTCTCTCCTCTCCTCCTCGAGGGCTACGGGCCCGCTAACAGAGTCCAAGAAGTCCGTAAGTGCTACAGCGGCAGATTAATGAACGTGCCGTGGCCGGCGGGAAAGTCTCAGCTCTGAGGGCAGCCCGTCTTGTTAGATCCCTGAAAGCGACACAACTCGCGACAGTGTCTGTGTGAGAATGTATGTGAGAGAGACAGAGTGTATGTGTGTGTGTGTGAGCGAGAAAGAGTCTATGTGTCTTTGTGAGAGAGAGAAAGTGTGTGTGAGTGAGAGAGAGAATGATATTATATTCAATGCCAATTCTCAAAGTATAAGGACAAGAGTGACAGGTAATAATAAAACACACAGTCCAGTGAAGCATGTTCACTTATTTGACGGATCTGAACTAACGAAGCAACTTAAAGACCAAGTCTGTTACGTTTCCTGCCTTGATTTTATAAAACTTAATCAGTCATGATGTGAAAACATAGTTATCAAATTCAACATACAATCCATAATATGGAAACATTTCACAAACTGTTCCTGTTTGTATTGAAACATTTAAAATAAAAACATATCCGAGTATCTACAGCTTATTTTATTCAACATTATTGTACAATATAAATCATTCTATAGATTACATCATGCTCAACTCTACAAAGTGAAAGAGAAGCATACTTAGAACAACTGTGAAACAATTATTGCATCCAATGTCATAAAATGAGAGCTGGATAAGGCCAGTAACCAACAGTGTTATGAATTACTGTTAATGACAAAGTGGAAATAATGCTAAGACGTGTTATCATGAACACAGGATGCCATTAAGTGCAATTAATAACAAAATTCAAGGATAAACTACAATTCTCAGAGGACTTCTTCACATTTTCTTTCACAATGCATCATAAATTCTCATCAGCAACGACCAACCAAGGCCCTGTTCAGATTTGGATTTAACGTGCGTCTCAGAGATCTAATCACAAGTGGGTGGCTCTGAGGACGTGAGAATGCAGCTTCATGTGTCTCCAGAGACAACTTGTGATAAGATCTCACCTCCCTGCTCTATATGCACATATAAACATGTCATTTCGGTTTGTAAAGACCAAATCATGTTGTTTCTACCAACTCTGACAAAACAGATGTGTCTGTTGTTCATTAGTTAGTGAGAGCCTACTTTCAGACATGCACTGAAGTCCAGACATTTTCCTGAAATCTTCCACAGGGGCTGTGAGAACATAAATGTCCAAGTAAGTTGCTCTAGACATTTTCTGGAACTTTTCCTGCCAGCCCCACAGTAGAATATCAGAGTGAGCTCATGTGAGAATACAGCAGGAAAAAGTTCACAGCGATCGAGTGGGCATGTCGATGACGCTTCTAACACGCAACAGAACAAAATTGGAATACAAAAACCTGAGGATGAAAAAGATAAGCATAAGAAGACGCTGACAAAGATGTCAACTTGGAAAAGCAATGAGATTTGAGAGCTTTTGGTTGTAAAGGCCAACGCTGGTGTCGATGTGCTATAAACAAGATCACTGAGCTTTTTGCAGCGGAATATATATGTCATGCCTCCTGCAGGCTCTTCCCAGGTGCCACCCCCACCTGAATGTTCCCGAAATGTCCCTGTTGTTGTGAACGCATTTGACCCAGATTATCTCCTTCTGCATTCTTCATATGCAAGAGGCAAACCCCGGTAAATTTCTGGACCCAAATTTCTGGAAATTGAGGAGTTTGTGTCAATAAACAGCTTGAAAAGTGCAAAAATTCTTTCGATTCATTGTGAAGCTGTAGCGGGGTCAGAGGACGCAAGCTGAGTAGGCGGTCCGTCAACATGGCTCAGGAGACATTTACGTTCACACTGCTAAAGGAATGTGGTCTAACTGCATTCACACCTGTACATTGAGCTGTCCAGTTGTGATCAGCTGTAACAGAAGATATAACCAAGTCTGAACAAGGCCCAAGCGTGATGCTAACATAACTGAGGTGTGAGAGGACAAGTCACCTCACCACATCATGTGCTACAGCTCCACCAACATCCATTACTTCTTTCTGTTCATCATGATCAGCTTTTCTGTTACAGTTCTGATATCCTGAATTCTTTATCATTATGGGAAGGCAGTGAAAAATACAACCTCAGATGGAAGTAAATGCTATTGTACTGGCTTTTAAAGTATTCTAAAAAAAGATGTGCATGAAGTTTAATCTCTGGTTGAGGCTGTTGAGAGTGCAGAAGAATCACTTGTGCCGACTGGGAGTGTGAAGGTTAGTGAGTCTCTCCGTTGACCGACGAGCCTTCTCCCCGGGGTGAGGAGCATCTGGAGACACCTTGTTCAGTGTTATCAGAGCTTGAGCCACTTTGACTGTGTTGGTCTGCGGAGGCAGCATTTGTAGAAGTGGGTGTGGGTTTGGCTTTCTCCTTAAAGTCTGTGATTATTACAGTCAGATCTCCAACTGTGACCTCTAAATGCTGGGCGCTGCTCCGGTCTATGTTTTTTAACCTTGGCCTGGTGAAGAGAAAAATTCACAAAACATGAAAACTGATCAGAGGATACTAAATATTTTAATTATATTTCACAGAAAACTGAATATTGAGCTATTCTACCATTATTTTAAACACGTGGATTAATTACCTGATCTTTTTATGGCTTTTCTTTTTCAGTGTTGGTTCTTTATCGCTCTTGTCTTTCTCTGATTTCTCTTTCTTGTCCTTTTTTGGCTGTGTGGGTGGTGCAAACTGTTGATTTGCTTGCTGTGCAACCAGCTGAGAAACCGGCCGTGGTTTTCTGAAAGAGACACAAGAAAAAGAGTTATTGTTTTAAAGTTCAACTCGTGCAGTACCTGTTCTAAACCTGCCTGTTTGGAATGTTCTGTTAACTTGGTCTGTGGTAATGGGGTTTGCGGCTTTCTTTCTGAAACTGTTTCAGTGGCCTGCAGTAATTGAGCTGTGGCAAGCAGGGTCGGCTGCTGCACAGAAACCTGAAGCTGCACAAAAAGCTAAACTAAATAAGTGTTCTTTTTCTAAAATGTATTTGAATTTATTTTTCTTAATGCAAATCCAACTTTTTAACATGGCCCATGATGGCATCAATTCTTTTGCCTTCCGTTCACTTCCAAACTGTGAGAGTGAGGCGGCAGATAAAACATCCCCTTCCAGCAGTGAGGCAAATTGCACCATGGCTTCGAGTGTAGTTTAACTTTGACCCACCTCACATTGCATATGTGTGACCAGGCCCTTCAGCATTGGGATCGAACACCCTGCAGAGGAACATTAAGGCTACATTTCCCTGACCTGCTCACTTTGCTGTCAACAAGGTAATATGTTTAAAATGCCTTAACATTGTTTGTCACTGTATCACAGGGGCAATGCATACCCTGCATCTGCATGGTACATGAAATACTATATATACACACAGAAAAAGTGAATGCAAGACCATCTTCTCTATGTGAATTAATACAATTTAAAATAGTCTGTTAATGAGTATTAGACCTCTTCGTGTGTGTACATGCGTACTTGATTAAATAAAGGTGTAATTAAAAACTTTTCCTCAATAGAAATATAAGACATAATCGATAGAACTCAGTCCATCCACGTTTTGACAGACAACACGAACAGCCAATGATAGTGAGAAAAGCGCAGTGCCCAACCAATCATGTTTCTGAAATAGAGTTACAGCCATGTCAGGTTGGGTTGACGCACACAGCTCAGAATGTAGGAGTAGCAGCCGGCAGCAGCACACGTGCTAATGTTTGGGCTTCTGCAGCCGTGCACACCACTACGTCAGAGTAGGGGCGAGATAAAAGAGAAAATTACGCCGGAGAATGTTCACGAAAAACTAGAGCGACAGCGTTACAGAAGAAGACACCCCAACACACACAGCCCAAGGCTCAAGGGATGAGGAAAAGAAGAGTCAGAGGAATTCGGTAGTGTGGAGATATTTTGGCTATTTAAAGTCTGATAAGAAGCAGAGTAGCGTGCACTGCAAATTGTGTCGAAAACATGTTCCCAGAACCACAGGTAATAATACTAATCTTTTTCACCATCTGAAGCAGAAATGACAGAAAGTGTGAATTGATTTAATATCAACATCAACTGATATGAAAAATATCAGTTGAGTGGTGAGTGCCCTTCCTTTTTACTTAGGCACCTGGCCCCCGTGATGTCTTACACGGCCCTGCAGATGAATTCACAACGCTTTGAAACTGTTTCATCAATCACTGAACATTATAACAGGATGGGAGTATCTCTCATTCCTGCAACTTTTACTTTAGTAGTTTTAGTTAACCTCGCTATAATGAAGGACTTAGTGGCTGCAGGTTTACAGGTTCAGTGTGTAGAATTTAGTGACATCTAGTGGTGAATTTGCATGTTGCAGCTGAATACCCCTCACCCTCCCCTCCCAAACACAGAGGAGAACCTGTGGAAACCTTCAGTTGTCATAAAAACTAACAAAGTGTTTAGTTTGTTCAGTTTGGACTACTTTAAAAAAAACATGTTAGCCTCCATAGAGAGGACCTGCTGCTGATCTAAATATAAAGTATTTAAATATAAAAGGGCCCATTCTAGTTTTAAAAAACAACTACAATTCGTACAATTTAGATGAAACTCACTAGTGAAACCCTAACTAGGATTAGTAGATGATCCCTTTCCCCTGAATCTTACACACGGAACCTTTAAGTCGAAACGTGACGTCTCTCACCGTGTTGACGTGCCCTTCCTGACATCACACATCGTGCACTTGAACGCCTCAGCGCTGTTCCTGAACGTGCACACGCTACAGTCCCAGTACGCGTCGTCTGCGGAGGGCTTGGACTGCCGCTTCGGCCTGCACACAGAAAACAAAACACAAACACACGCTTTACCACACGCAGCAAAGCTTGTGTAACACACGGGCCACAGACTGCACGAGAGGCGACACTCCAGTTAACTCCGCTCACGAGTCACGTCACAGAGAGGGAGACGCTCTCGGGTTAAACAGGCAGAGTCTCCTCGCATTAACACCGGCCGCCATGAAGACTTTCAGTACGACACCTCCATCCATTGACCGAGCCGTGCGGGCTCTGGCGGCCCGGTGAAAGTGCTCGTCGGGCGGCTCTAGAGGCAGCTGTACCTGGTGGGACTCTTCTTGTCGCCCATGTTGTGGAAGTTGTGACAGTTCCGAGTGGAAACGCTGCGATGATACGGGCGAGCAGACGCATTTAGCTGCTGCTGCTGCTGCTCAGCTGTCGGGGGAAACTCGGAGGAGGAGCACGTGACGGGCCCTCGGCCAATCAGCGCTCATGTGATCACAACACAGGGGCAGTGAGAGAAGTGACACGAGACTGATGAAGATGGAGGGCCCACTCCACCAGCTCGACGAGTCTCTGTGGTACAAGTACACACAGTGTTTACTCAAAGTAGAGGGACAGCTACTTGTGTTAGAAACAACTCCAAGTGAAAGTATAAGTACTGATTCCACCTCTTTACTCAAGTATAGAAGTACAGGCAAAAGTTCTGTACCTACCGTGTCTGTGCAAAGCAAACTGAGAGGAAGACGATCTAACTCAAAGGGATAGTTCACCCAACAATGATAATTCACTTATCTACTCACCACTATGCCGATGGAGGGGTGGGTGAAGTGTTTTGAGTCCACAAAACACTTTTGGAGTTTCAGGGGGTAGACAGTGTTGCAGCCAAATCCAATACAATTGAAATAAATGGGGACCACTTCTTCAAATGTAAAAAAAAACAATATTCATACTATGGCTCCTGTGGTGTCATCCAAGTGACTGTAGGCCCCGACATTCAAATTTGACTCGAACACCATGTTTTTAGCCTAAATGTCCTCTGATATCCTCCTAGTTGCTGCTGCAGTTCTCGCGAGATGAGATCAGTGAGAACGCTGTTTACCCCAGAAACTCCAAATGTGGTTTGTGGACTCTAACACTTCACCCACCCCTCCATCGGCATAGTGAGGAGTAGATAATGAGTGCATTTTTATTTTTCAGTGAACTATACCTATAATGATTTTCTATGGTAAATTTTAGAATTGGTAAAAGTCTGCACAATCTTGACTCAAAGTACAGGTACCTGTGTTAAAAACAACGTATAAGTGATGATTCAACCTCTTTACTCAAGTAAAGTATAAAAGTACAGGTTCTCTAAGTGCTGTATCTGTTGCAAAGCAAACTGAGACGAAGACGATCAACCTTAAACCACTCAGTCGATTGACTGAAAACAGGAGTCAAAGCAAGAATATATTTGTGAGCATGAAAAACTGTCCAGGAGGAAATGTGTACAATGTATTGAATGAAGTATTCTTAATTTAAATAAGGCCAGGGATGGAAAATGTGTTGCTCTTTTTTAACAATCAACAATTAATCAACAATATCATTGATGTTGACCAATTCTTCCATTTTGTTGCTTCTTGTCATGGACAAATGCGTCTCTCTCTCTCTCTTGTCTGTTTCATCTTGATACATCTTTTATGCTGTGTTATGTCTGTTGTGTGTGATGTGCACTTGCAGATACACAAGGATTTGTCTTTTCTGTGTTATTGTCCATTTAAGTTGAAATCTGCCTTGATGTTGGGAACGTGGCTCTTGATCATGCAAAATAAAACTAAACTGATAATTCCCTTCAAATGCATTAAAACCCAAAGTTACGCACCTGTTTTGAAAAGTAGACCAGATATTTGTGTTAAAATGAGTGAATGAAAGTAAAAGCTGTCAGAAATATAAATACTCAAGTAAAGTACAGATACCTGTAAAATTCACCTAAATTCTGTTGCAAAGTATTTGTACTTCATTACTTTCCATTTCTGGTCAATTTTACCATCCATAAATTCAGCAGGTCAATCAATACCCCAAATATCACAGGATCTTTATGTGAATTTAAAGAATATATCGAGACACCGCTTTTCCATATCTGCAATGTTTGTTTATATCAACATTTGTAAATTAAGGTGTAAAAATGTTTAAAAACAGGGTTCGCTGTTCTGTATGTGTAATGTAAAGTTTTCCATGTAGACTGTCTTTAATAAGGAAACTTCAGGTAAACCGTTACATAAATACTGTTTGTAAATCCATCCATTCAAATTGCTATTACACATATTTAGCTGAAGGTTGATTTAGATCTTTATATACTGAGCTTGATCAGTGGGAAGACTGTTAGATCCAGTGTAAGCAGTCAGTGAGCATCAGAATGAGGTGCGAGTCCGCTGCCTACAAATTTACGTGATGGTTCTGGAAATGAAACTTCTGGCAAAGTAGCATTTGTGGCATATTTCTTAAATACGATAAGTGTGAAGGTTTTCTGATCAAACTTCAATATTCACTGCAGAGAAGACGGCAATCCAATGAACCCTTTGGTGGATTGAAGAATCTACGCCAAAGTCAAGGGTAATTTGTATTAATTATCTTGCTGCATTAGAGGCAATAAATCATGGAACGTCTCAGGCCAGGCCAGATGCGGTGATAGAGATAATGATGTCAGTGTACAGAATACATAAAACTGGATGCACTGTGGGATTCATGTGGGTGCCAGCCACAGACTGTCGCCAGCACATAGGCTATAGGGATGAAGAATGAGGCATCAGTCAACATGGATAAAAAACAACCCTCAAGGAAAATAATGCTATATTGCCTTCATATGGTTCACTGGAGATGTGTTCAGTAATCGAAACTGGAAACTCAAAAATATGTCATAAACCATGAGAGCAGATCTTATATGCTACAGTTACTCTACTATGCCTTTGGTTTAATATAGGATTTCCAGAGGGAAAGAAGAGTAGACCAAGTTCAATTATTGGGACTGAGGTTAAGCCACTGTGGGCATAGAAGTGGGCTGATGGGCAGCGTCATGGTGGTCAGAATGAGACCATAAAACATGCCCATCGGCAGTGTGCAATTTATTCTATATGGGAAGAGATCAGAACTGGGGAAGACTGTCTTTAACCTCTCAATCATACTTAACTTAAAAAACTAATGGAATTCCTCCACACCACTGGTTTGTATGGAGGAAGACTAGGTTGTAATGTCATAACACGAAGATGTAATGAATATAATTCAAAGAGGGAGGCATTAAGAAACATAGTACATGTAATAATGATAAAAATAACTATAATAAAAATAAAAATAAATCAATTATAGTGATAATAGCAATTATTATTTGTGTTATCATTATTATTATTACATAAGAAGAAGTAGTTATAGTAGAATGAAACTTTCAAAATCCGAGGGAAAGGGTAGTGCGTGGGAGGAAATCAATAAAGAGTGGCAGCAACACTGCGATCAGGAGATAAGAGAGGAGACAGAGGTGAAAGAAAGAGAGGAGGAAATAGGAGAGAGGAGGTGGTAATGACTCGACTTAGAATAGGGCACAGCAACCTGAACAGGACATTCACTATCATGGGGAAACATCCAACAGGCCTTTGCGAACACTGTCAGGTGCCAGTAACCGTAGATCATGTACTAGTTAATTGCAGGAAGTATATAACCAGGAAGGACAGGATAGAGGGAATTACAGAAGCAGCACTAAAAAAGTAGTGAGTTTAAAGGGCATACTGGAGTGTGGTGGAAGAGGACCAGTCAGGAAACATCTGGGGAAGAAGAAGAAGAAGAAGAAGAAGAAGAAGAAGAAGAAGAAGAAGAAGAAGAAGAAGAAGAAGAGACTGTGTATAAAAGAAGAACTAGTTGCAGTAGGCCTCCACATCTAGGGGGCGGCAGCCAAGCGCCATCGCTGCGTGTCCTCTGCCAGTTTAGAGGAAAAGAAAAAGCCGCAACAGTGGTCGTGTGGGTGAACTTGCACGCGAACAGGAAGAGGAAACTCTGCACTAACACGTAACTTGCCTTCACGTGCAGAGGCTGAGCAGATGTAAACATGTAAAACGCAGTTTGTGGCCGGCAGCGTTCACGTCATCATCTGGTGAGTGACCTTCTTTGGACTTGTGCTACGATGCTAACTAGCCGTGTTTGCTAACAACAGTGCTGCTGCAGCATGTCACTCAGTCAGAATAACATCCGAGCAGCGGAAGTCCTGTTGTTTTCCCGCGTGTGGACTGTTCCCACTCTCCTGGATACTTAGCCTGGTTGTTTCCAAGTGAAGGAGTAGAGTAGCAGTGCTGTGTGTAAGTGTCCTGAAGTTACTGGTGGAGATGGTTTGGAAATTCTGCTGAGCTGAGGTCAGAGTTTGTGTGTGTATTACAAATGTCTATTTGTGTATGTGACAGATCTGGGATGGGGTGAATAAGTTCATGCTCAGTCTGTTTTCACTTTCCTTCTTCAGGGTTCATCCTTCTCTCCTCTGACATCCGGAACACACCCACAGGACTAACACGGTTCATTCAACAGTAAGTTATAACACTGGCATTCTGCATATTTCTACAGCTGCAACTATTAGGACCTGATTCTTTTCAGTATCAATTTATCTGCAGCTTATTGTCTTGATAAACAATTAATTGTTGTTTTTTTGTGTCAAAATGAAACCATCCAAAACCAAAAATGTTTTGTTGACCATAGTCCCAACCCAAAGATATTCGGTTTAATATTTTTTCAAACAGAGGAAGGAAACCTTTATATAAGAGAAGCAGGAAACAACTTTTTATTTGAATGTTAATCATTATCAAAACGATAACCGACCATTTTACTATCAATCAACTAATAGACGCTATATAGAAACTATAACCTGTTATGATTCCTTATAGACTATTTTTGGAGCCCATTAACAGTGTTGTTATTGATATTTCCTTTACTCCTTTATTTTCCCTTGACCTCTGATAGTGTTCTGGCTGCATCACTTCATTCAACCTAGTGAAATTTTGCTTGCTCATTGCAAATCTATATGAGCTTATCCTGCTAAAACTTGAAAAAACATGAGGACGGCGTAACTTACTGTTCAGAAACATCCTGTTGTAACCGACTGCAAATATGTGGCTGCTCTTCTATAGCTGTATCCAAACATAGCGTGACTTTCAGCTGAGATTGTCAAATGCGCTAGAATGAGACCGGTGATAGGCCTGGTCGCGTGTCACTCAAAGTGCAGTCAGTCAATCAGAGGAGGAGCTCAAGAGGCAGGAGAGAGGACATGGAAATACACATTGCAGCAGTTTTTTCGACTTTAAACCACTGATATATCATCTTAGGGGTACCAATACCTCAGATTAAATCCCAGAAAGGTGTAAAATATGGGGCCTTTAAATCTCCAGCTTGTCAGAATTCATCTGGTTGGAGTGAAGGTCTGACACTATCCTTCACAGGCGGACACGTTGGCTGCTCAGGATTTTCTGGTTTGGCTAAAGGGAGGGAGTTGAAATTCTTCTATACTGCTCACCAGAGACGACCAAATTTCATTTATGCATCGCAGTGTTGTTTGAAAAAAATACCTGGCCTTATTGACTATCCATATCTATTCAATTTTGTTATATTCTTCCACCATTCATTTCAAATATTAAAAAAGAAATTGTGTTTTTTGCAGTGGCATATCGACATGATCGACATTCAACTAGAGACAAATATGAAGAACCTTTCCCAGAAATGTTCTCAAGAGAGGTAAGTGTTGTTTTGCAAGGCCAAAGTCTGTTAGTTGGACAAAGGCCCCTCAGTTATTACTAAGTAAACTTAACAGATCCTCACTCTGTTATTGTTCCTGAAGTTGTTGTATTATGAGTAGTGGTAGGCATTAATAGCAGTTTTTCCTTCTTTGGAAAGTCGCTCTCAAGATGAATATTGATGTTGTATCCACTTCTATGCAGCTCGGTTCAATTCAGTTGAGACCTAAAATATATCAAGCTTTTTTCAGACATGAATTCCAGTGGATGTCAAGTATTTTTGTTTACAGCACATCAACACCAGCGTACAGCTCTTATCACCAAAGGCTCTCTTGACATCTTTGTGTCATCCTGAGATATTTTTAGTAGGAGAATGGGGTTAAGTCGAGCCAATGGGTAAGATGAGGCACCCCCTGGAACTAGGTTACTGTAAAGAAAAGTAATCATGTCACCACAAATTAAGGAAGTGAAGTCAACATTACTCATTCTGTCTTTGACTCAAGCACATGGAGAGAGTGATATGCAAACCAAGAGCAAAAAAACAAAGATTTTTGTCATGCAAAGTGAATTCATCATGTTACTAAAGTCATCAGTCTTGCATCTTTATTAACATAGATGCGTTTCTGAAATTATTACATGTTACTTTAAGTCATTGTAAGCTACAAAACAAGGTAATAAACTGGTCTTTGCAATACACACACATTGTTTGACCGCTACTAGCTCTGCTCCACACCCTGTCGCTGATTCCTGTCGCACACCGCTAGTTCCTCATTTAGACAGAACTGTTCCTCTTTTTCTTGCTATATACCAGAATTATGATGTTACTTGCTAAACTCGTGAGATCCTGCACCTCTTTTGCAACACTATGATCGTTTAACCCCCACCAGGTTTTGCCAAAGGACCAACATTTGATGGGTCATTGTTCCGAAACCATAATAAATAGATAACTTGTTTTAATTTCCATGTGTACACAACAACCTGACCTTAGTAACATTTGTTTGAATCAAATACACTCTGTTTAGCAGGTAAATCATCAAATGTAAAAAGTTCTCCCCTATTATTTTTTTTCTTTTTTCGCACCTCTAGCAGATCTGGACTCAGTGTGGGCAGCCATTGACTGCCTCGAATAGTTGGGGTGTATTTTTTTTTTGTCTTACATAAAATTCTGTTACACATCACAATACTGCTTTTGAAAATGGTGGTAATTGTGATGTTTCCAGAAGGTAATTTAAGTTGTATTTTTCTGCAAAATTTGGTTGATTACTTGATAATGGTTCTTCAAAACAGCACACACAGGCTATGCACTGGCCCTTTATCATGTTAAATCCTATTGACATTCAATGGGCTTTTAAATTTTATTTTTTTATAAAACCTATATTTTTGTGTCCTGTCAGGTGAACTATCGTCGAGTCGTCAATGTTGTTGAGAAGCGGAGCATTGCGCCTCGACCGGGTTTGGAGTATGACCGAGACTTTCATGATGACCAGCGGTACGGCGGGGCCCGTAATCACCAGGATGCACGAGAGTATCACGAAGAATGCAGTTACCCACCCGAAGATTGTCATTACTATGATGACAACTCCAACTATGACAACTTTCACAGAAATTCCACACCACCGCGAAATGTAAGAAAAGCTTGTGATACATAGTTTGCAAATCACAGTCAGTTATTTGATTAGTCAGAAAAATAATCATAGCACTACAGCCAGGTCAGGGTCTGTTCAAACGATGATTAGACTAATCATTTTTAGCTGATCAAATCGAAACAACAATAAATTGCATCTCAGTGTGTGTGACTAACCTATACATGACATACAGTTAACAGCACAGTCCATTGTTGTTGCATTGGTTTAGGTGGTTATAAGCCTTTTTGTATTTACCAATGGACCAGTGTTTCCCAATTAATGTTGTTGTACATGTGATTTTGTTTTCAGGAGGAGCCGTACTCCCAGCAGGGTTATCCCAGAGATGACTTGAGGTATCAGTTGGACTCAAGGTGATTTATATCACACCTTCTATTTCAAGTGTTCTTATTTTGTTAATTGACAGTTTTTGTTTGTCACAGTTTTTGTGTGCGATCATCAGTTGCTTCACTGAATTCTCTGTGTACTGCATCAAACTGACCTGTAGGTGGAGGCAAAGTATTTTGTTTTGAAAAGTGAATATTATTGGCTTGATTGGTTTTGGGTAAAACCAATCAATGAGCATAAATTCTTAGAAATCTTATTTATAAAAAATATAAAGCTATCTGTTTTACAATATATTAGAAATTCTTAACCCTTACATTCCACCCAAGACAATATAAGAATATAACATCCATAGTTACAAATTGTTCCTTTGGTAGGAAAGTGCTGCTTTGATAAATAGATTTAGGAATCATGTCTCAATTAGCTGTGACCACACAACTCTTAAGTTAAGTTTAAGAGCTTAACCCAACACAGAGCAGCTGAGTCCAGTGGTTATAACTCCTATATCAACACATGCGTGCCTCACTCCAGCCACTTCAACATACCAGCAGTTTATAGGCACAGGCCCCATTTTTTTCCAGGAGTCATACCAGGCTAGAGAGAGGGACAAAGGGCACTAGTGTCTACTCACTCCGCCAAACAGCCCCACCCCCACCTTGTGAGCAAAAACAGCTGGACCACTCCCTCTTCAGTCTAACACCCGCACACTTCTCAAATATTCTGAGCAGCATAGATCTATAGTGTCCAGATTATTTTAAAATCAATCTGCTGCAAATTGGTCAAATTATTCAAAGGGGGAAGACGTGCTCACTATTCAAATGCATCTCACCAACCTACACTGCAGATTTAGGATAATTTAATGTGCCATAGTGATTCTCGTGAAAACATTACCCATTGACGCACTCCAAAATACAGTGATTTTTATTCTGCCAGCTGTGAACAGTTTTGAACATGCGTTGCTGGACATTCTGAGGTTGTGATCACACTTCACTGATTAATTACTTGTCAGACTGTGTAACCCTTTTTTTTGAAAGATCATAGACATTTTGTTACTGCTTCAGTCTTTGGATGCTTTGGGTATTGGCTGTGTACATGGAAGTCCCTTTGAATTCAGGCTGACGTTGCACCAACTTTGACCGTAAATTATACCAATATTAAAGTGATTGCCTCCCCCCTCCTGTTTCCCAGACAACAAAGCAGGAAGCCTATGTGTATGATTAATTTTTGCACAAGGTGGTTCAGTGGCCTTGAAGACAAGGGGGCAAATATAAAATGAGTCTTTCAACCCCAGCACAAGACAGAAAGTCCTGGCATTCCAGCCTCTGTAAAACAAAGGAGAGTTTGCACTAATGTGGAGTAATGGCGCAGCGGCTACAGCTGTGGTTCCGTGACTACACCATGACCCTTATTGTACAGCTTTAAATAGGGATACATACGAGAAGTGGAGTCAACATGGAGTCATAGTGCCACACACCTGAGTCACTCTTCTAGAATCCTTATGGAGGTTTTGCCCTCAGATCATGAAATTAACTGAACTACTATTCCAAATTATCATTTTTTCACTACCTTTTGTAAATCCACCCAGTTACCTGAAGCCAGGTTATTTTTGTGCTTTGCGTCGATATCAAAGAAATAAAGAAGAAAATATACTCCTTCTTATCATGATTTGTTGCTTTAATCCCACAGGTTATTTTTAGGATTTTTGTCACAACAAATTATTTTATTAAACTTTTCATCTCTTGCTATGATGACTGTCAGTATCAAAAGAATATCACATATGGAAAATCTCTACCTCTGTAATAAGGCATAACCCCTTAACATGTCTGTTAAAAGATTGATTTACCCTTTATTGAGTTCTTACCCCCCCCCCTAAATTAAGTACTCAAAGTTTTTCTATCATCGCCTTTTGATGTTGGCTTTGTACTGTATGGATGGCGGTCCAGCGTTTGGCAAATGGCAGGCTGATTCTTGGCTACTTCAAACACAGCATGAGTCGTTAAAGTTTGAGGCCTTGTTAGACCTGCTTTTTATTTGAGATGTGGCTCGAGGTCAGGCAGAGGTCGGGACAACCAGGTGCCTGCCGGTCATTTAGACTTCTGGACCTAAAGGTTTTCGTTCACACAAAAGCTTTTCTTTGAGTCTGGAAAATCATTAAAAACAAGGTTCAGTGAACGGGGAAATTTCACAACTTAATGGTTTTACATTTAACATCAGAAATGGTCATTACATCACATGGTTACTGTGCGTTGTATCTTCAGGATCATTTTTAGTGTAATCGTGCCTATGCCTACTGTTAAAGAGAGATAGTAAAAGACGACCAAAAGTCGTGCAACTGTCAGCCAAATGTTGCTTGTGCCAAAGTGGTGATTGCCTCCATTCCACAAATTGATCAGTGTGCCACAGCCGGAATTTAAGTCTTTGTGGTTTTGCCTCCTTTTTATGCTTTTTCCATTACACATTCGTAGGCACACACTGACGAAGACCAGTAATGATGAAAATGATGCATTTTGAATTTGCAGTCAACAAACTCTTGATTTGTTTATCATATCTTCCGTGGACCGTTGTTTACCAAGCAGTCGTTCGCCAGGGTGCAGAGCAGCTTTGGTAGCCATTGATTTATCTGAGACAGAATTCCGCCCCCCCCCCCCCCCATGTTTTTCAGGAACAATGACCGACCTGCTCCCTATCCCCGCAGCAGAGGCCGAAGGGCTCGCCCTGCTCGGAGACAAGCGGTGGACAAAAAACCCAAGTCAGTCCCCTTATGTCCATGTGTTTTGTTTTTTTTACTAGTAAAACCAGTAAACAAACTGCCAACTGTGTAAGCAGGGAGAGATTGAAATCAGATGTCTAGTTTTTAACACAATTTTATTTTGTTTGCTGCACAGAACCTTTTTCAAACTTCAACCTTGTGCAGGATTTATTGGACACTTGAACTTCTTGATTATTGTTCATTTCTGTAGAGGAGACCCTGATGACTGCCTGAGCTCTGCACCAGTTACGCAGCACCGCTCCCCTGTGAGGAGGGAAGCCCAGATACCGGGATGCTCTGGGTCAAACAGCAGAAGCAGTAGTTTCTCCCCTGACAAGGCCAAAGGCTCAAAGGCACATCAGCAGGCCGAGCAGAAAAGTAAGTGATGAGTTACAACCCTGTGTTGTGATCAGCTGAATGTCCTGAAATTAAGTCCTAATAGCATTAAGAATTATAGGAATATTTTATTAGCCTCTTATGATACTTATTTATTTCATAATGATAATAATATCTTTATTTATATAGCACTTCTCAAAACAACGGGGAAAAAAAGTAAAAGTACATAAAAACAAATAAAAACACAGTCATAGAAGAATAAAAAGATCATTATTACAATAATAAAAAAGTAGAATTAGGTCAAATCAGGGAATGGTGTACAAGAGAAATATGTTTTAAGCATTGATGTAAAGGAAGATACTGACTCAGCCTGCTGTTTTTCCTCATGCAGGATAGTTGCAAATAGCAACTATGTAAATTGTTTTGTTTGAACATAAGCAGCGTCATGTGACCTGGGAGTGAAAGCCGATTGTATCCATTACAGACAAAAGCCAGATGTAAGTGGGTGTTTGTGGGTTTTTTGACCATTTTGAGATTGGTCACGGCAAGTAAAACCCTGAAGGAGACAATTAGATGGCTTGTAGCCAGTAGAGCTGTGAGTTTGCCTTTTATCTAATACAATGTGTGTCCTTGCAGCTGCTTTGTAATGACAACAAAAGAGACCCTTTCCCCATTTTACAGAAACGTGTATAATTATCATGTGTAAAATAATTAAGCCATTCCAGGTGTAGCATCTGTTTTTGGAGGTGTAGTGTGAGGGGTCAGGGAATGCTGAAACACGTTAAGATGTTAATTACACCAACACCACCCATTTTAGAGGCTGGGAAAAGGATACCCTGGGTTTATTGGGGTGGTTTGGCTTTGCATTCAGATTCTGACCTTTTTTCTTCAGTGAGAAACCAATTCATGCTCTGGTTTAACAATGTCTTCAGAATCACTGTGGCTCTGTCATTTGACATGTTTTCTTTTATGACTTTAACAGGCTTCACAGCTTAAAATTAATTAACAATGTGGAGCTAATGAAATTTACTTTTTACAGAGCTCCTGTCAAATTGTTCTGACACAAGGCCTGTTATTAGTCTGAGGGAGAGAAGTGAGGATAGTAATTTCTCCAGTGCTTTGATTTGTAAGATGCATAAACATATTAATGTGTTAGCAACATGGTTGCAGCACCCTTTGAAGATGCAATAAAACTGTGAGAAAACAGTTGTACCTCCCTCTTCCACCTCCATCTGGGGTATTAATTAGGGCAGCAGAGCTAAGTAGGGTTTTGGTGATGGGGTAGGTATACCAGGTTTGTCCTGTGCACAAGGAAGCTCTGTGCAATGACTCAAATCTTTGTCAGGGATGACTATTGTTATATAATATATAAATAGTTTGTTAGAATGCCTCAGCCTTTACCACTATTGTTTGTGTGTATAGTCCATAGTCCCACTGAGGGACTCAAATTAGGGTGTGTTACCTATGCTCACTCTAAAAACTATGGGAGATTCCTTAAACAACGAACTTTAATATATTTGTTTTGTTCTAGACACAGTGGAGCCAGTAAAAGGGACAATATTTCAATTCAGGCACAGCCGAACTCCTCGACCACTGTTGTGTGGGAGGCTCTAACAAGGGAGTGATAAACAAAATAATGATTTATTCATTTCAGCTGCAGGATAATGCCTTGGCGTCACAATTGTTCACAATAAGGACTGATTATCTAATGTCTCACAGTCGAAAGTAATTGTTCCCTGCTGTATTTTTTAAATTCTTATTATATGTTATGGCTTTTTTACTGTTTATTAGACAGCACAGTGCAGTCGGTCCCAGACCACCAACCCACCGGGATGCTCCCCCCAGGGTTTTTTCGTACGAAGCAAAATTAAATAAAAGAATGCCATGGTTACCCTCATGTATTCTACAGGTCGCCCTCTATTTATAGTTGTCTCCTCTTTGTCAGAACGTTGTATTTTCCATTATTTATCTGAGACTGATTATCTGCATGTTGGCTCACAGTTCTTTCCATTTCCATTTGTCTTTATTCTCTCTCTAGATAAACCCAATGTGCTGGCGACCAGCACTCCCAGCAGCCCTGTGGAGGGGTCTCCTCACAGCTCAGGATCTTCTAAGGTAAAACAATATGCTCTCAGAAGAAACGCATTGCATGAGTAAAATAAAAATATAACTTGAAGGGTACTGAGTAGAGCACATATCTCCGCCAAAGCCCAACAGTATTTACCTGTGACCCCAGGTACATAAATGATTCGGGGGTGGGGGGGTTGCTTCTAATTTGCGATAGACGCAAAAATGAAAAAACTAAAAGAAAACAAATATCTCCGGGGGGAAAAAGCGATGTCAGACACACAGAAGACACAGACAAAAAAAGTCAAGAGAGTTTGTGGCGATAAGAGCGTGATCTATGTAGCAGAGTTAATACTTCACTTCCTGCCTCTGCCTTCTTCGTCCGGCTGCTCCACCTCTCGACTCGAATATTGCAGAGGATTTGTTGCTGTTGTGAACACGTCTGTGCAAAGAACCTCCATATGTGTTCATATGTGAAAAGCCAACTGCGGGTAAACTCTGTATCCAATTCTCCGGACTTTACCCGCAGGCCTTGTCTGAAAACGGCTGTAGATATCAGTCATCTAAATATGCCAGATTTGTTTTATCAGATTTCTTTCCCTGTTAAAAAAAACACCCTCTTATATTGTGATAATACATTTGTGGATCTGCCTTTTTTCTGGTTCTGCCCCAAAATTTATTGGGTTCTTTTCCCGGCCTCATGTCCCATCCATCCAGCAAGTTTTTGTGTAATCTTGAAAACCCACCAAACCAGTGGAGGTAATAAAATACAGTAGCATCTACCATACTGGGTCATTATTTTAATCTTTTTGCAAAGGGACCCTTTATCCAGAAAGTTGTACCGTATTTGGTCACGTCTGTTTACTGTTGACATGCGACATGCGTAATGAGACATGTACGAAAACAAGACCTCAACACCCGTAAGAGAGTAGACTTGTCTCTATTTGAAACACTTTGAAATCAGAACCAGTTTCTAAACCTGGTGACCTTGGTTCTAACCCTTAACCTTTGGCCCGCCAGGAAAAAACTGCATCTGTAGTGGAGACGCAGGATGTGCCTGCTGCCAGCATGGAGCCAAAGCCGACACCAGAGGACGACGCGAAGACTGGCCGGTTGAAAGCCATTAAGGAGAAGGCTCTGGAAATTGAGAAGGTAGCAGGGTTTTGTCCATTAAACAACCTAACGTCTGTGAATTCTCTTCACTCTTTTTTGCGTAGACACAATTTATCTTGCCTCCTTTTGTCAAAGTTGAACCATGCTCCATTATCACTGGGTCTCTAATATACTGTAAAGCACTTAATTTTAACAGGGCATTACTGAGCTTTAAAATAAAATTTTCTTAAAACAAGTGGAAAAATCTGCCAATGAATTGAGATTGTTTTCTTGTTTCCATGACAAAGGTTTAAATACATTTTCCTCATAATGAAATACCATCTGATTAATTCTGTCTTGTTTTAGGATATTAAAAAAATAATCCTGAAACAAGAGAAACAGCAAGAGAAACCTGTAGACTTGTCTCACCTCATTTGGCTTTTTTTTAATATGACATTTATTTTGTGTTTAGTCTTATCCTTCTAACTTTTAGTTGACCCCTTTATTGCCTCTCTTACGTCACACCTGACGGCTGTGACTGTTCCGAGTCGAAGGGATCACACAGGACATGGTTACAGGTCAGGCAGGGTGCCAGTGGGTCGTAGTTGAGAGATTACTGCGCTAAGAATACTGAAACACTTAGATTTAAAAATATATATATATAGAAAAAATAAACAAGTTTGTACACTGCAAGTGAGACATTGTAGCTCCAGAGGACTGAGGTTCTTCTTGGGTTCACCATATTGTGTGGTTGCCCTCGCCACATGTGTTTTCCACTCTAATGATTTGGTGGCTCATGGATTCACACAAACCATTTACATTAACTCTATAGTGTGGCTGGGGGTATTTAATTGAAGAAACATTTGTTGGTGCAGAGAAGAAGGATGAGTCAGCAGAACAGCCCCTTAGCACATCAGGTTTTGACGTCTGTTGCGGCCTGCTATTTGGAGTTGCACTTCTTTCCCTCCCCTTCATCGCTCTCCACTACAGTACCACTTATCTGTTCCCGTTAAAGCCGGGCAAGAATTGCCCTGCAGGATGCAGGCGGCCCACCCACAGTGTGGTACGTCTCCTGGCATAAGCAGACACATGCTTACCCAGCCATTTGCAACTGCTTTCTACAGACGTGGTGAGAGGCACAAACCTCCACAGTGACTTTACTGCGACATCTGTCCCAGGCTCAGTTCAACACACACAGCAGTCCAGGTAGTGGGCGGAGCAGGACCTCATATCTTCCTAAACCTGCTCGAAGGAACTGATCCATTTAACAGCAGTTAGTGTGTTGCATCCACAAACCTAGTTGAGCACATACCTCCACCAAGGCCCAACAATCTGCAGATATCACACACATCGAAATAATTTCCCTAAATATGCCTGATCTTTGTTCCTCAAGACCCATTAATTAGTCCCAGGGAAATCAGTGAAAATGTCCAAAAAATTCTCGCAATGTTGAAGAAAGTGATGAAAAATTCTTGGATATACCCCTTTGTGCAAATCCACACTAACATTTAATGGGTTTTTTTCTTGCCCCATGTCCCGTCCTTCCATCAAGTTTCATGGAAAACTATTCAGTTATTTTTTCCAAATCCCGAAAAACACAATAAATAGACAGAGGCTAAAACTAAAACCTCAACGACCACATGCTTTTTTAATTATTTTGTCTTTCCTTATTCTTCTATTTTCAGCCAGTCCTTAACACTGTGTATACAGTATACTGTTAGCAGAGGCTGGTTCCTTTAGATTTTTCACACCACTTAAACTTGCTCCTTTTCAGCCAAGAGTTTGTGTTGCATACCTTTTATTTGTGTTATAAAGGAAATCGGAAACCTCAAACAAATTAATTGACAAGGTAAACATCCCTGCTTGTCAGAACATGTTTCACAATATGAAATCATTTGATTTCTGACATAATGACGAGCATGTTGGGAAGTGTGGAGTAATGCATCACTCTTTGGAGTGACCGCAGAACAAATCGCAGCATGTAAAACAGCAGCTCCAACAACAGGAATCCAGAAAAATATCTGTTCAGAAGTGCCTGGGAGTGATTTTCAGAGAAGTCCGATCATCATCTCAATCAGTGCAAATGAAACCTATCCATTTCAACTGTTGGCCCCTCCATCGAGAGGTCCGGTTTGCAGCTTGAGTGATTAAAATGGCTCTTTTAATATCCCCTAATGTGTACCAGCCCTCAAGTCATTACCCCACTTCCCCTATTATGCAGCACCCCTGCCTGCATCAGCGCTCACTTGAACAGAGCCTCACTAAATGTCTATGTGAGTGCCTTATGTATAATCTCACTCAAACCCTCAACTTCCCAACCCCCCCACTCCTGTCAGTATGGTCACAATTTGGACCTCCACAAACATCCGATTTGGGCAGAAGCCCACTTTTTCAAGCCTTCTCCTTAAGGCCCCGAGTGTTGCAGTTTCTCTAGGGCCTCCAGCCCCTCCTGTGTGGCCCCTAGTATCAGTCTTAAAGATCAGCTCATGGCTCCCACTCCAGGGAGCGAAGGCAGAAACCTCCCTGCAACCTTTTCTCACAGCGTAAAGAGCACGCTCAGGTCAGAAGAACCCTTCCTGTTTGTTCAAGTAACATGGGAGCATGTTTTTGTCTGCAGTTGTTTGTTTTTCTGTCTTTTTGTCAGCAGAATTAGGGAAAATCTACAAGACAGATTACCCCAAACTTGGTGTAATGATGCAGTATGGGTCAGGGAAGAACCCATACAATTTTGGTACAAATCCAACATTGCGAGATAGAGCATTTTTCAGCTTTTTTTTGTTGATTTCCTTGAGAATGATTCATGGATCTTGATGTAAAAAAAAAAAAAAAATCAGGCATGTTTAGTGAACTGATATGTATGAGTGTGTGCAGTCTGGTGCAGGATCTAATGAAAATTTAGCAATCTAGTGAATTTAAATGTGGTTTCATTAGAGGACTGTTGGGCCTCGGCGGAGTTATGCCCTCTATTGAGTGACGTTCTAGTTCCATACGAGGCCTCTTTCCTTGTCCTGTTTTCAAGCTTTGGCGTGTGTAAAACTGTGTATATGCGACGTAATGTAGTGAAAATGTAATCACTGTCAACAAAGGCTTTAGCACGGGAAAGCCTAGGTAGATTTTGTTTTGAAAGATGGCAAACACAATCAACCCTAAGTGATTAGAGAAGTGCTGGTTTGTGGGACATTCACCACATGTTTGTGTCTCATTATTCCTTGTTTCCTCTCACGTCTTCCAACCTGGAACAAATTCGTGTTCCTCCCAAATAATGGCCGCTGAGTGAACATGTTTAGGAAAGTAGACATTTGCACTTGAGAGTGTAAAAATCGACCTCAACTTATTGTTGCGTGTAATTGAATTAAGATTATATAATAGAAAAGGTTGAGAAAAGCCTAAGATGGGACAGCTGATACTGTATGCTGAAGGAGAACCAAAACTTGTTTTGTTGAATGAAGTTGACCCTGAGCTTAGCTGGCCACACGAGTTGTGAGTCTCTCACTTCCTTGCGGTCAGTGGTGAGGCCTGTCATTATGTGGGGCCACAAATTCGCTTGACATGATCTGCAGACATTAAAGCATCAGCCCCGGTCCAAATATCTCCCACAGTCTGGGATATTTCTGTCTAAATTCACTTGACCTGCCTTCCCTCGTGTGTGTGTGTGTGTGTGTGTGTGTGTGTGTGTGTGTGTGTGTGTGTGTGTGTGTGTGTGTGTGTGTGTGTGTGTGTGTGTGTGTGTGTGTGTGTGTGTGTGTGTGTGTGTGTGTGTGTGTGTGTGTGTGTGTGTGTGTGTGTGTGTGTCACGTATTGGGATAATAACACGTATTGCTTAAATATTCATAATCAATAGTTACTCTGCCCTACATTTTCCCTGTAAGTTGAGCAAACAATTTCCTGAATATATGTACTTTGATGTACAATGCGGGTTAGGGTTACAGGAATGAATAGATAAGTGAGAATCTACTCTGAACATGCTGTAGCTAGTTGAGTAGGGGAACTATCATGGGGAGAGAGGTGAGAGACGATAAAGCTATTAAGAAGAACTGGAGTCATGTCGGGACTGGAGGCATTGTAGTCTTTTAACATTAATATAATTATCAGGTACAGCATAAAATAGGGACCTTTCATTTTCTCCCATCAGGTTTTGTTTGTTATTTTATAATTTCGTGTTACCTTACTTAGCCTAGTTTAACCCAGTCAGAGATGTGCAACAAATTGTGCACGTGGGATTTTTTTCTCCCCAACAGGTACCCTCAGCAGCCTCTTTCATCTTCTAGTTTTTTAAAGCATGCCTCTGTTCTTTTGCTTGAAAACCTAGTGAGCGGTTCTCATGGGGTGAATTTTTTTCTGTCTAAAAGACTGAAGGTCGTAGTATTTTTGTTTCTTTGACCTTTTCAAACACCCGTATATTCAAAACCCCACCCTGCTGAGCTCCCTCTCACATTTTACATGGAAATGAATTCTTTCCAATTCTTGATACCAAAATATGAATTGATGCCAATTCTTTTCTCACTCAGTAATGACAGTTCTACCCAGTAGGTGTGTGAGCTTATTGCAGACACTCCCTTTGCCCCAACATCTCAAGAAACTGTCATCAAGTACAGTTAAGTCATGCGATTGTGATTAAATTAATTTACAATTCACTGCTCAACTTCCTGGATACATGAACATGAGTTAGCCTCGACACACGTTATGTAATGTGTATCTAGGCAAGGAAACAGCACTTGTGGTTTAAAATTTCCCCATAACTGACAGAACCCTGGAATATACCCATTTAACCGGTTAACCTCACATTCTGCTCAACACTGGACACTGATTGAGGTTGACAGGCAGCATTTTCCCTGTCAAAATGACCAAAACCAAGGATTTATTGCGTTTTACACAGAGTAAATGTCGAATGAGATACTGTCAACAAATTTTTGTTCTACGACAAAAGCTTGCACTGCTCACATTCCTAAAATGTCTATGCAGATGAACGTGACACAGATATTCAGTATGTCTCAGGAAAATGAAGCTTGTTCAAGTCGCTACTTTGACGAAGTAGGTCATGTTTCCTGACACTTGAGTAAAAGTGACACAAAGTTTTCCATCAGATTAAGTGATTTCCTACAGTTGATCCAAAAAAGATATTAAACAAAGATAATGACCATGTTTTTGGAGATAAATATATCCTTCATGGCTGTTTTTTTTTGTAGACATTCTCTAATATTAAGTACTAGTTGGATTTGATTTCTTGTATTGGACAGCAGAGTGGTTGTCTTAAGCCACAGAAACACATTCTATCTTCCCCAGTGACTCTAATTTGAGGGAAGAGGTGGTCTGGGCTGCATTAACTCAGCACTGGAGGACCCTGGCGTCCCAGACTGCTTCTTGACAAGCTAACCTTGTCCTAAATCTCTCTGCAGCTTCGGCACAGGGCCCCACATTTAGCCTTTTCTCCCCAGGTGATAAAGATGTTGTGAGCTTGCACCTGGGACTCTAATAAGGAACTTTACAGCCGTTTTGTGTCGGCAGTAAAATCTGAGAGGGATGTGAGAGATTGTTACAATGGGGTGTGAAAGAATGCCACAGCACCACTAACATACTCTGACACCTCATGTTCCCTTTGTTACGGGCGGACGTGCACTTGAATGGGCTCGCTCGCACACATTCACACACCTTCAAAGAATATACCAATTTACCAGAAGATGGTTCTGACGAGAGTGGACCTGTAGAATTCAAAGAGCTGACGGGTGGAGCTGCTCACTTGTTTGTGGGGTCCATTAAGATTTTGCTCAATGGGCCTTTTAAATTATATCACAAATTTATGAAAGCGTGGATTTCACTTTATACACACGTGATGTTTTATGCATTAAATTAGACTTTTAAATGACAATCACACAATGATGAATTGTTTTTTTTTTGTGTGTGCGCCCCATATGTGGAAATGTGTAACATCCTGATATCTTGGATTTAGCAGTGTTCTCAATCTGCATCACTCATATTGATAACTTGTGTTTTTTATTACAATCAGAACAAAATGATGGGGCTTCTGTTAATTAAATATTCAATTTTATCGTCAGGATGACCTCTAAATATTCAGAGTGCCTTGAGGACAGACAAACGTATACTGTAATGTTTTTTTGTTTTTACCAAATTGTTATTGTCATTATGAATAAATATTATTAAGATTCTTCCTAATGTCATTTTTGTATGTGCAGCATTACAGGCAGGACTGTGAGACGTTTCGCACAGTGGTGAAGATGTTGGTGGCTAAGGAGCCCAGTTTGGACAATCTGCTGCAGGCTCCTCTGGATAAGAACCTGTTGGAGATGAAACAACGCTGCCTAGATGCCCTCAGGCACTTTGTGAAAGAGCTGGACGAGGTATTAGATCAACCAGACACCTCAGCAAAAACCACAGGTCACAAAACACAGGAGCAACATAATGTAGTAGAGGAGTCTTAAAGTCATATTTCTTAAATGATAAGAAAATGTTCCCAATAAGAATATAATATTTCATTTTAATCTTGTTTTTAATCAAGTTATAGCAACAGTGCAATTATTATTATTAATTCATGATTCATTGTGATTATATACAAGGAACAGACTAAACTGTGACAATTTTCTACTAACTGCAACATAAAAAGGATTTAAGTCTTCATATCAGATTAAATAATTCCCAAACGGATATGCTTTTACAGTGAGAAACCTTTAAGTATTATGAGAAACATTTTAATGACGGGAGCCTTGTGGAGAGAAATGCACAAGACACAATTTCAGCTGTGTTTTAGTGTGGTCAATGATGTGGAAAAATCTATCAAATATTATTACATTCACTTTATTACAGATCACATTTGAACTGATCATACCAGCTAGAGTCTTGATCTATTTGTTGAATCCTACTGACGATTTTAGTCGGGCTTTATTTATACACATGTATTCTCCAACCAGTATTGAAGGATCCAAATCTATAGGGTGTTTTGCAGTGCAGCACTATTCTGTATAGAAAAGATCAAGACTTATTTGTAGATCATGTATTATCTATGTAACTTGTGCCTTTTTAAGATATTTTTGTAAATAAATGTTACCATCTTGAATTCATTGATTTCACTCCTTGTTTCTTATGTCGATTAAATACTTTTGCACATAAACAAAACAACACCAACCAAGATATATAGATATTTTTTATTACAATTATCATCTATCTTAGCCTTATATTCCAGTTTGTACATTTATACAGATTACAATGATTTGCTTATGATATAGTGAACCATAAATACACCACTCAGCCAGGCCTTTTAATACACTCAGTGTTTCTTTTAATATGTTTGCGGTGCACAAGCCTGAAAGAAAACACATTTGAAGAGCTTGGGTCAGAGTCAATTCGTCATTACATTTCTGATACCCTCATGGAAAAGGTCTCTGTACCATTTAGCAATAATTAAATGTTTAAGGCATTTTGGTACAGAGCATGCCATTAACGTAAGGGTATAAAAAATAGCCATTTCAGGTTTTTTTATTCTACAATATATACATTCATATCTGCACTGTTACAGTTCAGATGGTGCTTTATAAATATACATTACTCTCAAATACTTTCTTACTTGCAGGTTGTAATGCTACAGAAGCGAACACCTATGAAAAATATGTATGAGGACATGTGTCTTACACAAACACCTGGGTAAATTGACTCTGAAGCATTTATTAGCAAGCAGTGACAGGTGTATGTCAGAGCACTATCCAAAGCTGAGGATAAGTGAGTGAAAGCCTATGAAAGTATACAGTTTTTCCCCTTGTGTCCCTTTTTCTTTTTGGACTTAGTCCATTGGCCATAAGGTGAGGAAGACATGCCTACCACAGGGCTGGGCAAGTCATCAGTGTAGTAGTGTCTATGGGGCCTAGGCTGAGGAATGGGTTGACCCAGGAAAAAGCCCTCCTCCTCAGAATCAGAAGAAGAAGATGAGCATGTGGAGCACCAGTCATCATCATCCCCATACAGCCCCAAGAACCTCCCCATGGCTGGGCCTTGTAGCCCACAGTCTGACAAAGCAGAAGGACTTGGTCGGCCATGGATGGCTTGGTGACCCTTGGGGCCAAGGGCGTTCCCTCTGTGGTCCACTTTGTAGCTCATCTGGGCCCTCTCCTTGGGCAGAAGGTTAAGAGCATTGTCAGAGCGCGACTTGCGACTGCGGCGACTCCTGTGGTGGTGATGGTGTCGACCAGATTGAAGTCCCTGGCCCTGTTCCTCAAAGTGGTACACTCTCCGTCGAGTCCGTTCACTCATGGGGGGTTGACGCACTGGGAGATCACAATAATGACCATTGTCAACCACATCATCAGAGAATTTGACCTGTTGAGGCCTAGACTGTGAACGAGTCCTTCTGATTGCAGGGACATGAGGTTTGGGACTGTCCACTGGCCGAGCAGCCATCTCCTCCTCTGGAACAATTTCCTCCACCTCCTCATGCTCAAATACAAGGCTCTTCAGGGAATTTGCACTTCTGTGTAACATAGAAG
Source organism: Hippoglossus hippoglossus (assembly GCF_009819705.1). Taxonomy (NCBI): domain Eukaryota; kingdom Metazoa; phylum Chordata; class Actinopteri; order Pleuronectiformes; family Pleuronectidae; genus Hippoglossus; species Hippoglossus hippoglossus. The sequence goes on from NC_047156.1 coordinate 18,291,467, forward strand.
AGTTGAGGGTGCCCATATTACTGGTTTTGTCACAGTCTTCTGTTTCCAGTTCTTGGAAGCCTTGCAAGGAATATACCAAAGGTCTATCTCTACTATCACCATCTACTGAGGCCCCTGGAGAGGAGAGAAAAAAATATATAAAATGTTTGCTCATGGATTCAGGAATCTGTTTCAACAACCAATCATTGCTAACAGGTAAAATATTACATTTTAATACCTGATCATGTCAAGTTTACTCACCAGTTATATTTGAGAGAGCCAGTGAGTCCATGGAGTCTCTGACACTTTGATCTGTTTTCTTGAACTCATCTGTGATACACTCCAAGGAGTCATTGTACCATCTTGACTCCTCTCCCTGGAAGCCTCCTCCAGCCCCATGATCCAGCTCCAACTCCTGGATTTTTCTACTGCTTGCTGGGCCCGGGTGACTACCATAGGCTGAGTCCCCTAGCCCATCCTGTGACTGGGCCCAGTACATGTCAGCCTGGTACTTCTTACTGGCCAGACTGCCCCTTCCTCCTCCACTGCCGCCACCAGCTGTAGACGATTCCTGCTTCGCCTTTGCATCCTTTTCAGTCATCCAGAAATCTGTCGGTCTGGAATCATTGGCTTGCTGAAAGACCCCGTGCTCTCCAAACTTTAATAGCAGCTGAGTCATGTAGTCTTCATGCTCAGCCCACTCCTCCTCTTGGTTCTCAGGGGCCTCAGTCTCCTCACCACGTCCTCTCCAAAAATGCTCATCAGATAGGTTCATGTGGGCCAGCTTGTTGGTCAGGGTGTCATCGGCATTTCCACTGAAGCCAGGGAACTTATAGTTGGCAGAAGGTGAAAAGAGGAGTGACTGTCTGCATTGATCAGCTGAGCGACTGCTTTTGCCCATGCGCACACTGCGTCTGGATTCACGTGAGCGTGCTGACTGGAAGGCAGAGTCGGAGGAGTCAGAGGCCTGTACATCTTCCCCAAGACTGCAGTTCTTGGAGCAGTAAATATGACCCTGGTGTGGTAGAAAGGGGCAGCCCAGGAGAGAGCTCTTACACTGGGCACAGCTGAAGCAGCCCTCAGTGGCATGCCAGTGAAGGCCATCATAGGTCATTTGGGCATGATCAACGCCTGAAAACGGGGAAATGTTGAGATGGTTAGCAAAACAAATCTAAACGCTAGGCAACGATGACAGGTGTATTACTTTAACACAAGAATAAGACAGAACTGTCTTACCAATGTGCTCTCCACAAGCCTCACAGTACTCTGCATAGAGAGACTCAAAGCAGCCACAGCAGTACGGTCTTCCATCCTTCATGATGTAGCGCTGCCCCCCCAGAATCGTCTCACATTCAAAACAGGAGAAGTGCTTCATGTGCCAGTGGCGCCCCTCTGCCTCTGTGCACTCATCAGCAAAAATAATCTGTTGACAAAAATGTTCAATGTAAGAGACAGAACTGCCATCTTTGGTCTTTCTGGTTGTCATCGATCTACATGGTACATTGTTGTTGAATTTATTCAAGTCAGTGGGGAAGTAAAATAAATGTAAGTGCTATCCCAAAGGAAATGTGAAAAACCATAAACTTCAGACTGGACATTTTTCCCCAACTATCTTTTTTTTTTACTTAGTAAACAGTCTTGTGGCTTTACCTCATCGCAGGATGAGCAGCGTGGTTTTAGGAGCTCAGCATGGTGCCTTCCACAGTGGATCTTTCCATCATGGTAGAAGTAGATCAAATCCACCAACAGTTCTGTACATGTGGAGCAGGCAAAGCATGCAGGGTGCCAGCACAGCCCAGGCCCCGCCCTCGAGGCGAACACTGCCATTTCTCCACCATTGATGTTTTCACCGCACTGTAAAATCCAGACATGATGACATGATTTATTATAACATTTTGAAATCACTGAATTTGCACAAAATCACAAAATATACAGAAACCAGATCAAATGGCTTCCAAGTTCGTTTGTATGGTTGATGAGGGGTATGTGTTGCCCATCTGCATGTGCAGGTGGGTGGTCCTAACTTTAGTCCTTGAGTGGCCAATTCCCCCCCCCACTGATCTATCCTCCTTACCAGTGTATCACATGAAGAAACATTTCCAATAAGTTCGAGAAAAGTACCTTGGAGGAAGTATTAGTGTGTTGTAAAGATCTATATCAGCGGGACTATGTTTTGACAAGGTTTATGGGCGTCCTTAGGCTGCTCAATGATTATTGTAAATTCTGAATGCAACATTTTACTGAGCCACCCTAGGCTGCACAGTAGAGGATACTTCTTAATCCGCAGGGATACAAATCCAGCTTGTGTTTAGGGATCTCTTAAATAGCATGGCTGACACTGAGATCTTTATGTCATCTTTCCCTCTGGGTTTTAGTTAAAACTGGATAAAGATTAGTTCAATACCCATGGAGAAGATGCCCAGAGAACAGGCAGCAAATCTTCAATAAGGAGTTGGAGAATGGTTTTGGATTTTAGAAGAATATCTCATTGGTCCTTTTGTTCAGTACAACATCATACCACTGTCATTGTTTCAGTCCTCTCCATATATACAGTTGTAAATAATACATGTAAAAAGGGGGACTTACATGCTCACAAACGCTGTTCAGAAGATTCCGGGGCAGCAGCTTTAATGTACCCCTCCCCAGAGCTTCCCTTTTCCTCTGGACACTGAACATATGTAGCTCCTTCTTCTCCTCCTCGCTGAGGGAATGGCAGTAACGCACCTGAAAATGAAGGTGATAAGTTATGGTTAAAAAGACGGCCAGTGTAACAGTTAATCATCAGGAATAGAGGTGATTCCTTCCTTTCAGGGTCTTGTACTGAAAAACAACTTGCTGGGTGGGATATGAATAGTTTTAGTGACCTTTTCAAATTATGCCCCTTGGAAGATCAAACTGCAAGACTGTTGGCCTCTAATAAAGGTGATTGGTAAGTATAAGTGGGCAGAGTGCATACCAAAGCATGCTGAACAAAGCCAACTCTTGACCCCAGCTTGCCCTTTCCACACCCCCCAACATATCTCCACCCACAGTCCCTGATTGAGAATCTCATTTTTACAACAGGCCTTCTTGATGTTTCCAAAGCCTTAACAAGAGGGAAAGCAGACGTTTACACAAACAAGGCCTGTGTTTAGAATGAAGCCAAGAGGACGGGCAACAAAGGAGGAAAGACAGCCAAGTTGAACTGTGGTGCCACTGTGGTGGTGGCATCACATAAAACCTCTTTCAGCCAGCATCCCTGTTGCCTGCTGAGCAGTCCTCATAAAAACCACTGCTATGACAGGAATCCCACTGGTGGGGGCTCCCAGCAAACATCATAAAATCATCAAGTCAAAAGTCACATTGTGCCCACACTACATGTCTACACGATTGTGGAACAAAAATCCCCCAATGTGATGTCAACATGAATGCCAAGGGCTCACATTAGTGGGATGGCATGGACATCTTAACGTTTTTTTAATGCTGTGGGTTTAGCAGGCAGCAACAGATCCAGCTAGCGTGGATCTCTCTTACAGCTTGACAGAGTAAAACTCTGATACCGCATTGACTTTACAACCATGCACTCAAAATATTCTCACCTCATTATCGTGTGGTGGCAGTTGATAGAGGAGCTGCTTGATTCTGAACTTCTCTCCTGGACTGTTGACATAGGGAATCTTATCCTCAGGCAGACAGGAGAAATATAACTGGACCTGAAGAATAAAGCATGAAGTAAGGCGATTAACACTCAAACACACCATATGACACCAAGTAAAAGCATTGGGACTAGGTACAAGGTTTTGGTAGTGAAACATAGTGAGAGTAAGGCAAAAGTCATGAGGCAAAAAAACTAAATTTTTGTTAAGCTGGATGGTTCAATGATTCCCCACACAACCAAACTGAAGCTCATTCTAAATCATATATATTGTTGTTTCCAAGAATTTAAAACCCAAACTTTCATCTATCGAATCCCAGCAATATATTATATTGTCTTGGATAGAACAGCCCGTATCTCTGAGGACACACTGTTTTTTAAGATACCAAAGAATCAGCACATTAATTTGTGAAGAGACACATTCTGGGACAGCTCTGTATTAGATGTATGGACGACTTAGTTTGTGGAATGAAAATGTTTGCTGGAGGTTTTCCTAACCCCCCATCAGCTTTATTTCTAAAATACAACATAAAGCAGTAGTGCTCTTTGATTATGGCACTGAAGAAATCATTTAATTCTGTACTAAAACAAGTCCAAACAGGTCAACAGGTCAAATTGGTTTAAAGGCTGTAGTTTTCCAGTGATATGCTCGTCTCAGGACAGGACAAAGCAGCCTGTTGTTGTGGCACTTTGACCCTTGGGGCTAGCCACTGGAAACTAAACTTTATGAGGGAGGGGCTATTACAGCCAGCCAGATAAAGAGGTGGGATGTGCTTGTCTTGTGTGTTAGTGGGGCTTCCTGCAGCTTTGGCCGTCTAGGAGGGGGGGGTTAACAGCAATTTACCCTGACAATCAACCCAACGTTTGCCCCCCACCGTAAATTATGCACATTTTCATGCCGCTATTAGCCCTCATCCAGCTCCTTAGGGGCTGGGGAACAGTCAGCTATCACCCAGGCCCTATGTGTTTCTTCACTGTAATGATGACCAATAATACGTGACCTATTCAGGGCAATAGCTGCAGTAAAGGCATTACAGTTGACCCATGCATTTTCCAAACAAAAGGCCTTGCATGATTGGGCTTTAAAGTTTTCTGCTGCTGCGAACCCATCTCTTCTTGCCCACCACCCCCACATTGATTCCATACATGTTGTTTAACAAGGGAAGGTGGATGGAGAGAATCGTGGCAAGAGAGAAATGAGGAGTGAGGAGGGATTGGGAAAGTGCCACATCACACTGGCTGCCCCGCGGACACAACTAACAGTCCTGCCTGTGTTTGTGGAGACAAAGGCTTGTTAAAAGACTGCCCCTTGATTCCTGATCCCGCCATAAGCACTAAGCTCAACCCACCAAGTCCTCCTCCTAACAGAGAACTTGATAATCACAAGCAGACTTTGCCATGCCGCAGTTTGTAAATAAAAGTACACACATCCTGCCCTTAAGTGACTGCCTGGTAAAGCCTGTCAAGTCTGCGTCAAACAAAGGGACCAAGCAAAAGTTTTATGAAATATGTTGTCTGTCCCATAGGTTCAATCATCCAGAGACTTAAGTTGGTATGTTACTCAGTTATGAACTGAACAGCATTTATCTGGGCCAGGCAAAAGGGCTAGAAGGGAGTTAGAATCAGGTCAGAGCTGTTTTTATTCTCTGTCCAGAGGATACACCTGGATTCATTTTCGTGATTAGGGGAATTAATGATTTATGAACCAATGAAATAGATACAATAGCTAAAATGAACAATATTGTGCTTCAAGTCTTCTTTGTATTACTAGAGGGCCATAACTAAATTAATGCTTGTTTAAACTCAGCTCATAACACTTTTATGAATTCCATTGACAATAACAAAAAGAATAGACTGTAAGCTATGTTTTGCTCACCTGTTCGGGCCTAAGGCCAGGTGGTACCCAGGCGTACTCCTCCAGCGCACAGCCTGAGTCATCATCGGAGGTGGAGCTGCGTTGGAAGCCAGAGGTCAGCTTGCTGACTTTCTGCTCCATCATCAAGTCTCGCTGGCGTGCCCCACCCGGGAAGCCAGACGCCGACAATGCTGCACTCGCCAGGCTCATCAGGCTCTCGTTTTACTAGACAGACAAAGTAAAAAAAATGTAAGGGTGAGGGAAACAAAGAAAAAAATAATTGGGGCGAGGACAATAAGCGGAGGGAGGATTTGAGTGACAAGAAAATGAAATTTTGGTTAATCAGCCATTACATCAGCCAGTGCCCACATAATGCTATCCTCACTCCATCTAATCCGCTTCTCTCATGTCAGTGTCATTCCACTGAATGTTAACCACCAGCTGAGTCACACCATCATGGTCCCTTTCATGAGGCCCACACCCCCCTTCAAAAGGCCATTACGGTATCTGAGCAAGTTTTTCTCAGTTCACTTCTAGTGATGTGTTTACTTCATAAAGACACTCGTAAAAATAACTATACCCTTTCACTGCTATTGTGGTGGAAGTTAAACATGTGCCCTCCTCATGTGGCTTTTGGGGATATAGAGGCCATTAGGAAATTCCCAAAGCTTCACGAGGTGACGTCCGATCTCATTATAGTGACAGTAACAAGCAGTTAGCTATTCATAAATACACACAGTGAATTCCGAGTTTCTTATATGTATGGCTGGGGAATGTTGAACAGACTTGTTCCTTTCTAACACTGTAATTTAGTTTGCCACCAACACAAAAGTAAGAACAACACTAGAGATTTGTTCTTTCACCTTATCTACAGAGCTTTGGTCATCCTGTAGCCTGCTGAGGTGCTGCGTCATACTTTGAGAGGGGCGACCACATGGGAACTGATGCTGGTTTGATCAGTTGAGCCTTAGGTCTGTATAAACACAAGCCTGGCCTTAAGACAGGACTAACATATGGAGAATGTCCTCAATCTTGGTCTCTCCCTTCATCTCCCCTTTTTCTTTGGACTGTTTGTTTTCCAACCTGCCACATTGAGTGTCTGATCATCCTTTCATCTCTAAGATGGACAGAGCAATGCCAGACAGGTGAAGTACTTGGTTGGGGAGGGATGGGGTTGACTGATACTCTGCTGGACACTGACAATGCAACAGAGGGAAAAAATAGATCAATGAGATCAAAGACTTGGACACTACGTGTGTGGTGGCAATTGTCACAACATTTGTACTTAGCCACCCAATTGCAGACGTGATGGTACTCGAGTAGCAATACAGATAGAATACAAATAAACCAGTGTATAGCTGGGTAAAATAGAAAGTAATGATTATTAAATCTTAATTGTCAAGTGTAACTTGCTGTATGTACATTCTGCTGAGCAGCAGCCACTCTGGAAACTTATTTTTCAGTGTAACAAAAGGAATTGTGTTCCCTTAGTTTGGGAACCAAAACCTTCTAGTAATGAAAAAGCATGAGCCATTGACCACATCACTCCTAAAACCCTATAACTTCCCTTCCCACTGCAGTAGTAGCAATCAGACATGGAGATGATGAATGAGTGTCCAGTTGTGGTCATTTCTCACAGGCCAGGGGCTCTAACTGAGATCAAATGGGAGCCCAGCCAGTGTCCAGCAGCCTGGCCCTTACACCACCTCCCCCAAAGCCTCTACCCCCTATGGCTGGCAAGGGCAACAAGGGCCGCTGAGAGACAGCTGAGAAAACTAGACACACTCGAATGCAGCCTTTGAACACAAGGGTAACAGTAAAGGGGCTTGGAAATCTGCGCTCTCCCCTGGAATGATATATAGGCCTGGTTGCCCTTGCGCATGTGCAGCTCCTATTCATACATGAAGAGTGAATGCACACATTTAGCTGAAACCAACATGGACACAGGTGTGCAGAGAAGCCACCATAGGCTATGCTTGTCCACACACATATTATCATAAACACCTTGTCAGATTATGCTTCTGGTTATGTGACGACCCTCTGAGATAGCAGAAAGCCAGACTCTCCTCCTTACCCCTTCACGCCACGCATCTACTGGCTATTCATTTCAACTCATCTTCCTCAAGTCATCCACCTATGGCCTCATCACTGCCAACTAGTGGCATACCCCCATCTAGTCTGACCCTTCGGAGACAATCAGTGGTGGATTCTCTGTCTTTTTGTTACTCCATTGTATCACAAAGTGTCAAGTCAGGTGGATTGGCTTATGACAAGTCCCATTAAAACGCCTCTGCCGTCCTGAACAATGGTGCCATTGTGGAGGAATCCGCTGAATACTTGTTCCATCAAGATCCTGTTCATCTCCTTTTTTCTCTCCCGAAGATGTGGTGTGTTATCTCCATTTCCATGACAGTTAAAGCCCTCAAACCCAGATAACCTGTCTTCAGATGAGAGCGCAGGGAGACAAATAAGACACTCTCTTGTTCTACATTGACTTTCAAATGAGACCAAAATAACCTGCAAAAATGTGGCCTTGTTTGAGAGAAGCTAGGGTTTCACGTGGGAGATGGCTAACTATAGGCAGGTTCAGTCAGGAGCCAACAGACACCAATGTCCCAGCCTCACGTTTTATCAGGCATAGACTCACTCATGCGCTACATTTCTTAAAAAGATGTTTGCTTTCACGTGCTGGCCAAGTCTCTGTGAGGATGTCTCACACAGCCAAACCTGACTCATAGGAATGTTGGGCTTGAACTTCAGCCAAGCTCGCGAAAAGGAATACAGGATGTACACAGCTTGGTGTTAGGCAAAGACCCTTCTCATACAACCACATCTGCTTGCATGCTAATTTTTCCTTTTGGATGTCATGCAGCTCATTTCCTCTGACTTTGCCCAGAACGCTTCCTTAACTTTTTGAATGACAGAAACACGGAGCCAAATAACTTCACCATGCTTACACTGACTTGCCAACTCACTGACTCATCACTTGTGTCGACCTTTTAAAGGTTTTCTTCCAACAAGGGACTTATGGTTTGTGAGATTTGTTCTTTAAACTCTCCCCTCTCCCTGTTCCACTCCCCCTGCCCTGCCCTGCCCTCCTCCCACTAGCCAGACCCCTGCAGTCCTGAATGTTTAACAGCCTCTCACTCTTTTGTAAAGGTGCTTGTTAACATGGATTTGGGAGCTCTAGGCCTGCATATCTGACTGATCTGCCCACAGAGGGCCAGAGTGTAGTGGGGGTGTTATCAGGTTGAGGCTAAAATGGGGTGAGTGACATGTATGAAAATGTTAATTTGTCTTGTTCAACAAAAGGGAAATTTAAGTCAAGGCAGGTGAAAGAGGGAAGCTCAAACACATCCTCGCCTTGAAAGGTTTTCAGTGAATGAAGATTTGAAAGCCTCCCACTAGTATTGAGAATGAATGAAGAGATCTGTGTCGTCGGAAAAAAAAGTGCACAATGACTTAGTTTTGTTACCCTGAAAGCTTCTATTGCATCAGTCTCCCTGTAACAGACTCAGAATGAGTGGGTGAAAACTTGATTCATTAAGGAACACCCTGTACATACAGGATCCTGTGTGAACTATAGGATAATCTTGTTTATCAATTTAAGGAATATAAACCCTCTCAGAGGACCTCATACTGCGACTGACAAAAAGAAAATACAGCCACCAGTGATATTTAAAAGAGTATCCAACAACACTTCCACTCAAGTCCCAAGTCCCTAAAAATCCACAGTGGAGCCATGACTTAACAACCCCTGAGAGAGTGCACAGGAAAAATAAGCAGCCTCTGGTCTGAATTACTGTCTATATTCCTCTAGGAAGTGGATGATGGACATGCACACAACCCAACACAGTGCTCTCTGTCAGTTTGGACCGGCCCAACATGTTTAACTTGGCTCCTGCGAGCTCAGCAATGCAGGATCTGCTCTAGTTAAAGAGAAAAACAAGATTTTCCCTGCCTACTTCAGCTTGAACTCCAAAAAACTTACAGACACTTTTTGTGTCAGACATGATATGTCTTAACTGCAGAGAAAATACATCATATTATTTCCCTCCCTGCACCTATAAATATCTTCATGTGACAAGTGTCAACAGCTCCCTGTCAACTGGTGGCACTTAATGTTTTAACTGTATGAAACAAAACCTGATGGCCGGATCAGATCTGTTAAACAATTAGATCGTTGTATAAGCCAGCAGCCTCACATGCACACCTAAACCTGTTTGGGGTTAAACCTGTGATGAAAGATCATATAAACCGACTGAGCATCATTAAACCAGGAACTAAAAAAAACAACACAGAGGGAGGAGATGTTTGAATCCAATCTGTCTGAAAGTCAGACCAGAGAGTATTGCTCGGTTTAGGCAGTGTTCAGGTGCTACATGAGTTTGGTCAACTTCCAGAGGTCTCCTTTCGTGGCGTGGAGAGTGTTTTTTCAAGCCCAAATGGATGGGAGTGACATCCCCACAGGGATCTGCACTAGGGAGACCACCTGCATGCACCGGCCAGACTGAACCATGACTCTACATACACATGCTGCTGTCACGTAGAAGACATCGAACACATCTAAATCCCTGTGGATTCACTTTGCAGGGTAGGAGACTACTCACACCTTTGCACCTTAATTGGAAAAAAACTACCTCTAAAGAAAAGACCTTGACTTATAAATGAGAAGTTGCACAGTTTCATCTCTAACTTTAATATGCTGTATTTCTTGTAAATCATGCAATACTGTGATTAATAATTAAATCATCCACCAATTAAACTAAGCAATCCAAAGGATTCCATGTACATGTACATCGGCATCACAGACAGTTCAGGATGGTTTATGGTGCAGAACTTTAACATCCCCACTTCTTCAAGCAACACATTTTTTTCCTGCTTCACTACAACCAAAGCCTGTTCCTTTGAGAAACCTAATTATGTCTTTCTCAGTCATTTCCCTGCAGGTCTTACCTCAGTGTAGGCCAAGTCTCCTGAGGTGGGCAGAAAAAAGGATCTGATCACCACTATATCCAGTCCTAGATTCCTCACCAGCCTCCGGGCTCCATGTCTGTGCAAGATCCTCAGAGCTCTGATTCCAGGACAGAAGCAGTCAGCCTCCTCTACCCGAGCTGTCAGCACAGTAACAGCCCATATCAAAGCTGAGGCTGTAAAAAGTCAGGGAGATGTCTGTCTGAGTGCGTGGGAGACAGTGTTAAGAGGGGTGTGTGCGTGCGTGTACATGGAGGAGCTCAACCAGATGGTCATCCCTCCCTTGCCTCTCTCACCAACCATTCCTCCTCCTGCTTCCCCCAACCCAGCCCTCTTAACCTCAGCCCGCCCCCTTAACCTCCGAGCAGCCAGTCACCACAGGGTATGGAGGAGTGAGGCGTCTCTCCTCCGCTGACCCTCCCCTCATACTTCCAACATATGCTCCTAAATGAGAACCACCGGTAGAGCCCCAGCTCACAGGAACTGCACTTTTAAGTAGCACATCAGTGATGGCAGAGCTCGTTTTACCACACCGACCGCCTCGTATCCACAACAGCTTTCACATGACATTCTTCTTTCTCCTTCCCCATCGACAGCTCAGAGATGTGGGGAAGGTGGTGGCTGTTAAAGACAGGATTTGGTTTATCTGGTGGTTGTCCCTCTTTTCTTTGCACCCCAAAATGTCCCCAAGTTACAGAGAGATGTTTGCAAACTATGGCTTTATGATTACATAGTGGCTGCTGGCTTGAGTGAACAAAAGATGCTTTATTTATCCCTTCGCACGTCTACAACATTCTGGCTCGGCCTCACATAACCCTCCGCTCTTACTGAATATGATGTCAGCAAGTCTTAACGAGACTAGCTGTCAGGCCTTTAAGATATAAATCACAGACATCCGATACCACCACAAATTTGTTTTTATCAGCCCAACATTAGCTGAGTGAGGGTTAAACATTGTACAGCTCAACTTTGTTACATTGTACAAAATATGAACATAACTATATTATGGGCATAAGTAAAGTCAAATTGTAAATGTAAGGTTCAACAAATTAGCTAAATCGAAACGCAACCAAAAAAAGCACAGGATACTCAGGTCACAACTAAGAAAAAAAAGAAACTAACTAGTTCCCTCTTCGATCTGATGATCTGCTGCTTTCCTTTGTTTCCTATGATAGTAAAGTGAATATCTCTATGTTTTTAAGTAGTTTACTACAGAATATGAATATCTCAACCGGGCGCTGGATACTTATACAAGGAATTTTACGTTCCAGCCCGACTTCAACTCATTTGTATTTATCTTCACAATCCAAACCTAAATAACGAGAATCTTCAAACTTTTTTGAAGCAAGCTTTAAAACCAACCTAATAGCTTATATCCAGGCTTTCTCTTTGCCTTTATCATGTACTAAAAAGACAGGAGCTTAAATTACAGACGTGTTCTTTGAAACCCAAATGCACGTAACGACTCATCCTTTGAAACTCCCTTCGAAGGACACAGTTGACCTCTACCTCTCCTTCACCTCTCCAGGAATGTCAGAGCGTGATTCTCTTCCTGTTGCCTCAGAAAACAAAAGTGAGCAGTTTAAGTCAAATCCTGAACAGTTGCACCTTTTGCATCCTTTTGTGGTTGTGTGGTCGCGATGTCAAAGTGTTACTTTCTCCCGTAAGGACGTGCTTTACAGCGAACGCGACTCTTCTTGGATAAATGCAACTTTATCCTTTTCACTGTGAGGTTTTGTTGAGGAGGTTTAACATACTTGTAAGAATGTAAAACAAAGCAGCGGAACATTTTACTAGGAAGCAAGGAATCTATAAAACAGCTAAAATTGCTCTTTTGAAAAACATTTTAGCAGCTGTTTAATTTTGTGCCGATGACGTCAGGGTGTGATTCCGTGAACTTGAACACATGCAAGAAGCATTTACACCATGGGGGCCGATATAACGGGATTATCACGGTTGTGCAGTGGATGCAACTTAATAGTTTGACAAATGTATCTTCGAATAACATTGAACGTGGAACAAGCACTGTCAACTTCACCATTCAGCACACATCCACACCATATTCACTGGTGCAAATTCCACAGTCTCCCTTAATCAGATGACTGATCAGCTGATATGTGGAACTTTGCATGTAGACAATTATGTTGTGCTGCACTAACTGGTCATTAGACACTCTAGTAAGCACATGTTGTGTAATCAAAATGTCAGTCAGAGAAGAAGAGCAAACCACGACCACTCTTACCTACGTTAACACACTCTGCATGACTGACAGCGTCTGATTGTCACTTTCCTCCATCCTCTGCATGCTCACCCACTTCACATTCACACCATTAAGTGTTAAACATCACATTGTGGGCGATGTATGGTGACTGTCATCTCACTGTCATTTACATTTAAAATGAAATGCAGCTTTAAGTTTTGTCCAAAGTGGAAACATATAAATGAATAAACTGAAGAAGATGGGAGCTAATGTGCTTTTATTCTGCAGGGCGCATGTACTGTATACGTGTGTGTGTGGGTGTGCGGACAATGCCATTGTAGCAGCCAAGGCCAGGAGGAGAGGTACCCTTTCACAGCAAACTTCAGGCCTTTGTTCTGGTCCAAAAGACTCAGCACCCTGCCCCATTAGCAAGTCTTAGAGGGGAGGGAAACACAGCATCCTGCCCTGGAAGGGGGAGGCATTAATGAAATGCAAAGCTAAGATGGTAAACTAACCTGGACAAAGGTTGCAGACTGTAGTTGGCCAAAGCACTATGAGGGAACAGAACTGTTCAAATAGTTGGAAAATGTATAGATGATCAGAATGTTTATTCCCTTTTGACAAAGCCCTTCCTAAAAGAGTTTAATTTTAAACATCTTTGAAGTTCAAATGTGAAGACTTCTTACTCTAAAATAGCAAAACAATGGCCTCTGACTATGAGGTTTGGACAACTATTTAAAGACATCTGTGGATTATCTTTAGTCTCTCTAGTGGTAAAGAATAACAGCATTCTGAAAATCTGTATGAGTTGGCACGACTCCATAGTTAGAAGCAGCAGGCTGCACAGTTCAAGGTTCGCCATAGATAGTTGAATAATATAAAGATGGACAAGTCATGCATCCCTGACCCCTGACCTTAGAGAGCACCAGATGACCCATAAATCTATGGCCCCGGGGCTTTACGGCCCATTCCCCTGTCATAGCCACAATGACCTGAACAGCACCTCACACCTGGTCTACACCTTCTCACTGCTGTAAAAGAAGAAAAAAACACCACTCTGTGCAAGCAGCAAGGTAGTCCAGGACCAGCATGCCCTGACAATAACAGGACAGGGATGATCGTCGTCAGTACCAACACCCACTAAACAATAAAGCCGCATTCTTCTCTGGTCTAAACATGTCCTTGAAGAAGAGGACCCATAAAATAAGGCATCTAGTCAAAGCTGAACCCGACGATATCTCACGGTAAAGACGTGACCCTGATGTGAAAGATTGTCCAGAGAGGGACTCTATCTTAAATTCAAATCTCACGTAATCTGTTTAAATTAGTCAAAGTTTGGTCCTACGACATCATAAATTGGGGTACCAAGGGGGCAAAGGGAGGGTCAGTCTCCAGCTTACCTTCATTGATGACCATTGTTGAGAATAGCTCTCACTGGTGTGTGAGCTTGCTTATAAAAAGTAGGCATTCTCAGGGTTTAAATGACTTGCCAACGGGTATTAGCAGGACACAGGCCCAACAAAAGCCTCAGTTATAAAGGCCAATAAAAGCCTATCACTCTACTGTAACAACAATCCTTTTTACGCCTTGAAAGAGGGAGGAAAAGGTCAACTGGTGGAGCAGTCAGCGCATTGATATTGACTTAGCTAGATTGGCGCTGACAAACTCAGGTCAGACTGTGGTCTTGTTAGCCCTATAACCCTCACATAACCCCTCTTTACTGTTTCACTCTGACACATTGGAGGCAGCCCAGGCTAGAGCTTAGATCTGAGCTTACTTTCTGACAAGAGACATTTGTAAAAAATTAAAGAGAAATATCTACTCACTTGACACTTGACCTTTCTTAAGATCATGTGGCTCTCAAGAGCGCTGAAAAGGGGAAATCAAAATGAAAAACAAAAAGAATTTGCGGTTTATTGGCCTCAATTGGTAATGAGATATGGCTGCATTTGTACTTTTCAACTCTGCCCGAAAATCGAATTTTCCAACTCGCCAAACAAAAAAGGTCACAAAGCTTGAATCCTAGGTCTATAAACAAGCTGTCTGTATTTAATTATTAGATTACAGTTTGTAATGGTATCGTATAAAACCAGCAAGTCGATGATGTCAGTTATAATGGTTACATGGAAACAATCAGCGGACATCTTACTTATCTACCTATTTATTACTGCTTCAGGTAATTCACTGTAGCCCTGTTGTGTTGCACATGATGTAACACAACATGAATGTCCGGTTTCCCTAAAGCAACCTGTATGACACGACACGTCTCTGCCAAACAAAGCCTGGTGTCAGCACACTGGTGGTTTCTTCACTTGATCATAAGTACACTGCTCGCTAACCACTTTTCTAAACATCGCAGAGATGTACGATCCGGACAGGTCATATTTCACCCTCAATTTGACATCCTCTCACCTAGTTGTAAAAGCCGGACCTCATTGGGAACAATGGGAAGTGGAGCGACAGAGCTCCCGGGGCTGTTAAAGGGAGGAAGCCCCTTTATTTGAGGACACTATAACTCAACAAAAGCCTGTGGCTGTCTACGCACAGAGCGGCCCAAGGATGAATGGGCTGCTCTTACACTACACACTTGTGCTGACAAAAGCACTGGATCGGCAAAGGCCACAGCCTGTCATGTGTGGTCTCCATGGGCAAACTGGGATGAATATATAGACGTAAAATTACAAAACAGCACCACTAACAACTTAAGCCAATGAATTCCGCCCACATGACTCTGTTTTCACCATCATTCTTTTTAATTTCTTCAACAAAACTTTTATATTTCCCCCATGAATAGGAAGCTGTCAAGTTTTCCATGCATCCATTTTCATGCAAGGTGAAAAGGTTTGATCATTCCGGTTGGAACAGCACCCCATCAATGTCCAGGTTCAACACTTGTGACCTTTCAGACTGAATTTTAAGCTTATGACCTCACACTTTCAGAGAGTCTCGCTCGCACAAGCATTTAAAACCCCACACTTCACACACATCTGGGATTTTCTCCCCCAAAGTTAAACAGTATATCCCTCATATGGCAAGAAAAGTATTTCCTGTGTTTCCAGCCTCGGGCTCAAACGGACACACGAATGAGTCCACCGTAACAAAACAGCCAATATACTCGGGGCCCAGAGTGCTACGAGCAATTCATCGTAGAAGGACAGGATGCAGTCTTTAAAAAAAAAAGAAGGAAAAGTTGGTAATTCCCACACGTGGAAGCATTTTCCTGAGCCGCACGGCTTCAAAAGGCAAACCATGGAATCCAACAATACTCTAAAACAGTTAAGAGCTGCTCAGTCAGGATCCCACTAATGATTAACATTCCAGGAGAAACACTCCGTTACAGTCTTTTTAGAGCGTTCTAATTAAACACATGCTCCAATGCCACAGCATAGAGGGAACTCAGAGCGGGGATGCTTCTTTCCAGATCTGCTTAATTGGACACAATATAAGTCATTAAGGTGGTAGTAAAAATATCAGAAAGACCAGAGGAGAGGCCCAATCATCTGCCCTGTAAGGCTCCCTGTTGCTCTGATGTTGTTGACCCTTTAACCTCCTCATGTGACTCACATTCAAATGTACAGAAGGACAAAAAAAAAAGTCCTAGACTGACTTTCATTACCACTGGACGTTTAGTCCTAGCTGAGGAGACGTGTCTGGATGTTAGATGTTTGTCTCGTGTTCACATTTCTGAAAAGGATATAGATGGTATGCATGTATAAAGGTCATACATCTTGGGAGGCGAGGTTACATCTGATTATCAATGCGTCTGTTTGCAACACTAAGATTCTCTCCATGTCCTCTTTGGCTTCAACGTAAAGTTTAATACTTTTGACATGGTGTCTATAGATGAATCGCTATGACATCATTTCAACAAGTTTGTTGGTTTATATTATGATAGAAACTACTTATCATAAAAACTAATAATAAACAATTCAAGTCAATGTGCATTAACCTCTGCTTTGTCCACCGTATTTTCCCAAAATTGAAATGTGAAAAACTCACTGCGTGAAATTCTTCCCTTGAGAAATTCTTGATTTCCCAGAGACTTACCCGAACCTTAACCACTGATCCTTAACCTTAACCACCCCAATGGGACCACCTGTCCTCAATGACTGTTTTTAAGTCTGAAATGTGTCCCACAAAGTAGTCTAAGACAAAAGACACACACACACACACACACACACCACAACATGCCACACTGTTTATGTCTGAGGCCGGCTTCATGTCTGCGATTTGTCTCCACCCCCACCCGTCTTGCCGGGCACTAAGTGAGCTAATGTTATAGCTAGTTTCTCAAGTTGATCCCTCAATGCTTTCCCTCATTTCTTTTATTTTTATGTAAGACCGTATGCTGCTGTGGCTCTTAAAACTAGAGTTTTGACTGCTGATCGTTCAAAATCCTTGGATCAGATCGGTGCATCCGTACTCTAAACAGTCAATAGTAAAGGAAAGGAATCATAAATTCAACATGAAGATAAACTGGTTCTCTTTATGTAACTGTGTAAATTTGTTTGTCTGTATTTAGGTCTGAGGAGTTCCAATCTGGAGCCCCCAGGAGGCCTTGGTCAGTTTCACAGATATACAGGCCTGACAAAGGGCCGTTAGTGTCTGGGATCTTTGTGTGTGTGTGTGTGTGTGTGTGTGTGTGTGTGTGTGTGTGTGTTTTTGTGTGTGTGTGTGTGCATGTGTGTGTATTGGCACAATGTATATGTAGAGTGGAAAAAAGGACACAACTGGCTGCTTATCACCCTCCTACATTAAGGATACCAGTCCTCGAGGGCAACGCTTATTCTTAGAAACATCACATGTAATGCGTCTGTTTGGGTCTCCACCGGCGTGTTATTTTTGGAGCTGCTAGTACTGAGGTCATTAATGACACCCAACCACTTCCAGCCAGCATAACAGAACATGTGAGTGGGGGCACACAATGTTTATGTTTTCAAAAATAATAATCCTCCCCATAAAATCGGAGCTGCTTTTTTTATGCCTTCTCAGTATCATAAAACTTTCTCCCTTGTAATGGTCAAGTATGTGTGTGTTTGCCTGCGGCCGGGACGCATGCACAGATGTGCACATCTGGTGAGCCACTGCTCTTGTTTTCTTTGGGAGCCCAGCCCCTAACAGGAAGACAGTGCGAGCATAGCAAACAAAAGCCCAGCTCTTTCAACTGGCCTCTCACTAGGAGCTGCCGTCAGGTTGTTGTGGCCAAATGAACTGTTTCTGTGTCGGCTCAGTGGGACCATTGTTGGCCTCAGGCTGCTGCTCTGCAAGACATGTCCTCAGCTGGCCTTTGTCAATATTGACCCATCTTTGTATTGTGCTTCAACATCTATCTTTACTCTGCTGACTATTCTCAGATGATAAGAATAATAATACATTTCCACTGTGTAAAAGAGATTACAGTTTCCCAAATCCTAAACATAACTTAATAATAGCTGTAAATCTCACTGTACATTCCACATGCAATAAACCAATTTAACAGACAAATGCATATTAAAATAGCATTTGAATACAATGTTATAATCGGAGAGAGACCAATAAAGCGAACATGTCAGTGTCTCACCAGAGAGAGAAGTGGTAACCACGGTAGCGATGTCAATGAAAAAGAAAAGTCACTAAGAAGCTAAATAGGATCTTAACTGAGTTTGAGCACGTTTTGTTACATTTATTTGATTACAAACTTTTAACAAAGACGTGTCGTCAACAGAAAATGTCGGAGACCACGCCCCTTGCCCCCATTACCCGGAAGTTATATTCACAAAATGAATACCTGCAGCTTAAATAAATAATTACTAACACTACTCTAAATATAAATTATGGCTCCAACAGTCAACTTGGTTAAGAGTCAATGTTGTTTCGATTGTATTCATTCTGATTCCATCATGATTCTAGCTCCGGTTGTATCCTGGTGTATTTTTTTGCACAACAACAATAAAAAACAAAATTAAAAACAAAACATTGTATTTTGAGCTGACAAAGTGTGGTCGTAAACGGTCATGAGATGTAAACAGTGTTTTGTAAGAAAGAAATATTACATACATTTATTTTTCTGAGTGCTCACTGCTTTGCACTTATTTCTATTTGAGTCATGAAATCTTAGATGGACATTTTGTATTTTGCATGAAGGTACTTTCACTGTTTTCAGTTTCTGTTTTGCATACAAGGAAGTTAAATCCTGCTGAACACCAGGAATGTATTTGGATTCCCATTGGATCCGGACTTTGAGTAAATTATAAGAATAATAAAAACATGTCCCTTATCAGAACTTCAGTTGGAAGCAACTTCGACTGGTTGTTGATAAACACTGGCTCAGAATATAATGACTGTAACTACAACAAATACATAATAAGGATGTCAAAATGCAAAACCTCTGGAGTCCAACTGAAATGGGAGGAAGTCTAGAGTTTCATTATGAACATAAAATCCACTGTATAAAATGTTTTACAGAGCACTCGCTACTTCTGATGGATGAATGATCTTTAAATATGCTAAATATGTGGAAATGTATTGATACATTGATTTGTGTTTGTGTTTCTTCTTCTTACATTTTACTTGTGAGTTATTAGACTTAAATTGTGTATTTAGCAATTTTGGAATTGGCCTAAACTCGTTCTCTTGTTTTGCATAAATGTGTTTCCAAGCCTGACTAATGGAGGTAGTAAAAAAATGACAGGCTCAAAGTTTTAATGAGTAAATGTTCTGAGAGGAATATTCTGGCTGATATCCAGCGACTGACCCCACCATCTGTAACCTCTCCGAAAAAAATCCCAGGAAATACCTTTGTTTTCAGCCTCCAAAAATCCCTTTGCCCTGCAGAGCCCATTTTTAAACCCCATTGACCTTTTCCATATCATCCACGCTCACTGACTCCACCCCTGTGACAATGCCAACAGGGCAGGAGGAACAAGAGCCACAGGAAGGGGAGAAAGCGAGAGAGAGGGGGGGTGGTATTTTACATTTTTCCAGCCAAGAGTCCGGAAAGCTTTAACTGAATCCCCTGTTGTGTGCCGGGGAAATGAGCTGGGCTTTTTAATGACTATCTCAGAGTAATGTGTTTTCTTTCGCTTCCAGCCCTGTGATGCTGTGATTGTTTGGATGGATCCCTGTAGATGTGGAGGGACGGGGAGACAAACACGCCCTCCTGCAGACAGCCATGTTTGTGTCAGGTAGGGTCAGAACAACTCTCCAGCAGCTCCGTCGCTAAAGCTGCCGACATTTGGCGTCCTAACATGTGTTATTCCCCTTTATCAAAGACAGGCATGTTTGTAATAAGCACCTCTGCAGCGCTGCGCCGTGGTTATTATCCACTATTCACTCAGAGCTGAGCATCGTGTCTATACACGGTGGTGATAATGAAACATGTGTGTTGAGTACGGCTTTCATCATCGCGGTGGTCTCGTGGTCGGTCCCGCAATTACGCCGTGTGGTTACGAGAGATCTGCCGGGGCACTAAAATCCAGTGTGTGAGCCAAAAAACGTTTTTCCTCTAACATCATCCTGCAGCTCCCTAATAAACCGAGTTGTGCCTGCAGGCGCAAAATCACTAACTACCTTTAATCACTTTAGAATAATGCTGAGCATGTGGATCCAATGTGTGCCACCGCTTCAGGCCCATCCCACTGACTCTCATATACACGTTGAAAGTCACTGGCGAGGGACTTTAACCACACGGCGAGCACAAAGGTTATAATCTCTCCCACAGACAGCAGCATCCACAGACCGCAGTGTAACAGTGCCCTGAGTTTGACCGTCCAGGCCACCGTCCCTTCAGCCCAGGCCCAGTGCCCGCAGATTTCAGGGACCACCGGCGTTCAAACAAGCCATATTTCATCCAGCCTCCTGCCAACCTACCACAAACAGTTTACAGTCGACGGGGCTCTGCTCTCTGGAGCTTATCTATGGCGGCCCAACTCCGTGCCACATCTCCCTGTCCAGAGCCATGAAAGACTGGCCTCCTCTGACAGCTCCTCACAACACACGGCCCTGTCCCGCTCTGCTTTTAGCCCGGCCGCTGCGGTGAGCTGGACCACGTCTGGGGGATAAAAGGCTGCCAGAGTGTTTGGCTTGCAGGCGATTTACACGGACGCGAGGGTGATTCATTCTAGCTTCGCACAAACAGGCCTCTGTGTACATTTCACTGGTACCGGGCTTTTAAATCAACAGTGGAAAACGTATACAGACGGGCACTGGGACTTATATTCTGCTCATTCACACTCAGCTGGGTGTCTGCCACAAATGCACGCACTCTCCCGACACCTACAGAGAGGCCATACACACACAGAGGTGGACACTTTGTCTCTGTCCATCTCAGACAAACACACACACACACACACACGTTATCATAGGTCACCTTTAGGGGACTGGCCTTCATTTCCCAGAGACTTACCTGAACCTTAACCACTGATCCTTAACCTTAACCACCCCAATGGGACCACCTATCCTCAATGACTGTTTTTAAGTCTGAAATGTGTCCCACAAAGTAGTCTAAGACAAATGACACACACACACACACACACACACACACACACACACACACACACACACACACACACACACACACACACACACACACACCACAACATGCCGCACTGTTTATGTCTGAGGCCGGCTTCATGTCTGCGATTTGTCTCCACCTCCACCCGTCTTGCCGGGCACTAAGTGAGCTAATGTTATAGCTAGTTTCTCAAGTTGAAAGCTGCATCATGGAGGCGATCAAACAAAAACACAGACCTGTCTGTATATCTGCTGCCCAATCCTCCAGTTTTATAAGAATGCACTTTGGTGCTAAAATAAACCATTAACATGATCCACATTTACTAAGTGAGCAATCAAACACACTCAGGCGAGGAGAATCTGGGCTTTTTCCGTTGCGGCGTCCAAGAAAAATGACGATAAGACCAGTAGTTTTTATTTCCCTTTCACTTTCACACACAATCTAGAACAAAACGTTTTCTTTTTTTCAAAGTCGTTTGATTCTATTAATACGCACGATTCCCTCAGAGGCTTTGAAAATGAGATGTGAACCATCGCCGTTTGACACGAGAGGCCGCTCCAAAAAATCTTAAATCATTACGTCTATAAATAACTTAAATCATCACAGAGAATTCTCACCTGCAGCGGATCACCGAAAATACCAGCTCAGCTCAAATCTCCCCCACATGTCTCGCCTGCAAGATCATCTAAACATTAAATAAGTGCAGCTGCGAATTATGAGAGCCAGATTTGTGGATATGCAATACATCAAACAACATTGAGGGTGAATATATGTGCATCGTTCATTAGAAATCCTGTGGAAACAGAACTTCCTCAGAACGTGCTGGATGTCAGATTAAGACCTACATGCTCTCATTTGACCATGGGCCTGGAGTATTGTTGAAATCAGCCTTCATGCTCAGCTGAATCTCACTACAGGAAACCTGGAACGCTTCTTTCAAACTTCACAGTTACTCTCGATTGAAAATGTAAAGTTGTGCAGGTCATAAACTCAACGCTACTGTTCAGTTTCTGGGCAGTGAGGCCGTCTACCTCTATTCCAGCCACTAGGTGACACCACCACCTTGGTTCTGTGCTCTCTCTCTCTCTCTCTCGCTCTCTCTCTCTCTCTCTCTCTCTCTCTCTCTCTCTCTCTCTCTGCACTGGACAGTGTCTGGAGTGAATGTTGAAAGTGATATAATCATGAAAGTGACCAAAAAAAAGCTACTGGAAAAATCCCACTTATATTTGACCCAGTGAGCTTCACTTTGAAGTGGCATTGTGGAAATAGTGCAGAACGTGCAGCTTATCTCCCTCTTTACTGTTAAAGTGATCCAACTTATAATAAAAAAAAAAAGTCCCATCCACTTCTTGAATTGTCCACAAATCACTTCCACCATCAAGATATTTAACGTGTATGGGTGAAGCCATGTCCTGCCGCTGCTCTGCACCTATAGCTGACAGCAGCAACGTGTTTGTGTCAGCTGTGGCCATAGTGACAGATCTCAGGCCAGTCTCACTCATGCAGTCTGAACCAAGTAGGTCTGTCATTCTGTCATCCTGTCAGCCACCCCCTCCTCAGAGGACACGCACAGGACTCAATGGCTCATGGTGATATTTACTGAAAGCAAAATATCATTTTAGACATTCTTGGTTAAATATAACAGTGTCTGCTCTTCTATAACACTTTTGATCACAGATGAGTATGGAAATGTTGAGGGTGCGTCATTGTTGTCCAAAAAGAAAATGTTTCACTGTGAGATAATGAGTGATGAGTTTATTTGAGCACCATATCTGTGCATCATGATAAGCCACCTTGGCTCATTTTTAAAAGCAGCCTGGGAGATTCTGTAGATCAAACTATAAAGAGAGTCAGCACGTACTGAGCAATGTTGTGAAAAGCAAGTTGACAGATGGATTCCCTTACTTCAATAAAGCTTTTCCAGACTACATTTGAGATTAAATGCCTACGTTGTTATTCCCCAAGTGGGTTTAACATTATCCATCAAGGTTAGAAATGAGGAAAGTGCTAGTGACTCCTCTTACTGTATATTTGGCCGGGGTGTGTGACCACTCAACAGCTCTCCTGACAGCTATAGAGCCCTGCAGTGGCGGACAGGCAACGGTCACGGAGCGCAGACCAGTTGTCACCAAAGTGACAGGCGACAGCTGAGTCCATACATCTGGAGGCCCCGGGGACTCCACACTCTCCCACCAGCCCCACCAAGTTTTTTTTCATCAGTAGAGAAATGCAGTCGCTGTGGCTACACGCGCAGGGGAGAGTGAAACGTGTCTCTGCTGCGTAAAAGCGCAAAACAACGTTGGAGGATGAACTCATTAGATCCAGTTGGTGGACCTTTTGAGCTTACACAAGTAGTTTATGAACTCCCTAGTGTAACCTATTAGTGAGGATGTTATATGAGCTGTTTTCTCACTTACACACATGTTTCGTTCTTATTAACGCACACAATGTGGGTCAAACTGTACCAATTAGAGCAATTTCAACGCGTAAAACTTGAAAATAAAGTTTGCCAAACAAACCCATAGATTATGAACACTGTGAAAATAATGCCCAAAGACAGAAAACATGCACTGACTTGATCCACTCACCCTCCAAAGCGTTCAGTCTCAGTACAACCAGTATCCAGAACCAATATTCCTGAAGTGAGAAGGGCGATTCACGCTGCGTCTCATTGGCATCAGATGAAAAAGTCCCGGGAGGAGGGTGCACCACTGTGCCGCGGAGCTGAACCCAGAGCTGTGCACAGCGATAAGCTTTGAAGCCCAGATACTGTTGTGAATAGAAGAGGAGCACTTGCAGAGAGAGAGAGAGAGAGAGAGAGAGAGAGAGAGAGAGAGAGAGAGAGAGAGTCTGGTCTGACTTCATATGTCACCACATCCCGGTGATCCCAGTGGCGCACGGTGCGCTGTGGTGCTGCTCCGCTCGGCGGTCACGGTGAAATGACATTAGCGCTGCGCCCTGCCCATTGGCTTAAACCAGCGGCCCCCACCAATCGTGGAGAGAGGACCAGTGCGGAGCAGAGAGCGGACAAACGCTCCTGTGAGTCTGAACTCCTGCTGCTGCAGTGGGGAGTTAAAGGAGAAGTGTTTGCGTAATTTAAGCGCTTGGAAACTACTAAGTGAGTTAATCTTCTTTTGATGCCTTAACTTATTGGCTATCTTTACCTCCATGTAAACTTTTGCTTTTATGCTGTCTGAAATGAAAAAAAATGCATTTTAAGATCCCATGTTTCTCAATTTAAATATTTGCATCTCCATCCTCTCATAATTGTTTACACCAAGTCCAAACTATTATTATTATTATTGTTTTTTTGTCTCCCTCTTGCCACCAATGTGAAGTATTCACAAGGCCATCTTTATGTCCTCCCACACACTGCATGTGTAACCCTACCCCTATAGCAGGTCATGAAAGGTAAGCCTATATGCATACACTGAAAAGAGGCTTTTACTTCACTGTCTATTGAGACAAACTGTTCTGGGATCATCAAAGATTTGAAGACAGAGGCCACCACCCATACATCAGTGCATGAACACAATACAATAAAGACTGAGGTTTGTTCTGCATTCAAAGTCGTCATACAAAAGGTTGCTTTCTGTCGATTTTCAGATCAGAGTAGATCCAGCCTAATGTTTTTGTTGATTTTTATCACAGTCCTAGGAGCTAAACCCTGTTGTGGTTTCGCATGAACTCATGCGCTGATAAACTAAATAAGGTTGAGATAAGATTTTTGACTGGTGGACCTTTAAAGAGCTCCCTGACCTGCCGCGACCCAGATAAGGTCTTTTTCCGTGACATCCAAAGTGACACCGTGCCCCTGAACAACTGAACCAAATCGAGATATTTTGAAGCGTTTGGAAATCAGGATCTTATTACATCTTTGAAATTCTGCCATCTCTCTAAAAGGGCAACACTCAGACAGGAGAAACATGAAACATAAATGTGACAAATGCACCGACTAAATGTGTAACCTTTGACCTTTACGGCTCGCCCTTTCACTGGAACAGACGCTACATCCTCAGCTGACCTGGGTTTACGACCCGGTGGCCATCACATACATGGGACTGTGTGAATGCATTTTAAGTAAGAACAGGCTTAGCGAGCTCAAACCTGTCAGTCGTTCTTTACTCAGCCTTGGCATTAGGCAACCGAAATCAACACTGTGCCAGATCTTATATGGACCAGATGCTATACGTCACTATTTGGTATCAAGCTTCACTGGAACCCAACACGTTGTGTCTTTATCCAAGCTGAAACTATATTGATTATTAATAGAATCCATGATTATCTAATCACATGAGCGATACCTCATTTAAACCAAAAAAGAGACATTACACAAATCTCAAAATATTTTTCTCTGTCATCCTGATTCGTGACGTTTCTCATTTTAGCATCAGAGCTACGAGTTTTAGATGTATTTATGGATATTTGCCCTTATTCTGTTCTGCATTTTCCTGCTCGATGAAGAATGAAAACAAGCCCAAATTCAATAGAATACACCAAAAATACAACCGACCGGAGGAGGACGGAGGTAACGGCTTGTGTATTATTATTTGGAGTTGCCTTTTTTTGCCTCAGACCTAGATGTTTGACCGGCTGGACCTGAATGTTAAAGCTCTTCTCGATCACTTATCTTGTCTTTCTTCAGAGCTTATCTGCAGCTTATCTAATGGGATATTTATGGTGGTGTTGTAAAGAAAGAAAAAAACTCACTTGCGAGTAGCATCACTTGCATGGCTTTGGACCATAAAGATGCTCGGCATACTTTCCAGCATATCTCAGTTAATGTGGCATGTGATGTTTTTCCTTTTGATTTTAATAACATAGGACTTGATTCTGATTGCCATGTATCAAATGTAAACCCAGTGAATTGCTGAGCATGATCGGTCGAAAAACCAATATATTTTTTCCTTTCACAGCTGCTTTGTATTTGTGTATAGTGTTGATAAATCCCCAAATCCCCAAAAGATTGCAGCCTTTGGGCCCTCTAAAAGGAGCTCATTAGCAAATCTGCTTTAATTAGAAAATATGTCATCTTCCACTTTTGCACGTGTTGTTTGCACATTGAAGAACTCTTTGTCCCTCTCTGCACTCCCCTGTCTGCGTCTTGGAGAACTGCGTCCTTCCCTGGAAGCTCTCTTCTATTCTATTAATTATTGAAAGAAAATTCCCAGTGTGAGCCGATGTGTTCTCAGCTGTGCAGAAACAATAACGGAGCATTTCTCAAAGTCACGCCACTGACTTGAAGACCCAGTTTTATTAAGCTCGTGGCTTTCAGCTCCGGTGCATTCCATCTGAATCGATATTTATAGTCACAAAGCGTTTAGAGTTTTACCACTAGAGTTACTTGATATTTGGCATGAAATTGCATTAATTAGTTTGTTGAAGAGATTCGTGTCTCTGTTTAACACCTCAGGCCCCCGGTCGTCATGTAGTGATAACTTTGGTTGCAAGGTTGGGTGAAGATATTTGCTGGAGTGTTGGTGTGGTCTTAATCAAGTGGCCTGGCTTTCAAGTTTGCTCTGCTTTAAGTGTGTGGCTGCATTTCACTTGGGCACAGTGAACATGCAGCGGAAGCATGCGTTAGCTCATTTTGCTGAGATAATGCGATTTTTCTAATCGTGTAAGTTATGACTTCCTGTAACCTGCTGGTATATATACATATTTATCATATGAGATACAGAGATAGCGATGGAAACAGTGTCTTCCCCAGAAATTGCTTGTTGATGGTTCATTAGTGTTACAAAGAGAGAAAATAAACACATTGAGGTGCATTCAAACTAATTTGGGAGGGGCTTCTTTTTCTAAAGGGATCTTGCTTCTCTGAGTTTACACAGGAAATCTCTAATCCAAACAAAGGCAGGAAAACAAACAAACAAGTGACGGGACCGAGGCTGATGGCTGAAGGCAAAGGCGGGACTAGTCAACAGAGCAGCTGGACCTCTTGACCAGTCACCTGGCTGCCGTCCATACTCAAACACTGCTGGCCAATTAGGCCCCACTGGTCGTCCCAGAGCCCCAAAAGGCCCAACTTTGCTCAGTCTGTCAACTGGAATTGTTGTTGGACAGCATGCCACAGATTGACAAATGGGATCACATTACTTAAACAAGCAAGTTAATGCATGAGCGGGAGATACAGCCGGTCAGATCCGGATCGGTCTCCTCGGTTTCTGTAGGATCCCACAAACAAAGAAAGGCAGTAAAAGACTTGACATGAAGTGCTGCAGTAACAATATAGTGTTGGCACTCTGTTTGCGAATATGAGACCATTATAATTGATATGCTGCACTTAAGCCTTTGTAGTCTCTAGCTGGCTCTTGCTCAAGGGCTCCCAAAATAACTGCAAACACTGAAGCAAGAGAAGGCGTGCTTGCTTACAGCATGCTAATTATGGAATTGTTACACAGCAGAAGTAGAAACCAAATCCTCAAAGTTGTTTCATAATATCGGCTGGCCTCCTTCCCTACGTTTGCTAGTAAGATCACTGTTTGCTAATAGTAAAAACTAGGCTGAGGTGGGAGGGAATACAATACTTTAAACATTTGGTTAATGTCATAGTTTCAAGCATATTTGAATGGTCAGAGCAAATGCATGCAGATGTATTCTTTGTCTGTCATTTTAGGTTGTTCTTCACACTGATGTATGTTCAAGTGCTCAGTTTCCCAGTAAGTTTGAATTATTTATTTGATGCTAAAACAGAGGGAAACGTCACGATTGACAGCTGAAACTGCGATTGGTCAAGCACATGAATCAGTGGGACCTTGCAATCGTGTCTCCACTCCATGATCACCACTGCACAGACTCTGGCTCCAAATGACATTAAAGGCCCAAGATGGCGGCGCCCATATCCAGGATATTTTAGATTTAATTTTTGTACAATGGGAGGAAGTGGAGACACGTCGTCCATCTTTATTTATGGTCTATGATCCTGTTAGAGACAAAATGCAGGAATTGTTTAAAATAATGTTTGGGGGAACTAGCTTGACTAGTAAGCTAAGTCAATAGATACAACACATGCATTAGTTCTCTGTAGAAGTGCAGGTAGTTGGGTTTGTAACTTTTATACAGAGCCAGGCTATAGCTAAGTCCCTTAATATTTACTGCAGAAAGAAAGTGGCATCGACCTTCTCAATTTAAGTACAGTATAGGCACCTTCATAGATGTTGACCCGTCTTCAACCATCCAAATTCCATGAAAGCAATTCAGAGGTTTAGTGCTTTTGCATTTGCCAATTAGTGGGGTTTTAAGTTGTGGAGCTTGTGCAGGGAACGTGCGTGTGCAGGGTGAACATCTGAGGGACTACACCAGCTGATGCTGTGCACTTCACTCCCAGTCCCAGGTTTGCTGACAGAGTGAGGTTTGCAGGCTTCCAAGCAGGAAAACCAGGGAGCTTGGGGGAAAGAAAACACTTAAGAGGGTTAATTTGAGCCACCAAACAGATTTGAGTTCAGCGCATTATCTTCCTCTCCTTAATGCAGTTCGGCTGATTATCCCTGCGTCTTTGTTTGTGTGGGCGAGTTTCCCTGCTGACATTTTTTGAAGCCCTTCTGAATGTTATGCCTCAAACATAAATTGCCAGAGGATCAGACCCTGATGTTAGATGGTTTCCGTTTGCTTTTTTCCATCTCAGTGTCTTCCGCCAGCCTTTCATTCTTATCCCAGACATTGCCGTGCTTCTGCTATTAATTCCTCAGCAGTGGACTGAAGCTCCTTTAGGCATGCTGCATTCCCCAGCCCAGTCTTCTGTCGCCTGTGAGATAGCACAGAGCACACAACTTGCACTACTATTAAGATTCCTTATGTTACCCAGATAAGGAACTTAAGAGGACCTCTGCTTTCTTTCTCTGCCTTGACTTTCTTTTTCTCTTTAATGTTTCCCTTCCTTCCTCTTACCCTCTGTCCTCACTTATGATTCCTGATGCTTCGGTAGCCAACTGGATTTGCTACATCTCTCTCCCTGTTTGAGTTTCCAGACTTGGCCCAATCAGAAGTAGCACACCAGCTCCGGTGTTCGGTTTCTATATCACTGTTGGTGGCTCTTTCACACAACTGCAACCAACACCCCCTGAGGGAGCTCTCCCCCAGTAGTTATCCCCTTGTTATAAGAACTTGCAAAGACTAACATTATAGGCAATTGTAAAGGTATATGTACAGTGTGTGATTACAGAATTGCAAACTCCAGGGGAGAAACGCAGCATACGTTAGTTTGAGAAATGCTGTGGTTGAGAGTTGTCGCCTGGAAGCTATTTGTAAAATTCTTACCCTGCCTGTATATAATCCCTTTTCAGCATTATCCTCTCTATACTTGGCAATGAGAACCACTTGCAAAGGGCCGACCCAGTGGATAGTGTCTGTTTCCCTCATAATAGAGGCTGTACATCTTCAACTGCAATCCTGGGCAGCTTTCAGCGGCAGTGGGCTGTAATTTAATGTGTGCCTGTGGAATTCAGCGCTGGGTCATATTGCTCCGCTAAAATACCATCAACAGCTTTGTTCCGCCACAAAAAAAATACATTAGCAAAATGAGGCCAGATGCACTTCTGGGCGACACTTCACATATAACACTTTACTTTTTACAGACTTGTCAGGGGCTGAAGAAAAGGCCAGATAACCAGATTTACTACCTCGCTTGTGCTATCGGCACTTGCAGGCACAGGTTTCTGAGTTTGCTCGGGTGAAAGCTGCCTTTCCATGCAAGGCTTTTTTCATGCTGCTCTACATCCCTATCTTGAGGATCATCAACCTGGGGCTGAGCCAGTTCAACTCTGTCTGCACCTCTGCAAGATGGGCTGATGTGGGAATGTTTTTTTGGGTGGGGGTTGGGGTGGTCTCAGCAAGGTAGTGGAAGGTAGCAGCGCCACAGAGGAATCTGCCCCATTCCCCAAATTCCTTGCTAGGCAACCTGCTTCAGAGAAGTGTGTTTCAGTTGGTGATGCTAGTTTGTCACCGCCCAGCAGGAGTTTTTCTGCAAATCTAGAACTTTGGTCCCCTGCTCTGCCCAACAATCACTTTAAACTCTCCCTTCTCCCTCCCTCCATCCCTCTCCCTCCCTCCTTCCAACGCTCTGTCGTGTGGTAATGCGCCACTGACAGATCTTTATCAGCAGACCCATCCCTGCACGGGCTCGCCATTCGCCTTTGTTGTTTTTCACCAACCAGGGGCTGAGCCAGGATGAGGGATTTGTGTGCACTTCCCACTGCAGCGCTTCAGTCCTAATGTGAAACTGGTGTAGTTGTGGTCCTGACAATCATTTTCCACTCTACAAATATTGCTGGATGATAATAACATAGGTTCACGCCTGGGGGACATCACAGTGTGGTCAGGGTCAGCCACAGATGGTTGTGTCTGCGGAGGATATAAACAGCGGAAATGTCAAAACAACCCTTGGACAAGTAGAGAGAGAGAGAGAGAGAGAGAGAGAGAGAGAGAGAGAGAAATACTGAGGAAGTGAAACATGAGTGAGACAGTGAGCAGGACAAATGGAAACAGACATGTAGAAGACATGTAGAACTGCCCGTTTGTCCTTGATGGTGTGATTATATGGTGATGGTGAATGGAAAGTATGTTGAGCATTATATAAAACTCATGACTGTGGGCAGACTGGCTGTAAGAGTCTCTGGAGAGGACCAATTCCAACCATCCTCTCAGGCCTCAGGCTCCAAAACTGGACTACACTACCCAGAAAGCACAGCTGCTGGCAGGCGATCAAAGGCTGGAAAGGACAGTTAAGAACCAAAAAAAACCCCTGCAAATCTGTCTCAGCTCTCTCATTTGGCAGCAGCTACATGATACCATATGTGAGGCCAACTGCTGATGATCACAGTTTTTTCTGTCTTTTTTACATCGTTCCTGTTTAATATCCATCGTCCTGGCTCGTGCACACTTATCTGAACTCAAGAATAGGCTCAAATACGCCACTTTACGGAAAGTTGTAGTTTTCTTCCGATACACAGCTATATTGTAAAGTAACTTCAAAAAACACATTTTTAAACCAATTTTTAAAACCTAATTTTATATCAAACTTCTCATCAATATTTTTTTTTTTTTCTGTGTTTTTACATTTCATGACTGTCTTGGCTGCAGCAGGTTGCTTATACGGAAAACATCTTTAGGCCTTTGAACAAGCCAACAACTGTTGTTGCAAAGTTGTTGCAGATGACAGTCTCCTCTGCTTGACTTTATGTCAGAGCCATAAAAAATGTTCTTTCATAATGCTTGAGTGCCTTTCTCATAAATGGTGGTAAGCGCGGCGTCCTAAATGCACTTGTGCCAACCAAACACTTGCGTTATTTGATGGAAAGATCCTGGAATAGGACACATCCCATTGTACTATCTCTCTTGTCCCTTTGGCTCACTTTCTGGTTCGTATGCTCTCTCTCTCTCTCTCTCTCTCTCTCTCTCTCTCTCTCTCTCTCTCTCTCTCTCTCTCTCTCTCTCTCTCTCTATCTCACACACACACACACACACACACACACACACACACACACACACACACACACACACACACACACACACACACACACACACACAACCGGTAGCATCAACTGCATGACCGGGAATGTCTTCTCACATAGGCCGTTTGTCTGTCAATCAACACCTCCCTAATTAGACTCACTGTATCTGTGAATGTCGTCTGGTTTCAATTGGGCGTCTTTGCTTTGAAAACAACCTGCGTCTCTCACTCGGTCTCAGGATTTAATGAGGTTGGGACAATGAAAGAAAGCTGGCCCATGTGCACGGCTGTGTGCTACTTTTAATGATCAAGCTATTACTATTGTCACAGCACATCATTACCATCTCCATTGTACACTGCTCTCATTAAGAGTGTCACCAGAGAGAATTCACTTATTTAGTCTGAAATAAGGAAACTTGTGGCCTTTGAGCCACAGATCTGTCCAATTAGCCAAAAAGATGATTTTCCCTTGAGATCAGCTTCGGAAAAAACACACACTTGACCTTTTGAAATTCGAAAAACAATCACAATCACATTGGCAGACAGGGAGTTTCTAAGAACTGATGTCCAATTATTACCGCTGATTCTGCACGTGTGTGTCTGTGTGTCTGTGGACGTGTTTCTCTGTCAAGGTCAGTGTAAGCATGCTTCGTTTTAAGGATGTAAATGGCAGGTCTTGTTGTATTGCAGGGGGGTGCACACACACACACACACACACACACACACACACACACACACACACACACACACACACACACACACACACACACACACACACACACACACACACACCGTGGAGGGTCACATTGGCCCATTACCAGCCAGTCTTCTGTGACGTTCAGACACAAACACTATTATCATATTTATGAGTCATTTTCAGTAGCTGCCATGTGCAGGAAAGTTGGATAAATGTTTTGGGTGACTTAGGAAACACTGATGGATGGTGACCCTCTGATGAAAAGCATCAATCAAGAGCTGGTTACAGTTTTTCATATTACTCACAAAGTGCAGCCTCGAAAAGAATAAAGACTGTGATCTTGAGGAAATGCTGGTTATTCATGCAACATTCATTAAGGTAAAAGAAATACATCTGACTTAATCAAGTAAATTTAGATTGTGACCATCATGTAGCTGCTCTTATTATTTGATAGTTCACACTTAAGATCAATGAGGTGGGTCCATTCTTTACATTAAGCTTCAAATCAGGGTTTTCCAGCATTTACAAGATTATCTGAATTGGTGTCTTTTTCCATTCTTCTTTTTTAGACAGCCGTGCAAAATTTGATCTTGATAAAATCATTTCAATTTACTGGGGCAGTGCAGAATTGGCCAACTACAGGGAAGCATATTTATAGAAAGTTGGGGTCTTGGGGACCAAATTGTTGGGCTGCAGCTCTCAAAAAAACCTTTGAGAGCAGCTAGAGTCGCAGCATAAATGACTGAGGTTGGGGAAAGAGCTATCCGATTAGCTACCCAATCAATCCTCAATCAATCCTCCCCCTGAGGATTGATTGGGTAGCTAATCGCTGTTAGTATTTCTTCGTCCTCTCATGTTGGACTACAAGTTAGACTGGACGAAACAGTGACCCATGTTGCCCCTGGAGGAACAAAGTGGTATGATGAGAAAGGCCGGGACTTGCTGGTTTCCATTTTTCAGTCGATATCTCTGCAACACAATACATATACTTCTTCTTCAATATTTCCTCACATTGTGGTCTTTACCGTAATTCAAGTTTAAAAAAAAAAAAAAACTTATATATCTACATATCTTAAAGATCTTGTTTCCAGTTGAACCACAACCAACATTGTAGAGAACAAAAGAATGCTCGCCTGAAGCCGTCAATGTAACCCAGCTCAGTAACTCATACTTGCGTATCTCTATATTGGGCCTCATCTGCACAGCTGTGTGTATAGATATATAAATCCTACAGTCTTACTGCAGAAGAGGTCATAAATCCCACCTCCACCATGTTAGTTGATGGAAAAAAACGACAAATACATTTTAGTCAGAGATGGTGTCTGTCATTTTAGGTAGTTCTCATCACACTGATTTATATTTAAGTTTTTATTAGTTATATGATGTCGACTGTGTGTATTGGTGGGACCTCACTACTGCGGCTCCATCCACTGATCGATACCACGCAGACTCGGACTCCAAATGTACAAGATAGTAGCGTCTGTATCCATATTTGATTTTTTGGGTTCATTTCTGGACAGTGGGTGGATGTGGAGACGCGTCGTCCATCTTTATTTACAGTCTATTGTGTGACATAATCCTCTATTTCCACTTACATATTCATATATTCAATTCACATCCTGATTTCATAAAACTTACTGATATGACTGTTATCCTGCTGATACACGCTTCCCAAATCTTTGCTACCACATTACACATGCATAACTTTAGGATCATCCATCGGGAATCACCAACACGAGGTTATTAAGGTTTGCGATACTATAGTGGCAGTAACCACTTGGAGATCAGTTGCACCAAACTCTGAGGAGCCGTCAGTGGAACAAAAGGTGTTGCCACTGAGGTGGTGTAGCATAACGTCTGTGTATACATCCCTGTCAGCATCTCTTTCTCGCGTTCAAGTGCTTATCCATCAATTCAACCCAACACTCCTTCACTGTCTCCTGCACAATCAGCGTGGTGTGGAGTGATCCAGGCTCCCAGGCGACCAACAGCCGGGGGCAACAGACAGTGTCATCGCCCTCCTTTTTCCGACTTCAGATATGGATCATGTGAACAATCACACAGACGCACACAATACTACCCTTTCAGTCGAGCAAGGTGATGGAGTGTCAGAGCTGTGTCCATCATTGCGGATATAGTCTGTCATGGGGGGGAAGGGATTTTTTTGAAATGCCTGGAAGAGAGGAAATTAGAGCTCTGCACATCTCAGATGGACTAAGCTTGTGTTCAAGTGTTCTGCAGGCACTTTCTGATGAAGACAAATTATTCTCTTTCAGCCCCCAATGAAACAGCAATTGAGTTGGACCATGAGGCCGATCAGGCCAAGATATAAATGTGGCGTAAACTAGGACCATAATTCACTGTCAGGGAATACATATTGTTCTGGGTTATATTAGGCAACGGTTTATTGCCCAGGGAGGGAGCGCAGGCCAGGAGAGGATCACACTGCAAAAAATATCCATCTCACAAAAGGCATCTTCTTTTAAGAAGAAAAAATGTTACAGATTAGCACTCCATTCTTCACTTGCTTGAGATGAAACAATGTTTTTAAGCTTTCAGACAGGCACTGAAGTCCTGATATCTTCCAGCCCCTGAGGGAACTGTCCGGAAAATATTTGAGAGAGCCCATGTGAAAATACAGCAGGAAAATGCCTGGGAAGTTCACTTTTTTGCTTTTGGCCATAAGGGTTGACGTTGGTGTCAATTGGCTGAAAAAAAAAAACCTGGACTCTATATAGCGAAATTTAAATGTCCATAACATTAATTTCAATTTCTTGACACCTGCATGCGCTACCCAGGAGCCACCCTTCACCTGAATGTTCCAGATATAACAGATGATACGTTTAAACACACATTTATTTGTAAATACATATAAATTGTAATGTCAGTGATAAATGTCAGTAAGTAAATCATCATCATAAGATCATTTAGGGGCCAATCATAGACGTCCCGATGACCTTAGTATGGGCCCCGTCTGGGTTCCTGACCTGGGGTAATCGGTACCCTTTGACCCCCCTCCCTCACGGCGAAGCTGCTTTGAGCTAATGTGAACAGCTACTCATGACTTCCCCTCAGGGCAGTTGGAAACGGGTGAACACTACAATAAGGGCTTCAGAGGAAAATGAGACTTGTTCCAATCTGTTATTACGGTGATACCACAGAACAATGCCAGACAGTTGTCACTGTGAGCGAGACACACAGTGATGAGTGGACTGAAGCCGTGTTGTGAGGAGACATGAGTCACTCTGCAGACTGTTTTCTCAATGCTCTCTCTCTCTCTCTCTCAGCTGTTTTCCCAAGTATGAGCAATTTAGTTATGGGCTGTCGGAGTAAAGGAGTGTCTGTGTGTGTGTGTGTGTGTGTGTGTGTGTGTGTGTGTGTAGAGCGCTGGACAACAGTGTAAATATACAATAGGGATGATTGTATGTGAAATGAATGCATTAGTCTCCACGGTCATAACCATCCTAATGACTATAGAGAGCAAACTGTTAAATAAACAGCTATAAACCACCAGCGCCATACTGTGAAATTGTTGAAAGATTGTTTACTCTAAGTCATTTTAGTTTTTTAGAAATGAGTCATACAATATTACAGTAAATGAATAATTTATAATTTTATTAGTATATGATTAATCCAAAATTCCCCCTGCTGCCCTATTCCCCTCCAAGACATCTCTGCTTGTCCATAATAAAATACAAAACATATATCAAGTGTTCAGTGTCATAAAGCCAAATTGGAAACACAAGGTCTGACAGTCTGTACAGGCTTATGCTGGGCTCACGCTCTGAGGATTTACACCCTTTTGCCTGAGCACAAACCACAGCTGAAATAACCCAAAATGGTCCAAACCCTCAGGCAGTCAGTACCCACTCCAACTGGTGCAAGAAAGAAGCATGAATTATGTGGAACATTCTTCTTTTATGGGCTATAAGAGGACTGAAGTGCCAGCACGGTGTCATCTTTGCAGCAAATGATAATAAACAAGCAGATTAAAAGACATTATTCTGCTATGAAGACACAGCCAATGAAGGGTTTCTTTGTCTGGTTTGGGGAGCGAAGGGACCAGCGGCTGGTCCGGGTGATGCGCCATTCAATCTTTGTCAGAGCCCGCGGCCTGTCCGTCAAGCTGTGTCCAAACAAACCCACACCCTCAGCCTGTGTCTCCGAGCTTTGGCTGGAAGGGCTGGAGGGAGGGAGGGGGCGAGGGGGTGGGTCAGCTGAGGGTGCACCAAAAGCTCCCTCACTCCACGCTACAGTAACTTCTGCTTTTGACATGTGGAGGCCCTGGGTCCATTCATCCTCCCCATGACAGCTCAGCTGCTTGCACCGACCGGGGCAGGCGGACAGATCTGGTGTAGCCTCGCTGCTTTCAAGTCATAATCTGACGTTTTTTTTCATTTTTATAATGTTTTCTCTTTTTGCCGGTTCGTATAACAGTGATTCAGTAGTGATTCCTTTACCGGACACTGTACTTCCTATTACTGCTGTAAACACAGTTCTCTGGTCCATTGCTGCACATGGAACACCTCAGTTTAACACTTTCACACCATCCAGAAATGATGCCACGATATCCCGCATACGAACACTGCCATTTTGTGGAGCAAGAGTCTGCCCAGTGGGTGCAGCCATGGATGCGAGGTCCCACCAATACCCACTCTCGACCAATCGAGAGTCAGTCTCAGCTGCCAATCATTCCTCGTTTAATAGCATGAAATACCTCATGAAAACCAAACTTATCAGGAAACGAACACTTGAACAGACTTTTGATATATTTTGGTCCATGTCCCAACCACTAACGGAGGAGGCGGAGTTAATGACATTTACTGCAGCTAGCCACCGGGTGGCGATCGAGATGCTTTGGCTTCACTTTTTAGGGAGCCGTCATGTCGTCCATCTTTTTTATACATTCTATGTTTCAGAGTAAAATGTGGTTTGTTTGGAATAAACACAAATAAAATGCAGGACAATCAATTTACTTACCACAGTAACTGACATTCAAACATCTTAGAGTCATTACAGCTACTATAAAATCTCTTTTTATGTGTAGCGGTTTGGTCACTCTTATAGCAATGAGCAATAAAAGTGAGCTGAGCGGAAAGAGCAATAATAAAACCCATCCTCAGTGGACAAGCTGGCTCATTAAAGTTTTGTTCCCCCGCCTCCCTCAAAAAGAGTCAGGCAGGAAAAAAGGTGGATGAAATAGGAGACGTTGCAGCGCAGATGTTGTATCTTAATAGATGTGTGAGCTCAGCGAGCTGTGATAAGGGACCACGTCTTCTTTGAGCAGAGAGAACACACACAATCCCTGCTCAGGGGGCTGTGCAGCATCTGCAGCCAGACATGAATAGATTACTGCGAGTGTTTGGTTGACAAATTGAATGCCACCGATGAGTAATGGCAGGAGATTTGTAAAAAGAGAGATTGTCACAGGAGACCGCGGACTCAATTGTTCCCAAATGCACTGGTGCATGTGTACAATAATAGAGATAGGGCGTCCTCGAAATGCTGAACGCCCAATTCCTTCTGCTTTGCCGTTTACTTGCTTGAAAATAATGGGTTTTTTATTTGGGTGCTGCAGGTTTAAAATGCAATTTTATCCATCAATGAGCAACAAATATGAGCTCAATGTTTTACATTTTTGGCTCTGCTTCTGTCTGACGTATTTAATATTGTGCATGCTGCTAAAATGACTGCTTTGGCGTTCTGTGAAATGCACTTATTCACTGGAACATGTGCAGATATTTAGAGTTCCCTCTCATGCAATAGCGAAACTTCGATGGTGGTTTTCTTCCTCTGTAGCGCTGGACAGTAACCTTTCAATGTCTTTGTAAACTTTATAAACACAGCGACTCCTCAGATTCACAACATAATGTAGTCTGAATCCCATCTCCCCTTACACTGGGACCAGAAGATTCCATATTAATAACGCCAAACCAAGAGAAGTGCCACGCTCGGCTCGCCTGAATGCGCAAAGTCCATAAACTCTGCCAGCTGAGAATTGCTCCGTGTTTCCCCAGCACCTTTTCTCCCTGACTGGCGATGCTGCAGCTGAAAACATAGCGAAGGATTGAGTCATATGGTTTCACTTTGAGAAATATACTTTCCTACATGTACTCTGTAAAGCTCATGTTTCCATCTTTGTAGGTGTGGTCTTCTATTCGGGTCACAACAGAACTCAGAGGAGAGGAATTCCCAGTGTGTCCATGTGAGGGAGGGTTTTTAATGAACTGCTCAGTGATTGAAATGGGGCAAGTCAGTCAGTTTTACATGAAGGCACGACTGTTCCCGCTTCATCGTGGAAACATAAGCAAGTGCATTGTGCTAAAAAGAAACAGAGGGCACATGCTCTAACGTGTCTGATCGAGCAACTGTTAGAAAGATCTGTGCTTGAGATGCACTATTAGCAGCATTAATTAATTCAACCTGAACCATTCGTCATCAGCTCTGCCTCCATCATTGAACTAAAGAAAACCAAAGAGTTTTCATCTCTGCAACGTACACGGGTGGAAGTGAAGAGAGGAGGATCCATGAGTTAAGAGCAGCCAGAGTGTTTGCAGTCCAGCCCGAGCTCCCACTCATACCCCAGGTCAGCTTTCTATGATGAATGAAGAAAATGCTTTATGGCCTCCAGTCCTGCTGGGTCTTGGCGAGTCATGCATTGCGGCACTGTAGCTGCGTAGCTGTATCCCAGACAGCAAGACTGCTGGGAGAAACAATTTGATAGGCCTGCACGGAGCACGCAGCCTAATTAAAAGAAACCTCGGAGAGTGAGTGAGTGAGTTTCTTACATATCACATGAGTTCACTTTCAGTCTGGGGCATTTAACAGTAGCCTCCAGCAGATATGCACTTGTCTGCCCCCTCCTACTCTGCCATTTCAATAGTTTTGAGCTACATTAGCAGTCCTCTAATGTTTGTGCATGAGCAGGCACTTTTCTGCATGTATGCATGTGCCTGTGTTCGTTCGAGCCAGGAGTGTGGATTAGGTCTGGTCTCTGGCTCTCGTCAGCACATGCCGGACACGGCGCTCTGAGGCCCTGCATTCATTCCATGTTGTTTTCATTCCCCCACCTTCGCTAGGTGCACAAAAAAAATGTTTTCTCAAGTCTCTGCATTCCAGCAAAAAAAAAAAAAGTGCTAGCATTTACTTTTACACACACCTGGATAGTGGCCGTTCATTTGATACCCAGCATTTTTCAATTATGCAGCGCGGCCACAAAAATATGCACCATTTCTGCTTTTGCACTTAATCGCTCTGGCACACGGGACAAGCAAACAAACTGGGGGTGAAACTTTATTAAACACATATTTCCTAATCCTCTGTTTATCAGAGAAATCTACATTTATCTTGGCCATTAGTACTGAAAATAGCAGTATGAACATGGCTCTGTGCTCACGGAGAGGCCCTGTCCCTCTGTTAGCACTGTGAACGGGCACAGGAAATATCAAGGCCTGTAATTACAGTCAGATACAGAAGGTAAGGAAGTGAACTAACATTCCTGATCAGAGTGCAGCCTGGATAGAAGACACTTGAGACTTCCCCCAGTACACACATTCATTTATTAGCTTTTCATTAGGCAACTCGCCCTCGGTTTGATCCTTCCCCAAATAAAACTACACAGATTTTCCAATAAGCAGTTTTTTAGCTCTTGAAGTCAGGATTTAAATCTTTGCTTCCAGTTTAAAGCCAACAAGACGTCTTACCACCGTGTCATAACTAACTGCTCTGTCAACACACAGTTCTGTCATAACATTGTTATTGTATGTTGACTCCGTAATGACCTTCTCCTCTGACTAAAAGGACAGTCTCCAACACTTGGAGCTGGGCAGCAGTCAGGAAGCAGTTGGCATGCTCTGGCACATCCCGAGTCGGGCCAGCAGTTGTGCAGATGGTTTGAGCTGAACGTGTTGTGTCATCTCTCAGCCCTCTAACCGGAATCAGGCCCGGCTGAACACCTCCTGCACGGCCTCAGCAAACAGTTCTGTCATCAGGCCACATTGCTCGTGGAAAAATCCTGTAAGCGTCACTTCTAACCTCACTTTTGCACCATTGAAATATTTAAACAACCACTGGATTAATTGCAGTGAGATTTGGTACAGACGTTCATGGAAACCAGAGGTTGAAGTTTACTGATCATGATGATTGCCCTGATGTTCCATCGACTGCTACCATGACGACCACCTTTATAATTTTGGGGTGAAATGTCCCAACAACCGACGATGAAGAGCCATGAAATCTAGAAAAGAAATTATGTCCCTCTCTGGATGAATTGAAGATTATACCTTCAAAAAATCTGTGAGCTAGCATGCTGACATTAGCATTTAGCTCAAAGTATTTGCTGTGCCTTATTACAGCCCATAAGAACTTGTGTCTGAAATTAGGGGTAGCATCCCTCATCGGCTGCATTCGAAGACCGTTTGCGTCACAGTGGCGAGACTAGACTGTACCAAGGGTCCTCCAAATGCGGCCGACAAATGTGTCCTTCCACCCCCTGAGCAACGGAGGCTCCACTGGGTAGATCCTTCCCGGCACAACATATCCCATGATTCATTGTGCTTCAGTGACAAACTGTTTTTCAAAGAGGTAATAGCGTCAAAAAGCAAGGAGAATTTATTTTTAAATGTAAGTACTCAACTGAACAGCTAACTGTACACGTAAAAAAAAACATCTTTTCAACATTTTTAATCAACCGAAGAACCTTTTCGTCCATAGCTTTGTTGCCAGGCGATGGCTGTGACGGCGGGACAAGCTGGTGACGCAACATGTAGACCAGACCTTCTCATTTTTCTCATCTGCGACTGGTTTGTCAAGGCAGAGAAGTGCACACATCCCTAAGCGGTGTAAAGCGTGGAGTAAACAAGCCAGCGCCAAAACTGTTCTTTTTGCGTTTTTTTCCTTTTTTTCTGGTACTTTTGTATTTTTCTCAGCGGCTACACCTATTGTTTGGGAGAAGACTGCAAGAGTCACATGCATGATGGATTGGTCATGATGTTGTGCCACAGTCAGTGCACGCAATGACAAACCCATCAAGCATATCTGCAGCTTTAGTTCTCTTATATTGTTCAACCGTGGATGCATAAACCCCTGATGTGATCTGGACAGATTGTTTCCAAAAGTCTTTTTTACATTTCTCATTTATGCTGGTAAGATCAGAAATAATTTATTTATGATTTTAACTCTGTACTACTGTAAACCTTTGAGTTGTTGTTAAACATTAAATTGCTTGGTAAGCATTTGTCAGTTCTCAGTGTCGGTAACTTATTTTCATGTATAAAAGGCAAACTATCTGATTTATTTCAGTCCCCTTAGTTTGAGACAAGAAATTGCATCAAATCTTTTACTAATCTTTAGTTATTATTCCTCACCAAAAACAAAAGTGAGTGATGAAAGTAAAGTCATAAACTTGTCAGGACTGTGTCGTTATGTTTGTTTGTGTTATACAAGCATATTTACCAAATGATTGAAGCGATTGCTGGCTGGATAAAGGGTAAATGCCTCTGCATATCTCATTGTCAGGAGCATGCACGACTGTCTGTCTCGTAATAGGGAGTTTGCCCCTATGGCACCCCGGATCCACACAGATGACCTCATACCAAAGAGATGCGCTGTACTGACGAGGAGCTGAGATTCTAGCACCACACAGACAGCCCTGAACGGGGCCGGCTTTAAAAACAACTCTGCCTGTTCCGTTTCCTCTCACTGATGGTGTGATTTGTGGATGAGTTGAACAAGTCTCCACTGTCTAGGCAGCGGGTTACTGAGGCCGTGACTCTAGAGCGGCTTTCAGACAGGCAAAGAAGTCTGCACATTAACCTGAAACTTTCTGGAGTGGCAGTTTGTGCAAATGTCTGAGTCCGTTGCTCTCGACATTTTACAAAATGTTTCCTGTTATCCTCTTGGTAAAAAGCCTGCAAATAACCTGAGTGAGCCCATGTGAGAACACAGCAGGATAATATCTGGTAATTTCACAGTGAGCGAGTGGGCATTCTTGTGGAAGAATACAAATATCTCAGGATGAAAAAGAGGTACCATTCATGCAGAGGAGGCTGATGAAGATGTCAAATAAGAAAGACAATGACATTCAAGAGCTTTTGACATTAAGGGTTAACGCGTTAGTGACGTTGTGCTGTATATGAAAACACTGTGCTTTCCACAGCAGAATGTATGTGTCATGTCCTGCCCCCTGCTTGCTCTACCCAGGTGCTACTCCTCACCTGAATGTTCCAGAAATGTTTCTGCTTTTTGTGAACACGTCTGACCCTGCAAAATGTCCTGCTGCGTTCTTCACATGTGAAAGGCAAACTCTTGCAAAGGTCCACAACCCAATTTCTCGGACATTTCAGAGTTCATGTCTGAAAACAGCTTGAAAGACTTTCACAATTTCACAAATGTCTTCTTGCAATAGTCTCGTCTCTCTTTTTCAATTTTCCCCCAAGCTTGACTCTGATCCCTTCTCTGCAGAACAAGCCCAGTTTGGAGAGCTAAAATACATTCCCATCTTGTAGGATCTTGATAGGATTCACAGCTCCGTTTCCAGCGGATATGTGCTGGCATAGTTTTTGTTGGAGCATTGGCCTTTAAGCAGGAGGCCTTTGTTGTGGTGGGAAGCAGCAGTGCTATCCCAACACAGATCTCTGTCACATGGATTTTGGACAGCAGGAAAGCCAACAAGAGGGGCTTTTACATGAAATCCCCGAACTGGTTCCTACTGTGCCATCCCACTTCCCCTATACCTTACCCGGCGGAAACAGATCCTATCTTTCCTTACTGTGGGTGTAACTCAACCCCTATTTATTTAAATCCATCCTTTGGCTACAGCAGCGACAGTGACTCCCATCATTACATCATATGAGCAGACAGAAAGATACATAGCAGATAATGTAACTTGTTAAAGCTGAAACTTTCCCATACTCCAAACCTAGCAAGCTAGACAAGAACACATCTCAAAAACATTCATTTGACTCCATATGTCCGACTATATGTTTGAAATAAGCTGAAGGCCAAAGCTGTGGCTCAGAACGAAGAGGAAAATGGTTACAACCCCGCAGACATTGGCTTGGACGCACTGTGTTGTTTACTGCCAAGAACAACAACTCAGCCGAGGAAACAAAATCATTCTGACACTCTCCAAATGAGTCCCCGGCTCTTGTGGAACACGTTATTTACTGACCAAGTTTAATTA
The DNA here is from genome assembly GCF_009819705.1 of Hippoglossus hippoglossus. Classification (NCBI taxonomy): domain Eukaryota; kingdom Metazoa; phylum Chordata; class Actinopteri; order Pleuronectiformes; family Pleuronectidae; genus Hippoglossus; species Hippoglossus hippoglossus. The sequence continues at coordinate 18,334,929 of NC_047156.1, forward strand.
AGAATAAATTGATTTCGAGTTTTATATGGTTATAACTTATTTGAACACAGAACATAAGTCACTGCAAGCAAGACTTGTTTAGAGTTCTGCTTCAGCACCCTCAGGATATTCCCCCATAAAATATGAGCCCCCTAACAGCTTCGTCAATGAGTATCTGCTCTTGACAGGATAACATCTAATGCAGAGGCATGAGTTTGGCTTGTATTCAGGGTCTAATAAAAAACAAATCATAAACCTGGAGTTGGAATCTCAGCAATGTTGAAGATGTGAAAGACTTAAGGTCATTGCCCTGAGGTCTGTGCACTCCTGACTCATGTGGGCACAGTCTCCCCTTGGTCCTGGAGGCGTCTGACTGGTTCCTGACCAGTCGTGGAGGGTCTGCCCTCAAAGTCACAAGCTTCACCACTCAGTGAACTCGGTGCCTAGGGGTCAAGGGCCAAGAGCCCGGGGCCAGGCCACAGCCCGAGCATCTGACAGTTATGCCTAAAGATCATACTCAGCGAGCTGATTTGTGAGGTTTACATAGAGCGTGGGCGGGATTGTCAAACAAAGCTGTTTATGGCCTGAGTGTTTACCTGTGACCTGCTCCTGGAGCACAATTTACAGCCTATTATTCTAAAAAGACAAATTCTATCACACAGGATAGACAGGAATGCAAAGACAGGAAGCTGTGGATAACAGCAATGTGAGAAAATATTATTTGTGATGGACTTCTTGACTAAAACAACAACAGTATTCCTCACCCATAAAAAAGGTGTGCATATAGCATTCAGAAAGGTTTTTCAAACAGAGCTATGGTGAAAAGCCAATTATCTTTTAAAGAGGGACACCAACAACAAAGTGGCCCATTGCAAATCTTGTCATGGCTTTTTGAGGAGCACTCTCATAACGCCTGCTGACCCGGGGGTAAAGTAAACATTTCATTTGGCCTTCATGACTCGCCAGTAATTACCCAGACTGCCCCAGGGCCTTGCTCTGAGCCTGGCTGGCTGGCTATCTGGCTGGCTGGTTGATTTTTACTAGCTCACAGATATACAAAGAAACACACATTGCATTTCCTAACAGGTTTACCCCACATTAACAAATCAAAGCGCATTCACATGGGGCTTGTAAACTCTCAGGCTCAGAGCAAGGGGATTCTCTGGAATGGAAAACAGCTTGTAGGTTTTGTAATTGACTTGTTCGGCTTTTTGCATAAAAATACAAGATACCCCGATTTATCAAGTCATTGCACTGCAGCATTGGCCGGGGACGATTTTGCGCCTCCTTGCATGAATTCATCGAGTCCTGTTGACCGCTGAAGGCTGCTGTCAGTTGCAGTGGTCGTTACTGTCTGCCAACCTTGACGCAGGTTTGTCGCACTGATGACTGTCTCTGCCTGTCATGCACACATAACAACCACACATACACACAGGTCTGATTGTCCGCTGTCCGGCTCCACTCCCTCATTATCTGTATAACTGCATGTCTGAGACCTTTAGCTCAGCAGCCAGGCCAAGTCTCCACAACGCAGACTAACATCCTAGCCACGATAATTTACCTTTGGGACACGGATAAGTGTGTCTGGCCTCACTGATTTGGTTAAGATGTTAATCCTGTTCTAATGTCCATTAAAATTGCTGGAAAGCTCATAAGAAAGACTCAGATAGGGAACACTACCAATTAAGTAAATTTTATTCTTAAGTACATTTTTCATGTATCGGTACTTTACTTAAGTAGATGTAATTTTGTGTGCTTTTCATTTTGACTCCACTAAATATATCAGCAAATATCTGTACTTTTCAATTTCTATATCTTTAAAGTGACCAATAACGAGAAGGATTGATCCACTGATCCAATCAGAGTGGGCAGGTTACATTATTAGACCATGCCTCCTTCAATGAGAGCAAAGTGCGCCTGCAGCAGCATGACTGAAAACACCTATCAGAGGCCATTACATACACCATCCATAGCCATATTCAAAAGCCACAGTTAATAATATAGTAGACATTTTATTTTTATTCTTTAAGTACATTTAACAGCAAGTAACTACTTACTTTTAATCAGTACAAAATGTAAGTTTGAGCAGCTATCCATTTGATAGCTTTGCATTGACTTCCATTCATTGTGGACAGCCTAACCAAAACCTTATCCCTAACCTTAACTAGGACCTTTTATGCTGGAAATGTTCCTAAGAAGTACACCAACACACACACACACACACACACACACACACACACACACACACACACACACACACACACACACACACACACACACACACACACACACACACACACACCTCCCTTGCCTCTAGCCATATGTGTAATGATGCAGATGTCTGTGTGTGTTTTAGATTGTGACTTTCCAAGAGCAGGTAATTTATAATAGGGAAACAATGATGACAGAAATACAAAAAATATATACATGTACTGTCTGCAAATTAATGCATTGACAGTGATTGTAACAGAAAATTTGCAAAGGGTGACTGAAAACACAAAGAACCTGAGGAGAAAAGAAAAACATGAAGCAGAAAACAGTGCCAAGTTATACTGAGAAGCCTTTCAATTAAGTGCAACTTGAGAGCCCATTACAATAACAACAACATGCCTGTCACACTTCAAATTCAGCTTGGCTCAGCACAGCAGCCGCCTCAGCCAATCAGAGCGAGTCGATCTTCAGTTTAAATGGTAAATGAACGTGTTGTTCACTTGATGGATGTGCGTTTCCTGAGAGCCGGCACTCGTCCCTACATAAAACCATACATCATTTTTAATTGGCTGGGCCTAGACTGGAACTGGATAATTAAAATGTAAAGTCCCTGGCAAATGAGCTGCTACTGCGGCAAAGCCTCCGCAATCCTGATACCTTTAGTTCCATTTGTGGTTTACTAATAAACTAAGCATGTGTGAGCCTTTACGCATGTTCAACTATCTGGAGAGGATTTGGGGCAAAATGTGTGGCTGATAGAATAAAGACAGGGAAAGAGAAATCGCTAGCAGCTGTGCGAGAAAACAAAGGAATTCAAATGCACTTCCTTATTTAAAAAGTTTATTTAAAACTTAAAAATCAGCCTAAACACTCTGGAGTGCATTACATTCTACAGAGCTGTGTTACCACGTGCTGTAGCCAGTGGTTTAAAGGGACTATAGGGGAGACTGTCGGGCTGAATGCAGGTACTGTTCACACAAGGCCCTCCCTGAATACGTGTTTGCTCAACCAGTCACATGTTCAAATCTATGAGGGGAGAAAAAAAAGTAATATTACCGTTTTCCAGACAGATTAACCCTAAGATTCAGGTTAACAGCCCTCCAGCACAGGAAATTCCTGTTTCACATGCTATGGGGGACACTGTCGTTTCTGCATTAGCCATACTATGAATTTTGATCTGTGCTGTAATGACCTCTGTGAGTGTATCTGTAAGTTTAAGGGATATGAAATGAAAGCAGTCATTTAAGTCCCATGGATGGGAGATTGGCAACAAGCCAAGACATTAACCGTTTTATACACAGTTGAAATATTGAGCCACACACATACAGTTACAACTTTTTTTAAGTGCAACGGCAATGAAAACATTTTAAATTTATACAGCTTGTTTAATGGCGAAACATAACATTGTGTAAATCGATTCCATATTCTGGCAAAAAAACTGAGAGGACACAAAGAATGAAGTGAGATCGCAGCGGCTGGTTGTGCCACATTAGGAGCATTGGACAATAAAGGTGTTCCTGGAGCTCATGAAGAAAAGAAGATAGGATTTTCCATGCTTGTGTGCACCCTGTCTATGTAAATAAACGGGAAAGGGCTGGTAGGGCTCTCTCAAGGCTTTGCTCTCTCTGCTCAGACCTTATAAGGAGGCTTGCCGATCAACAGAGCAGTCGCCAGGACATTTGATCCACAGAGACAAATGGGGAGCACTTGCACTGGAAACAGTGGGCAGGCAGTCCGGGGGAGGGGGAGTTATCATGGTTAACCATCCTTAAGATATCACTGACATTTCTTAAGGCACTTTCCAGTAAGTTCAAATGAAATGTGCGGAGGTGGTGACTGCATCTGGAAGACAGTATATTGTCATTTTTGTTGAGTAATAATTAAAGCTAATAAAAAAATGTTTAGTGTGGGAGTAGAGCTTAATGAAAAGCTCAACTCAAGCCATTTTCAGACATGAACTCTAGTGAATGTCTGCACAGTTGGGTCCGGACTTTCTCCGGAGTTTGCCTTTTCCATAGGAACAACGCAGCAGGAGATTCTCTGCTCAGACGTGTGGGCACCAGCAGTGGCTGATACACTGGAACCTGCTCAGACGTGTGGACAACAACACAGAAATCTCCAGAGCATTCAGGAAAGTGGGAGGCGCAACAGGCAGAAGGGAATGTACATCAACACTGGCATTGGCCTGTATCACCGAAAACTCTTGAATCTTGTTGTCTTTCTCAGTTTGCATCTTCTGTTCTGTTTTTTTCTACGTGTCTGCCACATCTTTTCATCTTTAGATATTCGTATTCTTTTGGTTATTTTCAGTTTTGCGTCCATCATGTGTTAGAAACATCATTAACTCGCTCATGGTAAATCTTTCCGCTGTGTTCTCACCTGGACTCACTTAGAGTTTCTCTGGAGCTTTTACCAGGGGGCTGGTTGGAGAAACTCTGGAGAATGTCTGCAGCAACTGACTCGGGACGTTTGCATTCTCCGGATAAAGTCAGAAGAGTATCCAGAGCTGCATGTCTGAAAGCAGCTCCAGGTGTAAAATGCAGGATAAGCTTTCCTCTCCTCACGCTGCAGCAGTGGCTGATACAGTGGAGCCTGCTGGGATGAGAAGGTGCTGCCAATTTCACAGAGAGGACCCAAGATGAAAGGGGTGAACATGTTCATTCCCAAGAGCTGTTGACAGCAGAACTGACTTCCAGGTCAAGGATGGGTAAGGATCATCCAGAGGGTCCAGACCTTTGCGGTTACCGTTCAGAAAAACAGCTGGTCCTGCACGGGCTCTCCTTCCAACCCATCCTCCGCTGCCGTCACTCATCCTGCTTAGCAAGAGCTGAGTCAGCGACATGAAACGGACACTCCCTTTACCGTCAACCACAAACCCAGACAATTTACTGTCATCTCAATCTTACAGCATCAATGGGAGCTTTGGCAGCCTGGGATGATTGTAGGGTGACTGTGAGAGCTTACGTAGGTTTTTCTCAGGACATCTGTTGATGGGAACTCTCCGGTCTCTCAGTTGGTGGTATTTTTCTTGGCCGTACGCTGAACTCGAGAGTGACAATGAGACGTCTGATCATGCAGGCTGATGCGGGGTCTCAGGTGCCACAATGGATGTGGAACAGCGGGAAAAGTCAAGCAAGACGCGTAGGAGGTATATGGGAAGGGAAGACCACCAATTGCAGAGCAGTCAAGTGAAACATCACACATTAGATCTGCCGGTTCACCGATCGGCCTGAAGTAGAAGCAGCCTGGCGAAGGGATTCAGTTTGGTGACCCATCACCCTTATCAGTGCGTTTGTTTTGATCAGTGATCACTCAGTGGAGGCACTGCAGGTTCCACATCACATCAGCCCAAGGGGGTGAATACCTGTGATGCAGACAGGCTGTGAGACATGGTGTTAAGTGAGTGACGGTGCTGTGCTGCAGCTGTGTGGGATGACAGGGCCGGGACGCAGAGGCAGGTGGGAGGAGTGGACCACCTACAGTTTGAGTCTGAGAGGACACTGTTGGGTAGTCCCCTCCCAGTCCCTCATAAACAGTGCAGGTGTACCAACACATAGTCAGCTCCATGTCCTGTCTACCCCTGACTTTCATTTCTCCATATTTACATATCTCTATTCACCTGTCAGTATTAGATTTTAGCCAGAATACTAATTATTAATGAGGCCTGAAAATTATTTATAGTTACAGTGTATGTCACAATCGGCTGCTTCAAGTGCCCTCGGCCTCTTTCTCAAGCCCCTCTCACTTCTCTCATGTTTTCTCCATCTGCCCACTAGATGTCCTTTGACTGTCTGTCCCCATTTTCAATCCTCAATCACTGTGTGATAGCTGTGATATTTCCTTCTTCGCAACAAGGACTCACGTGTTTGGTAAAAGCTGCAAAGCCTCCATCAACAAAAAGGGCCTTAACAATTTGTTTGTACTTGGTTTCACTTGATAAAAAACAACTACAAATATGCAACACAACACAAGCATCTGATTTTGGCTGGTGTGTCTTCAAGACTTAAAAACACATGGGTGGGTTGATTCAATAAAGGAATCTCTGTCTGTCCTTTGATTTTTTTGCACCCACTAATCTGATTGACCTCAATCTTCTATGTTATACTGAGAAGTGTTTCTGCTTTGTCGAGTGAACCATTAAAGCATATTACATGACGTACAAAAAACAAGGAATCTTTCAGTGTAACCCAGTACAGTTCAACAACACTTTAAATTACAGCCTCCGAAATGACCAGTAAAATGAATCAACACCTCTCAAACAGATGGATTCAATAAAAGCTGAACATTATAATTACCAGAAAGGGACAATTTATTGCAGACCTGTTGCATTACACAGCATTAGTTTTATCCAGATGTACCTAATAAATGTGTAAGTGAGTGGCTGGCTGTGTTGCAGCAATCCATTTGAATTTATGGTACAGTTTTTTTAAATCGGGTATATAACAAAAAATAATAATAATAATATCATAATACAGCAGCAACATGGAAATAAAAGATATTTAAATCCTGATTTAAAGCCATGTTTGCATTTGATACTGTATATTCATATGTTTTTTCCCCCTGAGGACCTTGGCCAGAGAAGCTACAGCCATGTGTCCTATAAACATTTATATACCACTCATATATAATAGGTGAATGGAGGCTGAACAATCTGAATTTAGTGAAGATTGTCTTCACACAACTATAAAGTTTTATTCATGCTCTAGTTCCTATGAGGAGATATTGTATATGCAGTATACAGATACCATAGGGAAAACAAATGTCTTATGCTGTCATTGGACATTTTACAAATATGTTTATAACTTCAAGTGGGATTCATTTTCTGTCCAAACATATTTGCTGTTCCGGATTAAACAGAACTTCTAGGGTCAGTGTCGGCTGATCCAAACTAACATCATGTAATTACTCTTCCTTGTACGTTTCAGACTCATCCATAGATGAGAAAGTCTTTGGATAGTTTTTTTTCACCCCTTCTGCCCTGAAGTCATGATTTACACAGCAAGAGGCCCCTCAGTAAACAGAGGGAGCAGACGTACAGCTCAAGGGCTCCTCATTCATCTCCTCGTCCCAAGGACACTGACAGCTGGCCTTCGTGACGGGACAATGAGTCCGTGAGGAGCTCCAGCAGAGAGACGCTGGCCAAGGGCCCTTTCTGCTGCAGAATGGCACTCTCTCTCTGAAGGGGTTAAAGTCTTAATCCTCCTCTATTCTCTATGGCATAAGGATTAGCCAGACAGAGTTAATACGCACACCTTCAGGTTAGGGAGCAGAGGACGATCCCTGCGCTGTGGCTGCTCAGCCTGTCCACTTTTTTGGAAACACTGTGTGGCCCTCACTGCTCTCTTTGGCCAAAGTCCATACAAGAGGCCATTCTAGTCAGAGAGTGACCACCCTCATTTCAAAGCACATTATGCAGAACGAACAGATTGTTTGACTTGTCCCTCTGCACTCTATGCGTATGCATTTTGTCGCCACTTAACCCCTGAGCTGGGTCATGATTGAGATAGAAGTTGCATCCATCCTCCATGAAAATATTGCAAGAGTTATGTAAACAAGGGCGTAAATAGAGCAATTTCACAGCTCACGCTGCTGACCCTCAAAAGGGGGTTTGTTTGCTGCTGCTCGGCGGCATATAAATATTCAGTTGCCTGTTAGCCACGGCTGCTGCTAATCCTCAGCAGAAGTCGCTGCCAAGTTGGAACATATTTGAGGGCAGCTGGATAATAAATCATAAGAATTCAAACCCAGAAATATACCAAAGAGCTTGCTCTTTACAACCTCTGTTGTTGGAGCAATTGATGACTGTGACGGCAGGCTCACGAGACCGGGACAAAACCCACCGCGAATTTCAGGCTCTATAGAGTCCATGATTTAAGGCAAGCAAGATCAAAAAAGAAGCTCCAAACATCATTCAAATTAGCTGAAGTAATTTATACTGACACATTATGTTCCCTGTGATTACTTTAACTTACATTTTTTTATCTATTGAAAGTCATGTATTTCGTGAATAATTTTTGCTCTTGAAACTTTTTTTTTTTTATGTTTACTATTTTGCAGCTTTAACCTACTTTTGCTAAACTTTTATTTCAATACACAGTGTCTATGGTCACTCTTACTGTGATGTCAGCACAAGTATAAAACTAGAGTGGCACTCAGTAGAACACATACCTCCACAAACTGTCCTCTTATTAAACCACATTTAAATCTACTACAACCACATTTTTTCATCAAGATCCATGAATTATTAAATATAAAAAATAAAAAAACAAGGTAAACATTTCTGGATCTGCCAGTTTGTCATGATCCACACCAAAATGTGATAATTTTTTTTTCAGCTCATGTCCTATTCTTCAATTAAGTTTCGTGGAAATCCAATCAGTAGTTTTAACGAACAAACCAACCAACCCACAAACAAATGGACAGGGGTGAAAACATAACCTCCTTGGTGAAGGTAATAACTGTTCATTTCCAACATGTTATTAAAAAGATAAACATACAAGAGTTTTATATCGAAAGATTTTGACTTTAAAGCTCCAAATAGAGATGTTGAATATTACTGATATTCTCAGACACAGAGGGAAAACTTTTTACAGTACAATAATTCACTCAAACTGTTTATTGGCTGAAGCAAGTTGATACCGGTATGTTGTGTAAGTGAAAACAGGTGTTTAGTGCTGGGGCTGCTATGGAGACACAGAGTACACTGTCTACAGTATGTCTGTACACGTGGTATATTTCACATATCATCTATCGCTCTGTCACTCTCTTTCCATCTACTACTGCTGAGACCAATGTTCATGTGCTCACTCGAAATATTAAAAAAAAATGTTTTGAAATGGTTTGATAATCTATAATTTTTACCAGATACTGTGCAGTAGGTATCGTGGAAGACTTACAATAGTCTTACGATAGCCAAATTCTGGTTTATGGGAAAGAGGCAGACCGCACATCCCACAGAGAAACATTGTGGTGACACAATATTGAGGCATATTTCTGTGACATCGCATCATATATTGGCGCTCGTACTGCCAGTGTCAATCAAGTTGGATAGCCGGTGAGTGAGCATGTTTTTGCTCGAGCGTTGTCCACAATAACATGTTTACACTGGAAAAATGTACTGGGCCTCTACAGAGAAGTCAAATAACCATTTCAAAACGTCTTTATAAGTGAAAAGCTTTGAGTGGATGTTGCTTATCAACACTGCTCGATCCTTCATTCGCACTGATACAAACATTTCCATCTGGAAGCTGTGGTACAATTTGTTCTTCTGAAGCAGCTTAAGGATGTAACTCTACTGAGGGAACCAAAATGGATGAAGTGGACGTTTTACTGTTTCACCCATTGGCTGCAAATGAAGATGAACGGCGTGTCTCCACTTTCTCCCACTGAGCAATAATGAAGCCAAGATATCTTGAGAACAGGGGCTGCCGTCTTGCACTGGTGATGTCATTTCGAGCCAAAGTCAGCACAGTAGTGTTCATGGAGTGGAGCCTCAGTATCGAGGTTCATACACGTGCTCGATCAAAATCGAGTCAGTCTCAGCTGTCAATCGTGGTGGTTTACCCCGTTTTCATAGCCTCTGATAATAAACCAAACTTACTTGAAGATACATCAATGTGATAAGAATTACCTAAAAGGACAGAAACCATCTTTGAGAAGAAAATAATTAACTTACTGCACTTTGACTTTTTAGTTTGATCCATTTTTGCTAACATGGAGGATGCAGGTTTTATGACATATTCCGCATCCAGCCACCAGGGGGAGATCAAGATGTTTTAGCTTCACTTGTGGGAAGTCGGCATGTCGTCCATCTCTTTGTACAGTCTATGGTTTCAACATACAGACACTCACCCTGCAATTAGACATGTATAATGACAACTTTGCACTTCAGTTACAAACTACTACATCATAAACTTGTAGTCAAGTGGGGACAAACAAGTCTCAGGCATTCTTTGAGCAGCTTTGGATTCATATTTGGGCTGTCCATTGGTTCTATACTTACTTCACCAACTAAACACAAACATGACCAATGCATGGATATGTGTGGCAGTGATGTTACAAGCCCGAAACCGTTCAATATGATGCTAGTTAATGTGAAACAGGTTATCAAAAAACCTCACTTTATCCTGCCATTATGAAAACCTCCTCTTTTAGATATAACTGCATGTTCTGGCATATGTCATTTTGCTGATAATTCCTCTTAAATTAGGAGTCACAAGGGAAGATTTCTGACACAAACCTCTTAACCCCCCAAAAATAAAAAAGTGTTTTCCTGAGGAAAAAGGAGCTGTGGATCGAAGCCTAGATTACTGTTTTTCACTGGGGACACCTTTGTACAAACTGTACCTGTGTGTAACTTTATCATACTGTACCCTTCCAGGTATCAGAGGAATCTGTGGAATGGCTAAATGGATTGTTGACGTTCTTATGAGCTCGCCTTCATGTGGCAGTAATCCCTCCATCTCAGGTGATAGAAAGAATAGCTGCATTCATCTTTTCAATAGGAGTATCCATCACTGGTGATTAGGACATGAGTGGCAACATGACAGGTCCAGGTAGGACGTGACTGCTGATCAAGCCAAGCAAGTTAATCCTCAATTCCAGAGTTCTGTCTGGGTAAGAGGCACAATGAGGGATGTCAATAAAAGAGGCTGGGGCTTTGGAGCACTGCTTTAATCCACACTGAAACCAAAGAGGCCTCTGTCACCAAGCCTTGTTTATTACTGAGGCGATTAAGGTATTGCTAGGTTAAGAACAACTTTGATCATGACTGCTGAGCTTGAGCATAAGCCAAGTCAACAATTACGAGCCGACAGAGGGTCATTAAAAGGAGGGCTGCTGCCTACGTTCCAGACACCCCCTCCACCCCAACCCCCCCCCCCCCCCACCCCCCAACCGAGCAGGATCTTTGATAACATCAAGTCCACTTCCATTCCTCCAAGCTTTGCCACAATCACGCCAAGCAAGGCTGCCTAATGCTAAGTACAACTCTGTCAGGCTCCACCAAGATCCAGCGTTCCCCACAACTGAAGAGTAGGAGTGGCCCGACAGGAAGTGTCCAGGGTGGGCCAAAGTGGGAGGCTGCAAGCCTCCGGGTGGTTAGGTCCATGGAGAGCTGCTCTGATCTGGTTCAAATGTGATGCTATCTATCTACTGTGCTTTACTTGGATTTTTCGCTCTTATTGGTTTCCCCAGGGGGACGCTCGGTTGACCTAAAATAGGAATAAAAGGTGTTGTGCTTATTTCTAGCGCGGCTCGACTGTAAAAGTGATGTGATGGAACTTAATTCTCTCATTGTACTGTTTCACAGAATTTATTAGCAATGTGTAGGTTTTTTGTTATGACTTTCAATACAAACGTACTTATGCATAGAGTTTTTAACTTCTGTCTTACAATATACAAACATTTTACAATACAACTTTAAATGTTTCAATAAAACATTAGATCCATAGATGGTTATACACATCCATGTTCATGTTCCAGGCTTTGCAGGACAAACAACATAACTAAAGTTACACTGGCTCTCGACGCAAGAGATACACTGCAGTTTTGCTGTGCTATATTATACTATGTTTTGATTACTTCATACTACTTTGACACACTTCACTGTTTGTGATTTCACCAATTCATCAGCCCACACTGGACAGATAAATATATGGATGTGCTTTGGTTATTTTTTCTACAGTCTTTACACTGTTGTTAATTTTTGACACACAGCAAGACTAAATGGGGGACAACTGCCAAGCCCTTTTTTGATCCACTGTGACAGTGGGAATCACAGTGAACAGAAGGCTTGTAGTAGAAATGACTTTGCCTGATGTGTGTCACTGAAAAGGAGAAGATTACCAAGGCTTTGTAGCACTTGCTTCACACCGGCTTCAAAAAGGAAAGGGGAACAAAGCTGAGCAACCACTGGGACACGTAATCTACCTTATGTAGTTTTGTCATAACTCCATCTATGAACAAATTTGAATATGACTCAGCTTATCATGCATCCATCTTCCTAGTTAAATGCACAACCTGATAATAGGCAAAACCTTGAATAATTTTAAATCAGAAACCGTGAAGAGATATTCATATAAATAATTTAAAAAAGATTTGTTACAGAAAACAGACAATGAAAGCATTGTTTCTTCTAAATGCAGTAAAGGTGGTTTAAATTAATGTTTAAGTCTGTGTGGTAGAAAACAGAGGTAGGCTCTTATATCTCTATCTATCTATCTATCTATCTATCAAAGAACACTACTGAAAAGAAGGCACATTTTTTGAGTAAAATTTTCTTTTACATTTTGTTCTTAATTTTACAAACTGTTACACATGTTCTTTAATGCCTATTTGGAGATAAACAGATCTAAATACTTTCAAACGTGTGCAGAGGAAAACCAACCTTGTAGCAGATAAGTTGGAGCAGTCATACCTCGTCACCGCTCCTTTGATGACCTAACTGTTGTGTTTAGTTGAAAGCTACAGTTACATGCATGGTGACTTTGCTGAGGGCCACATGTAATTCTATGATATGAGCCTTGAGGAGGAAGAATCAAAGAAAATATTGTTTTTAGTTTCCCCCGTCTCCAGTCGTAATATATGTGTGTGTGATAGCCTTAATTAGAGCATGAAATCAACAGAATGACCTTTGACCTTTCTGTTCCTTTTACCCCTCCTGACCCTGGTCTCGAGGTGAACTAGGGTTAGGAAAGGTCAGCGCAGGGTCGATATACCTGTAAACAGGGAAGTGGAAAGGATCAAAAGGCCAAGCTTCTGTTAAGAGCCTGATAAAATGTGACTTTTACTAGAGTGGTGAGGATCAGGTCAGTGTTAACACGGCTCTTTATTCACTGGGTCGGGAGAGTGAAAGCGAGGAAGAAGAAAAACTTTGCTGTCTGTTTTTATGTTTCCAGCTTCAAGACTCGAAGTGGAGTGGACTGGATCTGAAACTGCCACCAGCTGTGTAGAGTTACAGACATCCTGCCAATTTTGCTTGCTAATGAACCAGCTCATAGAGGTTGCTTCTTCTTGCTAAATATGCTTGTGTAAGATCTGTAGGCTCTCGTAAATCTGTGAAAGTTCCAACTCAGCATTGTTGGTCCGTGAATACGCAGCCCTGACATAATCAACAACACTCTCTTCGGGTCTGAGTATGCCACAAAATTGTTCAGACCTTACAATGTTTTCCACCCACCGCGTGGTTATTGCTTTCAGCTGGCGAGGGCAACATCGATCCCCATCCTGAGCGCTTGTGCGGTGCACATCACCAGGAAACAAACAGGCAGCGAGCATACCCACAGTGTTTTGGTTGAGGTCACAACTGTGAGATGACTGGCAGGAAAAATGTAAATAATAGCTCTATTTTTACCCGGGTCTTCCACAGAAGCCACAAAAGCTGACAGTTTGACAAAATGGGAAGTAAATAAAAAAGTGTTTTGTGACAGCGGTTTATCAGCGACTGCTTGGGTAAACATTTTGCAACATGTGTCATGTCTGGGGAAAGATCGAAGGTTTTAAATGCAATACATTCACTTTCATGCAAAAGTCTTTTGGGTTCTGCATGAATTGAACTAAGTGTCTGTTGAATTATTTCATCTTATTGAACAGACTCTGAAACAGCCGGTGGGAGGATTTCAACTTCTCTTACAAACTTAATCATGTGTGCCTTTTTGTGTGTGTCGAGTGCAAACCCACGAAGAGGGACAATTAGTAAGTGCCTATTTGTACGATTACGTTCAATTTACCCATGTCAATTTGGATCCACGTTAAAACTATGTTTCATTAAATCAAGCTGAACCCTCGAAAGATTTTTTTCGGTCATATCAGATTTGGCTTTTCAATATATACATGCAATCTGGACTATCAAACAATGCTTTCGTGAACTGCCAGATGTTTGAACACGGATCAGCAAAACATTCAGGGCGACATTCACATAATTGAGTACAAACCAAGTTATGCCACGACATATCAAACAAAAGCCTGAGACTATATTGAGACTAAGTCGGTGTAAACTGTGCATTCACCGCTTTGACACTGAAAGAAGAAGATGACATGATCTCAGAGCCCGACCAGGCGCGGCATCCATCTCACTCGGACTCACCAAGGATCCCCGTCTGTATCGTCAAAGACATCTTCACTAAGAACACAGGAAGACTCAAGGTAGGTTTACACCAAAGAACAGCATGACAGACAGGAGTGCTCACCTACATTTACTTGGTAAGACCAAAATATCCCCAGAAATACACTGCATACCGACTGACAAAAATACAAATGTTCAACTTGAAAACTGGATTGAAGGATGTGGTGCGGGTCAGGGAAAAAGACATTCAATTATGGATCTGGATGAAGGGGCAGATCTGGGAATTATTTTCACTTTCTTTAACATTGCGAGATAGGGCGTTTTTCAACCTTGTCAGTGAACTTCATGAATCTCGATTTAAAAAAATCTAGCATGTTGAGACGACTGATATTTATGAGTGTGTGCAATTTGGTTGGTGCTGATCCAAATAAAAACCTGGATCTAGTGAAATGCTGCAACATTTTAGAAAGTTCCCATAAAAACACCAAAGCAAGTTTCCCTCTTAGGCATAAACTTTATTTATATAAATGAAAAAGAGAAAGAAATCATGGTTCTGAATACACATCTTCCGTCCAGTACAGTCATTTCATATAGGATCAACAATGCCATCTGTTTGCTGGCTCTCTCTTTGTTATAGTGGATCTACAAGCTCCTTCATCTGCCATATCCACCATCACAGACCTCGAGTCATAGTACAGAGGTATTTGCTTGCTTGGAGCTGTAGTCTTTAACACTTAACACTTTCCACGGGCAAACACAAATTTACTTTCAGACGCTTGAGGCTGATTTTGGAACCATAGGCGATGTTGTGTCAAGGCTTTTGTGAATGTTTTCACAAACAAAGCAAGCTAAGCGTTTCTAAAACCTCTGCTATCCCCAGATTATTCTTGAACTCTGAGTTACCTGCACTTGGTAAGCTGTACTTGGCGGGTAGAGCCGACGCTGAGAGTGGTCACGTGAAACACTTGCTGGCCTTTCTTTCATTGTTATTCCAGATTAGAGAGGGATTTTATTCATTTTCTGCAATTTATTAGTTTTGACTATAAATGGCAGGCAAAGTTCCATCAAGATTTTCATTTGAGAATCATGGCAGTGCTCATCTTACCACAATCGAAAATCTACTCCAAAATACACTGAGGATGGTTTGGGAAGTGTCTGAAGCTACAGTTAAACAATTTCGCTGCCAACAGACGTTTTATTCTAGCCTGAAATATTCTTCGTGTTGCTGCTGTGCAGCTTTTCTAATTTGGGGATTTCTCCTTCAGACTTCTCCATCTCTGTCTCTCTCCCCCTCTATTTTGGCAGAAGTGTAAAGTATAGCATATCATTAGATCAGCAATCGTTCCGAGGCCTCTGCCCCCATGGCGTGTTCAGGCGTTACGGCGAGACCTCACTCTTATCGGAGACAACGCTGCATTCCACTGCAGGGCAGATGGAGTCACATTTCTCAGCTCTTCTCTGACAGGATTTACTATTGCGCCCACTATCTTTGATTTGTAGGTACAACTGACTTTGAAATTCTCCCCGTCTCCCCCTGGCACAACACAGGACTAAAATGTGCTTATAGTTTTTCTTTTGCACCCCCCACCCCCCCCTAAATCTGTCTCTTATAGACTCTCATGGTCAAAGTTGTTGGCTTCGCTTCATTTCCCCCCCTTTTTGCTTAATTAGTAGGGCTGCACTCTCCCGTTTGATTGGCCGAGTAGTTGGTCGACATGCTCTTCTCCGACCAAATTGTCATTTATCTGTTAATCGCCAATGTTAGAACGAAACAATTGCTACAGCTTTCTCTCCAGGGTTAATCCATTATTCTTGGTGGTTGTAATAAGGACTGAGTTGAATTTATATTCTGGTTCAGGTCGGGTCGGTCACATAGGCTGGGCTGATTTTCTACACTGCACATGTCTTTAATCAGGGAAAACAACCAATAACCATGTGTGTTGGGGACAGGGTGACAAAAACAAAAAGTTTTGTAAATGGTCACAATGGCGTCTGCATGTTTAGGCTACAGTGTAGGCTCTGCATTAATCCAATGCTTGGCTGCATTAACTTGGCTGAGTTAGGATGCTCTGTACGCTTTAGGTTTTGAGTGTGACTGTACCACAATTGGCATTTTACAACATGTTTGATGCCCATGAATGACTTTAACTATTCCACTATGCTTTTCACTGTTATGACCAGACTTGCGATACTGACTGCAACTAATTTAAGGTCTTTTACTCAATTTTCGGAGCAGAGTTATTAATGTTTCCATGTGTAGCCTGGTTTCTTTGGGTGTTTTGATTCAGCATGTACCACAGAGTGGACTGGCAGCAACTCCAGTAAGATGAACACAAGTTTTTTTATGGGCAAATAAATGTCTTTTGATTTTTAGAATGCAACATATTTGTGACTGTAATGTGTGACGGACCTTAATGAGCACTGTCGCCTTACATCAAGGAGGTTCCTGGGCTTTCTGTGTGGAGTTTGCATGTTCTCCCCGTGTCTGTGAGGGTTTTCATGCAGATTGGGGTTTGCTTAATTGGAGACTCTAGTTGACCGTAGGTGTGAATGTAAGTGTGAATGGTCGTTCATCTCTGCATGTCAACCCTGCGATACACTGGTGACTTGTGCAGGGTGTTCCCCCTCTCTCCACCCCCCCTGCAACCCTCCTTTATTAGAACTATTATCAGATTTAAAACATGCAAGTCCATCCAATGGCAGCAATTGCATTTTACCTTATGCTATGTGTATCAGACCATTCAATCAGTTTGTTATTTACCAGAGGTAAATGGGCCTACCTCTGTTTTTCAACTTTACCCACCACCAGAACACAGATGCCTCAGTATAAATAAACTAATGTTTGGCAAATTTACTGCAGAAAGATTACAACCCATGAGTAAAGGAGTATGAGGATTACAAAGAAGTGACAGAATGGCTTTCTTCCTGCATTAAATCAAATCCCCGTTTCTGTCTATCTTTGTATCCGCAGACAGCCATGTCTCTGCTGCCAGGGGCAGGGCACCATACCGGGGTGCTATAATCTGTTTAACCTACATGAAAGTGCTTCAGATGAAGAGAAAAGATGACCCCTTTCTTACTGGTCACAATATCCCTCACAAAAATGGTTTGAATTGGAGCTCTGCATCAAATGAATATCTGGCCCACAAAGATAAGACTTTGTCCACAGGAAGTCTTTGAGGAACCTCTCCCTTTGTGGGCTTGGTGATTTCATGCAATACCACATTTTTTTTCAAGGCAGATTAGCTTTTTGAAGAATAATAAGAAAATAGGGTTGTGTGTGGTTGTGTGTACAATCTGGCGATTCCATGTGCACGAGGGAAGAAATATTTTGCTTCCAAGGTTTAGCGATCTCAGCCTCAGCATTTAATGATCCTGAAATCTGTCTGGGTTCAAATATCTGGGAACAAATCACAACTTTCATGTGAAAAGTCATTTGGATTTTCTAAAGCTCATTCATTGAAAAGGAAGTCTGATTTTAAAAGGTAAAACCATGATAACTATGTACTTAAAACGCATTCTTTTCTTCCTTAATATTAAGCTGTTTACAGGACCTACGGGTAAAATCTAGAGAATTTGCCTCGGAGTTTGCCTTTCACACATGTGCAACATAGGTTCTCTTCACAGACGCATTCACAACAGCATCAAATCCTCTGCATTACTCAGGCGAGCGGTGGAGCAGCCGGGTGCAGCAGACAGAGACAGGAAGCGATGTAGTAACTCCACTGCCGAGATGACGTGATCATGTTTACAGCCCCCCGACACCGTCGCCGGCTTTTATCAACACAAACTCTGTTGACATCTTCATCGGTGTCTTCTACATGTTTTCTGTTTTGAAGTGTCATCAACCCCCCCCCGACACTCGCTCGTGGTAATCCAGCGGTGGATCCCCTGCTGTGTTCACACATCGACATCACCTGGATTTCTACAGACTTTATACTGCAGAAACTACGGAGAGTCTCACTCGGACATTTGTGTTCACACATGCACCTCCACCGGAGACAATATTGAGCACCTGCGGAGTCCAGTGCATGTCTGAAAGCAGCTTTAGAGTACAGTTCAAAATATTACATCTTGTGCTTGTCAGTTTGACAGAATAAAACCCCAAAAAGGCTGGGTTTATTTCCGCAGTATAACTGAGAAGGTTGGATGATGTTGAATCTGATACAGGCTAATCTCTGGAAAGCCCTCCTTGTTGTCATTCTCGCAGTGAAGACATGAGCAGACACTTGCCAAACACTTCTAAGCACTGGGAGGAGAACAATCACTCACAGAATTACTGGTTTCCTTTTGGCTTATCCCCTGTGCTGAAGAATTTCTTGCACGTAAATGGCAGTTTGCACAAATTTGTTCAGCTCGAACCACACCCAAGCATCGCTTGAGACAAACTGTCTGGTCTCACTTTCCGAGATTCCTGCAGCCGCATCACCAAACCAAGGACATAGTCTTTCTGTTGCTCCGTCACATTCAGCGACATGACCAACAGCTTTATGATGGGTGTGAGAAGGTTTTTGATTTGTTGATCTTTTCTCACATCTAAGCCCACATCAAAGGCTGAAAGCTATTCAAAAAAGGTGGAGAATATGGCATCTTCTCTTTATATGAGCTAATCCAAACCAGGAGGAAGCAGGAGAGAGGATTGATGGCCTGACGTAGAAACGTAGCTCGTAGTATTGCCAAACATCAGGTTCTGTGAAGCCTGTTTACCCCAGCCCTGCTTCAGAGGCTTTGGTGGAGAATCTACCACTGACGCTTTTGTTTCTTATGCTCCGAGTGTGCTTGTGCTGATTTGTGCACATCTGAAGCTTGAATTAATAAATTCACATGGGGAAATTTAGAGCCTTCAATTGTCACTATACCCCGGTCCCAATGCTAAACCCAATACTAGGCTAAACTCAAGCTACTGAATGTTTTAACTTCATCACATGACATAGATGGATCCAGTATATTGTTGGGAAACATAAGGATGAGGTTGGGTTCGAGTTGAGGAAGCTACCGTTTACAGGTCTGAGATTGGGTAGGTTTCAAACAGGGTTTATTTAAGTCTACCGTGAAATTTATAACCCTAATCCCAACTCTGAACAAACATGCCCTTAGAAAATGCTACTCCTTAATCCTAAAATCTTTCCTTTAGCAGCAATTTTTTTCACCCGAAATCAACAGGCTCAACCAAACTAGACTCTTTTATAAACTCCGCTCCTAATTAGTGGGCAGTTCCTGAAATGACCAGATGTGACTCATCAGATTAGTTTTTACTAGGGGAGCAGTACACTGTTTGCTCACCATTACCTGTAAGCTCAGTGGGGAAAGTCACAAAGCTGTAACTTAAGACAAAGATTCACACTAGCACATAAAAGGTTTAACTGTGTGTACACATGAACCTACATCACTTGAGCGTCTAATTATCCTTCTATTATAAAAGCTGCTGAGACCTGGAACATCACCATTTATAAAAAGATCTACAAATATCAGGTTTCCTAAGTTTAGGTGACAAAGCCAAGATGCAGTGGAACCTGAGAAAATAAAACAGTTTTCAACAAAAGCAATGAAGAGGGAAACAAAGGGCTTTAAACTGATAAAAAAACATGAACTCTACTGACAGAAAAGGAGAAGGAAGACAGAAACTTGTCGATGAAGGAATTCAACATCAAAATCACCTGGCAAAAGGATGGGTTTTGTTATAACGTTCAGGTTTGGAAGGATTTTTAGCTCAGAAAAAGAAAAGGGAAAGATCCTGGAGCAAGTGGGATGCTTCATCTGTTGAGCATTAACTGTTCATTCATCATAAGGGGAACGTGCAGACCACAGGATAACCTTCAGGCAAGTACAAATGACATAATCAGTGATGAAATCTCAGAAAACAAGTGTTTGTTCATTCTCTCCAGCTGTGCAACAAACTTCACTTTAACTGAATTTATGGACTTGGCTTTCAACTTAAAAGTCTTGTTTTGATAAAAACTGGAAAGTCATTTCCAAGGGATTGACTTAGTGTAAACTTGAGACATGTTGCAACTGTCGATTTTCTGATTTCGGACGTAATTATACAAGACTACAGTAACTTAATGGAGAACTGGAGCTTATGGTCAGCCATAAAACATCTCTTTCGAAAATCCTCCTCAGTCTTTGCTGGTTAGTCGACGAAAACAACAGAGAACAGATGCCCTGCAGCCATAAAAAAGGGAAAAGGGTAACGAAAACAAATCCTTTTCAGTTGTTTAAACTTGAACTCCAGCAGACTGATGGGAGGTAGGTTTTGGGGTCATCGGTGCCAGAAGGATTCCCCTCTAAGCGTTGCCTCCATGCGCACATCAAAGATCCTCAGCCTCTGCAGATAGCGGGTCCAACCCTGTGAGCAAAAACAGCTGGGCCCGAGCAAAACAAAGATGATATAAGCGGCTTCCTCCTCAGTGGCGGCACCGGAGCAGTCGGAGATGATAAGCCCCAGCTCTTATTGTGTTTGAAGCGCAGTGTCCCCCTCTCCACCACCAGCACCACCGAAAAACCAGACAATTTAGAGTCCCATGTAATGCAAGAGGAAATATAAACTGTGATCTTTTGAACCCTGTCAAAAGAAAAGGTCTGGCTTTTGTCTTTGTGGCCATTTTGGGGAAGTGGGAGTGACTTTGACTTGCAGGGACTGTGATCATTTAAAGCATTCAAACATGCCATCATGTCAGCAAGGGGGAATAAAGGAAGGATATAAAGGAGCTACACAGGATATGATGGGAAATAAAAATGATATACACAAGATTCCTCTCTGGAGTTTAAAGTAGAGCAAATTGTTTCCTTGTTTTTCTCTTGCTCATCTAAATCAGCCATGACAGACTGCTGCAGTTTCAATGAAACAACAGTTCCATGTGTATGTACCCCGGAGACAAATAAGACTCAACCAAGTTCTTAACATCTTCCATGTAACCTCACCACACCTACTGATGCAACGCAGACAACATTTTCACAATCAAAGTTTCCTTCTCAAACTAGGACACGAGTGCAATGAAATTCAGACGCAGCACTGAGCATGTTGACGGACACGGCAGCCAAATAAAAGAAATACTTCTCAAATGACTCAAACTGGGAGAAGCAGAACAGACCGAGCAGTCCGTGCTGACTGCAAATCTTTCATACGAACAGAAAATCTTCTTTAAAAAGAGGACATTTTCCTGGATGGCACCCAAGTTGGAGGTAAACATTTTTGGTGGGATGGACAATTTCCCGTTGGATTTATCTGACAGTGCTCCAGGCCTGAAGGACAAGGGGCACGCATGGATCCAACTTTAGAGGTTTCTCAAGTCTTGGTAGCACACACAAGAAATTTTCTTTTTTACAAACAGAAAACAATCTAAAATACTTTATTCCCCTACGTCTAAATGCATAGCCATAGTCATCTCTATTAACAGATTCTGTATGTGAATATGCAGAATTTGTAGATGAGCGACAAGACTTTCTGGTTTTCGTTTCTAGTTTGACAGATCACATTGGAGCAGGCTTTGCCCACAGTTAAACCTCCTCGTGTCTGCGTGGGTTTTCTCTGGGTGCTCTGGCTTCCTCCCAGCCGCAGATTGGGGTTAGGTTGACTTTAAATTGACCGTAGGTGTGAATGTGAGTGTCAATGGTTGTTTGTGTCTGAATGTTGGCCCTGTGATCCGCACAATGTTAGCTGGGATTGGCTCCAGCTTCACTCAAAGGATAAGCTGTGTTGATGATTCATGGATGGATGGATTATCATCTTCTTACTGATCGTGGCAGTTCTATTGTATCGATGATTTGGGCGCATTTAATGTTTTTTTTGGACTAGGCCCATACAAAGCCTCCTCTTGCCAGTTCAAGCTAACAGCACTTGACTCGAAGGAACATCACTGCCCCCCCAGATTACATTGACTTTGGAGAGCAGGAGGGGCCAGCACCCAGAACCCCCCCCTCATCCCCTAGAGGCCATCCTGAGCCACAGCCACGTCTGGTGAAGGTGTGACTTAGGGATCTCACAGTCAGGCTGTTACGCCTCCATCTGGGCCCCTGAATTAAACATCAGCGAGGCAGATGGGCGCCCTGGCTCTAGAGCTCCGAGGACCAGGAACTGAGGCCAATTAACCCGTGCCCGGTCTATTCAGTCGTTACTTTGTAGCCAATTAACAGGGCATGTTACAGAAGGGGATTAGGAGGGATGATAAAATGATTGGGTTTGATCGGACAATGGGAAAAATACTGACTGAAAGAAGCACTTTGACCTCTGCCATTAATGCAGACATCATGAACTAAGTAAATACATAAAACATGTAATGGATAATAATAATGATGATAATTTAGTTTACTTCTGCTTCCCTAAAGTTTCCAAGGGCACCTACAACATTTACTTGCAGTAATTAGAGGATAACCGAGCCTGTTTTATTGAGCAGTTGAATCCTGGACTTAGAAAATATCGCCCTGACACACGACACTGTCACATTTTATCTCTGTGATCAGACAGTAGTTTGTCTTCACTGCAGCTCAGTTCCCCTTCAGTAACTCTGACGTCCTTCTGGTGTGAGGAAAGACTGCAGATGAGACGAGGACAGGAAACAGTGAATTACAAGAGCAGAAGGGAACTGAATCAGGAATCTGTTGTTTTCTTGTACTACTTCACCAGATGGAAGTGACCCCAGATGTGACCTGCTGTACTAATGTACTGTATATTTATATTGTTATTATATATTTCCTCTCAAGAAAAACTATGATGGCAATTATATCACTGATTATATCACGCTTACATTAGTCAATTTAGTTTTTATGGAACGGTTTCACAAGTGTCCCTGAAAAATATATATGAAATGCATTTTTATACTGTGCAGTCTGTCAGAATTAGTGATGCATTTTTCATTGTTTTGACTTTGCTCCAGTTGGTTGAATTTGAAATTAAACCCTTTCTCTGAGGTGAAAGTGCTGACTCTTTACTCTGAGGGTGTTTGTGGATGTTCACATTAATATTAGATGATCAGTGAAGAACCTTTAGTTGGATGGAAGAGGAGCACACTATATGAGAACTGATCCAATTCCTGTAAATGTAAGTACCCTCTGTTTAAAATTTAAAGTCAGTGATTTCTTGATTCTTAAGAAGTTGTCACGCCTGAAAGTCACAACCAAAGTTCATGCCTTTGTTTCACATTTAATTGTGTCTGACGTTGCTGTGTTGTCTATTCAGTTATTGTATTCTCTAACTATTTTGAATAAAGTTATTATGGTATTACCACCAGCAAAATGAACACCCTCGTCATTTTTAAAGTTATTTTGTTGTAGGCAAAGACTACAAGCAGTCCTGACAGCCGCTTCCACTTCTTCTTCTATTGTTTAATGCCGTGTCAACTTCCTGAGGTTGCGCCAAAAGTCTAAAATATCCAAAGAAGTGTTTTCCCACTGCAAATAAACCAGAACATGGTTCTGTTTGATCCGAACTGAGACCGCCTCCTTTGGTATGTTGGTCCAGACCTTTCACTCCGGTTATTTTGGTTGGAACTAAACTGAAAAGTCACAAGGTCCAGACCAAGCAGGGTGCTTGCAGGTGTGAAAGTGCCTTTAGTCCCCATTTAATGTTAATACAAAGTGCTGAATCACAGAAGCGAAACAAAACTGTCCTAAAACATTCAAAATGTCCTGTAAAACACTGAGGTGTGTACTCAAGTTAGTCATCCAAAATGTCCATGTACATGTCTGTGCAATTTTCCTCATAATTTGCAGTGATTTATTATTGAAATGTGTCAGAGTTTCATAGGAACCAGATGGATCATTACTGAACATAGAAACCTACACTATGAAAGAAAATAAATCTGATACATGTTTTCATTTCCTCGCTTCATTTATCTTCGGCCGGTTGTGCTGACACAACTGCAGTGGATGCTGAAACTGTAAAAAGCTGGGTGATGAAACTTCCAGCTGACGATTTTTTTGCTGCCAGGTCCTGCAAGATGAACCTGGTGTTGCAGACCTTGATCAAAAAAGGTGTCGAGTGTGGACAAGGCTCGTGTCAGCTGTGATGTAAGACTCGAGCTTGCCGTAGGTCTGCTCACCTCTTCTTAAACCTCTATCTGTGAACCTGCTGCTTTCGACTACGCGCACACGGCACACACTGTCAGATGGCAGATATTATCTTTACAACATTTTTAACTAGGAGTTCATTGCATTCAGCTCTGGATACACACCCCTCCTCCGAATAGCTAACATTTTACATCAATCTATTCCCTCGGGGGAGGAAAAAGTGTAATGATGGGCCAAACTGAGAGAAACAGGTGTTCTTCTTGCTGTGGGTATCTTTGAAGGTGTTGAGAGTCGCAACAAAGAGTGTGAATCACTGCTAATTGCATGAGATTATAGTTGTGGGGTGTAATATGAACTCATTCCAGTGGAGCTTGAGCCAACACAGTTACAGACGCAGTGTTGAGTTGGTTGAGGATGGCATGAGTTATGGGATGATGTTGGTTTACTGGAAACGCTGCAAGGGATTTACTGAAAGTTTACTTGATGTTTGGACTGCATTCAAATGTAAATTGTTTATTTTATATCATGTTCACTCAAGTTTCAGACACACTAAATTAAAATCATAAGGGAGCTGAAATTACCTAAAAATTTGGGGATTAAAACCACTGAGTCAAAAGAGGTCAGAATGTGACTGGATCTGACTGGAGCCTCCGTGTTATTGTCTTTAAAATTAAATCAACTGTGGCTTAGAAGGAGATATATTGGAATAATGGGATTTAAATTTTAAATGACAGCATCGCCACCGTCTCTAATTACACAACACAATCACTCTTTAGTTAAGCTGCTCAGCAGAGGCCATCGAAAGAAAAGCGTTTACAACAGATATTAACACGAGGGGGTGGCCTCTCATTGTTCCGTGACTAAATCTATTTAGTTCCGACAAATAAAAAATCATCTGTATTCTTTGACAAACAAAACCCTATAACTAGGATAAATCATGGAAAAGCCAACATGGGAAATACCTGACTGACAGTCAAGTGTAAAACTACCTTCATGCATTTCAATAAATTTATATTCAACATTGTGTATATTGTATATCTGAAATATTCTACTGTGATTTGCTGACTGAGTTTCGTTTTCAAAACTCATATTAAGCCATCACACAGTTCCTTTTCTTGTAGTCTCTTTTTAAGTCACATTTGAACAGAATATGTTAAATGAGTTCAGTTTGATGCAAGATGTAGGGTTTTAAATAAGCTGAAAGTGATGCATAAAGGATGAATTAAAGCTGCATTCAATCAAATCTGAACGCTCAGAGAACAAGAGTTGCCTCTTAGCAGAAGATTATCAGCATCATGTCTGTGGCCGCCTGGCAAATGTCCAACACTGACCATTGTTTTGTTCTTGTTGCTTCTTTGTTCGTCTTTGTTCGTGTTTGAATCACCAACTACTGAGGAAAACATCTGCGTTTCAGCTGCTTCACTTGCTTCACCAGCCACTCTGTCACTTTCAGCCTGGGCAGGTACTTTATAGGCTGGTTCACATTTAGCTTGTTTGAGCTTGTTGGCTGTAATTCTCAGTGGAAATACTGGTGACGTTCTCATAGTTCTACCACTAAGCTCTGACAGGAGTTAAAGAGTCTGACTGGCAGGCAGAGTTTTGAGTGGCATGTGCAAACCAGTTCCTCAACAAAGACTTGACTTGATTCTAAAACAAATGAAACCATCTACTGTCTAACCTGATTTCAGAGGGAAATATTGTACTTTTTACTCCACTACATCTACTTCAGCTACAAGTTAGAGTACTTGATTATTGATACAAAATAAATATATATATTTACAAATACAAAAATCAAATAAATTATGACATAGGCAAAAAATTATCAATCAATCAAATGTTATGTGTATATCCCATATTCACTTTCATATTCCATATGCTAAGTTATTTAGCTTTTGCTTATTTTGATGCTCAAAATTTTGAATACTTATAAACTTGTATTAGAGTATTTGTTACTATTCGTACATATTAAGTAATAAACCACAAAGTGAGTATCTAAAGGTTGTATTGTTGTAATGGTTGTGTATGAGTAATGAATGACACATTAGTTCAAGTGTTTTTAAAAATAGAAGTAAAAGTCATATGGTGTTTAGCGATACTTTGGCCATCAGGTCAAGCCTGGAATCATCACAGTTAGTTACGTACATAAGCCGCAGATTTCTAAACACATGTGATTGAAACACAGGAGTGGAAACTGGGAGTTGACACATCACTTTAGTCGTCTTCTGAGAACTGAAAGTAGACTCTTGGCTAATAGATGTTCCTTCCTGCTGAAGAGTCACTTCTCTTGAAGTTTGTCACTTGTGTGCCACTTATATTTTGGATCGCCAGTGTGAGGTCTCATCTTCACAGGACGGCATCTCGATCACCGCTTGAATAGATTAGATAAGGATAGTTTAACGCTCAAGTGATTGATTATTCATCACAAATTTCCTGTCATCATTCAGAAGGGACATCTTGGGCTCCCCTTGGTTATCATGGCATGTTTTGCTGTGATCATTCTGTCTGGATTCATCAGCATCTCAGCAGCAAAGGAAGCATGTGATCACTATGCTGCAGTTGGACAGAGTCTGACTCTGCGTCTTGACTTTAAGGGACTGAAAAACACACATGGGCTGAGTTGGTATCACAATGCTAAGATCCTGTTTGACAGACAAGGAGGCAAAGTTATTGTTGGAAAGCCAGGGGACGTTTCTGCAACCGGAGATCTTCAGCTGAAGAACCTGCAGTTCTCCAGTGCAGGCATTTACCATGCAGATTACGGTATTTCGAAGGAAGATTGGAGTCTCTGTGTGATGGACAAGGTGTCAAAACCTCAACTAACTTATGTGTGTGACTTCAAGTCCAGCACTGTTAATCTAAACTGCGATGTATCCAAGCCTCAGGGTTTGGATTTCTCATGGATGCCCGATGACACGTCGTCAACGAGACAAACGTTGAGCGTATCGTTCAAAGAGCAGAGGAGCTTCACATGCAGCGTGGGAAACAACGTCAGCAGTGCGAGGAGTGACACTGTTCGTCCAACCTGCACACATCCATCACCGTCACCACCCAATTTGCTTTGTTTTCCATCCAAAACTGTTGTGGCAGCGGTCGCAGGAGGCGTGAGTCTGATTCTGCTTTTGATCGTCATCGTCATCGTATTATGTTTCTACTACAGATGCAACAAGACTCAAAAGGGACTCAGGGAGAAAGGGGCCGTCAGAATGCTTTCTGTAAACATGCGAGAACCGGACATCAGCCCAGATTATGAGACCATGAACCCGACTGAGAACCCTCCTCCCCCGAGCCCCAAGCCTCCACCGAGAGTATGTAACCAGAACGTTCCTCCGCCCGAAGCTCAGACTGGAAACGGCCTTCTGCAGCTGTCCACCGTCGCTGAGAGACAACCACCTTCGCCTGTGCCGAAGCCGAGGACCAAGACAACAAATATCGGAATGTGTCTCCCTCAAGAAACTTTCAGCGACAAAGAAAAAATTTGTGGCTTAAACACATACAACTGAAAGTTTACATTTTTATCCTGCATAGTCTTTATCGCTGTGTCAATATCTTTGTAGGAGTGATGGGTTAAATGTTTATAAATATGTGGCGAAATTATATTTCAGAATAAAAAAGATTTTGTGTAAAAAAGTGACGGTGCAGTAGATTGAGGATGGGGAGGTTGATGTTCTGTATTTTTATTAAAGTCCACAAATGGAAACCAAAGTCTTGTTCTGTCTTCCTAACTTCCTGAATCGTGTCTGTGACACTCGGCCTGAAACTCACCACATTAAGTTGAATTTGTTAACATCATTTACTAAAACAACAAGACAGTGTAGAGTTTAGTTTCTCAAACAAGAGTAAATTGTATATTTATTGGGGACTGTACTTTCAACACCTTTGTTGCTTTAGTGCCTGTTTCCGACTGCAGGTGTGACTGGCTAAAAATAAACTGCAGTGTTTTCATGAGGACACATGAGTGACATTTCTTTAATATAAAGTAGGGGATTTTTCAACATTTACAAGTTTTTTTTCTGGAGAATAATTCATGGGTCTTTTAAAATAGTTTAAAATAGCTTTAGATTCGGTTCAACTAATTCTTGGTTTTGTCCTTTTCATGAAATTTAACAAGAATGATAAAGGAAACTTAAACACTTTGAAGCTAAGGTGTCCCACATTACCCAAATTCAAATAGTTACAGTCTGTTTATTTCCTGTTCCAACAAAATCTAGTCAACAGGACTTTTACAGTAAGTGTAGCATGGACATCATGTGATTGAAATCACTGAAGTGATATAAGTGATATAAGTGTCAACTTGCATTATGGTTATAAATCTGTCATAAATAAAACAATGTTACTAATTGTTATCAAAGTATAATAGTTTGTGATATATTCAAGCAACAAAATATGAATTTAGTTGTGTTTTAGTTAGTTTTTTTTAAAAACATTTTTTAGTTGTCCCACTTTATCAAACATCCCTGATAATGTGGGACATCATGCGTTGGGTAATCTGTGACAGTCATTTCACTTCTCTAAATGGGGAAAATATGTATTTAAAGACTTCCTAAAGTTAAAAATAGACTAAAGACATGTAGCATATGATCTGCAGTTGTCAGACAGGAGTAACTGGTAAACTTAGTCTGTCCCTGTCTGTTTAAACTGATTGTCTGGTTAACTAACTAGCACATAATTCAGCTCTGTAGGACAGCGATGATCCAGAAAGCACAGAAGAGTTTCTGTCCTGTCGTCTGCAGCCATTGGTTTCACCAAAACAGTTTGTAAAACAGATATCAGAATAAGTCACAGAAGTCAAAATTGCAAAAAATGTCAAGGATTACCAGAATTCACCATATTGGAATTGTATGAGTAAAATGAAATTGACACAAATAGGAAAAGAAAACATAAACATGACTTTATCTCTTACCCAAGATAGTTTATCCAGTAATCTTTCAAGATTAATAAGCAGGTTTCCTGTAATATAACCACACTGAGTGTTTATATATATGGCTTGTTATAAATAAAGTTACATCTTTACATCTCTGTTTGTATGAAACCTACATTAAGCAGCTTTTCCGTGTCAAACGCAGCCCCTTTGTTCCAGCCTCTTACACGTCAGCATTCTTGCACTTATTAAAATTTGCTTGCTTGCAAGAAGTTATTAAAGGGGAAAAAAAATCAATAGAGGGATGGATTAGCTAAGGCAAATATCTGTTATCTCCAATGGGTAAATGGTAATCCACACATGAAAGTGTTTGCTCTCTCGCCTAATGCTGTGTGACAGCCACACAATGGAATCCCCCTGAGCGTCATCGCCTAAAACTTACAAGCCAATGTCATCTTTTGTCAGGGCCCCCGCTCCACTCCTGCTCCCTTTACATGGCTGAAATTTCAGTCCAGCCGGCAGGGATTTGGCAGTAAAGCTGGTATCTGCTCCTGGAACAATGTCATTTGTCTTCCTTGAGAAACACTGAGACTTGGCTGGCAGCGCGCCGAGTCACTTCCCCTCGCCAGCTAAAAGTGTACACGATATACATAGGACATACACATGCACCTACATCGGCATGTTGTGTTCTCACACACATTTTACACATGTAACACACAAGGGAGGGCGTTCCATGATTAAACTTAATGAAATACATCTCATACGTCTTTGCTTGATCTGTCCTAGATAAGGAGGGAAATACTTGTGAAATGTGTTTAATCAGTGGCTCTTGGAGTCTAGAGGATTTACCCTTTGATCTTTGGAGTGTGTGTGTCCAGGAAAAGGGTCAATTATCCATGGAAGGTATTTATACTCATGTCAGATCATTCCTTGTTACAGGCCTTTAGTTGTCATGTGCTGCCAAGTCTGGGGGAACATGAAAAAAACAAATCAGAGAATCAGAGGTCAGCCAGAACCGTGGCCTTTTTCATCAGATTTGTCTGAAAATACAGAGATGATTACGGACGTTTAGCATTCTTCAGTCAACATGACATCCTTTGACCTCGGGCCTTTTTCAGAAAATTAAACCAGACAAAGCGATGAGTTAGTTAACCGGTAAATGGACTAGTTTTTCTAGTTTTAACGACCACTCTAAGGACTTTACAGTCACATTGACCCGTTCACACAGGCATTCATACAGTTTATATATAGAGCTTCTGCATCCATCGAAAGCCGTTTTCAGGCATTAACTCCGGAGCACCCAATTTGCTCTTTCACACATGAGGAACACAGCAGGAGATTGTCTGGGTCAAACGTGCTAACAACTGTAAAATGTACGAAACATTCAGGCGAGGGGTGGCGCCTGGATAGAGCAGGCACTCCCGTGCAGAAATCACATGTTTTTGTTTTACAGCACATCAACACCGGCATCGACCCTCATCGTCAAAAGCTTTCGAATATCGTTGTCTTTCCAAGTTGGCATCTTTGTCTGTGTCTTCTTTGTGTATGGCTCTTTTTTTCATCCTGAGATATTTGTATTTTTATATATTTTTTTTTTCAGTTTTGCTTCTGTTGTGTGTCACCAACACTCGCTTACTGCAAATTTCCCAGACATTTTACCAGAGAAAGGTTCTGGAAAATTAACGAAGAAAACCAACTTATACATTTGCCCAAAGTATTTCTTTATCATAAACCATTGGTGATATTAATTAATACTGAAAAAAGGTATGATAATAAATGATTTCTACTAGACATTAGAACATCAGTGCAAACCCTATGAGAAACAGCTCTACATCCACACTGTCATAGGGGACAATTCCATTTTTATTGAAAAAAGAAAAATGGCCAATCACTGTTTGAACCAAACCTGTGTTGTTTAGAGTGTGTTGTTTCCATGGAAAGCTGAGGCTCTGAACTTTCTGACCACATGACATGATTGAATTATCAGTATCTGTCAAAACACCAGTCCTGTTTATTTGTTCTCCTCCATATGTGCACCTCACATGGGTTTTCACACACTTCTTTTATACAGCACGTTTAATTTGTGGACCGGCTCTGCACAGTCTGCTACACACCAAATCAATTTCACAAATTTGCTGAGGAATCAGGCAGCACTGATTTTTAAATGGTGGCAGAATACTTTCCAGAACTCAGCAAGATTAAGCAACTCACAGTCCCTGGATGTCTGGGGTCGACGCTCAGAGCATTTCAGTCTTCTAACATTTGGCTGACTCTAATCTGACTTGTTAGAAGATTGTGTCCTTGAAGGTCGAATTGAATGTTCACCTGAGCACAAAACGTAGCCATACCATGCATTACTACTTAGGATAAAGAAATCATTTACTGACAGACTTTTTACGTAGTCGGTCAGTTGTCTTAGGATGTCCCATCCATTAACATGGAGAAGATAGAGTTTATGACCTATACTGTAGCCAGCCACCAGGGGACCATTTAGACACTTAGGCTTAATCTCTGGGAGCTTTGTTTTCTGTCTTCATATACAGTACAGTCTGTGGGCTATTGAAATAAATCTGACTTGACTTGATATACTGTTTATGTTGATTTAGACTGAGATGCCATTTTTATTGTTTTGGAATTGTAATTTAACCTATAGTGTGTTGTTTTTGTTGAATGAAACTTAAATGCTAAATGCAGTGTATCCCATTACGTTTTTAATCTCCACACCAAATGGCTAACACATGATTAGCAAATTAATGTTAGCATTGTCAGTCTAGTCAACAGGACGTTTAGTCAGTTTGCTACCAAAACATTACATTTAGCAGAGAATGGGTGAACTAATCTCTATATAAGAACTTGTTTGTGGGCTGGAAAGTTTAGGCCAATGTTCGTAATGTTTAGCTTGAACCACAGACTGTATAAAAAGATGGATGATGCATCTCCACTTCCTCCAACTTTCCAGACCTGAGGCCAAAATATCCTGGATCCAAACGCTGCCATCTTGTGCATTTGGAGCCAGTCTGTGCAGTAGTGATCGGGGGATGTTAATGAGGTCTTACCGATATGTGCACTTTTACAGCTTCAAATAATTTGTTAAAACCAAACCTACTAGAAAAATGAGTACTGGAAAAAACAATAGTGTGACAAGAACTAAATCAAATAACAGAAACCATCTTTAAGTAGAATTTATTGGACGTGTACTTTGACTTTTCAGTTTGGTCCATGTCCTGTGTTCACTTTTGGGGAGCTGACATGTCGTCCAACCTATTGAACCTATTGATCCGGTACAACTGTCTCTTGGGATAACAGGGATTGATTAAATGACATGTTTGGTATTCATGTGATTCTGTTTTTCTTAAGAATAAATACACAAACCACAGTACAAGTAGATACAAAAGTCATAACTTAAGTGGATATTTAACGTGAGTTTACAGTGGAAATTAAAAGCTCCAGGAAACCAAATAAAAACTGAAGACAGCTGTAAATTAGAAGGGATTTTCCCAGCACTGTCTTCATCAGCGGAGCAGACACTTGGAATCATGGCAGATTAAAGCCAGGACCTTCCAACTGGAGGACTTTTGGTTCGAGACCTTAAAGAACCTGAAAACTACATGTTTGTCACACAAATGATGCACAGGCTGAGAATCGTCAAGGACAGGTCACCTGACATTTCAGTTGATATGAAGTGTAAACCAAAAATGAATGACCACACATCCTGCCCTCGGAAACGTAGTTACGGGTTTTTCTTTGTCATGGTTACACAAAGATAGCTTGTTTAATCTCTGTTTAGAAAAGGATTTTACAGGATTTCTAAATACTCCATGATTCCATGAGAACCCATGACCAACAGGCTTCAAGCACGTCTCATATCTGCAGCCAATTTCATTTTATAATTTTCTTCATGGATGACTCATGGATGAAAATTGTACAAGCACATGTTTTCCAACAGGATGTTGGAATAAAAATGACAGAGTTCGATTGCCTCGGAGGGTCTTTGGATTCAGTTTAGTGTTCTGCTAATGTCTGCACATTAAAAACAACAGTTCATCCAAATTGAGTTTTGTAGGTCTTCTGAGGTCATGACGTACAAATACAAACATTCATACTGTGTCTGGCCAAGGCTTTGTGTGGGCCTTTCATCAGGGACACATTTACACTTATCATCACAAAGAAAATGTAGAAAATGCTGGTTGAGTCTCTAATTTGCCTTCTGCAACGGTTAGAGATGCATATATGAATCACCCTGATACCGTATCATGTGTCCAGAGAGTGAGACATCATACAGGAAGAATCATCATGCCAGGGAGTAGAAGAAATATTCTCTTAATTTTATTGTAATGCCTCGGCAGCTGCTCTGAGCCAAGATGCTGTGTGAAAAGGAAAAGGCAGTGAAAACAACAGATGTAGACAGAAGCACTGCTTCCTCTTCATGAAGGATTGTGACGACACCAAGCTCTATGGACACGATCATCACCGCCCCAACCAAACACGTCACTACTGTGGTAACAGAGATTTGATCCCTCACTGGTGTCTTAACTGTGACCTCCATTACACACGGACCGGGGTGTGATGGAGGTCACAGTCAAGCTGGAGATTTAAGACAATTCACCCTGGTGGTAAAAACCTTCCAGAACTGATTTGTAACTTTTTGGTCCTTGCCACATCCTGTAAATAAGTGTTTGAGATAATAAGAGGTGACCTGTCCTCTTTCCAATAAGTCAAGTTTGGACCAATTTGAATAAATTCAGAAACGTTAAGGTGTAATGGGCCATTTCACACCGTGATACAGCAGAGTGTTGTGAATGAATGTGGTGAAAAGTCAGATGAGGCTGAACTGATCAGTCAGCAGATCATGTGATACATCCACCACAATACACACGACTGCAAACTGTCTGTTGTGCTCATAGAGTCCATTTTGAAGAGAAGCAGGTCATAGGGTTAGTATTTCATATAATACATTTTTCATGTTTGAATTTGGAATAAACAGTGAGAGCTCCACATCACGATCCACTTGAAATCTGCCAGATAACTGCCAGATTTTCTTCCCTCTCTTGTTTGAAAGAAGAGCAAAAATAAACAGGTTACTGGCTGGTTCGAAACCTCATGCACACAGTTGCACTGACTGTAAAACTGAACAAACCCCCTTTATTAGTGCCATCAACCAGGCTTTGCACTTAAAATGGTCTTAAGCCTGAATAAACCCTGTTTATGTTACCTTCCCATTAACCCCCTAATATGCTGTAACTGATATCATGTTAAATTCCCAAATCCTGTCGTTGTCTTCTAATTCTATTAATTCGGGGGTTTTGAGTGATGCACCAACTGGAAAGTGCTGCCATTATGTATCTGGTGTTTTATCATTTTGTACAAATTTAAAATTGGTTTATTAAAATTGGTCCCCTTCCAGGTTCCCATATACTGTACAGTCACAAAAAACAATTAATACAACTTTATTTCTATAGCATTTTTGTAAACGAGGTTACAAAGTGCTTTACAAAATACACAGGAATACAACAACACATGAAAATATATGACCAAAATAAGAAAGATAATATAAAATAAAATATAAAAAACCAACAATATCCTTTAAAACCAGTTAAAATCCGGCATTAAACTGGTTCCATAGCTGGGGGCCAGATGCTGCTAAGCTTTAAAAGTTATTAAAAGAATCTTAACATCAATCCTAAATTGAACTGGCAGCCAATGACGTGAGGCAAGAATTGAAGAGTTATGGGCCCTAAGCTTGGTGTTGGATAAAATGTGAGCAGCAGAATCCTGCACCAGCTGAAGATTAACAGGATCACTTCAGTTTTTTAAAGTCAAAGTCTGTGTTTTATATCTCTATTACTTTACTGAGTGTGATAATGTCTAGATGGTGTGAGAGATGTCTGCAGTGGTTGAAGGAGGCTTTCCAGGAGGCTTAATCTTGTGTGTTTTGTTTTATCCCTCACCAGGTATATCTCACTGCTCGTCTCCATCGTGGAAGCTGCCAGGAGTTCCAGGTGAAGCTCGTGCGCGGGGATGAGTCTAAACAAACATTCCAGGAGAATCAGCTGCAGACAACAGCAAGGGGGTAAACTCCAGTCCACAAACTCTGCAAAGCAGGCCTATCATTTCCAGCACGACCACAGCTCTGTAATAAAAATGCTTCCATCAGCCAAATTACCCATCCACAGACTTACACCTGATATAAATCAGATGGAGGAAAAATTCCACCTCCAGCTCTAATAAGCATCTTTTGTGCACAGACTCAACACTCATTACTGAGATCAAACATTCCTGTAACATTCTTGGAGATATAGTGTGTGTGTGTGTGTGTGTGTGTGTGTGTGTGGGTGTGTGTGGGTTGCACAAATTACAACCTGGCAGAAAAACAAAAGGAGGAAAAGTCAACACCCCGCTGCTTATGATGTACATTTAGCACAATAAGACCTTTTTGCTTTGACATGTAGGGTAAAATCATTTAAGATGATTCCCTCAGATAGCTATAATTCCTTTTGAGGAGCACCAAGAAGAGATCATTTGGATTGTCTCGGTCTACAGGCCTATCTCACGACAGAGAAGACAATCCCTTGAGCCTTATTGTGCGTGTGGATTCATGCAGGGATAACAGCATGTCAGTGAAGGGCCGTGCAACAATAGGTCAAGATGAGAGAGGTGTAAAGGTGCGACAGAGGGCCGGCAACACAAGGCTTTGCTTTGGCTATGCCGTGACTATCAAGCGAAGCATCAACACAACACTCCTGTGGACTCTCTGTGTGGCCGTGGTTTCTTCAAACGTCTTTGAAAAGGTACACTGCGCTTTGCACTGGCCTCATAGTAGAAAAACTGCCTTGAAAAAAGTTTATGACTGAAATAGATAAGAGCTTTGGGGGGGGGGGGGGGAATGTGTGTTTACTGCAGCCATGGAGACAAAGGGGTTGAGTGAATTGATAAAAAAAGTAAACACAAATTAAAGCCAAGTAAGGCCAAGAATAGAAATTTGCAATACCTGTAAAAGTAAAATATGAAACTGCTATTACATGAGACACGTGTCATTGTTAATCTTTTTTTTTACAAAAGGAGCATTAACAGGAATAACAGCAGTAAAGCAGAAATGATAGTAAAAAAAAACATTATTTATGTAGCACTTTTCAAAACAAAGTTACAAAGTTCTTCACAGGTCAAAATGATAAAAAGCAATACATGGCAGATTAAATGTCAAGCAATCATTAATCAAAAGAAGCAGGATGAAAGAAATAAAGTCAAGTAGAACAATATGAAATAGTTTTAGGGGTTATGATGCCATTGTATAAAATTGGTGTTATAGGGTGTCTTTAGAAAATAAAGTTTTAGACCACAAGCCTCGTAAAAGCCCATTTATACAAACTTGTTTTTAAGAGTGATTCAACCAGTCTGATCTCCTCGGGGAGATGGCTCCATAGCTTGGGCGACCTAACAAAAAATCCCCATCACCTTTGGTCCTCAGGTTGTCTGTGGTGTCAGAAGATCAGTGATGAACATGCGTACGAGTCCAGAGCCAATCCATTAAAAGGTTATTACCAGTGTCTTGAAGTCAATTCTGAAGTTTAACAGGAGCGACTGAAGTGATGTTGAAATTGGGATAATGTGCTCACTCTGTTTGTTTCGGTGATGAGTGTTGCTATGGTTGCTACGGCATTTTGGAGAAGTTACAAAGTTCAAAGTATGAGCCACTTATAAAAAGACATCATGAGGTCAGGAGTGGTCACACAGACAAAAGAAGAAGTAGAAAATAGAATAGAAAATAGTATATTAGAATAATAATAGGTTATAACGCTTTATAGGCCAATTATATGCTGTGCCATATTAGTGATAGGAGCAAACAGTACAAATCATACTAACAAATTAGTACGCTGAAGCATGACTGTTTAATTAGAATACGTCTAATCATGTGTCTAACAAGTCGTCTGGGCCAATTAATCGGAGTCAAATCTTGGTCCTTATGGCAACTGACAGACAGTCTGGTCGAGGTGGCCACTGACGCTGCTCTCTGTGCCAGGAAATGTGTCACAAGCAGCTGGGTACTGTACGTTGTTGAGCTGCGCTACCATATGGAGTGTTAAAGCCGAATCATAAAACCCTCCTGCCAGCGTGGCATGCGAAAAGCTCCCGATTACTCCGTCAAGGAGCAGAACATTTCGTCTGACACTGAACAACCCGTGTGCAATATAGGAACAATGGGTTGGGGGCATAAGGCTTAGATTTGAGGTTCTTTGGAAAACAACGCGGGAGGCTTCAGTAGAGAACGCAGCAACATGCCAGCAGAAAGATTGATCAGCTGTCTTCTGACATGGAAGTTAAGAATCCGTGCTAAAGTTTGGACGTATAGAGCCCACAGTCTCTCTTTCCTTTAGAATATTATTCAACTCTCCCAGTTAACAGAGAATGTTCCCTTTTTATGGCATCAGTGGTAATTATGTACAAACGCAGGAACAGCCAGAAGCTCAAATGATCTGTGTATGTACAACAGTTCTATGTTCTGCATTTCATTACTTTCAATAAAGTCAAACCTTTAACACGTCTGTAAAACACTTTTACTTAATTACACTTCAATTAATATTTACATTCTATCTAGTCTAGTGCCATATGTATCGTGTCATATGTGGTATTGATAGATGTTTGTGTCTCCTTGTCTGATTTTGACTTGAACATTTGGTTTTACTTGAAGTTTTCAAGTGTTTATTTATGAATTATGTGTCCAGAAAGGCGCCATGAAATAAAATGTATTCTGCATTATGCGGAGTCAGTAGCTTCCTTTAAATTATAGAAGAAAATGTACTTTGATGGTACCGCATTCCCTGATTTGACTTTTTATCATTGTTTGGGAGATTATGCTAAAAAACACATTTAGTGTTGTTATGCTTTGGTTTAATTTTTCAATTCTTTCTTCAAATATTTACTTTACTATAGAGTCTTCATGTGTCCACTCTAATTTTTTGGGATTTTTTTTTTTATTTGCTTGTATTTATTTTTTATTTTTGAAGCACTTTGTTTTGAGATGTGCCGATTCAATAAAGTTATTATTATATTGTGGATAACACCTACATAGACAAAAGACTTTGGCACAAAAATAACCTAACCTGCACGTTTCTGGACTGAATGGGGAAATTCTCACAGACTCAAACACATTCAAATTATATGTAAAACTAAAGATCAAATGCCTACAACAGTACACCTGACTTCAAAAAACAATGTAATCTCATCTCTGTGCCATAGACCTCTACCCTCTCATGTGCACATTTGAATGTAAGTATATGATAGAATATGCAGATGGAAGACAGATGCTCACACGATAGTGTGATAAAAGCTTATCATGTGCTATTGTGCTGGTCTACTGAAGTGGCTTTGTCTGGGTCTGAGTAGCACCATCAGTGTGTGTGTGTGTGTGTGTGTGTGTGTGTGTGTGTGTATGTGTGTGTGTGTGTGTGTGTGTGTGTGTGTGTGTGTGTGTGTGTGTGTGTGTGTGTGTGTGTGTGTGTGTAGCCCAGACAGGAAGACATGCCCAACTCGACAGCGGCACTTAGACTGGCTCCTAATTAGAGCAGGTAGACGGAGGGGTGGAGATGTTTTGGGGGGAACGACATTGTTGGGGTTTAAGGGCCGTTTGAAGGATGAAAAGCTGGACGATAGCGAGGCTTTGTTGTGGGTCTAATAAGATCACACCCTCGTGCAAAGAAACACGGATTGATAATCACAACACAAGTTCTTTTTTATTGAGTCCCGCGGATCGAGTGTGCAACCAAGTGTCTGGGAATTTCCTATTTTTCTCTCGTCTGCAGTTTGTATCTTCCCTCGACAGAGCAGGACTCGCCTACATGTCTCTTTGGTAGAAGAAACCAGATCCTATTATTTAGTCAAGCACAGAGAAAAAGTGGCTTATGAGAGCAGAGGACCTTCAGAGTAGTGATTGATGTTAGTTAACCCTGTCAAATGCAGGGTTATGGATCAGTGCAAACCGGCACATAAATCACTTCCAAATGGTCTGACCTACCGCTGTTAGATCCCACTGATACACTCTTTGCTCTTTCTGCCATCTCTGTGAATGTCTAGAGTATCACTGTATTCTACCATTTCAGCTGCTTTATTAGTACAACTGCAGGAGTTGGTTACCTCTGCTAGGTTATGTTGTTATCTGCATCTGTTATTGAGCCGAATTATGCAAAAACGACGAGATGGATTTCCATGAGACTTGGTGGAAGGATGTGGTATGGGGTCACGTAAGAACATTTCGTGCAGATCTGGATCAGGGGGCAGATCCAGGAATTTTTTCCCCCCCACTTTCTTTAACGTTGCCAGAGACTGCGTTTGTCAACATTTCCGTGGATTTCTTAGAGAATAATTCATGGATCTTGCTGGAAAAAAATTGACAATTTAAAGGGACATGTTTTTACGAGTGTGTGTAATTTGGTGCAGATCCAAATGAAAATCTGGATTTGGTGAATTTTAATGTGGTTT
The DNA here is from genome assembly GCF_009819705.1 of Hippoglossus hippoglossus. Lineage (NCBI taxonomy): Eukaryota > Metazoa > Chordata > Actinopteri > Pleuronectiformes > Pleuronectidae > Hippoglossus > Hippoglossus hippoglossus. The sequence continues at coordinate 18,374,519 of NC_047156.1, forward strand.
CATGAGGGGAGCGTTGGATCTGTCATGTTAGCCAGAGGTTCTTTGTCTATTTATCTCTGTGAATGTATTAAAATCCTCTAATCACATATTCCATCCTATTATGTTAAATCCTGAAATGTAGCAAAGTATTGAAATGTTAAACCTCATCTTTGCCAGAAACTGGACTTGAACATTTAATTTAGGGGGGAAAATACAGAAATTACCATAAAGATTTAATATTACACTAATAAGAAAACATATTCATGTTTTGTATCTTACATTGTTTTTATAACTTACATGAACTTAAGTCCATCAGAGACATAGGAAAGAGCAGAATGTTTTCCTTATAAATGTTCAAATAAATAAACTACAAAAGGAGAATGCAAATAGACACATTTTAGATTTAGGAGTACCACTGTGTAAAAAGTATTGTTAACACCAACCACTGACATATAACACAACTAGAGTAGCACTCAAAAGAGCACATAGCTTCGCTAAGGCCCAATAGTCCTCTTAAATTCAATCAAGCCACATCATATATCAGTCCCACAAACATTTCTGAATCTGCCCTCTGATCCAGATCCGCACCAAAATTTCATTGCTTCTTTCTGGACCCATACCGCATCCTTCCACCATGTTTCCTGGAAATCTGTACAGTATTTTTTGCGTAAACCCAAAATTCCACTGTATTTAACCAAGGAGTAATGAAGTACCAAGAATTCCGTATAGTTTTTTATGAGGTGGCTTCATGTCTTTGAGGAGGAGCCCCCCCTCTCTGTGTATTCATCCTCTATAGAAAACACAGTCCTCCTCAGCAGGAAAACAATTGACTATGGAAAAATGGACATAATCTATTCTGAGGTACCTTGACAAGAATTCCCTCATGACCGCTAACGTCTTTTTCATAAGCTTTGCAAATGTTTCCACTGAAGACATAACATGTCGCCTCACAGTATGAAACCCCCGAAATGCTGAAGCCACAAGAAAAGAAAATGTGGGACTTTACTCTTTTTTTTTTTCTGGAGGAGAATTTGAGTTGCTTGTATGGCCTGTTGTCTGTCTCATCACATGGCAGGGTGTGTGTGTGTGTGTGTGTGTGTGTGTGTGTGTGTGTGTGTGTGTGTGTGTGTGTGTGTGTGTGTGTGTGTGTGTGTGTGTGTGAGAAACTGGGCTCTACAGTATGTAGCTCACAGGCCTCGTGTTAGAGTGAACTTTCTGTTAAGAGGTTTATTAAACCCTGATGACGTGAGGCACAACAGTGTGTAAAAATCTGCAGAAGGCTCATTTGATTGGAGCGCTAAGCTGTTAAAAATAATAAGCTTTATACCACCCCCCCACCTCCTGTTATCGAGAGTCCTGCCTGCACACACACACACACACACACACACACACACACACACACACAATACTGACCACAGCTCACAGTTGTAGCCGCACTGGCCTTTGCCTCATTCATTCTGACTATTCTGACGTGGGGTAGCATTTTCCAGCGCTGCTTAATGGTCGCAAGTTTTACAATGGGAAAGTATTTTCTGCAATGAAAACACACCCACTGGTCATAATGTGTGCATTTCCTAAATGTCAGTCAGGAGGCTTTTATGACTATTATGCTTTGTTCACTGTGAGAACCAAAGTTGGAGCATTGGTTGGGTAACTGCATTCACATGCTTCTCTGAAGGTACCATTTAAGTTGTGAAGTCGTATTTAAACAGCACCTTGACACCTATTTCCAATATGTGCATAATAATGAAGCGTTAGAAGCCACCCGCCAATAAACCGAACTAAGAAGAACAAGAAAGTTCCAGGTGAGACAGGCATATGAATAATTAAAAAACGGATGCATGTTAATAATAAATTCACCTATTTGGACCCTGTTCGCACGGCGGCCATTTTCCTCTGATGTCACGCTCAGGGTGGGAAGCTCTGCTCTGAACAGACTTATGTGTCAGTGCTGTGATCCAGGTTTATAAGTCACATAAACACAGCGACTGTGACAAATTGTTTTCATTTCATAGGCCACCAACCGATCAGCAACTGAAAGGACAATGGTTGGTTAAAACCTGGTGGGACCTGTTAAAATAGCTTGAAGGTTTAATGAGATATTTGATCGCTCATGAGCTACAATTAGACAGCGGCTCTGATAGTTGCACAGTGGTCTCTGGTGCTTGTGAGACATGGACATACAGTGTATTGTTTGACAAGTTGACATTAGAAGCTACTATTTAGATCTTATTGTAAATGATGTTTATTGGCTTATAAATAACTGGAACCTGCCTGTTTGGAATGGGCTGTTTGCTTGACCTGTTATGGGAATGGAATTTGCTAATGTGAAGGAGCTTCATCCGAATTATTCCTTGTCTTCAGTGAGACCTCCTCCAACCGTTCTACAATAGACTGTCCCTCTTCATTCTTTTTGTGCTGGACATTGTGTGCAGAGCTTTTTATAAACTGTCTATGGTGCAGAGAGAAGTGTATCCTACCTGGTTTATCTGCGATAAAGATTTTATAGTGTGTTTTTCACTAAATTTAACTGAATTTACAAAACAAACATGTTGCTACCAAACAGGGAGTGGGTCTGTGAAATGTTGCTGCCATGACGGAGATCAGCACATGTTAATGTCTGTGTCCGTCTGATATGGTGAAATAAAAATCATCAAATTATCACAATGATCTGACTGTAAATTTGACCTCCGGTTCGACCCAGTTGCCGACCACTGCTGTAGTTTATCTGAGGACCTAGAAGGAGACATGTTCAACTCAGTCCACAAACTGAATTTTGTTTTTGTTTTTATTGATATTGAAATCGTGTTAAATTCAACACTGCACTTCTCTGAGCCACTAAGAACACACATGCCAAGTGTGAAGTCTATAAGATGAAGAAAGACAGGCAGGGAACATGTGACGTTTGTGGAATTAGTTGATAGATGACAACAGCAACTCATGGACCAAACGTTTTGCAGGCTTTTCCGAATTGTTCTGAGTTGAGATGACGTTCACGGGAATTTTCCCAGTCAAGACTATTTTTTTCCGATTGTTCTGACACTACTTGCATGCACAATAACAAATAGAACATTCTATGCTCAACAATGTCAAACAATACCTCGCTGTTTTGTGTTCAATCTTAACAAAAATCCTCCGGTGATTTGTGAGAGCGTTCTGATCTCCGGTCGCCTTAATGTGCGATTCATGCCAGAGTCTCCTGTTCACGGATCAAACAATGCGAGTCCATTTTTCATCAGACAACATGTGCGTACGGGGCATTCGCACATACTTGTGCACCCCAGGGGTCCGACACCAACCCCTTACCCCCTTCATACCTCCTCCAGTCGGATCTTGCCCGTCCCTGACAGCATACCACCCCAGTCATGTGCAGTGAATAGGTGGTCAGCTTTGGACCAAGGCACACACACACACACACACACACACACACACACACACACACACACACACACACACACACACACACACGGCACACGCAGCTGTTACAAAATGGACACTCTAGACATGTAACACAATACCTAAAAATGACCTCATTCAGTCTCAGCCAGTTAAAGTCAAAGCTGACAGTATTTCCTTCAAAAGCATTGGCAGCCAGGCTGACAGTACAGTCCGTAACGCCTGTGAGGCAAAGTGCCAACAGCATCTAACCCCCCCCCCACCCCAAAAAAAAAACTCCTGATAGCCCTGTTGGCAGCGGAGATAACTGTGTAATCGTGTGTGGTTTTCATGGATTTTGAAGCAGACATGGTGCATCAAAAGATGAAACTGATACTGTTCAAGGCCAACTGTTCCACCAGAGGATGTGTGTGAGTGTGAGAGTGTGTGAGTGAGGGGTGGGAGTTATGTGAGTATGTGTGAGGAACCGTATACAAGGATTTGAGCTCGCTTAAACAACCTCCTCCTGCTGCAGCGGCTCTCGGTGTGAAAATCATTTCAAGGACTGCTGAACTGGGAAACTGGATGTTTGTGTCCACTGCTGTTTATACAGATGCACATAACCAACGCTGTGGGAAAATATAGGAGAGGAGCTGGAGCATAGTCTGGATTACAGACCTTGAGAGTGTGGAGGAAATCCACTATTTTATATATTTTACTTTCACACCACTTCAGTCAGGCAATCACCATGCACACACACACTTGTCTTTCTATAGTTGTGACAACACTCATTGACATAGTGTATTCCTTAGCCCCATACCCTAACCTTACCATCGGAACTATGTCTAAACCTAACCCCTTACCCTAACCCCAAAATATCCTCACAACAATGGTATTCAACCAAAATTGGCTCTCAAAACTATAGAAAGACAAGGACGCACACATGCAAACATGCACACATACACACAAACACACGCACACACACACACACACACACACACACACACACGCACACACTCGCTTCCACTCTGTGGTGACTACGGACAAAACCTCCCAAATACCGCAAAGGCAGGGCATGTATGACACAGTGTTAATGTAAAATACATTTGTAGGAATTACTTATGGAAATAAACTCACTTAATAATTGATATACATCAGTGTTTTCTCTTGGGCTCAGTGTTAACCTGCAGTAGTCTAAAGAAACTCCATTGAAGCAAGCAGTGGTTTTTCTAATGTTTTGTCGCCATCTACTGGTCAACAGTAAAAGTGCTTTATGTTTTTTTTACAGTGAGCTTCATCAGTTCAGTTCCATTGAAAGTGTAAATATAGTGTTGAATTGTAAAGTTCCTGCTGGTTCTCTTCTACAATCTTTGTGTGTGCTGTGGACCTGAAGATGTTGGTCTCAACACAGACACTCAGGAGGAAATGCAAGGGAGAAAGGAGGTGCTGATATCAGTGTTGTTTCTTTCAGGGTTTTCTGTTCATTGTGTTCAGGAATCAGTAGCATTGTGTGAATAAGTTTACTAGTTTTCTTAAGGACATTTCACATTGTCTCACAGGTTGTCCCAGTCTCAGTTTTTAATGATATGCCTTATGTTGCGCCTTTCTTCTTTGTTCAATGTAACAGTATTATTGGATGAATATGCTTTCACCTTTTCCACCAACCTCTCCTCTCTCCCCCATTTCTCTCCCCCCAAACGGTCGAGACAGATAGTTGCCAAGTGTTTGCTTTTTTTGTCGGGAACTGTTGTGTTTCTCTGTAATATTCTAAGGTCTCGGCCTTACTATGCAAAGTGCCTTAAAATAATATAATCATTCATCATCATTATTATATATAATAATATAATCGCTGAACAAATATAATCGGATTGAATTGAAACAGCCATAACTCACCAGCATTTCATATTGCTGAGGATTTTGTACGTACCTTTTCACGAAGGCTTGTGTGTAGCCACAGCATCTGTCAACAGGGGACAGTAGATGTAGAGTCTTATATGGTACACTAGGGGTCACTGTTTGCTCAGTTTAAAAAAATAGAATTTCATTGGGTCACTCTGTGGATGCTTTGCCTTTTGGTCTAAATTTAAGTCAGTGTTGTTGAAACGTTATTAAAAGTGCTAAATATTGTATTGCAGATAGAGATATTGATGCAATCTTATTGCAGTGATAATAAAATATATAATATCATATAATTACTTGTCTATGAAAACTGAGTAAAATTGTGATTTGATTGGATCCAGTTAAAACACCTCATTAATGTAACCATTCCTTGATATCTTACCTAAAAGTGAGATTAATCAAAGGTCGTATATGTGTTGTCTCAGTCAGTATGAACCAGTTATAACAGTCTCTGGATACTTACTCTTCAGAGCAGGTTGCAGCTGCAGATTACACTGAGACGTCTGTGCCGTTACCTCACAGCAGACTGCTCCATGGTGAACGTTCATCATTAGTGTCTTTTTATGAGGATCCTCTGTGCGTGTTTGTGTTTTTCACTTCAGTCATTAAAGATGTCTGGTTTATGCTCTACAGCGAGCAGAGCAGGGAAGCTTTTTCCTAACTTGTCCATAGCCCAGAGAGCCTGAAAGGACCTGAGCACAGCTTGATTTCACTGGAAAACTGCTTTGGAGGGGAGTTGTTGTCGTGCTTCAGGTCTCTTCCAAATCCTGAGATTAGATTTTGGGAGCCGAGGCAGACTTCTGGCAAGAAATCAAAGCAACTCTTGAGGGACCGCTGTATCTGTTTTCATTTAATGTACAAAGCTATCTCAGTGCAATGAACCCTGGTGGAGTGGCTTGTATATGGACAGTTTGCCTTTGGCTGAAGTACCTGCCCCTTTATTACAGCGTCATTCTGGTGATACAATTGCTTGAAAATGGTACTTTCCAAGTTTTTGAAGCTTACTTGGAACTTAGCTCAGTCCTTAATTCAACATAACAATTCGATGACATCGCCTCAGCTGTTTCCAGATCCTGAGAAAACGTGTGCTTCAGTGAGAAATGGATTTAAAGGTATCACCCTGTTTATGTGTCTCTTAAGTAGAACTGACCTCAAGAGTCATTAGAATCCTTTCACTAATAATAAATTGGCCTCTGTCAGGAAGAGGAACTTTTCAGTGGTGAAAATAAGATTTGGCTCAGCTTTTTATGTTGCGCCTCTTTTTGTCTGTGTAATATTTGAAATATTTAAAAATGTGTTCTTTCTAAATGTTTGACCTTCACTGTGCAGTAACATATATTGTATATGCAGAGTTTGACACAGACAAATTCTGAACTGAAAAATGTTTACATCTACTCATGGTGACCTTATTTATTCAGGAACAAAGATTCAATCTTGTAGTTTTTGGTAATAGAGATTTTTTGTGAAACAATCATACCAGATATAATTATTATTATTCCAAGTGGATAATTATTTGATTTATTATATATGTTTACAGGGGATCTTTAATATTGCATAAATGTTTATGTTTGAAATATAAAACTGTAGTTACAGCCCTGTGGTTCCTGACATATTACATTCACAATAACATGAGGTGACTGTGACAGTTGACCCCTGAAATCTAATCAGTCTTGAGTCCAAGTGACAATTTGTCAAATTTAAAGAAATTCCCTGAAGGCAGACTTGAGATATAATTTTCAAGAGGCCAAAAACATGTTGTGTTCTTGATTACCTCAAATTTTTTAATCAGATCATCCTTTAATCCAAGTGAATGTTTGTACAACATTTGAGAGAATTCCCTCAAGGCTTTCTTGAGATATCATGTTCACAAAACCAAAAACAAGTTTTGTTAAGTCAAAGTGACCGTAACCTTCGACCATCAAATTCTGATCCGTTCATCTATTAGTCCAAGTAACCGCTAGTATCAAATTTGAAAATATTTCCCGGAAGACGTTGCTAAGACAAGGCAAAAATTGTGTTTTGTGAGGTCAAAGTGACCTTTGACCACCAAAATCTTTATCAGTTCATCCTTGAGTTCAACTAAACTTTTTGTTCCTTCAACTTATTTTGAAGATGTCGTGTTCACAAGAATGACAGACGGACAACTTGAAAACGAGACGCCTCTGGCCAATGTCTGTCGCCGACATAAACATAAATAAATCAAACAGTAAATCAGCTGAAAGCATGTTTTATTAATACTTATGTCTGGACAGTGTTAGTACACGTAGTAGCATGGCATACAGTATTGGTACGATTAGTAACCATAGCACCAGAATCAATCATTCATTTCTTTTATACAGGCTACATACATACTGTAGGTACATATGATTCTTAAAAACATCTTTGGATAAAGCATGGCAAACAAGCACACTATCTCTCTATTCAGTACAATGACCATTCAATATTTAGCACACTGTTTACAATTCAAGTATGAATATTAAAAATACACATATATCATAAGTTACAAATCTTAATGGTTATTACAAAAAACAAACAGGATTACATTTCTACAAAATTCATGGCACATAGTGCATCAAGTATTCTTTAAATTTCTGATACAGACCTCATAGAACAATTGACCATCATAGAAATGAATGATAGCCAAAGGTTTTCTAGCTGCTCATTGACGTATTTATCATTTATCAGCCATTCTTTAAATCAAAAATAAGCTGCATTGTCTGAGAAGAAGAAAAATAAATCTGCATCTATCTTCTAACTTTGGTTAAAGCTGAACATCGGAGTAGCAGGGTGTTAGGTTGTTTGTGGTGGTGGTCACGGTGAAAGTCGTTTATGTGTTTGACAGATCCCGCATGCTAGTTTTTTCTCCAGCTCCATTTATAAGAGGAGCATGGCATACATTTATAAGCTGATGCTACATACAGAATGAACTGAAGCTCTGCCGCAGCACATCTTATTCCCCAAAGCCAGTGTTTTCCTTCTCAAGTTGTCTCAGAGGTAATTCCAGTAGTTCAAAAGCACCATTCAAAAGATCCTCATTTAAGGTTAGTGGTTATACACTACAAACTGCAGGCTAATAACTTTCTCTTAGCGAAGCAGACAACGGCTTCTCTGTTGGTAGTAGTCATTGTACATTAACACAGAACGCATCTACGATACAGTCAATACAGAATAAATATGGTCAGACATAAATATATTACAACACATATCTCCTAGACAATGGATGTGTGTGAGAGGTAGGGGTTGCAGGGACCCACGGGCCCAGTGGAGAGTGTGACGTGAGTCATCACACTTGATACTGTGTCGCGGCGTAACAGATGAGAACTTGTATGAGTAATGTCATCGAAGAGTAACACTAATAAAACTTCAAAAATAAAAAATAAATCCTCATGGTTTTAAAAAACTCCATGAAAAATGTTTATGCAGTAAATGAACACCAGGAAATATTGAAATATTTCAGTTATTTCCTCACAGCACTGGTGTTGATCAGTCAGTGGACAATTGTCAGTGATTCTCTGAAATGACCAGTGTTAGGCAAGTAACTGAAAATGAGGAATTGGTTACAGTTACTTCTCTCCAAAGTAACTGAGTTACCTTTCCAATAACTGCATTCAAAAAGTAATTAGCAACTAGGGAAAGTAACGTTCACTTTAATAATGTCTACTTCACTTCACGTCTCCACCACATACCTGTGTGGAGGAAAGGGTATTGCTCCAATGTGGAACAACACAAGTGTCAAACTGGATCTATCACTGTTCCCATCACCACTGTGGCCTTCAACTCTAAGTCAGTAATACTGTTGTAGAAGTTTGAAATGAACTGTTTCTCAGATATTTACCAGGTGCTTCAGGAGATTTGATTTACTAATTGAATGTGGACGAGGTCCTCACACCAGTGCATAGAATATCCGCCCTAAGAGATCAGGACACTAGTGATCAGCGTTCAGTTCACGTGATAACACCCGACATTGAAATGTGTCCTGAATGTGTCTCCTGTGACCGCTTGTGATCAGATCTCACTTCCCTGCTCTGAATGCAAATAATCACGTATATACGTCATTTTTGTTCATAAAGAGCAAATTATGTCGTTTTAACCCAGTCTGAGTTTAACGAGGTGTTCGATGTCACTGTGTATGTGTGTGTGAGAGAGAGAAAGAGAGCGAGAGGAGTCAGGAGGGATGAAATGAATGGATGTGTGCAGCTATGAAGGAAGATTTTACCAATTTTAAGAAAAGTATTAGTCATAGTGTGTCCCTCAGTGTTGATATTGTGAGTGTAAACGAACACATTTGATTCATTGTGAAACTGTAGCAGGTCAGAGGATATACCAGCAGAGAAGATGGGTCTCAGACAAACTCCCTATGTGGTTTGAGTGAACAGATCTCAGGACACATTTCGGTTTGTTTAAACCTGTACTCAGCGCTAACCACTTGTGATCTGATCACTCAGGATGGATTTTAATACCGAGTCTGAACAGGGTTTATAACTCACTAGTATAATTTTATCCTTATCCTCTAGGACAAAATAAAAAAATATATATATATTTCCAGGGGAAACTGCTTGGACTCGATTGTTTGGGCTGATGGCTAATGCAAGTTTAGTTGCGACACAGTAAAGTCAGGTGAAGGCTGTAACTGAGCCAGTCTGCAGCCTTTCATCTCATGTTAGGAATTAGTTACACTACTTGTTTCTGTCCAAAGTAGTCGTGTTACAGAAACACTACTCCCAACTCTGCAAATGACTGCAATGACTACAAATACACTAAAAGTAAATCCTAATCTTAAATGTATTTTTTTCCTAAAGGCTCCTGCTGATCTGCTACAGTTTGACCCCTGACACGAAGCAGATTAGGAAGAATGTCAGTAGTTACTTGCTACGTCACTGTTTGTATAAGTCCTGCACCCTAAAGGAAGAGTTTACAGTTTGGTAAATAAACTGAATACGGTGGTCAGTTGCTTAGTTGCTGTGTGTGCGTAGCTACAGTAAGCTAACTGGCAACTAACTTAATATTTACTGAAGAGACGTGAGAGGGTTGTTGAACTTGTCATCTATATAAATACCAAAAATGTTGAACTATGCCTTTAAGGCCAAAACGTGAGGTGGCACAGCTTTTAGCATTTAGTATAGTCGGGGAAAAAAAGGTTTTGTATGATTGTAGGTTTTGTAAAGCAAAGCCATCCCTCTCATCCTATCCTCAATGTAGCACTTCTTCATCACTGCAGGACTTCAGTTGTTATTGCACACATACAATGTGATATTTTATGTTGTCTCCTCGATTGCAAGTCAGTAAGATTGGTAAGGTACAATATAAAAAAATTAGTAATAATGAAATCCTGGACTTTTAAGCATAAATGTTCTTTTGTTGTTGTTTTTTTTCACATAATTCACTTCACAGAATACCAGAGACAGCTGTTTTTTTTTGTTAAGATTTGAATTTGTTCCTTGAAGAGAGAGGAGACGTCTGTAAATCCTTTCCCAATGTTTTGAAGCTCTTTATCCCTTTGTATGATGCTAAAAAAATTCACAACAGTATCAGAAAAAGAAAACACTTGAGGTTTCAAAGCACAGATGTGTTGGATCGCCACTGCTGGCTCCTCCTCAGAGTTAGCAGTTTGGATGAGGGACCCGACAGTGGCCCTGTGAAGCACAGCACAGTACGTAGTGTGTTGTATGGTTTAGCTGCCATTTGGGAACTGGGGCTGTTACTACAGGATGATTAGTGTTGCATGCACCTCCACCAGACTCGTACATGCCTATTCCATGTTCCTGGGCCACTGTCTTTAGGGAAAGATTTAGGGGTTTGGTCTCTGCATGGCCCTCAGTAGACTTCAAGGAGTAGGCCATTGTGAGCCTGGGGAATGCACTTCCCACAGAATCCACCACAGCGGCCGTAGATTCTTGTCCCGTCCTACGTACCGAAACAAATGAGAGGGGAAGGGTTGGGCAAAGGGCAGCCTTTTACGCAGAGAATGAGAGCTTCATAAATGTCACTGGGGATTCCTCTTCAATGAATCAGCGAGAGATACGACATGACATTTCAGATGACATTTCACAACCACACTCCAAGACCCGACAAGAAGGACAATTATCCTGACAACTTTACATTCAGGCCAAAATCCATGACTCAAGAGTCACAGAGTGTCGGCCACACCACAGACAACCAGCTTATGAGTCGACTGTTAGATTCTTACCTCAGATCTGTGGACTTTGACGGACACGTAGTTGCCCTGAGATGTCCACTTGGTGGCCTCAGATACTTTGAGGCCGGTGCCGATCAGATTGATGCTGAACTGACCCTGTGAGCACACAGCACATCGAGCAATTTAAAAGCTTATTTAACCAGGAGGGTCAAGCGTTTAACACACAAACAGTAACTACAGATACATTGTGTTAATGAGAACTCTCAAATAGTCCAAGAGAGTCATAGTGTACACTTGAAAAAGTGGAGTAAATATTTGTATTAGTCTTAAAGCTAGGGTTTGTAATCCTGGAAAAGTTATCAAGAGCAGGCTACACTTTGAAAATATGTGTCGTTGGAAGCACTTAATTTCTTCAAGTGCATATTCCAAGTAGCTCCAGGGAATTATAGCAGCTTTTCTCTGACTTTCAGGACACTTTAATACAAAGACACATGAATGACACCATGTACTGCGTTTCACTCACCTGTGGACACTTGGCTGCACTGTAACAATCTCCTGCTGTAGCAAAGGGCACAGGTCGCCCGAGAAGAGTCTGGGAAAACTGGAGGTCCGTGACTGGTGAACAGAGCAGACGCAGATCCAGAGTCACATTGAGGTAAACACAGAGTGGAGGCAGCTGCTCAGAAGTAAACAACCACTGCACAGATAGCCACAGAGCATCAGCAACTACACTTTATGTCATTAAACTTCACTGCAGGGTTGATGTCACTGCACTGTCACTTTGCCAGATGTTTTAAAAAAAGAACTTTTCCACTAAAAGATTCTTCCAATGAAGTTGTAGCTTGAATCTGAAATAAGCAATAAGAAATAATGTAAATTAGATTAAATCCTTTGTCAAGTCTATTAGGTTCAGTGATTCAATGATTTTAAGTCTCCAAAGTCACAAAAAGTATATTTTTTAAGAATAAAACCTCAAATTAAAAGTTGCTATGCTGTGGCAATTGTTAGTACTTTTGTTAAAAACCTGATTATTTTGTGCAATAAAGTTTTGATGAGAGATGTATTACTCATGGAAGACATTTGAATCTAAACATTTTACATTTGACAGTTGTAAGAATTCAGCCATAACGATAACAGCATACTTTATATATTCTGTTTGTGAGTAAATCAATTAAACCTTTTTTTTTATAATAACAGAAACTTAACATAACTCACCAAAGAACAGACGAACACAATAAACACAACATAAAAATCACATTAAACAATACCAGACCAGACTGAAACATTCACACAAGCACAACCGTACCAACAGGCGGAACAACCTGATTAGTTCAACAAGGAAAAAAATAAAGGAATAAACAAACAAACTACATGAATAAATAAATAATATTTTGGTTAAATAAAAGTTTCATTCCAGGGCTCAGCCTCAATGAACTTTACCCATCTATCCCGATAATTTGAAGTCAATCATTTCTCTTTGCCTCAAAATAAAGTAAAATTTCATTAAAACAACAATCTAAATTAATAAATATTCAAAGAATCCACATCCTTGGCTTTAAAAATTAACCTTTTTCAAAACAAAACGATCAAGTTATGAACTAAACTGTCTGTTTTTGAAACATCTCCCAAAACCATAGAAATTAAATCAGGGTTTGAAACGTGATTTCATTGCTGCTCATAAACAAAATGAAAGTTCCATTGTCTTATCTTTTCTGGGGCTAAATCAAACCTTTTCCTCTTTCATTTTGAATTGAGTGACTCGATCTGGATCCTGTCTGCGCGAGTCTTTTGTTTTATCATTTTCCGTTTACCCTGCAGTGTCACACACGACGTCGAGGACCTCATCCTGCCCTTCCTGTCACTGTGCCTGCATAAAATGATGATTAAGTTCACGAGATGCGCAAGGCCCACTGCAGCAGAGCCTCCTCATAATGATCCCTTCATCTTGAACTCATTACCCCCCCCCTCCCTCAGCTCTCTTCAAGCCGCTTGAAGGCCAAATGAGTACCATGCAGCGGGAGGGAGGGTGGGAACATGTGCTGTCAGGGTCCAGACGAGAGGAAGAGGATGGAGGGATGAATGTGTAAGTTATAATCCAACTTCCCTTATAACACACACACACACGCACGCACACACACACACACACTGTATGCTGTATACTAATCCACATACTCTAATCAAAGGCATATGTGGACACAACGGGGAAGGTGGATCTGACTGTTATAATGAGCAGAGGAATATGGCCCGGAGATCCGTGTGTGTGATTGCTTGTTTGATTTGGATGCGACTACATGCACTGGTGTGTGCCTGCTTCTTGTACCTTCACATCTCGATGCGTGTGCTCGCAACAGCAAAGACGTGCGAGGCAGCATCACGTAGCGTATGTGCTCGAGAGCAGGCGTGTATGTCTCTATGTGCATGCATGCATTCCATTATTCCCATGCTCACATGTTTGCACAGAGGGGCCCGGCGTCAAGTCCTCCCCTGGTGATGTGAACACGGAGCGCTGAAAGGTCATTATTTGGATTTTCGGAGGAGAGAGCGTGTGGAGAGAGCACTGCGTTTGGACGGCGCAGACGTTTTGAGGGAGGTCTTATTAGCAGTACGAGGCGTATGAGGGTTAAAACAACAGCGATGTGTGGTCTCATTACAGCAGACAGTGTAAGGCAATCACACAGTAATTACGCACTCATTATCCTCAGGGAGCTCAGGTCCAGACGAACTTTGTGGAAAAGAGTGTATCCCGCTGCTGAGTAGTCGTTCCTGCAGTCGCAGTCCTGTCTTCGGCTGCCGTTGTACGGGCATTCAAAAGGGTTCAGCAACCTTTGCATATAAGATAATGAGTTTAAGAAAAAACACAGCAATCTCAACACAAATGGTGTATTTTCATGGTGTGGCAGCAAAACAATCCTGATTTACACGTTACAAGATCCTAATACAAAGCCACACTGTCATCACCACATTATACACACCTGTGACCGTAAACCTCCGAGAAGTTGTCCGTCTGACCGCTTCGCAAGGTCACGTACTCTTTGGGGAAATCAGTCTGCATCTCAGCACAGTAAATCTGAGGGCAGACACGTTTAGACACGATGTGAGAGCCTGCGGGAGAGTTGCCAGGTTGAGTCATGATGTGTGCAGGAGCAGTTGTGACAGAACAGACGCACCTGTAGGATCCGGGACCTGACTTTGAGATAGTACTCGCCATCTATCCTCAGACCCTGTCTCATCTGGACCTCCAGACAGGACGCCAACAACTGGCCTGGGAGGAGGAAAATGTAGGGAAGAAGGAGAGTGAGGAAACAGGAGGCTTTGACTTTAAAGACTACCACAACTTTTCAAAGTTATCTGAGCTCTCTTTTACGACGGAGTATTAGGGCCATACGGAGAAATAAGAAATTGGGAGCTCTCAAGAATAATGTCGTAGTATTACGAGGAAAAAGTCATAATATTATGAGAATAAAGGAAAAAAAAATCTTTCACTGGAATTCCGCTCCTTCTGGATCTAGAATCTTGACTCAATCTGATAGTTATTTAAGAAACTTCAAAGATCCTTTGAATAAAACACTGATGTAACCAACGTTAACCTGACACTCGACCACTACCAAACATTTTCTCCAACTCTGACATAATGTCAAATTTTAGCCTTTTCCTTAAAAAACTAAAGCGTATTCATGACAATTTTAGACTTTACTAAAATTTTTGGGACTTTTTCTCATAAAATTACGAGATTATTTTTTCCCCCTTTAACTTACAACCCTGTCATACTCTTTAGCCACTTCTGCACATTAGTGCATGAATCATTTGCCGAATGCCAGAGAGATAACAAAAAAATTTAATAAACACAACTAACAGAACGATTTGTCTTCTTAAATACGAGCTCTTGTTAATGTCCCATTATTTGTGTGGCCTCCTCTGTTGTCCAACAGTGCTGTAGAGCTCCCATCACGCTGATTAGCTGATTAGCATTAATACTTGACTGCAGAACTGGCTGTCATCCGAGCATATCATTTTAATTTTGCTAGTGCCTGACTTGGCAGAAGCCAAGTAGGGAATGAACAGTCCAGTGCGCCAGTACTGAAACATCTGAAATGTGGGGGAGCGAACCTGCAAACTTTGGCCCGCTGCCGAGTTTTACACTGCCTGCAAGTCCACAATGTAGGCAGCTCCCGACACACTGCCCTGCGGCGCGCTGACAAACTCTCCATATCACAACTTTGTACAAAATGAATGACTGTCTATTTATTGCTCCAGTAAGTAATCACTCCGAGAAGTTTTCAGTGAGGGCCGCCGTTCTGCTCAATGTGCTAAACAAAGCAAAAGGTTGAGTTTCTATAAACACAATCAGATACAGGGTTGGTGGCAATATACAGTACAGTCCATTTGATACTATTACTGAGGAGATGAGAGGAAGAGGAAGAGGAAGAGGAAGAGGAAGACTCACACTCTCTGTCTTGACATGCAGCTTGAGACTCAGGTCTCTCTGATGGACGGCAGTGTTTGGAAGGTTGGCCTTTAGAGTTCACACACTCCACCCTGCGCTCCATCACTCCTGCACCACAGGTCTGCGAGCACTGGTACACACACACACACACACACACACACACACACACACAAAATGATTCCCACACACCGTAACAAAACAATTAACAAATAAGCTGCAACCAAATCCACAAATGTGATTCATCAGCAGAACTGAAAAATGCAAAGGTCATCGAAAGGTTTTGTGGAAACAGCGATTGGCGGGAGGAGAAGGTCTCCCACTGCCGAACAAGGATTTTGTGTTTCACCTTGCTCCACGGGCCAACTTTCCAGTAGATCGTGTGCGGGCAGTCTCTGAGGAGGCACGGCCGGCTTCCAGGGGGATGAGGCTCGGAGCAGTAGGTGCTGCTGGCAGCGGACGACTGGGCAGCAGTGTACGGGTGAGCAGCCTGGGAGGAGGGAACCACGGAGCAGGAGACAATACGCTGCTGGTAGCCAAGACCACAGCTGGCAGAGCACTGAGACACACACACACACACACTAACAGTTACTAACATGGACATGAGTAAACGTTTGTACGGAGCAGTAACATTAAACACAGAAGTGCATCTCTTCATCTGGGCCTCTGTGGCACTAATGCACTAATAATGTGAATCTATCATCTTCCTTCTTCCTTTTTTTTTACACCTATATTTATTGAAAAATAGTGATTATATATGCATATACAGTATAAATCTGCTCGTGAAAGTTTTCACAATATTTCTGTCAGTCAGGTCTCTTTAAATGTATTGAGATTTATATACTATTCTATTTCTCAATTAATAAAAAAAATTAAATTGAATACAAGAGAATTTATGAGGCAAAATTACATAATCCTTATTGCCCTATTAAAAACATGTGTCTCCAAGACGTTTACATATTTGTTTATGTTTTTTAGCTGATATCGTTGTTTTTTTCTTGAGATTATCTGAAAAGTTAAAAATCACCTACGTTGGAGGATACATTTAGACAAAGGGGGTCCACCTTGTTTGAGCATTTGTGTTTTTTGTTCCATATGATTTTTGAATTTGAACTGTTGGTTTAATAAAACTCTCATGACTACTTTTTCCCAGCTATAAGAACAAAGCTCAGGGTTCCTACCTGTGACCACTCCCCTGTGATCCACATGTAGTTGCAGGGAGCTCTCGTGCACTGCTGGTGTGACGCAGGCCGGGACGGCGGCTCACAGTAATCGTCCTGGACGGGTGTCATCCCTGGGCCCATGCACCCCACCTTCCTCCCCTGCATACCCTCTCCGCAGGTTGCGTTACACTGCAAGAAAAGAAGGAGGGAAGAACTGAGTAGGAGTGGAGAGGAGCTGGCAGAGGGGGGGCAGTGTTGTACTTCCAGCAGCAGCAGCAGCAGCAGCATCATTGACCTCTCAGACTCCAGCTTGTCTGTTTGGTTCTCCAGATGGTCACAGATGAGCAGCCCTTATCGTATAAAGCCTCTCACAAGAAGACACATTTAATGGTTGTGAGACAGTGGTACCATTACCTCACAATCTCAAATGTGTTCTGGTTGGAAATGTCCCCATAAAAGATAAAAAGTTCCGCTGGTTTGCCTTGGGCCTAGTGATCGTTTATAGGAGTATTTAAAAGTAAGGATATGGAGCACAATCTTAAAATGTACTCATGTAAAACAAAAAAAATCTGCTGTGTGTGGATTTTAATGTCATTTTATTTGCACCTCTTGAGAAGAGAAAAGATCTCAGGGCCGAGCTGTGAATGGAAGGAGTCTGCGAGTTCTCGAGGCAACGCAGACAAGAATCTGAAGAGAGCAAACATTCCTGCAGCAGGAGGATACAGCGCTGCGTCCCTACATGGTGCCCCTCTTTTCATGCCTCACTTTTGAGGACAAAGCACGGGACATTAAAGATAGATGAGCCAAGGAAAAACAAACAGACTGCTCAGCAGAACCAAAGGGATGATGCCCATCGCTACCTCGAGGTTTGATACAGAAAGATATTGTGACTGATGGTTATCACTTAAGCCCTCACGACAGACGCAAGGCAGCGAGGGTATCTACAGGTCGTCTGTTTAATGGTGCAGAGAGAGACGGAGGGAGAGAGAGAGAGAGAGAGAGAGAGAGAGAGAGAGAGAGAGAGAGAGAGAGAGAGAGAGAGAGAGAGAGACCTCAGCCAATAAAAACCTTAATAAGATGGTTAAACATCTCTACATCTGTCTCACCCTGGGAACGAGGACGAGGGGGAATTACACGTAGAAAGAGGAGGAAAAGAGTCTCTTACTTACTTCTTCCCATTCACCGGCGACCCAAGAGTAACGTGTGCATTCTGCCGTTTGGCACGGTTGGGTAACAGCAGGACGCTCGTGAGCGTCGCAGAGATCCTCCCTGACCCGACCGGTGCCCTTGAGCCGGCAGTAAATGTCTCGGCTCTGAACTCCGACTCCACAGGTGACAGAGCACTGGTAAAAACACACACATCGATATGAGAGAAAGGCAGCTACATGGAAAATCCGTTTGTGACATGTTTGTTCTTGTGTTTCTCATTCAGGAACAGCTGCAAGGAAATAATGTAATATAATTATAATTTCCAGGCATTCCAACCTCATTTGTCTCACAGACTGGATGTTACACGTGAAGTTCAATTTACTTGTCGGGAGGAGAATTACTCAGCTTTGTGTGTGCGGAGTGTTTTCTGTGTCTCTGGAGGACACTTTGCAAAGTTTGATCAAATAACCCTGATTATAATGATCTCACTGGGGTAATACTGGCTTAGGCTTACAGACTTGGGGTATTTTTTGTAGAAAGTTTGCAGCACAACTTAATGGGTGCCATTGAAAAAACAAGTGGAAAACGTACCTCAGTGGCTAACCATGGTACTGCAACTTAAAATATAGTGAATTCCAACATTTCTCTTATAGAAGACGACATATGTAAAGACTTCTCTAATCTCCAAGAATGAAAACTTTAATGGCGTGTTTGTTAGGTGAGCAACTTTAATTGCAATTCATGGGTGGAATCTTAAGGGAGACATATTCTGCTCATATTCTTTATATTACTTGAAAAGGTCGACGTGCTCTAATGCTCACTTTCCCCAATCTGTCTATTGCTGCAGCTCCTCTTTCAGCCTCTGTCTGAAACACTTTGTTTTAGCTGTTTTAGCTCTTTAAGGGCCCCTTTCCGATAAAGCCCAGTCTGCTTTGATTGACTAGCTACCCCTCTCTGTTGTGATTGGATAACTGCTTCCAGCATGTGTTGGAAATGTCTGCCTCTGCTCTCGCTTCACCTGGCTTTGTTGGGGGCCAGACTAATCGCTAGGCGTGCAATGTGCAAATGTGGGGCGTGTGACATCCCAATGATGTGGAGGTATCAGGAGATGTGTTTGCTGTGGGGGAGAGGAGCTCCCTTTACCAACGACTGGGGTTTTACATACAGAAAAAAACTTATAACACACAAGAAAAAAAAGAAAAGAAAACCCACGATATGTCTCCTTTAAAATACTTATTATATTCAGTTATCCTAATACAGGTAGGGGGGAATTGCAGAATTGCAGTGTGGGATGTAGTTATTTATTTGTTGCTAACACAAACCAACTAGTTGACATAGGCTAATGGCCTTACCAGACCAAGTAAGCAGCAAAACTCGCCTGAGTGCATTGAATTGATTTGACCACTTATGATGAGTGAAGTTGTTATTTGCAAGAGGAAGATTGAGATAATTCCTCTTTCAATGATTTCAAAATGTTTGGTCTGCTGCGTCAGAGTCGCTGCTTTGAAGCTCCAGCACCATGTCCTCCATTAACCCAGTTTGTCGCTTCCTTGCGAGCTGTATCAGTTGGGTCACACAGAGGTCTATCTCACCCATCTCTTTGATGTCCTTTGAGAAGCATACCTGCATACTGAGGAAGCACTCTGTAAGGCTTGAGCTGATTCCCCCCCCCCCCCAGACCTCAAAGAACCATGCCAAGCTTCAGCAAATTCACACAGTCAGAAAATCTGCACATTATAACACCGAGTATCAAATTCCCCCGAAAACGTCCAGATGTATTTGTGTTGTGCGTTTCTCGCTGCTGCAATTGTGACCGTGTTATCATTGCAGAGCGTGAGGTTAGATGTTAAGGGTCAAGTCTGTGAGTTTGGAAAGAGAACAAAAAGCACCACAGGAAATCTGACCTTCAAATCAAAAGCTGTGTTTTTAAAACTCGTACAAAGCCTGAAAATAGAACCTGCTCTTGAAGTGACTCTAGCAACTGTTAACTGCTACAGCTGCAGTGTGTATTCCAGCGAAAATGAGCTGCAGCTCTTTTATCGCAGATGGTGGGGACGCCATGAAACCGTGGAAGTGCTGAGTGAGCAGCTCCAGACGTAAAAGGGTAATTTCACCCAAAATACAAAACATATTTTCTCACTTATCTTATCTTGTGGGTATTGAGCCATGCAGTTAATTTTAGTTCTTGGCCATGCTTAGATTTCTGCTGCCGCGTTTCTAAGAAGCGTGGGCAAATAAAACCTAAACTGAAGCAATATAAACAACTTAGACGGCTTTGGGCCAAAAGTAGAAAATACATTTTAGTGTAAATCAGATAAAACAACCTTTTAACTGGAATTTAGCATTAGAAAAAGCGGAGAACGGTTCTCGAAAACCAGTAAAATGCTCAAAGCCTACACCCTCCTAGGCTTCACTGACTTGCTGCCCATTACACCCCCAGTCAGAGGTGACTGAGAGGACTGGGTAGCTGTGGAATAACTCAAACAGTGGGGCTGAGGTTTCAAAGTTGTCACATGCATGGATATTAAGATATAAAACATGTCTTTATGCTCTAGTTGAGGATTTCATGGTTGCTGGTGGTATGCGGAGGAAGATGATTGCTTCCAGACAGCGGCGGGGGAGAGAGTGAGAGGGGAGGAGGACACCCTCAAAGAGCGGGGAGTGGCAGGGAGTCCTGTGGAGGGAGGTGGACGAGGGTCTGCCTGGACCTTTTGGGATTTTACACTTAAATTGAAAAGAAGAAGAAAGAAAAAAAATTACCAAGAATTTGTAATATTGGACAAATATCCTTCAGCGGTGGATTCATAGTGTCAGAGGAGATGTTGACACTTCCCGCATCAATCAACAGATGTCATATTTCTGTACTTGAACACACATGCACAGTGCTCCTCAAGGTACTTAAATTTGGTTTTGAGCGTTGCCCTCCCTCCGTGAGCTCAGCGGGACTCGAGGCCAAAACTGTGTGGCGGCTGCACACGGAGCCTCTTGGTCGCAGATACCGTGACTGTGTGGTCGGCTCCAAGATGCCTGTGACCTCAAACCCCCCCCTCCCCAGGGTGACTCCTCTACGCATGGCTTTTACTTTTCCAGTGTCTGGTTGCACTAGTGTACGGTGGTACAGAAAAACCCTGCAGCTCCAGGACGTTCATCATGCTGGATCGCAACGCTTTCATCTGCAAGGGAGGCGCTCGACCACATCAGCTGCACCTCTGGATGCTCATATTTACTGTGTTTCATTACGACGGCTTTTTGTGTATTTGAGCTGCAAACACATCCTTAAAAAGATTGAGTGGATGAAATGTGATTTGCATGAACATGCTTTTGTGCTCTCGGATCGCCTCTGGTCCGCTTCCAAAGGAAAAAAACTATTTCAACATTTTGTTTGAACATTTTAACATGATATATAAATGTCCTGAGCACTATGTAAACAGATTTGCACATCCAGCCTGCGGTGTTTAGTGCACACTTAGGGGAAAGGACACATTTCGTTTGAACAAGAATAAACTGAGTGGTGATTGAACAGGTGCTCTGTGTGTACATGTCCTACATCTGCAGCCTCTGGGAAGCCGTCGGTCGTGTTTGTGCTTGTGTCTCAGCTGCTTGCAGCAGTCGCTGTTATCACAAGTCCCCGAGAGGCTATTCTGTGAGGCAGAAGAGAGCAAACATACCTCCCTCCACTTATTGGCTTTCCAACTGGGGCATCCCCGTGCCCGACAGGCCTTCTGTGTTCGCGGGCGAGGCAGATGGCTGCAGTGCTCCTCCTCTGTTTTGGTTTGGTTCTGGAGAGCGCAGGCTATCTCTCGCTTCTTGGTCCCGCGACCGCAAGTCACTGAACACTGGGGAGGTAAGAGGAGAGGGGGGGGGGATTAGCAAAGTCCTGTTGAAGTTCACAACATTATATCTTTACCATTCGTGCTCATGATTACAAAAGTAAAACGCTTTAAAAACAAAACTGTAGGGTTATGCTGCATTGAATTTTGAGCTTATATTTTATCCAATTCAAAACTTAAACATTATAAGCCACAATATTTTTTTATAAAATGTTTGTGATTTATTGGGTGTCGAATTTTTTTATAGATAAAGTATAAAGTGTGTTGAGACAGGACACTGTTTCCAGAAAGACACTTTAATAACCTCCATATTCAATTTTGTATTGTTTGTGTGCAGAGCTTTTTATTAATGGTGCAGAGTGAAGTTAGAAAAGTTTGGTTTATATATAAGTTTGAATGATTTACTGAACTGTTTTTCAGGTCTGTTAAGCATCGACACGATCTTCACACCCAAGTTCAAAGCTTTTTCAAAATGAATGCTCTGTAATTTAGCTCGATATAAAGCATTAAAGCAACAAACTGAATGTTGTGCTTTTACTTAGTAGGCAATTGCAACTTTTAAAAATGATGCTGCCATGACGGAGACCAGCCCCCACTACACCCATGAATGTCTGTGTCAGTTCGATAATAATATGATTATCAAAATGATCTGGCGGGACACATATTATTGGTTGCAGGCTGCCAGTTTCTATCCACTGCTATAGTTTATCAGAGGACGTAGAAGAAGACACGTTCAATTCGGGCTGCAGGCTAGAGGCACACTGCCCCTCCCCCACTGACTGCCACAGAGCGCTGGTCACTTGTTTATTCAATTTGTATTTGTATTGAACGTTTTATGGGTCAATGTCAGAAATGTATATCGCTAGATACCTCAAGCATATCCAGACATCAAATGCCATCTAGTTCTTTTTGTTTTACGTTTTGAAACACAACACCGACAAACAGCCATAATGGACATAAATAATTCCCTCAGCACCGCATAACACAGGATTTAAACACAACTCAACACAAGAAACCCAGCAGCTTCCTTGTTTAATTTCATGGCCAACTGAACTCACTGCATACAAATCTCAGCTCAACAAACCCAAATAGATGTCACTGAAAACCTTTTGTCAAACACACGCACGCTGATGGAATGCAGCCAACTATTTAACCTGTAAACAGAGGAATTACTTTTAGAGCTGCTGCGAACGGCAGAGGGCCGGGGCAGCAGAGAAAAGATGCAGAGCCAAAACGTGGATGCATGGCGAGACAATCATCTGGTACCAATAAGGAACCTCGAAATTCTGCAGGACAGCTAGAGAGAGACGACAACGAAGAAGAAGAAAAAAATAACCCGTAATGAATAAAAACCAGACACCCTGATGAAAGCCTTGAAAAAGAGAGGCCTTTGCCTGTGATGGCAGATGAAAAATATTCTAGAGTCCACGGTCCCCATGAGGCCAGACAGCAATTAGGGTGCCCGCTATTTCTGCTTGACGAGTGAGCGCCCCTATACAAAGCCACTCCAAAAATGGGGTGCTGGAATCAAATACACAAGATGAGAAGAGTTACATTTTGTCTTAGCGTATTTTCCAGTCCAGATAATACACATAATATTGCATTGTCCTCTAATTATGATCTCAGAATGTTGCATAACACCAAACACACTTTTTTTCATCCTGTGTGCTCATGGCACTGATCATACTACAGACGGTGATGGGGGAATCGGAAGAAGAATCTAGATTCACGAACGCGTCTCGAGGACTTTTTGTCTTTTTGCTCTCCACTTTTCAGAAGCTGAAAGACTTTTATTCCCGCCGGGAAAAGAAAAAAGGAGTCTACCGATCAAGATCGGAGTACCCATTTGAACCTTTCAAACAAAGCCACCTCCTGGTCCTGTTCTGTGGTGCGGGCAGTGGTTTGACACTGCACACACATGCATCACACACATTGTAATTACACAGGCATTTTAAACACAGGGCTGGCTCAGCTGACACAGAACATCAAAGCCGAGGCCGGACCTGAGCGACTGGTCCTGAGCGTGGCAGATTCACATACCCGCTGCACACCCCCTCAAAAATGATAACAGAACTCCCTCTACCTCAGACAAAAGCAGAGACAGGCAAACATGTTGGAGGGGGTGGTGGTGGTGGTGGTGATGGAGAGGGGGGTTGGCCCCTCCTTACTGCTGTAGAAGCAGGAGGAGGAAAAAAAAAAGAGAGAGAGAGAGAGAGAGAAAGAAAAAAAAGGAGAGGAAGAAAGGAAATCGCAGCCATACGGGCTACGCTCCCCCGGCTGAACTGTATCTGCGTTTTGAGCGGTGAGAGAGAGGGGAAGACGCGGCGTACGGCGACACGCTCCTCCCTCCACCCTGCACCCTCATCTGTCAGCCATTAGTTAATCAGGGCTTCCAAAGACGAGAGCACGGAGAGCTGGCACAACGCGTGGGACCAGAGGACAGCTTCACCTCTGAGAGCAAGAGGAGGGCAAGGACTCAGGGACCTCTGTTTCACTGAGCCACAGCTGGGCTGCTTCACTCAGCAGCACCCACTCAGGTAAGGCTCCTCCACTTATCACCAGTCTCAGCTGCTCCCAGCCTGACATGGTGCTATCTCGCTGCTCCGCTCCCTGTTACTTAGAGAAACAGTTGTGCCTGCTTTTTGAAGAGTGTCAAAGTTGAATATGGAGGTCGGCTTTTTTTCTTTTTAGAGATTGCTGCATTATTATAGCACGAGGAGCTTTTACTGATAATAGTGATATCAAATGTACTTGTTGCTTTTATGTGTGTTATGTTGGATTTAAACAGGTGTTATCCTCTTGTCTTTCTGTGATACAAGGGATCTGAATGTTAGTTTAAAATCCTCTGGGGGCACAAAAAAGACGCCTGAGAAAAACCAGCACATAAAACCAAAAGCTCACATGATAAATGAAACACTCTTGGAAAGATTTGCCCTCCCACGTTGTCCCAGCCATTAATTTCACATGATTAGGTGGCTTAAATCTACTATAATCCGCTGAGGTTCATCTACACATGATTTCTACGAGTCGCAATGACTCGGTCTCTTTGAATTTGGCACAAAGTTGAAAACACGCCAGATAAAACAGCTTTTGTGAAATCTTGATATTTAAAATAATATGTGAGCAACGGGCAGATCTTAGTAGGGACAACATTCTTGAACCGATTGGGTTTCACAGCTCTGGAACAAATCACATAATTGAGTGTTAAACCAGACACATATTCATGGATTTTCTGGCAAAGTATGAAACCCCATAATAGCCTGAACAGACGTCTGATTTAGTGTAGTATATAGTAGTATATTATAGTAGCCGATATTTAGTATGTAATAATCCAGCATGATTTCTAACAGACATATTTCTTCTATCAGACTGATATTAGAGACTCTTTTCTCAGCACCTTTGTCTTTGTCTGGCAGGCGGCACCCTCAACATGACCCCGCCCACTGCTTCACTGTGAACAGGTAAGCCAATAGGACACATGGAAGCTGTTAGACGTCCCAGAGAGAGACTCGACCATGTGGCAGGCAAACGGTTAATGCTGAATACGGCACCAGTGTGAATGTGCTCAGTGATCAAATACACTCATCGCTGAGACCTTAAGCAACACAGGTGGGCGATAAAAAGCAGAAGTCAGTGTTTGGGGAAAAAATGGTTTATGTTGTGGATTGAAAATCACAAAGGACCTAATTACACATCATAATGTGAACGATGAGAAATGCAGAATTACGTCAAGATCAGTGCCAAAAAGAATATAACTTACTTACTAACTATATAACTGACTGGTTTCAGCTTGTTTGTTTTTTTAGCCACTATAATGATGTACAACAATAATGAATCTGTTTATAGGACTACAGCCAAGTTATTTTGTGTCTAAATTTATTTTTCTTGATTGTCTCAAAATAAATAACCTATTATTAAATATGAAGGGATAACAACCAAAAAGGCCATTTAGTCCACATATGAGTTTTTGTTATATATGCCCTTCTTAACATGTGAGAGCCAAGGTTGAATTCCAATCACATTGCAGCACGCTCACAATGCAAGAGGATGGTAATACCAAGCATATGGTAACTGTAGTTACAGAGACTCTTCAAAAGAGCTCAGCGCTGACCTGGAGCAAGAACAAACTTGCAAAGCGTCGACTGCGTGAAGGGAGTGTAGAATTATACCCTAGGCAACATGTTGTCAAGGTTGTGAGCTGCGGTATCGTCACACAAAGCTGCTAGCTCACAATTATCAAGTGATAGAAGGGAAGTGAATGTGCTTGAAGATAATGCCATGTCTCTTGTTGCAGCTTCGCCGGTTTCACTGTGTTCCCTGGTTGCACTGATTAAACTTGAATCAGCAGAGACGTGGGGAGACGAGAGGGAGGAAGATAGAGTCATGGAACATTCACACTACTTTTCCATTCAGGGTTTTGTTTTGTAAGAAGTCAAAACAACACATGTTGTCAGCATGAGGACAGCTGGTAAGAGCGGCGTCATGGGGCAGAGGAATGTCAAAAGTCATAGATCTTTTCATCCATCAGGACATAGTAGCCACCCAGACTTTTTGAAACCAAGCACACGGCCGGCGTGAAATCCTTGCATTAATATATGCCACTCGTCTCGTGCAATTTTTGCCAATAACATCTCAACAAATTGAGAAATATCAAAGGATCAATTCATCAATACTGAGGATACGCAAGTGCGATATTTCCAAATGCAAAACAGGCTTATTTTGTTTTTAGAGTAATGTTACAATACTGAGTGATGAATTTCAGATGGGAGACATGATTTTGCCACATAATTCATCTCAAGACGTAGTTGATTAGATGACAAATAATGGAAATAATTTCCTTCCCGTCTCTGCCAATGCAGCTCCTGACAGCGCATCTTTCGATTGGCTGAAACCTTCCAGCATGTTCTGCACTCCATGCCAAGTATGACTTTGCCACGTCCGAAGAGTTAAATAAACACTCGCTTGAGTAGGCATATACAGTTTCTTCAACACAGTTTCCTTTTTAAGTCAACACCACTCAGAAAAGATACACTGAGCGGCCGTAAGTCAAAACGGAATGACAAAACAGGCAAGTTTTTCCGTTTGTATAAACATTCCACTGAGAGCTTTTTCCATTACCGTGTTATACTGAAACATCCGGCAGTGCTCATGTGAGTACTACGCTGCAGATGGACTAAAAAAGGAGGATTGAGCGCATTTAAGTTAGAAGAAGAAAAGAAAAAAATTCTAATTCCTGACGACAGAAGTTGAAAAATACAAACAGCAGAGCAGCCGTAAAGTTATAAAGCGGTGACCTTTGACACAACACATCCCCGTCTAACTCCCTCTTCCTGCTATATGTTACACAGCTGCTTTTCTAATCTGTCATAGCAACCAGTTTACCACAGCTTGCAAGCAGGGAAGTATGGAAAAGCTCAGAGAAGGGGAAGGTCCTGACCTTGCATTCATGTTTATCCAAAAAGTTTTTACCTAAGTTTACTTAAATTGGCATTACTTTTTAAACCATACCACCCTAATCCCTTTATCTGCGTCTGGGACTAGTTTATAGGTGGTGGCTCGTCTTGGCAAAGGAAATGTGCCTCAATCGGAAAAACACACCCTTAAATACATTGTATCAATGAGAAATCAAATAAAGAAGTGTTTTTTGTAATATTTATAAACAGGTTGTATTTTCAGCTCCTTAGATTCGACATATGGAGGATCTTGTTGCTGATTCACCGTTTTACGTAAATTCCAAACGCAAAAGAGAAAAACGTGGCAGGTAACCAGAGACAGATAGAGGCAATAGAATTGTTCACTGGTAGGAGTTTGACGAGCCAATGCAAAGGTCAGTTATGGGTAATACAGCTCCTCCCTTTCATTTGAACAAGTTTAACAGCCTAATAAAAAATAAGGCAGATTAATTGAAAGTGAAAAGAATTGTTAGGTTGTTCTTATTATCTACAGTGCACAAGAACGCTGAATGGATATTTCCTGTGATTGTTCCTTGTTTTGTGTGGAGAAGGCTGTCGACCAGTGGCCCAGATAGCACAGGTGATGAACGAGAAGAAACAGACCGGACATGTAGTTAACTGAAGTGTTAACAACACTGTTAGAAGTGTACAACTAAGACAAACAGTACAATACGAGTACAGATCAATCGTTTACTCTGCAACATCCCAGAGAGTGGTCTAAGACTTTTGG
This sequence comes from Hippoglossus hippoglossus, assembly GCF_009819705.1. NCBI lineage: Eukaryota > Metazoa > Chordata > Actinopteri > Pleuronectiformes > Pleuronectidae > Hippoglossus > Hippoglossus hippoglossus. The sequence goes on from NC_047156.1 coordinate 18,402,674, forward strand.
ACCGCTGTACATTGGAGTTGGGTGGAAGAGCCATTTCCTCCCTGTTACTTCATATGGGCCAAATCAGCCAATCAATCATCGTCTTTCTCATATTTCCCGAAAAAGACTCTTTGAAAGAGTTGTTGAATCTCCCATTTCCCATTTCACTCCGTCAGCCTGATAGGCCTGAATAAGACCAGGCCCCGGTAAAGTATGATATGGTTCAGTAGAGTGTCTCCTAGACGCCTAAGACCACTTCATAATAACCAACAAGTTGAGGATAAGCAGACGCTCTCTACCTGTGTCAAAGTGAAGCCTATCATCCGATGGGTTCGGGGTAGACCGACCTAAATGCTTCCAGACTTTCACGCCCTGTCTCCTCTCATTTCATCTCACTGCATCTCTCCCAGCTCCGATCGCCCACAAAACAGCATCTACCCTCACAAGAAGGACTCCTCCCTTCAAGTTTCAATAATCCAGAACAAATGTATTATGAGTCCACACTTGTTTCTATAGCTTACTTCTACAGGGACAACATCCATAGGATCATTGAACTGCTCTCAAAGATACAACGGATACAATGTCTATGCAAGAAAATCTATTTAACAGTGTGCAATGTGTTCTCCCTTCATGCTATAAATCTGTTTGGCTTGCAACACAGGGTCATCCCCGATGTGAAAGCCATGGTGTCATCCAAATATTTTGAATTTTCAGATAACATCTCACAGCATCTGTTTGTTTTTGCCTGCAAAAGTCTTGATGGTTTGCCAAAATCCCTGGGCCATATTGCTTGGCTTCTAACCAACATCAATCATCCATTTTGTGTATATCTCTGGACTCAGATTTAAGTTTAAGACATGATCCACACTAAGGAGGACCAGGGAGTGTGGAGGGGCCGGCCCTCCCAGCCACCACTTCAGTTGCTCAAACTCAACTGGCATATGGGCAGGATGAGGAAACGCAAGCTGAATGATGTCAGGACCAGGTGACCCCCGGGGTGACAGGTTTGGAGAATGTTCTACCCTCAGGCCAAAGTCAAGTATGTCAATGTTGCGCATGTGGATTTCATCTGAAGCAGCAGCATGATTAGTCCACAGACGCTCAACTGCGATCCCCCTCCATGGGAAAGCCTCTCCTGACAGGAAACGGCGTGTTTTTGTTAGCAACAAACAGGCATAAATTACTAAAATGGTGCCTTGGTTGCCAATTCATCACACAGAGCCGTATTGTTGTTCCTGCACACATTTGACATCGACATGGCTTTAGGATAATTACCATTACTTAATGATATTTACATTCTGGAGGGTTTATGTTAAACTGTGTCTGCTATTCTAATTGTGTGCAATAAATGTGATAATTGTTTTGTGTCTTTTCTTTTTTACAAATGACAAAATGTGTTTCAATGACCTGCACATACAGCAAAATAAAAAAAAATGATCCAGGGATGCGGACGAAGGAAGGCAGCTAATTTGAGAAATCCTGGGATGTTGTCAATAAAGTGAAGCAAAGATTGAAATGCTAAATTTGTAAAACTGTGTAAATGTATCATTAATAAAGCCATTTCATATTTAGGTTTAAGAAATGTTTCATTTCATGTAAGAGTTGGCTTGACTAGGATGCCTTCATGGTATGTGTTGTGTTGACATATATTTTCCAAGGATTTATGAGCTACTTCTGTAAACTGATGTGACTGATATTGGTGCAAAAATGATGAAAAGTAATTAGCAGAGAATAAAATATTGGGGATTGTACCAAGAGAAGAGGCCATCACACGAGGTAAGACACCCACTGCAGCCATGGCAAATACAAAAGAGCATCAGCTCCTACAAATACTGACATTTCATCAGGAATATGTGTTCAGTCATAATCTTTTGAAATGTAAAAATGATATAAGACTTTTTCTATAATATATGAGCTCACTTGCATGGAGGTAAATTTAGAATTGATGTTTGCCCGTAAATTAAGTTCAATACAATACAGAAGTAAATTGGATGAACTCTATTTCATTGCATTTGGTATATGAGAGGTTTCCTATGGTCACATTTCGTAACATTGTCTATTTTAGGTTTGCCTATGTTCTAATTTAAGTATATTTGAGTATACTACTTTTTAACTGATGCTTTTACTAAGCAAATTTTCACTGAAATATAATCTCTTCTAATGTTATAATACAATAGAATATGAAGGTAGAGTATTAATTAATATCTATATTCAGGCAGGGCTTTTCTATAAATACTGGCAGAGCTTTGCTTTTGGATCTCCTCAACTTAACAACCATGCCAGCATGAATTAATACCAATTATTGTTGTAGTAAAAGTAATACTCTGGGTCTTCAGTCTTCTGCCAAACGCATTACAGAGCGCTCCATTATTACAATGGTAAACAGATGTGCCACCCAGTGCCAAAGTTTGATTTGGCCTGTGTATGTTTTCTCCAGGGAGATTGCAAAATAAAAACGTCGAAGCACATAAAAGGGAAAAGACCTGCAGTGTTTTTACACTACATTATACCAAAGTATGTTAAGTACTACAGATGCAACAGAAACAGGTCTAAGTGCAGCCCTCAGAGGTTGAGCTGTTGTGAAGATTACTGAACAAGACATCCAAACGGAGTGAAGTCAATTGAGGGTCAAATACCAAAATACCACATAATGACCCATGAGTCAAGTCCCTGACGAGTTGTTTACAGTAAATCGCCTACACACCATACACTGCCTAAGTATACTGTACACATATTGCATGCTCATATTGAACTAGTGGTGTACTAGAAAACTATGATAACTGCTGTACCTCAACAAAAACTGCTCCTCAAACAAGGCAATAAACTTTATATTTCAACCCTCATTGCATGTTTGTATATTCTGTCTTCTCATCACAAACTTGTTCTCTAGTGAGACATTATGTTCTATGTTTTCATAACCTTGAACATAAAATGTGCTTTCTCTTAGCACTAACCGTTACTACAGTCCTGTATTTTGTTTTCAGCAAAATACTGCATTGACAAACAACACAAATTTCAGTTACGTTTCTTTAATATTCTTTACAGTGGGGAAAAAAGCTAATTCAACATATTATGTATTTTTCATGAGAATGAAATAAATAGCAAAAAGAACAATAACAAAACCAGAATATGCTAAATAAAGTAGCGTTGCCCTCTCAAGTTTGGCAACTTTGCACCGCATGCTCAGCAAAAAAAAAGAAGAGTGGGAGTGAAACTGTCATGGCTGAGGAGTCTTGGTTGTGAACGACACAGTGAGAGGAGCAAAGAGTGCAGACGTCCTCGCTGAAGAGGACGCCAACATAAACACAGACTCACGTGCAAAACACTTCACCTGAAATATTTGTCATGATAACTTTGTGTGATGTCACGTTTAAACTGTTGGTAAACTGTTTGCAGGAGCCTGAATGTGCTGAGCTGCACAGGAAACTGTAGCCCTTGGCCTGACTCAACGTCCAACACACAGCACTGCGGGTCCTGCACTGAATGAGAGCTGCTTAGCTCTGAGTTCCAGTTCACACCTGGTATTAAAATGGGTCCTGAATGCGTCTCCTGTGACCACTCGTGATCGGATCTCGCTCCCACGCACTTTATGCAAATCATCGCGTACTTTGTTTGTGTTTGTGCAGATCCAATTATGTCGGAGTTTACAGATGTGTCCGATTTCCATGTGGTTGTGTGTGTCTGTGCCGGCACGAGCGTGAGAGAGAGCGGTCTAGAGAGAGAGAGAGGAGTCGGGTTTATCAATCATTATGCCTTGGTCAGAGTTTATTTTGTGGTAGAGGCTACAAACGTATTCTCACTGAAAAGCGTAATAAATAAGTTTGATTCATTGAGAGCGGGTCAGAGGACGTCCGCTGAGTAGGCTGGCCCAGGACGCATTTGCATTCACGCGGCGAAAAGAATAGGTCCCAGACCACCTTCAACCTCCACATGTGGTTGGAGTGATCGCATTTCACGACACAATCAGCTCTCATTTGGTTCACAGCTGCACTTAGCGCTGACCACTTGTGATCCAATCCCTCAGGACAGATGTTAATACCAGGTCTGAACAGGGTGTGAACTGGGAGTAATCACAGCAGGGGCGTGAAGCCAGTAAAGGTCAGCAAAAAAAAAAAGAAGGATTTGTAGCAGGTGTTTATTCCTCTTTCAGGCTGTAACAAGACAATAAGAGCAACTTGTAGAGTATATTGAGCTAAAATCTGCTCTTCACATTTAATACTGGCAGATTAACTATACAGAAGCAGATTTTGCAATGATTGTTTTCAGCATAATGCATAATGTGTGAATGGGGAACAAAGCTGAACATGGGTTATGGAAATGTATGTGACTCGTTTAGAAATTTCTGTTAATTCCATATAACTAAGCAGCAGCTGCTTCCCAGGTCCCAGGTCACATGACTGCAAGAGACCAAAGGGATCCGACCAGAACAGTTCAGGTGCCACTTGTGTATCATGACAAATAATTCAGGTAAAAGTGGTTTCATCAGTCCAAACTGGAGGAACAACATTGGAGCTGAAACAACTAATAATCTCTTTGTAAACAAATAAATAAGTTTCATCTGAAAAAAATAAATCCTTCAGAAATACAAAAACAAAAAAAAACTGGCCAAAGGAATAAAGAGACACAGCAACAAATGACTATAACTTTATAAAGAGGAGGTATCTGTGTGCTTATGTTTGTGTTATGGACACTGATCGAAGGGGAACAGGAACGGCTCAACGAGTTTCACTGCACTGACGGTTCCATGTGCAATAAGCTGCACTGCTGCTGCTGCCTGATATTCATGAATTCTTTCTCAGCCTGAAGATATGATGAACCTCCGTCTTCACAATACCAGTAACGCACCATTATTTAATGTAAACTATTACAGTGCCTTATCATAATGAGAGTCTGGCTTCCATTCGCAGACAGGATGTTAGGATCCACTGGTTCAGTCGACACATTAAGATGCTTCTTTGTATGTAAAGTCAAAAAGCAGGTGAATTCAAATATCCTTGAATGGAAACTACAGTGTAAATTATCAACAATTATGCCTGTTTTATTGTGACCATAAACCAGACCATATACTTTATTCAGTTAATGTTTAATGAATTTTATTTCCTATAATGTTTATTTTTTTGATATTTCAAGGCACTAGCTATTAATTTCATTTTGGATGAAGTTTAATGTAAATCTTTTATTTCATAGTTTACTTGGTTACTGTGACAGTGTAGATGTTTTAACATATTTTATACATATCAAATATGTGAAACTGTATTAAGTAAAAATAAAAACATTATCAAAAATACGCATGAAACATGATCTGAAAATATTTTCCTCTGTACAAACTGTATTAACTCATAAAGATACGAGAGGTCTGACCAATAGCACCAGCAAAGAAAAAATTAAATATAATATTCAGTACGGCTACTTGAAAAACAAAATCATACTGTACAAAGATACATATACAAAATACACTGACAGTCATCTGTTGCTGTTCAATAAAGGTCATTATATATACTCTTATACACAAATATACACTTGTGTACTTCAGATTCAGGGTGAAGACAGCAATAACAACAAAGAACATTTACTTCAAGCCTCATTAATGAAATAAATATTTTCCAGAGTTATGCCTCTACAAATATATGGCGATGTTGGACAGCACCGTCCACATTTATATGATTTCATTTGGAGCCTTGGCTCAAAATGGGTTCCATGTGTTTTTCATGATCCCCTGAGTGGAGCAGCATTCTGTTTTTGTGTATTTTTCCTTTCATTTTATTTTTTTCTTGATTCTAATCAGCACCACGCCCCTGCAGGGCCCCTCTGGGTGGGCTGGAGCGAGCGAGCCAACGGCAGCGCTCGATACCCATGTCTCACTCCAGAGTCACCTACAGTTTTATAGGCAAAGAAATCACACTCGCTACGCAGGCCGTTTTCAGCACACACAATGTCTACTCACAGTGACGCACACCTCGGTGGGGAGGGTGAGTGGCAAAGGAGAACGAGTTAGCACTATCATACCGGCTTCCATGGTCGGCGGTGCCAGGTGGCGGAGCCTGGGCAGGGCTGCAGGTTGCATTGCTCCATGTCAGTCGGCTTGTCCAGGATGTCACAGTTGTAGTTGTTGAGCCGCTGACCATTGGGCCTTTGACACACCACCAGACGAGTCCTCCTTCCTCCACCGCAGGTCTGGGTGCACTGAGGTTAGAAAAAAAAAACATTCGTAATGATTCTTATAAATTACTTTAGCTGGGTATTTCCTGACTATTTTAGCATCGGCTTTATAAGACTAATGTCCCTTGACCTAACTAACCTGACAAACAGACTGACTTTTAGTTTCAAAATGAATCATTGCTGCTACGTTTACGCCTGTCGTCCACAACGCTGCATAATTGTAGAGCGCCTAAACCGAAGTTTGGAAAAGCTGCTTTTCCCGTTTTAGTTCGAAAGCGTTGGGGTTGCGTTGTAGTCTGAACAAGCCGAAATGGAAACAGATGATGATGCAGTCACTTGCATTCACATCCTGATTGGTTCCTATCAGTCATGACTCAACTACCAGTGGTGAGGGTTGCTAACACTTGCTGTCTCTCATGTTTTTAAAATTTACTTTAAAGCTCCAGCATGCACACGATAACGATAAAAACTGTGTCTGAGCTCTAAACGTGACCTCACCTCTCCCCAGACACCGTAGTTCCACAGAGGGCAGGGCCCGGAGTCACAGCTCTTGGACTCGGCAGGTTTTACTCTCTCGTCACAGTAGCTGTTGCTGCGTCCATCAGCGTCCTGACAGACAACCACTCGTCTCTGGAAGCCTCCTGCACACGTACTGGAACACTGCAGAGCACACACGTGTGTGTCATTGAGGGCTACGACACATGAACACACAAAGAAGCCTGAAAAATAGAAAACCACTGGGAAACACCTGGGTACACCTAATATAGTATACGACCGATGTCGCCACACCACCAAAGTTCCCTACAAGCTCCAGAAAGCATTACTATACGTTTGTTAGAGCTAACATACACATTATACAAGCCGACACGCTGAATTTAACTCACTAAGACGACCTCCAGCTGCACAGTTCAAAACTGTTTTCCTAAGGAGGAAAAACATCAGCCAGTGAGGGATTGTCTGAGTCTCTGAACGACACAGCCTTGGACGGAGCGGTGGGCGCACACTGCATCCAATTAAAATGACTAATCTCCACTGTCAATAGGAGTGAGTACATTCAGAGCTCTGTATGTGTGAGGGAGGACAGCACTGAGTGAGCCGGGACTGCAGCTTGCACTCGACTTCATTATGTGAGAATGTGAGAATGAGCAGTGTGCTGAGATGAATGCCTCTTCTGGGGGGATTTTCAAAAATAGAAGAATTTTCTTCTCATGGCTTTCGGAGAAAAGGAAACCCTTAGTGGGATCGCTAAAGTTTCACAGAAATAAACACATCTGTTGATGGAGCAATGGCCGTCTCATTAAGTGATTTATTAGGTATAAAATTTAAAACAGGAAAATTAGGGGGAAAAACATTGTGATTTTATCCAGAACTGAGAAGCTTTACCAATTATTGATGAGTGGGCAGCAGATTCCTTCTTTTAAATAACACACTAGGTTCTACTTGTATTGAACTGGACAGCCAATAATTCTAAATCTCTCTCTGTATGTGGCTCTCGAGAACTGTTCATCTTTTTAGCTTCACACTTGGCATGTGTTTGTTAAGGATCCAAGGAAGGACAGTGTTGAATTCGGTGCGATTAGGTCACGTGATTCGTTCAATATTACAATCACACAATCCAAACCATTACTTCCTCTCATGGGTTCATGCTGTTCAGGTCTCTTTCGCACCTCAACCCCTGAAGGCCGGACACGGCTCTTGTGTTAGTGTTAATGTTGGCCTGGGTACACTGGGGCAATTTCATGGCAAAATGGACTCCAAAATAAAACTTCATGCATTAGACACAACTTCATCTGCACCGATCTTGGCATAAACCAACTGAGCTACCACACATGGGTAAACACAGAGAAGATGAACTTGAGCCCGATGAAAATAGCATCCTGCCTGCATCTGAGCCAACACGACTCAAAGCCAAGAGCATGAAAAGCCTGAATGGCTCCGATCCGTTTGGGTTCGTTCATGCCCAATCGATTTCAACCGAAGAATTGAGGTCGTACCTTCAAGGGATGATTCTTTGGATACATAGCTACAGTATATTAAACTGATGTCTATACTTGCACTGACAAAACATTTATACACATTATATACACTCTTCAGTGTATGTATTGCAATTTGTCCCTTGGTGCTGTTTGTAAAGTCCTTTACCATGTATGGCCCTCTGCCATGGGAACTGAAAACATCCGCTACCTCACCCTCCCAGTGGTCACAAGGTTGTGTTTACTCACAGACAAACACAGGATTTCATAGACTTATGTTATATATACTATACACCAAACTGGCCAAACATCAAATAATTCCATTCATCATTGGCTTTTTCAGATATAGAAGTTAATCAGGCTCTAAGAGAAGATAACACAAAATACTACACACTGCTTTTCATCCAAAGATCATATGCTGAACAAACATACTGCGCCCCAGGGTCCAGTCCTCCACTGGTTGTCTGTGGAGGGCACGTTCCAGCTGCTGTGCCCTGGATGGCGTCCTGGGTCCTGTGGATACCCGTAGGGCTGGTTGTTGATGCGCTGGCGGTGGAAGGTAGAGGAGCAGGGCGCAGCGGTGCACTCCTGTTCTGTCGCGGGCTTCTCATCCGGGTCACAGAAGGACTGGTCCACTGGCTGGTGGTAGTTAGAGCAGACCACCTGTCTGGTGGTTCGTCCCGCGCCACATGTTACTGAACACTGTAGCAGGGGGGGGGGGGGGGGGGAGTGCAACACACAGATGTGAGGAAGGGGGACAGGAAATATCACAAGCAACAAAGAGTTCACACAATGAAATGTAATTTAATATTGAAACAGAATGAATGTGTTCCTGTGATTCTGAGAGTTCACTTGGAGAAATAAACAAAGTAGAAATCTGATTTAAGTTAAAGTCTCGACTACACAGTCTGCACTGCTGTAAGAACCATGTAGTAAACTAATGTCATGTGCTGCATCGGCATAGTGGTGAGTAGATAATGAGTGCATTTTCATTAATCGGTGAACTATCCCTTTAAGCGACCAAATGAGTTGATTCTATACTTTCTAAATGTCAGAATCCTTGTTTCTCATCTTTGAGATCACATTCCTGAATGACCCTGTCTGACCTTTTACACTGCGACTTCTTCTCCAAAGATTTTTCCAATCTATGTCTAAAATAAATTGTTTGTCGGCAAGTTTCCAGGTTCTAAATCAACCTTAAGCCCGGGGGGGGGGGGGTTGTTTTCATGTATTGTTTCATGATGTGAAGCCGTGTGATGTGAAGCCCCATGAGTCTGTAACTGTGAATACAACAGGAGTAGAAATCAACTTAATATGACATGAATTTAATGAACTTAAGACTTTGTCCCCTCAGAGAAATTTCCTCTGGGCTTTTATATTTAAAAGGATTTTCATTTCACATGAACATGTGATTGAAAAGATCAGAACAGAATCACTGTAAATCCTCCCTGGCTCCTTCACACTGCCAGTTAGACGACCCCACCTCTGGTCGTTCGGTGACAACATCCAGAGTTTTGTCTCTCTCTGTGTGTTGACGCACACAAATCAAGACTAAACTGTCCAAGATCACAGCAGTACTAAAAGTGCGTTATTGCCCCGGGCGATTTTAACGTTTCAGAATGAACTGATTGATCACTGCCAGTCACTGTAGTGGAAAAACAGCTGCATTGATTAGACACAGTGTTAACTCACAGGAGACCACTCCCCGGCACGCCATTGGCCACAGGGGCTGAAGCAGGCGGAGGTCTCTGGGGGGCGTGGCAGGTGGGCGCAGTGTGATTCGTCGGCCACTCCTCCCTGGGCATCTCTGCAGCTGACATAACGCGCCCGCTTCCCCTTGCCACAAGACACGGAGCACTGCAGGACATGCAAATACAGGCAGAGATGACATGAATGTTTGTCCCATGGAATTTCTGTTATTTTCATTTTCATTTTTCACACACTGTGGTTTTTAAAGTGACGTGTGAAGTGTGTGATACTCTTCCTGACTTACCAGGAGGTGCCATGCTGTTTAGATAAGGAACCACAGAACTGAGTGGTTTGAAGTGATATGTAAGTTGTGTTATACAAGTTGTATAGCACTTTTAGGCAGCCCCAAATGTCAATGAGGGGGCGTAGAATATGTACAGTATACTTCATGTATCTAAAGGTCTACAGTATATGATATATATTACAGGAAATATAATCAGCTTTTATAAACTTAATTATGAAATTAGTTTCAAGGTTAATGCTTTTAAACCTACTTTTTCTACTTTTCAACCAGCGTTTACAATAAACAAGAATAGTGTTGGTGCATTAGACCTTCAGCTTCAGGTTTGTTTGTCTGATAGGACTAAATATTTATTTTCTACTGTCGCTAGTGTCCTGAGATGACTCTCTGATCACCTCTCACCAGCTCGTAGTCAAACTACACCGTGTCATCTCAACACGACATCATAGCAAACATTTCTGAGGGGATGAATACCTAATGCTATCAAATGGCTCCAGCTCAAACAGGCCCGTTAATATCCCTCTCATATCAGTGACACTTTAAAGACGATGGCAGTTCCGCTGCTCGGGGGAATGTATGCATGTGTATACGTTCATGTGGTGTGTGTATTTTGTGTGTGTGAGTGTGTGTGTGTGTGTAAGACCACACTGCTGGCCTCTTTGACATGTGAGCTCACAACGACTTTCAGATTGACAGACGGGGTTCAATCTACGAAACCGTAGACTTGTGTTTAGATGAAATCTGGTTTTCATTTGCAATGAGTAACAATGCAAAAGTATCAGGGAGACAGAGGGGCCTCTCAGCCCAGACAGTGGAGTCTGTGTGTGTGTGTGTGTGTGTGTGTGTGTGTATGTGTGTGGGGGGTGCGTGTGGGTGGGTGTGTAACAGCAGGGGGTAAAAGAGACAATGCCAAAGAGGATCATGAATACAGTATGTACAATCTGAAGGAATGTAGGGATATACAATAAATTGTTGAATATGTCAACCTTATATTTGTAAACATACAACCAGGAGACCCATCCTTATAGGAGTGTGGTTTCCTTCTATTAAAAACACACACACACACACACACACACACACACACACACACACACACACACACACACACACACACACAGTTCTATATTCTCACATTTCATTCTTTGTCAAGACAGAGGTCTTTGACAAAGAATGAAAACATAATGAGAGGTAAGTCTCACTCTAGAGCTCAGCAGATAATTTACCCTCAAGCTACACACACAGAAAGATGAATGCAACAGTACAATATATTAACAAAGTGCATTGTTCATTTATACAATTCTCTGGACTGCAGAAGGTAAACCTATAGACTGTAATTTGATCTGATAGACACAGTAAATCCTGTGTGTGTTTCCTTACCGCCGTCCAGGAGCCGTATCTCCACTGAGTCAGGAGCTGAGCTGTGTTGTCAGGTCGAGGTGTGCTTTGTGCCGAAGAGGTCCATGGACATCCTGGCATCTCACAGTCCTACAAATACAAACATGCAAACACAATATAATGAGCTATAAGTCCTATGTGAGCCATTCAGCAATAGACTGAAGCAGTGGAAGAAACTGCGCCACACAAACATGGGTGTTTTTTTTATCCTATCGTTATTCAAGAGCGTGCTCAGCAGGACTTGTTGATTTCAAGTTCAGATTTTGCAATGCCCACAAATGTGCCTAGCATCTGTCAATATGGTAGGTGACCTCAATTCCAGCAGCCAAACAGATCTCTTATCTGGAGTCTGAAAGGTCATCAGTTCACAACTGTCTGCCTTCAGTGCCCATCAGTGTCTAAAAACCCTTCAGCAACACACTTAAACCACTCAGGCAAAGTGCACTGCAGCCGTATGGTCTCTGTCCTCGCTGACACAAACTTGGGACTTTGGGTCAAAGTGGAGCAGAGCAGGTAAACATATAAAGAGGCTGCTGATGATGCTAACCAGGTCACAACCTTTGCCTCATTGAAGTTTGTGGTGAAGGTCATATCTTTGATTTAAGGGTGTCGTCACAGAGAGAAACGATCAGCAGATGACTGATAAGAGCCATCCCACACTTAAACATCAACAACTGGAAAAATCTTTGGCCGTTTCTCCGGAACAAAAATTTGAGTGATCCTTGCTGAATCATGCTTGATTGTAGATGTTACGATGCCCGGTTCAAGTCATTGGTTACAATGAATGGGAGGTGAGAGACAATGAGATGGCTCTGCTTGTCATCCTCATCATCTAAACCGCATCATTTTCTTGCAGCTGTCTGGCTCACCAAGCTCTCAGTAGATGGTTTCAAGCTCAAATCTCACAGAAACTAGAAGATATACTTCCACTAAGGCTAACGCCCTATCCAAGCCCTATTCCGTGTTAAAGAAAAAGAAAACTGTATTCCTTGATCCGCCAGTTAATCCAGATCCATGCCAAAGTGTAATTCTTTCTTCCTTGGGTCATGCAACACTCCTCTAATAAATTTCATGGAAATCGGTTCAGTAGTTTTTGAGTAATGCTGCTGACAAACAGAATAACAAACAGCAATGAAACATAACCTCCTTAGAAGAGGTAATAATTTAACCAGTGAGGTTCAAAGCTGTACCAGCCAATATCTTTTTACATTAAAAAGGCATCAAACATGTTATATGAAAGGGGATACTCATAGTGGGAGTAGGAGCCCACTGAGAATTAGTGCAGAATTTTATAGTTCCCCTAAGATCTATGAAACATTTGAGCTTTTCCTTATTTTGGTTTTCTGGCCGACAACGTTACTGTTCATTCTTGCAGCTCTAATTATTCCAAACCCAGTAGGTAGCTGCTTTCACTGCGTTGGTCGGTAGACGTCTCTTCCATCAGTGTGAATAAAGCTAGGTGTGTAAAGTGTGAGGTTGCATGGAGGTGATTGGTTCCCCAGCTCAAGACCTGCAGTAATTGGCTCATATCCAGATGATGCACTCAGTTTAAGGAGAGAAGATGGCTCCACGCAGCACGGGAGGATAAACTTCAGTTTTGTCCAGTCTTGCTGCGCTGATGGTAACTAAATCTTTAGAGTCATTAGGGGCGGGCTTCCTCTTGAGTTAAACATGTGTTCTCTTGTTTATTATATTAAGGAGGGTAAGTTAAGGTCCGTTGCGTTTGTTATTTTTGCCCTAATGGCACAACCAGCTCCGTCTTTCTCTTTTTCTATATTATATTATACATAAACACAACAATCATCAGCTAAGAATCTGACTTCCGAGCATTCTTGGACCTGGAGCAGCATGAGGCTCCTTCATGTTGTGTCTCAGCCACCCCTAAATAGGACATGACACTCAAAGCAAAGGTTCTGATAAACACAGTCAGCGACGAGCCAGTGATCATATTGGAGTATTTATCAGTGCTCTGGGATTCCCTCAGCAGTTGGTCGAGATCAAACACAGAACTTAAAGAAGGGTGAATATTGGACTTAAAGCCAATATATTAACATGTATTTTGAGTCACAACTACAAATGAATGCCAACATTGCTTTGTGTCTGCTGAATGTGTAACTGGGAACCCTCAGTTCCTTGACTGATCACTGATCTGTAGCTGGTATGTACAGTTGAAGGATTCACAATAATAATCAGCAGTTCTTTATAGCATATTTTTAAGTTGGTCCTGCAATTCACTTTAAACCAATGTTCTCCATATCTGAGAAACATATCCATCTCCTTATATAAGAATATTTGGCCATTTCTAAAAAAAAACATTGATGAGGCACTTTATCAATGCACAATTCTTGTTGTATCTAAGGATAGTTGGTAATAGGCTTTTATGTTTCTGGCTCCTTCTGATTGGAATAAATTACCTTTAAATATCAGTTCTCTGTCATAATCTATCTTATTCAAAAATATTTTGTCTTGTCATCTTAAAACAAACCGCTTATGCTTTCATGAATGATGTCATTGTTCCATGCTTTCTAGGATTTCTTGTATTTTCCTTCTTTCCTTTTTTATTTACAGATTTACACTCTCTTTTGATAGTGTCTAGTTTAAGTTAGTAGCTTTTGTCTTGTCTTCTTACTGTCTTACTTACCTGACTGTCTCTGGGCCTCGCCGCAGCGTTGCACTCTCTGTCATCCACTGTGTTGCCGTAGTCCCCCGACACACACCTCACCGCCCTCATCTGGTATCCATGGCCACAGGTCACCGCACACTGAAAGGCAAAATCACACACATACATTCACACACACACACAAACACAAAGAGAGAGGCCCAGTCAAGCGCAAGATATCTCAAACTCTATCTAAGTATGTCAAGGTTGATATCTTAGACGGGGCCTCTGTCAAGGTCCAGCTCAGCAGAGCCTGAGTAAGACGCCGACATGCACACACACACACATGCACGCACAAATACATTCACACACACACCCGTACTCTCAACTCGACCCTTAACCTAGTTCTTAACTCACATACGAGTTGATCCAAGCACGTTTAGTTACAACACGAGAGCAGAGGAAGCGCCACAGGATAGGTTTATTTGAGCAGCAAATTATAATTACAGAGGCATTAACGAGCCGATTCATCCCAGCTCTGTAAATACCACTATCTGACTTCATACAAACACGTGTGGGAGGGCATTAGATCTACGTGTGTAGAGTATGAACAGCCAAGGACACCTTTACATACACGGTTCATTCAAGTTCGTGCTTTATCTTAACAGTGCTACATCTATTAATAAACAGCTGGAAACCTATGTGCTGTTGAATGTATAAGGTGTGTGTGTGTGTGTGTGTGTGTGTGTGTGCGTGCGTGCGTGTGTGTGTGCGCACTGTGGATCAGGTTTAGTCTGACAGGATATGAGGGCAAAGTGAAAGCACCGTGGAGGAAATGGCAGCTGGAGTCAGGGCACACTCCTCTGTAACTCGCTGCTGTATCAGGTTCCACGCACAGACACACAATTGAAATATACGCTGTCTCTCCTACACACCACATTCTCTCTTGGTGACCACACACACACACACACACACACACACACACACACACCCACACACACTCAGTGTAAAAGATACGAGTCAAACACCAAGACAGCAAGCCACACATGAAACCCATTTCCTTGGTCAAACACTGCACCATGTCACCTTGCGTCTATGTCTTATCTGTGTGTGTGTGCATGTGTGTGTGCATGTGTGCGTGTGCGTGTCTGCAGGACTCACCGCTCCCCAGACGCCGACCTGCCAGGACGCACACTCGGGCAGCTCGCAGCTCCTCACAGCTTGCGGTTTGGTGGACGGGTCACAGAAGTGCTCGCTCAGCTTCTCGTCCCCGGCGCCTGTGGTGCAGGACACTTGCCTGTGTCTCATCCCTTTCCCACAGGTCACCAGGCACTGGGAGAGGGAGGAGGGTGTGGGGGTGATGGTGGGAGAAGGAGAGAGAAAAATAAATTATAGCTGCGAAAGTGAAAAAATCGCTTCCATGCTCACATTTATAACAAGACACCCCACTCTAACAACAAGAGCTAACGGGAGACCCTCATTTGTGTATATCTATATAAACTTATGTAGTATACACTATTTTTCTTACTTTATGCATTACTTCTTTATAACATTGCTGAGCTGACCTGTCCTCTTGTCCAACACTTGGGCCGTTGACCTTGTGTTAACGTTATTCTCTATATTCTCATGATATAATATAGTGACCATGCCCACCTCGCTCCACTCGCTGACGGTCCACTTCGGACACGGCTGCTCGCTGCAGGTCTCAGTTACCACCCTCTGGTATTCATTGCACTCGCGGTCTATCAGCCGTCTGCCCAGGTTGTTCATGCAGTAAGACTCTCTGCTCCGGCTCCCACGTCCACATGTCTTGGAGCACTGTTCAAAAGAATAAATCAGCCTTTCTTTGCCCACGCAGTCATGTGTTTTCATCTATTTCTTATAGAACCCCAGAAAGGGATATTTATATACATCAAAGCCACGTTCGACTACATTGAGCACTCAAAATGATGTTGCGTAAGCAAGAGATACACTTACTTCTCATCTTTTGCTTAATTTGTTTTGCACAAGATAAAAAACAGATAGCACAACAGGCCAACCTTTACCATTTAACATAAGGTATTAACACAAAGTATATATTAAATACATAGATATACAGGGACGTCTTATGTGGTACTGATCTAAAAATATTAAAAGCTTAAGTGCGATATATTTCAATCCAACAAGGAAATTCTAATCGTGTGAATCGTGGTACTGTGTGAAAAACAAGTTGATTTCTAATAACTTTCGGGTCAGTGGCTTTTTGTATATATACATGTATCACCTGTGCACAAATTTATCAAAACATGGAAACAAATCATCAAACAAATGAATGAAAGAGTGGAAATGACTTCTATCTTGTGAGAAGGCAATAGGATATTTAATATAGTTTCTTCATATGACCCCTGTGCTCTGTATTTAACCCTTGAAACATTATATAATAATATGAATGAATTTCTAATGCAAATCAGAAATAGTGGTTGAATAAAGTTCCATAATTCAAGCCTAGAAAATAAGTCTCATAATTGCATCTTTCTCGTGTTTCCTTTCAAATGGTTCTTTTGGTGTAAATCCTCCATCGACTGTACCTGTGACCAGGCGCTGTACTGCCAGTTCTTCAGCAGGCAGTCCCCATGGCAGGTCTCTCGGGCCTGAGGTTTTGCAGCAGCTCCACACATGCTGGCCTCCATCCTCTCACTCTGTCTCTTTATCAGGCTGTACTTCATGCACTGGACATCCAGGCTGCGGTAGCCTGGACCACATTTAGCAGAACACTCGCTCTTTCCAGCAAGATGCCAGCTGTGTGAGGGGAGATGCAGGACAAATGTTTAACTGATTGTGCTGTGCAGGAATTGATACTATGTGTGTGTGTGTGTGTGTGTGTGTGTGTGTGTGTGTGTGTGTGTGTGTGTGTGTGTGTGTGTGTGTGTGTGTGTGTGTGTGTGTATGTGTGGAGTAATGCGCACCTGACTTCACAGTCAGTGTTGCAGGGCTCAGCATCAGCAACGGGACGAGGTAAATGCTCACAGCGTTGGTCTGACACCTCAAGGTGATCGCTCTTACGCACACATACTGACTTTCGCCTCCGTTCACCTTAAGAAACACACACACACACACACACACACAGAAGAAGAAGAAGAAAAGGTTCATATCAGAAAACATCTGGCAGCCAGTCCGCTTGCCAAAATATCACATTTCTCCACCTCCAACTACACCGTGCAGCTCTCTGACATGTTGGTCTCAGACCCCACAGACTCATCTCTTTACTGGATCCCACTGTGACCCACTGGGAGTCTGACTAGCTCACTTCTAAAAGAGACATTTAAAGGGCTTAGTCGGGTTAAGGGCCAGGCCAAGGGGAAAGAGTCGGTGAGGTCACACTGGGGTTGCCAGGAGGGGGATTTATGGAAGAGGAGGGGGACGGGTGAGTGATTAAGGTTTTAAATCCAGAGGTGTGTGTGTAAGCGATGCAAGAGAAATGCTGATTCTAATGTGCACTGACACTTAAATCTGTGCCCTTGAAATAAGATTCCCTTGTAATGAGAGCTGTAAGACGCATCGCGGATCCTATAAACTTCACACTTTTTACAGATTTTTGGTGGTGAATTTTTATGCTTTGTATTAAGAGTCATGTGGAAGTTGGCTCTCAGCTAGGCCACATGATTCGACAGCAATGAACTTTTTCTTCTCAAAGTCAAATATTATAATATGTGAAAAAACAATGACCCCAAAAAACTTTTTGCAAGTATCACACCCGCACAAAGAAAAGGTTTTCAGGATTCACGTGGGTCTGAAGCCCCTTTTTCCACTGGTCAGCTTTGATTGGCAACGGCAAAAACACGGTGAACGCGCTAATTTCTTCTTCTTCTTTATTTTAGCAGTGTAGAAGCTGCACCATTTCCAGTGGGACGTAATGACACACATTGAACGTTGGTACGTAAATATCTTGGGAACAATGTGCAACAACGTTTTTTTTCTTTGTTTTGTGCAAGATGCAACACTGGCAAGGCACCAAGTTAAGACAATTTATCTGTTTCCTGCACGTTCATGACGCACCGTGGAAAAAACCCCGAAAGACAAACTCCTCTACTGGCAATGGGAAATTAGTCTATTGCCTTTTTATAGCGGGTTTACCTGCGTATACCCCTAAATTTTGGTTTCAAACAAGTATAAGACAGATCATCATATTCTTCCGAAGTGGAGATTTTGAAAGCGCACTGAGACCTTACCCTGACAGATGCGGTTGCATTCAAGCCAGGAGCCCGAGGGGTCCCACACAAACTGCTCCCTGTGCTCCTCGATTGGTATGTTGAAGGAGTAACGGACGTCTGGGTTATAAAGGTTTCCCACACACAAGACCTGTGGAGAAAAAATGGTAAGAAAGGTGAAGTCAGAAGTCCACACAGAGATACCGGCCTATTAGACAGAGATCCGGCTCAGTATGTCAGGAGTTCGGAAGGAAACATCAAGACGATTTGTCGCAGATGTGACTGCACAGCAGCTGTTAGCAAAGACAACAGGGTCAGCACTGCTTGTACTTGAGGGCCATGTGATTGGAGCCTGACAAATCAGCAAAGGTTACGTCCTGACTGTCATTGTTTCCAAACATCTCAGTTTCTGCTCATTCAGACTAAAATTCAGCCTTTTTCAAACTAAAATAGGACCAGCAGCTTTTCCAAACTTCTTAGATTTAGCGGCACCAAAATTCAGGAGTAGTGCGGACGCCATCTGTAGCAGAGTTGATGCATTTTCGATTTGAAAACGTAGTAGCATGGATAAAGCCTAATACACAGAACATGTAAAGGAGGAATACAACTGATAAAATAAACTTAACATAAACATATTCAAAGACTATGAGAATGGTCCTCTTCCTACCTGTAGAATAAGCTCCTCCTCGATGCGTTCGGTGCAGTTGATGCGCTCCACTTTTGTGTCCGAGCCACTGTACTCTATGACAATTCCCTTGAAGGTGATTTCCCTTTTGAACATGGCCACCACAAAGTTCCCGTTCAGGAGGGAGTTGGACTGGCTATCGGCTAATGCTGAAAAAGGAAATGGATGGATGAGAACAACCACAAAAAAACCTCAACAGCACAAAACTCCAGCTATGAAAGGATTAGCGCAAGTGAAGGAATGTTTGGTTCCTGGAACGGGTCTTGTCTCCTGAGGAATTGAGGTTTTTGGGAATGTTTAGGCGATGTGGCAGTCATCAGTTCAGGCTGTATGTTAAAGTAAACAGTCTTTGATTGACCCGTCTTATTGTTCTGCAAAAACCATTGTTGCAGGGGAGGTATGCTGAAACACTGCCGGCTCTAAATTGCAGTTATTTGGAGTTAGACTGCATGACTCTTTTTAATGACTGGCACTGCAATGCAAACAAAGGATCTCCACTCGCTGCTAATACAAACAAGCATAAACATACAAACACGAACAACACACACATACAAATGAATAAACACTCACACATAAACACAAAAGAAAAACACCCACCACCTGTTTTTCACCTCAGATGTTGTGCTTCTGGGAAACAAGCACTTCGTTAAAATCTGAGAGAGCCCACTGAAACTATGCATCTGATTAACGCAACTTTGTTTACACTTAAGTGTGCACATAGTCCGATGCCAGATGTCATCTTTAGCCAACAGACCCTGTGGGGTTTGACAATCATCTACAGACTCTGGCTGTCATCAGTGATGCTTTGCAGCAACAAAAAGAAAAGAAATAATCCCAGAGTAAAATGTGCGGACACACAGCCACACACACACATTCAATATATGTATAAACATATTTAAGTCTCTGCCCTAATGTTCAGAGATGCTTCTGCTGAGGCTGATTTTTTCTCCAGAAAAACGTACAGCTAAATGTTGGAACAGCAAAGAAAATGACGTGGTAGAACAACACAACCTGAAGTTTGTTTTCTGGTGCACACGCTCTGAACACTGAATGAACCCTAACTTTATGAACCCCTCTAGCTCCATAAGTAAATTCCCCATTCATTTTCTCCATTGACATTTCAGAAAAATCCCTATAAAAAGAGTTTTAAGTCCAGAACCAGGTCGACCAGCTACGGAATTAATTGTGACCATAAAACATTTGATTCAGAGTGTTTCCGTGTGTTTAAATATTTCTATTATTAAGTATTGGTCATTGCCACTGAGATCTTTTCTGTTTTGAAGCTCCAAAATTTAGGCTCAATGACTTCAGAGTGCGCTGATCGTCTCAAAATAATTTCGACCCATTGGACCGGTTGTGACAAAATTGGCGGGGAGTGGCAAATATCAACCGTGTTCAATATAGACGGCACTCGCTCATGGCAGGGTGGCGCTCAGTGACGGTGGGGGTCGACCCTCTAACAGCAGTGTGTCGACGAACCTTTGCCAGATGTGTTTTCAGACTATTTGACTTAAAACATCTTGAACCTCACTTGAACCAACATTACAACACAGGCAAACTCCCTTTTTCCTGTTTCTCTCTCTGTCTGTCTCTCACATGCAAGCACACACACACACACGCGCACGCGCACACACACACTAAGCCCGGTGGGTCCATCTAACCCTATACCCCTATATCTACTTTCATGCAGCCTGGGCTCCACATGCCTCTAATTAGCACCTATTGCTGCCTCATTTATCTTTCTCAGGGGTTGACACTCCATTTGCTTTCCCAACCAACCTTCTCCGCCATGACCAGATGGACCAACGCCCCTACACATTTCCTCCATAACACGCTCAGTACAAATGACAGTTTCTTTTCCTCTAAGAAAATGGTTTGACAACCGTTTGGCCCATGTCTCCTTGCCCTCCATTTAAAAATCCTAAAAGCCTCAGCAGCTCGGGGTCAGCAAGTCTGGGTGGTTTATAGTCGTGTTAAGGGAATAATGGCATTGACCTGCCAGATGAGAACTGAACGGGTGTTATATATACGTCTTATTGGCCTGGACTGCTTCCATTTTGCGTTGATTCTTTCAAGGAAACCTACAAGGTTAAACTCACAAACACACAGACACACTCACCGAGGTAGTTGTCGTCTTCTGGCTTTCCAGAGTAGCTGACCTGCTTGATGTCAATGTTGGTGGCTCCGGCCGGGATCCGCACCACTGTGTTGTAACCTGAAGACGGAGAAAAGACATAGGGACTTGGAAAGTTAACACAACTTTAAAGAAGTCTCCTATGGGAGCAAAGTCATCACAACAACAGCGGTGAGATGTCCCACCTTGGATTTCATAATAGCTTCACTATGCTAAACCGAAACCCCCAGTCAGGGAAGTCTGGTTCCAACCGCTGGGGATTTAAATGTCATACTTGGAAAAATACCCCAAAAAAAGGTGTAGTCCTCTCAAATAACCTGCAGGAGACCTTGTTTTAGTCTCAGAGGCCCGACCGTGAAATGATATGTAATTATTCCCTGGACCTTTACCTTTGGCCTGTAATTACCACACCGAGCCTGTTGTCCCATGATAAACTAACATGGAAAATTAGTGAACACGAGAGACAGAGCATGTGAGTCAAGAGGTGACAACAAACATGTAGATATGAAGACTGAAATAGGCTAGATGCAAATACAAATGGGACAGTTAGAGGAGAGAAGACGAAAGAAAATAAGAATCTGTGTCTTAATGTGAGAATGACTGTGTACAGAATCATATTCATTTTGACGGATGTATATCAATAGCAGCAGGTATCAAAGACTAGAATCGTCCTCTCCTTTACTTCATACGATCATCCAGTTTTTTTTTATTGTGGATGCTTGTGTAAAAGCAGCTGTTTTTGTTTTGTTTTATTAAGTAAGAATAAGGGTTTAAAAAAAATATATACATTTTCTAAAAACTAATGATATTAAAGGAAAAAGTAACATTTTGGTGTTTATGGTCTTAAAGCACAGTCATTATGGCAAAATTAGTACCTACCGATCTCTAACCACACCACTTGTGTGAGCAGTTGCTACAGCTTATAGTGAACCCAGTATGAAATAGAATGGCACTCAGTAGGGCACATACCTCCACCCACGCCGAGCAGTCCCCTTAAATTCAATCAAGCTGCACACTCAAAAGTTCCCTAAATATGATTTTCATTGATTTTCATCAAAAAATCCGGGAAAACAGGGAAAAACTTTGTGAGATGTTAAAGGTAAAGATGAATAAAACCCTGATCCAGATCAACACCTAAATTTAGGCTGAGAGTTCTTTGTTTAGTGTTCAATCGTAGCTTTTGTGTAATCTTGCTCACTAACAAGCAAACACCAACAAAAGAGGTACATGTTTAAAACACAGAGAGAGAAGAAGAGAGACAACATAGACCAAATGTCAGTGTAGTGGGAACATGCACCGAACAGCCCTAACATTCAAAGCAGTTACTGGGTTTAATGTAACGGCTAAACGGTGGATTCTTGTTTATAGCAACACTTTGAGAATTATGAGGGGGAAGCGTTTATCCACACTGAACTCATGATGCGCAGCTGTTTGGTGCAATAACAATTTTATGTCTCTGGTCACTAGGTAAGTCTAGTAAAATCACTGCAGGTTTACAGGGATTGCCGTGGGTGTAATTATGTTTCTGTCACATTCAGACAGACACAGTGATTCATTTCTTTCATCATGAGAGATCAGCTTGAGGATTTTTGAACCAACAAACATTTGGCGAAGGCGTCGACTCACCCTCCCACGACTTGTTCAAAAATAAAATAAAAACAGTAAAGTAATGAAAGGAAGGAAACGTGTGAGCTGGTGTGACATGATGATTAACCTGACACCTTGAGCCACTCGGGGGCAGCACTTGGTTTACATATCTTCCTGTCATCTGCCATGGAGTTTCTTTTTCACACACACACACACACACACACACACACACACACACACACACACACACACACACACACACACACACACACACACACACACACACACACACACACACACACACACACACACACACACACACACACAGGGATGTCGAAATAGCACAGGAGGCTACTTTTCATTCATAAACATCACTATGAAACAAAACCACTTTACATATTCCTTCACAAGCCTTTGCACAGTTTCCCTTGAAGCTCCCTTGATGTTGCTTTTTGAGTGTCATGTCTAATTCCCTCCCAAACCACTTGGGACAGGATAAGCTCTTAAAAATACAGGGGAGCAGGAACTTTAGAAACCGCCAACACAGTCGCCCTCCGAGGACACACGGCATCCACAAGCCGCCAGAGGCCTCCGAGATCCCCCCCCCGGATTAGCTACTGACCATACACACAATCCTCCGCCACCACAGAGTGACCCAGAAATGAACAGTAAACACACCGCGGCGGGGGGAAAAAAAACACAGACCGTCCTACACTGGGGAATGCTGGGGTTAACCTCAAACATGCCTCCCCCTGCCACTAGCAAGAAAGAAGAAGATGTAGTATTAATAGCCCGAAGAAGAAAATTAG
Source organism: Hippoglossus hippoglossus (assembly GCF_009819705.1). Classification (NCBI taxonomy): domain Eukaryota; kingdom Metazoa; phylum Chordata; class Actinopteri; order Pleuronectiformes; family Pleuronectidae; genus Hippoglossus; species Hippoglossus hippoglossus. Next base: position 18,426,171 of record NC_047156.1, read on the forward strand.
AGGGCGTCACAAGCTCGGCCCTGCTGGAATCTGCGAGAGGGTACGGGCTGAGTGGACGACAAACATTGGCTTGTTGTGTCATTACAGCGATGGTTAATCCCATTCTAAGGCAGAATGCGTTTAACCTTTCAATCTGATGTTGCCAGTTTAATTAGTAATTGCGTTAATTTAAAGTGAAGAAACAAGATAATTGAGGAAGCATAAACCTGCATCAGGTCCACTTGTAAATCTCCAGTACAGGGTTTAGGTATTCACTGGGTCCTGTGCAGCTGTCAGGAGACATTAACTGCCTGGTTTAATACAGAGTTGCAGACTTGGACTATTCAGACTTTTTAGTTAGTAATTGATGATGTCCAATCATAAATTCGGCTCGTTCCGGTCACTTTAACCCTGATGTCCTGGCTTTGCGCGTCTCATGTTGTGTGTAGCAGATGAAATACGTGCACACATGTTTAAATGCGTGCCTCATAAACGTCAGTACTGGTCAGGTCCTAATAACTTCTGATTCGTGTTGGTGTTTATTGTTAAAGTGTAAGAGAGTGGAGGGAAGACACGCAGACAGAGACTCTGACACGGTAACAGACGACCAGACCTTTAATGTGAGTCTGTTAATAATTATGCAGCTGCGGGATTTCGCTGTAAAAAAGTAAAGTAGCGGAAAACATGAATCGATTATGTTCCGTCTCTGCATCGATGCAGAGTCGTCCTCGACTGCCATCAATAAATAAAGTTGCCTGTAAAAACAAAAAGAAAAAAGAAAGAAAGCAGCTGTCTGTGGCTCCTGCAAGACTGTGATAAAAACGACAAATTAAATGATTCGCTGGAATACTCACTAACCGACCTGCGTGCCTTCATCTTTTATCAGTTGTGAATCAGTCAGTGCACGTTCATGGTTTTTGGGGGCGTAGCTTTGAAGAGAGGGCCAATTTTTTCAAGTGTAGCCTTCTCTTGCGAGCTTTCCCAGGATTATCAACCCTGGCTTTAAGTTAGAACATGAGACTTGCTTCATGCTGAAATTACATTACTGAACACTTTTATCAGTTCAGTCACTTGGCTGACACGGTGACGGTCACCAACTATATTTTGCTGTTTTTAATACAGGGTATCATTGTCCAAAAAGGGTCAAAGACCAACCAACTTCAATGTTCCACGGAAACAAACGTTACATAAGCTGTTTTAGGGCATGAAGTCTGGTAATGTACAGACAATTGTGACTGTTTGGGTCAGACTTGTTCACAACAGCAGGAATATTCAGGTGCCAGGTGGCGCCTGAGTAGAGCTGCAGAAGGCAGGGCTTTATATAAATTCCTCCGATAGAGCCCAGTGTTTTTGTTTACAGCACAATTGACATCGACATAGGCCCTTGTCGCCAAAAGTTCATGATTATCCCTGTCTTTCCCAGTTGACGTCTTTGTCTGCGTTTTCTACATGCGTTGAACCTCTTTTTCACCCTGAGATATTTGTATTCTTCCAGTTTCCCATCTATTGCGTGTTAAAAAGTAATGGACACACCCACTCCCTCACTGTGAACTTTCTAGATATTTACCTGCTGCATTTTTACACGGACTCATACGGACATTTTCTGGACATTTTACTACAAGGCAGGAAGAAAGAATTCTGTAAAATGTCCTGGTTAACTTTCAGAAATTTGCATTCTAACAAATACCTGGATTTGACTTCAGTGCATGTCTGAAAGCAGCTATACATACATGCGGACTCTGACACTCTAGCCTTTTTAGAACATCTTCATAAGGTAATGCTGTGGTTGTCACAGCATTACTAATGATCATTGTCTAATGAGGAAAAATACGCAGTTGTGTACATTTTCTTTCTCAATGCACCTGATTAGAACTCACTTGACACTGTACCATCCAAAGACTTATATACAGATAGATATATATAGCAACATTTTTTTAGCTGTTATGAATTTAAAGGTCAACATTTAGAGACTTGGAAGACATCTTGGCTTGTCTTTGCATTCCCCACAGGATAATAAGAACTCTATGGTTTTATCTCAGAGTTCAGTTTGTCTGGTCTGTTGAAGAACAGAAAGAAAGGTTGTGATAAATGCAAATATTAACACAAAGGAAAAAAAGGAATGAGACAAGGATAGAGACTAACAAATAGAGAAACAACACACAGAAAAGGACAAAGAGGTGAAAGACAGAAAGACGCCCAGGAGCAGAGGGATATCCTGCCTGGGCTGCACTCCCACTCGTGTTCTCTTTCTTCAGGTTAAGCCAGAAAGTTTAGGTCTGGTTCAGTTCAATACACTCCTCAAACCCAGTCCGCCCCCCCGCCCCCCCCTCAAACGGCCAACAGACTGGAGAAAGAAAGCAGATGGATAGAGACACAAAAAAGCTCAGCGCCAAACTAATGTGAAGTTAACATGACTGAAGCCACACCCAGGGCTTTTATGCTAATGTTTCTGCTGTTTCTGCCCGCACTTAAAAAAAAAAAAAGGGGGTCGGATGCAATCAGCAGTTGGCTGCAGTGCAAAAAGCTCGGTATTAAGCAGGACAGTTCAAAGGGGTGATGTCAGGTTCGTGTTTGCTCGACCTGAAAGAGTGAGATCGCTGTATTAATCAGTTTCCAAGGCTTCAGAGAAGATCGGTGCTCGGAGTTTTTCTAAATTTGGCCGAGACACGTACCAATGCTGAAATACGTTTAAACATAACCAGACATGACATCAGTGCCTAATGTGAGTATACGGCACGTCAGCGCTGCAGCCGCGTGGAACTGAAGTCTCGCCCAGCTCGTCTATGTTTACTGTGGATCACATAAATCATAGCTCATCTGCAGAAGCAGCTGACGTACAGTTTGTTAAATAGCAACACCTTTTTTTGTGAACCGTCAGCTATTAGTGTACTGTACATGTAATGGGAGCATCGGGGGGCTTACCATACTGTGCATCGTTGAAGGTCCCTGCCTGGGTTTTACACGATGAGTTGTCCCCGCCACACACTCCACACTTGTCATTCCTGGCCTTGGAGTTGAGGACGTGGTCGCAGCCCGCTTGCTAAAGAGCCACAAAAAATAAAAAATGTATGATTTGCATTTACTTAATTCAAAGTTTTCAAAGTGTAGTTTTGCCTGGACATCATGGGCTTGGCAAATGCAGGTGTTTCAAAATGTGACCTCAGTGGCGGATCTAGGATTTTTCTAAATAGGGGCAATAAAGGGGCCACAATTCACACTGAGTGGCCAATTATATGTCCAATTTCTATGGACAATTCCTGATCAGACCCCATCGGACTTCAGTGGGGTCTGTACCAGTGTGACATACAAATATCTTGCTGCAAATTCAAACCAAGTGTTAATGTTGTGTTATAATATGAGAGGGCCGAGATTAAGTTTGTATTTCTGTGTCGGTATCATCCTTAATTCCTCTTCAGCCAAGATATAACTTTAACCAAAACATATCTGACGCTACACACCATGATTAGTGGAATCTATTGTGTATGTATGTATGTGTGTGTGTGTGTGTGTGTGTGTGTGTGTGTGTGTGTGTGTGTGTGTGTGTGTGTGTGTGTGTGTGTGTGTGTGTGTGTGTGTAATTTCATTAGAAAAGAAGAAAGAAACAAATGTACCCTGCAGAGGCCTTGAACACAGATGTCATATGTGTCTGGCCCACACGGCGTGCCGTCGGTGACGCGGTCCTTCAGCTGATAATATGCCATCGTCCCAGCCACCCGGCAGAAGAGCTTACAGCGATCCTTCATCAGTACTGCATGGCGGAGGAAAGAGAATGGACCGCAGCTCTTTCAGTTAATGAGATTAATAAAACAAAAATTCTGAACAGTTACAAGATGGAAGTCATCTCGAGACTTGCCCGTACTGATTAAAATAAAACAAAACATAACTTCACATTTTTGATCTTGAGCCTATTTACAGTATTTTCTTCAAAGTCCTGCAGACTCTTTGTAAGAATTGCCAAAATTGTCCAAGCTTCACGGAAAACGTCTTGACAGTGTACTGGCTCTGGGGTTTTGGCATGTTGGCTTGTACAGAATCAATTAAATGAATGAATCACTTGCAGTAACTTAGACATGGTGGTCTTTGCCAGATGGTAATCTCCCATAGCGGGGCAAGGCATCTCCACAAGGAATGAGATACGGCTGCGAGAGGGATCGCTGCCAGATGGGTTCATATGGACGGGCTGCATACTGCGTCAATGTTGCGGATGTTGTTCAGTATCAAGTATAGCTTTACCCTGGGGTAACTCATCATGGGGATGTAAATCATGACAAAGACAAACAAACGCACACACACACATACGTCCACCCACCTATCAACAAAGGGTTTGTTATCCTTTCACCTCACAGACTTACTAATTCCACATGTGTGGCATTTGTATTTTAAGTGGCCTCAGGAAGAGCTGTTTTGAATTTTGGTGCATTTTGGACATGCGATAGGTTCAATTAGGTCAGGTTAATAGAATTATTATAATCCTAAGAATACATTCTGTGGACCTAGTTGAACATGTCTTCTTCTATGTCCTTAGATAAATTACAGCTGTGTCTGGCAACTGGCGGCCTGCGGCCAATTATATCTGGCCCACCAGATCATTTGAAAATGTTATTGTCTTTATTTCACCATATTGGAATGACATTCATTCACAGGAGTCACGGTTGCTGGTCTCCGTCATGCAGCATTCATAGAATCACTTGTCTAGTTATTTGTCTAAAGCACAACATGTGTTTTGTTGGTTGCAATACTTTATATTGAGTTGAATTACAGAGCTATTATTTTGAAAAGATTTGAACTTGGGTCTGAAGATTGTGTCGAGCATTCACACAGAGAGCAGCCCCATTCCAAATGGACAGGTTTACAATGGACAGTGCACTAGTGTATTAAATTATCAATGGATTACATTGCAAAGGCTGCAGATACACAGACATCACAATGCTGTGTGTCTTGGCCTCAACAAACCTCCTACACACAATGGAGACGGAGCGGTTTACACAAGCCCAAGTGCTGGTAATCAAACATAAAATGAATAACTGGGGGATTTCAAAATGGAAAAATGGAGCATTTAATGCATCAATCACAGTGAAACACTGGCCTCAAACTACACTGTACAGTTGGATTTAAATACCATCCAACTTTGATGTTGCGGCTCAAGTTACCACAAGACATCCAAATTACACGCTTCAGGATTACATTGGTGTACTCACTGCCACTGTACTTGGGGACCCAGCGGACGGTGGGAGGTAGACCGTTGATGTTGAAGTGCTTGCCGTCAAACTGGGAGCACTGCTCTTCGCGGAAGTCTTTCTGTCCTCGTGGACACGGCTCTGTGTTGCAGGAGCGGAATTTCATCCTGCGACCCACGCAGAACTTACCGCCATTTCTGGGCCTGGTGGGAGAAACGCATGAAATGACAGAGATGGATCACAGAAGCGCTGCACTCGATTTCAATGTTTGCCCTCGTTTGACTAGAGCTTTACGACTTCAGAGCAACATTGTTTACTTTGGAATTCACACTAAGGAAACAGGCTTTCTTCGACTGTTGTTTGAAATCAAGTTGAGACTCAGTGGATCTGACACACGGGCTTGTTACTCACTTAAGCTTGTTTACAACTCTTGATCATGCCTGACTGCTACTGCTCTTACTAGTTCAGAGTAACACCCATATTTACAATCTGTGATGGCTTTAACTGTGTGATTCTTCCTTACTCAGGCTTGTTGCATTCTCTGATGTTGCTCCGGGTTCCTCCGCCACAGGACCTGGAGCAAACGCTGTAGGGCCCCCAGGTACCCCACTCCCCGTGAACAGGTTGCAGGTCCAACTCCTTGTTTACACACATTCCGTGTCTGCAATACTGCACCAGAACACACACACACACACAGACACACACACACAGAGATCCAGTTAAAAAACGATGACTCCAACACCTGCAGTCCTGACGTCAAACGTGGACTTCGTGAGGCTCTAGTGTAGATTAAGTGCATGCACAGCTGGGAGCGGTGTTCCTCTTTGCCTTCTTAATCCTCTGTTTATATCTTTAGCTTTATTTGAAAAGAAATCCACATTCAGCTATTGTTTACCCTCAGGGACTGTGTGCAACTACCACAGCTGTCAAAAGAGAAATGGGAGTGTGAGGGAGAGACATGGATACAGACAGAAACAAAGAAAGAGGAAGACAGAAAGGAAACATGTCAATAAGAGAAACCTGAAACTGATGCCACCACACAAAATATATATTTTTGAAATGCATTTAGGGTGTGGGGTAATAAACTATAGTGGCGATGACAAAATTGCATGTTACGGCTGCAATATGGAAATCAAAAGGGAACTGAAGAAAAAATGAAAAGTGGTAGATCCATTTTCAAAAAGAAATTAGTTTAGCAACAAAGAGGAAGCACTTAAAAAAAATATGAAGAATATCCAGACTAAATGTTTCTTAAATCATCTTGGTCTTTCCGACAGTAGACCAGATGTGACATGAAGAATAAGGTGCCTAGTATCAAACGGTGTGTACCCACTAACTAACCTTTGCCAAGAAGTGCTAACACTGCTTTCATAAGCAAAGCATGGCAGGCCCACTTCCCTTTGTGTGTAACCAAATCCCCTTCCCAGCGACTAAGATATCGGAGGGTCCTGTTCACTGAAAGAATGCAGGACAAGACGGCGTCTGTCTGGGTACGTAACCTGCCATCCGGGCACACAGGCACGAGGAGGCAGTGGCACCGCGATAAGGAAACTCTAGAGTTGTGATAACAAAAGAAACAAAGTTCATTACTTGCCTGACATAGGATCACCACTTTAAAAGGTGCAACTTCCAGAGGAGGATCAGTTTGTTCATTTTCACTTTGTTTTGTAATGTTGATGTGCACGTTGTTATTTCAACAACCAGCTTCATCCAGATGAGAAATACATCTGGCTACACACCCATTGTGTTCAATCCCCTAAGACCGACTGAACTTTGCATGATCCAGTGGACTTTTCCTAATTTCACCAATAAACCAGAGAGGACATTAATCAAAGTCATCACTTGGACATTCTCTGGCCCATTTCTGCTTTAAAATAAATTTACAACTTGCAGCCATCATCTTTGGTGAACATCTGCAAAAAGTTCAAAGTCACACACACAAACACATGTAAACATACACACGGTTTTGCACCGTGGCCTCTTCTATACTGGCCTAGATTGCGTGTGTGTTTTTACACCCTTGCAGGTCTAATGATGGAGTGTAAAGTCTGTGCACAATGACAGACAGGTGTTAACAGCTGCAGGGTATGAACCAAACAGGCCACAAACATTTCCATAATCCAGACATGGTTTGAGTCATGGCCGGGTCCTTTCTACCTGTCTGACTCCACTGTAAATACAAAAATGAAGGTGCTGATAATTTTCTCAGAGCACTAACAATGGGTTCAGAGAACAATTCAAATAAAAGGCACTAACAAAATGTGATAAAACATCCACAAGCGGAAATGGCTTCCACACCACGAAAAGGCAAACAGGTGTTGCTCCTCCTAACCCTGGTTGAGCAACATCCTCGAGAGATCATGGAATCATCAAAGAAACTCATTTTATAAAGTAAAAAAGTAAAGGAAACATTTCCCCTCCTCTAACAGCTCTCACATCCCCTTCCCCCCCGCCTCCGTTTAGTGACTGACAACCCCGGACGTGAGCATCCCCTCTATACGTCCTCTCCGCTGTCACCCATCCCCCCCCTCATGCCCTTATGGGAAATTGCAAAAGGGCCACGCAGGGACCACCGCAGTGCAACCAGGAGGCGGGACCTGAGGAGCTGTCAAACACAAGGCGGACTGTCTGTCAGAGAGGACCAAAGTCCGTGTAAGCCTCTGAGACATTCCACTCCCCCCGCTGGCACCCTGTGTTTACAACCGTTTTGTTTGGCTTGAAAAGGTGATGTGGGTGAAAAGAAGAAAGGAGGACAAGGGGGGAGTGGAAGGAAAAAAACATCTGTGTGAGATGATGTATGTGCGTGTGTGTGTGGGTGTGTTTATGTGTGCGAATGTGAGCCTGCTTATGACTCTGTGTGTGTGTGTGTGTGTGTGTGTGTGTGTGTGTGTGTGTGTGTGTGTGTGTGTGTGTGTGTGTGTGTGTGTGTGTGTGTGTGTGTGTGTGTGTGTGTGCGCTTGGAGAATGATTGCACAGAGTCTGGAGGCATCTGGAGGCCACGCTCATTTCCAATTAGCCTCTCTTTCAGAAGTGCTCAAACACACTCGTTGAAAGACGCTGTGGTGACAGGCGGCCTCGGCAAAGCTCAAACAGGCATTAGGGACATCGGCCGACACTTTCCAAGTAAGATCGTCAAAATTTGCCCTCAATTGGGAACGTGGTGAGACATTTGAAGCTCTTGTGAGAGAAACCTGTCCAGCTGGGACTAGCATGTGTTTCAAATTAGGAATCTCCCAAAGACACACGCTGACTCACCCACACATACAGAGACATATGCACGTATCACCTTCATGCATTTTGCACTCACTGTACGTAGATGCACATGTAATGCAATCAAACACACACAATCCCTAAAAATCCCAAATCACGCAACAACACGCTGAGTAAAGTTTCAGGAACTCAGCTGTAGAAAGTGGCCACCAGCGAGCAAACCCTGACAGTGGTGAGCTGGGGACAGCAGCATCTGCTCCGAGCCGTTCGGCCGGCTGGGATGGAAGTGAGCACCCTGTAATTGCCAGGAAACCGTTGCAGGGAGCACCTCATTTCTGAACCTAAGCCATACATCAGGGCAGGAATGAGAAGGCAGGGGGCCGATTTAAAAAGCCCTTCCACTCTTTCATTTTAACACGGCCATTTCCAAATGGCATCATCTTTCATGCTGTGGTCTTTCTCATGGTTCTGGGTTCGGAGTTCACTTTGGCCTCTTGCCTGGTGAGATTTGTCTTTGCCTCCGTTGCTTTGCAGCCAGTCCAGCAGAAATAAAACAGACTGTAGTAAAAACAAATTGGTCAATGTCACGAAGTGGACCACTGCTGCTGATTTTCAATAAGTCCTCTTTACATGTCTGATGACTTGTGCAGCGGGTGAGGGCAGGTGGAAAGAAGCTATACAGTAGAAGATATGCAGATATCTTTGAGCTGACAGGGAAATGGAAATAAGTCAAATGACAGCTGACGGATTGAATCTACACAGACTGATTTTTTTGGTCTAGACCTTTCACCTGTTGGTTCCATATTTCATCTTTCCCCTGTGTTGAAAGTGTGTGAAGACAGACGGAGGAGAAATGATGAGAGGGTTGGGATACGGTGAGAAAGAGAGACAAAGCGACCGTGACCACAATCAACCTCTCCGCTTTACTACATCACCTTTCCCTTGTTTCCTATCCTGTTTGTCCTCTCTCTGATCCCTCCTCTCCTCACATGTTTCCAAGAACTGTGAGGGTTATCATTAAAGTGAATGAGTAGTTTCTTCCCGTGAGCTGTTCCGACACCTTTACGGTAGGTTTTCTCACTTATCATCATCTCTGTACTACTGACACATATATGGTAAATGGTATGTATTTATATTGCGCTTTTCTAGTCTTGATGACCACTCAAACATATATACATATATATATACATATATACCTCTTGTGATCTTTTAAAGCTGCACTTACTGATATTGTGTTCATTAAAGTATTGTCGACTGTATTTTTGCTAAATTGTTTAGTATTAAGACTTGCATTAATGCAAAAAAACGAAACATATAATGAATAATGGAAAAAAAATTATAATCAGAATTGTTTGGCCACCTGGGGGCAGCCCATCACACTGTAAAAGCATTGACATTTGCTGATCATATATGATTATGCACAGCAAATTGTGGCTTATTTACAAATTAAGAAAACACATAAACATTAGTTATTAATCTTGTTCATGTTCACCTGATGAATTATCATGCGATATTAAGTCTCTTTTTAGCAAACAATAACAAAACAGTAACTGAGACAAGAAACAGAAAGAGATAGAACATCGAGACAGAAATGCAGAGTCAGGTTTGACTATAAAATCGAGCTCTTTCATACATCTAAGCTTTGTCCCAAATCAGGGGCCTCGGGCGGCCGCATTTGAGGACCGGTTGCATCACAGCGGCACAACTAGGCTGTCCCATATCGAAGGCTCCTTCAAACTTGCCCAATAAATGCGTCCATCCTTCCCTGAGCAACGAAGGCTCCAACGGGTGGATCCTCTTTAGAACAGTAGCAGGAAGTTGTCTTAAACAAAAAGGTTCTGGTGAACTCATGGTATCTAAAAGGCTGCCAGACAAAGTTAGCAACATGCTGATAGCTTAGACACAGAAGCAGGAAACACTCCTCCTGATTATTGCAAATGTTGCTCTGAGTCTGGTATTGTTTGCTCTCACCTTTGTAATAACAACATTAAAAAGCACCGTATGTCCGGTGCGGTCTCTTCAGCTTCCCCTGTTTCTGTAATACTGTAAATATTTACACATATAATTTCACTTGCACATAATAATTTGACTTAAATAATGAGTATTAGGGCATTAATGGTCGCTACATTTTGGAACCACTCTATAATCATACAAATACATCTTTCTCCTTCTACGCAGCCAGCAATGAAAGCTCCACTCACTGGCTACCGGACGCAGTAATTCCATCGGCAAACTATGTGAATGCTAAAACAACAATCCTCTTGTTAGCCCAAATCCACAGATATGTCTGTGATGGTGGTAAATCAAAGTGGCAACATCCTGCAAATATCAAGAGATTAGCTGAGAGTGACACTGATACCAGTCTCACAATCCCAAGCTCCAGTGCAGACATATGCACACACAAATACACACATACACGCGTATACACAAACACACACACACCCCGTCCCAGCATCATACGACAAGTCTGTCAGGCTGCCAGGGAGCTCCAGCCAACACTCACCGCCTCAGCCAGCAGACTCCATTCTGCCCCCGCTTCACTTTTCAAGACCTCACTATCTCACTCTAATTGGCTGAAACCATAGCGGGCCGTTATTCTTTTCGGAGGAATGTTCTGGAAATCGAAAACAACTTCCCGTTTATTTACTTACACTAACCACTCAATTAAGTCCTTATTATCTGGGAAAGCTTTTTGGGGTTTTACACTTATTCAGAGGGGAGCTAAGCAAGCCGTGGCTGTATTGAAATCGTAAATTTGCGACAAAGTCCCCAAGAAAAAAAAGGGCTTTCAGGGGAGCTTTCAGTCAAGACCACACTCAAGTTGACACTTTTTTCTCTCCGCCACCCACTGAGTGATGATGTGGTGAGAAGCCGCAAAGGGGATCTACAAAGGGTGGGGATGTGGATGCAGGGCCAAGTGCTCGGCTGTAGTTTGACAGGCACTTATTGATCAAGTTGGCTGGCCCCTAATCTAGACGCACACATCTGCATATGTGTGTGTGGTTAGAATTAAAGGTTAGGTAATCCCACAAAACCGTTTATGAATACAACGAACACCAGGACATTCACATGTATGTACTTGCACACACAGTCAAAACATACACACACACACACACAGACACACAGAGACGCACACAGGCAGGATCCCTTTGAAGAGTGAGAGGGACAGAGAGGGGGTGTAGGCGGGTAAGCGAGAGAGACCAGGGGGAAGAGAGGATAGAGGGGAGGGAGGATGGTGGCAGTATTTATAGACAGCAAGTGATGGGATGCCCTCATTAGTGCATGGCCCACTGAGCTAGATGACATACGCCGCCAAGAGGTCATGTGACCGCATTACTCACTCCGGCGGCCTGTGAGAGGGCCCGTCGAGTAACAGAGAGGGAGCGAGCGAGTGAGGGAGGGAGGGAGGGAGGGAGGGAGGGAGGGAGGGAGGGAGGGAAGGAGGGAAGGAGGGCGAGAAAGAGGCAGAAGTGGAGAAGCGGAGGGAGTCAGAGAAGAAAGGAACACAGGGGGAGAAAACTAACCATGAACCCTGCCGTGCCCGTTGCCCTATTTTAACTAAGCTGTATACAAACAAAAACTCTTAATTTAGGGGACGTGCCGCTCTCCCAACTTTCTGAGCACTGACCTCAATTACCCGATGAGCCCGCAGCTTTGTTTCATAACCCTAATAGAACCACGCGAAAAAAGCCTTGGACAATGCCGGCTCAGGAGGTGACAGCCGTTCAGAAAATACGTACTTTTTTACGAGAGATCATGTTTCCAGTGTCAAAGTTTAGAATGACACGACAGGCTTTGGGCTAATGATAGGCCAGGAAAGTTGTCTTTAAAGGGGAGGTGGTGTGGTGGTTGCAAAGATAATGTGTGCCGCTAGTTTTCCCCCATTGAGGCCATAAATGTAATCCTCTATACATCTGACACCCCCCCACCCGCACACACACACGCTCCCTGTCAGAGCTGTGCAGACACCTCAGAGCGAGGAGCTGGACCAGAGACCCTGTAAAGCCTCAGACCTGGACCTCATGACTTCTGTTTGGAAAGAATGAGAAAGCGGTCAGGAGGAGTGCTGAGGAGGTGTGATAGAGGCATTGCATTAAAGGTAGGGTTGGTAATTTTTCCTGAAACTGTTTCTTATCTTATTTGTTCTCTTCACATCCCGCTAGCCATCAATAAATAAAGTCATCTGACAAAAAAGGAAAAATTCTAAGAGCTGTTGTTTAGGACCTCGCAGGACTGTAATAATTACGACTAATCATTTCATTGCAACCAGATTAATGGATTGGATGGTGGATCCATCACTTACTGACCTGCCCACCTGCACGCACCCTGTCCATGTTCTCAGTGCACGTGACTGGAGTCTTCGGCCAACGAGGCTTACACCACCGAAGCAGAGACGGTAGTCAGAAGTTGGAGAGCGAGTCACGGAGAAGTCGGCTTTGTAGCTTTGACGAGAGAACTGATTGGTGGGATGTATCGGTTGCATGTGTAGCCTACTCTTGCCTTGCTTTTCCTGGATCACCAACCCCAGCTTTAAAGGTGCTTGTAAATTTTATTATTGCCAATATTGCTACAGAATTACTCACCAATCTAGCAGAAAAATGCAAGTTCAGTATCAAACATCATTACTTACATGGCGCTTGGTGTGCTAGCGCAAATGACACCAATCACAGTTTCATGCTTGTAGAAAACTACATAGTAAGCTCATCAGCAAAAGAAAGAAAAATTTTACTAGGTGCATTTTCTCTATGCCTGTAATTACATAATTGTCGCAGGACTATGACGTACAACAACGATGTTGGCCAATGTATAATCTGACAGTATATTCAAAATATTTATTCTACATTCACTATTAATAGGTTTAGGTAAAAAACACAGTGAATGATCACCATTAAAAGTAGAAAATAAACTTGTTTGCCGCAAGTTTGTGCTGTCTCCAGTGGTGGAAAGCAACGCCACAGTTATCTGTTGTTTACTTCCTTTTCTATCGCTTTCCTTTTCTCTAACATCCAGTTACTCAGGGGACATATTATAACCTCTTGTCTTGTAAACAAAACAATGAAGCTCTTGATAAGACATCAAATCCACCACCCCCTCTCGCTTGAAACCACGTTCCGCAGCAAAGATACAAGTAGTGTAAGGTTAAGTCCAAAGAAAAAAATAGAAAGAGAGGCACAAAGACATTCAAAGAACAATACAGCACTGACACAAGAGAATCAAAAAGAGTCATCCGGGTTTACAGATAACCAGACATTTGAGGATGGCATGATGAGGAACACACACACACACACACACACACACACACACACACACACACACACACACACACACACACACACACACACACACACACACACACACACACACACACACACACACACACACACACACACACACCACAGAGAAGTACCACATAAAAGCGCTCTTGTATAGGCAGGTGAGTGTTGGTGAAGGGTCCCCCTGTCTTTCAACTCACGCTACTTCAAACAGCCCCCTGCATGCTGATGAAACCTGGGCCTCATCACCACAAACAAAGCTGGTGCCACTACTCACACACACAAGAAGTGAAAGAAAACTGTTTGTGTATTTTTTTTCAGACAGAAAACAACCACCACTAAAGGATCAGATTTTTTGTTTTTAGCTATTGCTATAGCTTTAGGGATCGCAATGTCGAACAGAATTAATCCCAATGACTTTGGAGATCCTCAGACTTTTCATCTCATACCACCATGAAGTTGATATTCATTCTGTTATTTGGCATCAAGAGACAGCTTAGCTGAATATGGTTTGAAGGTAACACTTGTTACTTTACTCAAACGATTTCACTGTGAAACAGGCCCTATAACGATGATTGGTTATACGTCTATAAAGGTTTTTCAAACAAATGGAACCTGGTTTTAATCAAGAAGTCTGACCGCATTGGATCTGGATTTTATCAAAAGTGTTTACAGGATTCCAATGAAGATCAGTCAACCATGGTGATATAGCTCAGTCACCTTAAGTTGGGTTAAGGTTTGTAGCTGATTCAACGAACCACTTGCTGTGATTAAACTCACACCATGTCTCCTCAACCTGTTCTCCCACATACATGCTGAGAACAGTGTGGGAGCAACAATCCCCGGACCATTACTGTTTAGTGCGGTTGTTGTAGTTGGATTAAGACGTTAGCTATCCCCTGTTAACCTCTCCTCACTGGACAGCGCTGATCCAGGGCCTAACATGGTGATCAGGGAGATGGAGCCACATGAAAGGATATCAAAGATATAAGACTTACATGGGCCCACACTGCAAAGGACTCCTGGAGGGCAGGGGGTTAAGGAGAAGAGAGACCCTCCTTCTCTCGTTCCCTGTCTTTTGCCCTCTCATGCATGTTCCGAATGTTAAACACCACCACATCCTCGTCCCCCTGTACCTCCTCCTCACTCGCCTCTTCCCTCCTCTCCTCCCGCCTCCTGCCCTTCAGAATCACTGATGTGAGGTCTTTTGTGAGAGCGCTGGCTGGCCTCAGCCTGGGCTCTGTTACGGCCTGACCACTGACCCACTCACCCGCCTTTTAAAGAGGTTTTAGGGTCACGGGTTCACAACAAGGTGACTCAACTGTGAACGGCGGGCGGCATCCTCTTTCAAAGAGCCTACGTCTTCACCTTTTCCCTCTCAAGAATCTCTCTCCCTCTTTTTTTGCTCCCTCTATCTGTCTTTTCTTTCTTCTTTCTCTCTTTCTCTTTCTCTTTCCGCCCCCCTCCCGTGCAGCCCTTCTCTCCATGTATCCTCAGAGACTGACCCGCCGTCTCAGCCCTAATTAGCATAGCATCCCAGAGCGAGGAGAACATGAAGGCTAATGGGGGTTGGGGCCCCGTAACAACACCAAGGGTAAAGCTTCAAGTTTCTAACTAAGGCCATCACCTGACCACATTTACATGGGTTTCTGCAACCAGGATGCAGGCAGCAGAGTAATGCATGATAAATTATTCCTTCCTATTTGTGGAGGAAGTGAACTAGAGGGGAAAGGCATCAGGATTCAAAGCAGTGCTATATGGAAGGTATTTCGAATTTTAACTAAACTGTAATGAGGGGAGCTTTCATAACTACGGTGATTGTGGAACAGGAGGAAACATATTCAGATGAGTGGGCTTTGCTGCATCAGGATAATTCATTGTGTTATCCAATTAAACACTACCTCAAAAAAGAGGATTAGGAGTTTCTTATGCGAGATGCATTTTTACACACGTATATACGAAAATTGGACAGATCATTCAAATACAAAGCTCCCTCTGATTGGTATAATCCCTTTTTTGACATCCATTACTTCTTTCCATTGCTTCAGTTCATCTTAATTTTCTCATCTCAATACAGTCGCCTCCAAGCAATTAGTTTCCCAGTTTGAAACCCTGCTTGGCTTTCTGTTCTCCCCGTTATGTTGTCCCCATGTCTGAGTGGGTTTTCACTAGGTACTCTGGCTTCTTCCCACAGCCCAAAGACATGCCGATTGTTTGTATGATTGGAGACTAGTTTGGTGATAGGTGTGGAAGGCGATACACAGGTGACTTATCCAGGTTGTAACCCGCCCCTCGCCCCCTGTCAGATGGGATTGGGTCCTGCTACCCCGTGACCCTCAGAGGATAAGTGGTATATATAATGGATACATTTTTTAGTGTATGTAAAGCTTTTGTGGGTTAGGGTTAGGGTTAGGCTGTGTTCTCAATATTGCATTTAAAGGATATCATCGAAAATGAGATATATGCACATACACACCTTGTGATGCAAGAGTTTAAAGAGTTTTGCACAATATTCAGTTATTGGCCTTTATACAGTATAGAGGTCAGACAGGTCAACAACTGTTAGTCTCTCAGTTTTCACTTTGCTCTCAAAGGCATTTATTATCATTCACCAAACTGTCTCATCCTAGTTACAGGATACAACAACTTGATTGTTGCTGTTTTGAGACCTTCAGCAAACAAACAGGTCTGGAACATGCACAGTTAGTGTCATTCTAAGCAAAACATGTGCGTCAATAAAAAAGGACACACTGTTATAGTATAGGGAATCAAGTTCCTATGATCTGTTCATTAAGCAGCACAGATCCACATGTGGAGCAACTTACCATTCCATTTCCACAGTCGGTCCCATCAGCCAGTGGCATGTGCTGCGTGCGGCATCCTTTGTGGTCCCCCTCTGCGCTCGTACACCACAGCCTCTTGCACTGTTTCTGCAGAGGGGAAAAAAAGCATGCTTCTGCAATTAATCATTTTTGTGGCTGAATAGGAAACAAGCTTGTCTATAATGTGAGAACATTGTACAGACAAAATGTTTTAATTGAATCTGTGCCTTTTATTGGGCCCATCGCAGAATTTAAGTGTAAACATATTGCTTTGTTTCTTGTGGAAGGAAGTGTGCGTGATTGCAGCTCCCAAATATGTTTATTGGTTTCATCAAATTCTTAATATGTTATGTTTAATAAATATTTTTGTCCAAGTAGCCAGGAACTGACACTTTCTTTTGTGCCTCACTGGTTCCCACACATGTGCGAGATGCATTTTAATGCCTCGGCATCGGGTTGTAATTAATGGCTGTGCAGTCAACAACAGGCTGAGTTAATCTGCCTGTTTGTTTTTACATTAGGCAATGGGATTTACTGATGAAACCAATCCACACTATTTTACAATAAACTACACACATTTAACTGATTTAAGTTTCATTTTTTATGATATTTTCGGACCTACAAGAAACTGCTTTGCATAACCCTCGGACAGTTCATGAAGGTTCTCTACTTCCACTTGAAGTCTTACATCTTCACTTTTTCAGTGTGGTTCTGCTTTGATAGCAAGCCAACTTACCATGTAGGGGCAAATTTGGGAACCGGGTCCAAACATCAGTTCACACTGCCTGTTGGCATTGTATATTTGACCAGGGAGGAGGGTGGGCAGCTCGTATGTTCTGCCTACTGGCTCATCGAGGAGGCACTCTCCATAGCCGGTGCTGAAAAAAAAAAAGGAAGAACGTGTGTAGTGTAAATGAAAAGAGAATATAAAAACCACACAAGTCTGTTTACAAACACATATATGCACCACGCACACACACGTCATCATGGTATGACAATTCCCAGGATAATCCAGCATGTTCTGACCCAGAAAAGTATCAACATGTGTCATCTCTTTCATAAGTAACAAAGTAAACATCTCTGTGTAATTGTGTGATCATCCTCAGATGTGTTTCCCCCTGTGGGTGGTCTGGAGGGTTACCTAACGGGGAGGCTGATACCGCTTGCCCTCGATGAGCCTGTTAGTAAATGCTGTGCTTGCTTCATGCTGTGAAACTGGTGTCAGTTGCCGCAGACTGAATAAAACTGCATTTTGATACAGTCTGATACAGCATCTTCGTGCTGACCACGTTTTTATTCGAGGTGGAATTATAAAGCCCCTTGATTAAGTTACACTTCAGTGCAATGAATAAAGACTGACTCACAGCACAATAACCGAGACAATAAAAGCACAGCTGGACTAAATGTAAGTGCAGACACGCCACATACAGACTCATCGGCCTTCACGGACGTGAAAAGGCACTAGACAAACACGCTAGCAGAGCATGCTGAGCCTCAAAGGATCTCCTCCTCCTTGTTTACTTTTGAAAAAAAAGGAAACTGGAAGTTGAGGCATGAATAGATGTGTCATTACACAACGTGTCTGCACTGCTCTGACAAATTTCATCCTGGACCGAGCTGCTAAGGCACCTGCTCCATACACCACCAGCTGATGTGGAAGGACACATAATTACCCGGGATTATCCTGAGTTACCATCACTTTGTTTCTTTCCCCTTTCATTTGCAGCCGTGATGTAAGAGACTGTGGCAAACAGCGCTGGGATTCAAGGGGATGACTGCATGACAAGAATGAATCAGCAGCAGAAAATACTATGAATGAAGACTGTGGAGGAACCCTTTCAAGGAATCACACGGACACTCCCATATTACAGCGTCTGTCAGCAGTTGGTGATCTGTCTAATCAGTGTCCCGGAGCCTAATGGAATGATTATTAAGACCAAGACAGACAGAGGATGGAGAGGTGGTCTCTGTGGTCATGTTTTAAAATTTTATGTCTACCACTACTCCGAAAAAAAAACAACAACATAAAAGAGACTTGATTTATAAGATGACTTATACTTGGCTGTCGTGTGCTTGTCATAAAATAAGATCAAATGATCATTTCCATGTTTAATATACTGGGCTATGGTTTTTGAGTGAAGCACAGAATTGCTGGCTGAACAGTGTTTGATCAAACAGCAGCAAAGAGACATGCAAGAGTTTTTCTCTGATGCCCTGTAACAAGATAATGACAGAGGTTTATTTGAATTTGAAGTGACACGCTACAGAAAGACTCGTCTTGATTTCAAAAAAGCAACAATAGATTTAAAAAACGTCGATGACGATTTCACATTAGTGTTTTTCAAGAATGGTTAGGCCAATTTCTGAGGTGAGTAATGGAAGATGACAGGGCTTGTCCCCTTCTAATGATCATGCGGCTTCAGACAGAAGGGGCAAACACAACAATTAGTGGTTGGCAACAGTCAGAAATTAGCATTTTACTTTTAGATTTGGATTTTGAGGCTTAAATCAAACGGCACGGAGCCAGGGGGAGAATGAATAGCTGCTTTATGTAGCGGGCTGACGCATAACAACACTGCACAACAGCGGGACGCTTTTCATCAGTCCTCAGGTGCGGGAGTTCAGTGTTCACATTATTACAGCAACAGTGAGATAATGGGTGGGGGGTGGGGGGGGGTGTCCTCAGCCTTTCTTTTTTTCAAACTAGTAGGCGAGTGGTGGAGATTGAGTTTGCTCTTCAGGGGAAAATGGGCAGTCAAAACACTGACGTACTTGACCAGGTCAGCCCACTGAGCAGGAGTGGTACTGTAGAAGTGCGAGATTGAATCAATGCTTCTCATTGTTGACTGGAGACAGACTTCAAAAGCACTTAGATTTTGGTCTCGAGGGCCTTTCCCACCGCTGTGGCTCCCACACTGGAGCCAAGTGCTACTTCACTTTCACTACACCCGCATTATTTTTTTCAATATAATGTATGTTAAAGTTTATCACAGAGACATTTGATGTTCACGTCTCTTGGCTTTTGAGTGGTAAACACAGAAACCCAACACTGCTGATATGGCCCAGTCCTGATAATAAATAGATTCAGGAAGATTGTCCTCAAATTTAGTCAAATGTTCCAACTGCTGAACCTTGAGCTCATCACTGGAAACTATGCAGAGCGCAGCCTTAAAACTCCATAGGAGGCGTCACCAAATGCTGAGCCTTCAAGATGCATCTGGACCACAAGGCTGTCCTTTGTGAAGGCCTCCACAATTAACAGAGGAAAGGAGGCAAGGATTAAAGGGTCATGTCCAGGGAAGATCTAATTATAACTGACATTTCCCATCTTGAAGGAAACCCTTCACCAGGATCAGTGACCATGGTGCTGGGTAAGGAGTAGGCGAATGAGCAATGGCCCCAAGTTACGAGTTCTGGTGTGAAAAGCAAGCTAAAGTGACTAGATTACTATTTGCGCAGCATCTTGGGAGCAGGGCTCAGCCTCTGCAAGGAGACAGCTGAGGGACTGCTGGAGATGTATCGCTCAGGTCGGCCAAGGAAGACCCCAGGATTCAAACAGGAAATACTCTTTCAACACCAGGCAATAACAACTCCGCATAGTTTACATTTCGCCGACCTGTCTACAGAGCACTGCGAGAGATGTAGAATAACTTTGTTTAGATGGCCATGTCACAACAAGTAGAGTAAGTTAATGACAATCTTAAAATGTGAAAAGGGATTGTGTGAGAATGAAAAAGAAATTGAGTGGCATCACTTTCATCTGCCTGAGAAGAGCCGTAATCGGACATTTGTTTTGCTTTTAGAGTGTTTTGGTGTACACTGGGGCGACACGGTTTGAATCCCGGTTCAGCCAGGGTCTTTCTGTGTGGCATTCTCCCTGAGTTGGCATGGGCTTTCTCCAGGTAGTTCAGCTTCCCCCCCACAGTCCAAAGACATGGAGATTGGGGTTAGGTTAATTGGAGACAAAATTGACAGTGAGTGTGAATGTTGTTTGTCTCTATGCGTTGGCCCTGCTCTACGCTAGCAACCTGTCCAGTGAGTACCCCCCCTCTCATCAGATATCAGCTGGGATTGGCTCCAACTCCCCTCGAAACCCTCAAAGGATAAACTGTTTAGATATTGGACGGATCAGTTTACAATTGGCGAGAAGAGGTGACAGTACTCACTCCAAAAACTCTGTAATGTACTTGCGACTGCACTTGGACCATGACCAGGGATTGGTGTCGTAGTTGAGGGTGGGAGCCATGACGTGGTACTGGTGCTTCATGCCTGCCTCTCGACATTTTGGGTTGTCGTCGTGGGGCATGTTGAACCTGGTTTCAGAGAGGGAGAAAAAGGAAAAGGGGGGGTTAGAGACGGAGAAAGGGATATAAGGAACACACACAAAGTGATTATCAGCTGCTTAATGGCTCAGTCATAGAAAGAGGGATAAATGTCACAAGATTTACGTTCAGCCGTTTGGGGATCACCCTGCCTGATCTTGGCTGCCAAACATCTTTTTGCCTACCCCCCGCTCTATCTCCCAAACATTTATACAGTAAAATCCTGAAAAGGGCTTCAATAAACCTTCTAATGGGGAGTAGGCTGTGCAACTTTTTTTGTAAAACATCACTCTCCATCGATCAGCATCTATCTTCTCCACCATCATGGCAAGCAAGTTAGCGAGAATCACCTCTAGCTCACCACTTGGAGGTGAGAGGTCACCATCTCACATTCTCAAAGGGCTTAATGCTGAGGGAAGTGCAGGGACACCACGGACATCACTAGACACATGTGTGTACAGCCTACACATCACATAAGAACACAGATGTTTTTAGAATTGCAACTCATGATTATTTTAATTATCATCTGTCATGGTGACATATTCAAATTCTTTGGATTCCCTGCAAGTCAAATATGAAACCTGCACTGCTTTAAAACAGATCTGGATACAGCACATATTTGGCATTTTTTTCCACATGAATGACTTTATAATCTTAAATGATTATCAAAATTAATTTTCAGTTGCTTCCGTAAACAATTAATCAACTAATTGTTTTGACATCAGGCATTACAAACTCACAGGAAGAACAACTGTATAAAGTGGAGAACACAACAGAGCATTTGCTAATTAATGAGTTACTCCAGGAAGTCTGCTGTCAGCACTTTTCTTGTGTATGTCCAGAAGAAGAGTGCAGTCCAGTGTGGATGTTCTGTTTTGTGCTGCGGTTTGGCGTACGTTCATGGATACATGCAGTGCCTGCGCCAACGCGAGCATGTGTATTTATACACGCAACAACCCATGCAGCTGCATGATGTCCGAGGTGTTTACAACAGGATGTGGGCCAGTGCTGGGCTCCGGGCCTGTGGCTTAGGGTCAATCCATACCACCACACAAACAAGACCTAGCATGGCTGGCATGAGGCCCACCCTACAGGGGCCGAGGGCCTGAAGGAAAACACCCCGGCCATAATAAAGCCTCTGGCACAGTAATGAGCTCTGAACACACAAACTCAGGCTGCTGCCTCATGCTGACAAAAGCTAATCTGGCTCAAATGGTCTTTGCAAACTATTTTCTATCGCTTATGATGGCGGACAGGTGCATCAAGGTGATGCAGAGAGTCAGAGGCAGATAAATAAAAACAAAAGGCTCAATACTTTGCTGCAACATAAAATGGATTTGAGACAAGCTCCAAAAAAAGTTCTCTTAACACATTACACTGATTTAGGCTTCAGCCATACTACTATGATTATCCACACCACTGCTTTGGCTTCATATCAGTTTTTTATCCCTGTCCATACATATATCAAACACACCTATGAACACATATCACGTGACCACTCATATATACTGGGCATGTGCATGCTGGAAGCAGCAATGGCTACACATGTAATCAGTTGTATCATTGTAAAATCAGCAACACTTGTAATAGATTATCCAAGTTGCATTCGACACTGTTATCCAAGGCTAACGCTGGTTGTTTCTTCCAGAAAGGGGTCACGTGATAGGAGCATGACAAAGTGAAGTGAAGGCTACGTCATGACCAACAAGACCCAATCAGCAAAAAGTTGTCAGTGTCTACCTCATCATTTCCAAACATCCCTGTTTTTGGGACATCCAGGCTAAAATGAAGCTCGGAGTTTTCAAGCTAAAATGAGGACAGCATTTTAAACATCCAAACATTTTAGTGGCTTTAAAACTCCAGAGTACTGCTGACGCCAGATGTATCCATAGCAGAGCTGGTGCATTTTTAAAGCGTAGTATTATGGATGTAGCCTAAGTTTTATCAGGTCTGAGGACAACTAATGGAGATACTGGCTTGAAACCCTGAGAGCCTTTTAGTGTAATTAGCTTATAAATCAGGCAGTTTTGTGGCTCTCCTCCTGACAACCTCAGGGGACAGATCGATAAAGGGATGACAATGGGAGTGTACCACCTCTGGCAAAAACTTATTGGCATCCAGAATGTCATCCTTTTAAAGTTCACTCGCTTTTATTAAAAGCTCTTAACAAAATTAACTGCTTTGCCCTTTCCACATCGCAATCTTAATGCCATGCTGCAATCCCAAAGAGGTGACTTTCAGAAGGACATAAAAAGATTTCTGCTGAAAGGCTCATAAATAACATAAAGAGATAGACTTGTTGGAACGATGACAACCGGAGTTTCTGCAGATTGGCAATAAAAAGCAGTTGATTCCTGCATCGTCAGTGGGTTTCACCAGTTTGCTGCTTAAGGTGGATTTACCAACAAGAGAAATCCTCTTTGACAGCCCCAGTCATTTGATCCGCCTCGCTTGCTGATAAAATATGCGTGATCAGAACAATGCCAGTGATGTTCTGTGGTGTAGCCTGTCATATTCCGCCGTCTCTTGGTAGCTCTCCTCATTCTACTAATGACGGATCAAAATGTCAGAAAGATTTGGTTTTCACCTAAGTCACTTGAAGTCTTGGCGTCATCAGATGACACACTTGATAAATCCCTGTATGTGTCACCTTTGAATGGCTGTTAAGTTTCACCGCCTCGCCCGAAAACCCCCATGATGGCTAGTTGTACTCACACGTCTTTGCGGCCATCCGAGAAAGGCCTCCTATCCTTTAGTCTAAATCTTTCTTTAATCTGCAACACTCTAGAGTGGCTCCCACTACCTGACACCGGCTTTCCCAGAGCGCTAAACACCCGGGAGAGCTCGTGCCTGTGAATGCAGCGATTAACCACGCCAGGAGGCAGCGCCAACTGGGCCTCCAGCTGCTTGAACTTTAGCATAAACAGATACACACACGAGACGCAAGGGGAAAGAGGGCCCAGAGACTCGTCCATCTGGCTGCTGCTCTGCACTGGAAGAATGTGTGAGCGTGGACAGAGGAGGCAGAAGAATATCTTTCATTCTTACCCCGAATGGCTCAAAAGCTCACACTGACACTGCTCCTTTTTATCATCCACAAAAACAGAGAGGCAGACCGGAAAGAAAATCTGTCACTCACTTTCACAGCTACGCTCTGCGAGGGAGGTGGGCATGAGGAAAGGACGGAAGAAAAACTGACGGTTGCTTTGTCTGGCTTTAAGAAATTGCCCACAAGTGAGCTGGCAGAGACGGAAGAAAAGGTGTTCAAAGAAAGAAAGACTTTAGATCTGATGCTAATCGAGGTTCTAAAATTACATCTTAATGAAATCCACTGAACTACAAGACAAGAAAGAGGCCGCAGTGACTGATTTATGACAGTTTTACCTCAAATAGATGTTTAGAATAAACAGAGCCTCATATGACAGATAAAGTCATGTGTTTATGATTACGTGTTTAAGATTACTCATGGAAGGTTTTTTTCCTTCACATGATACATGTGGCAGTATTAGCTTGTTGTGAAAACACTGTCCGGCAGAGTAGCATGTTGTGATAACACTGCTTTACTAACTAACAGGCGAAGAAGTAGAATATGACGAGGCTGTCACATCTCCAGCTTCTTTTATCAGTCGTTGGTTGCTGATATTTCAAAGCAGTACATTTTGTCTTGTACTCTCTGATAAAGCTCTCTGTGTTTTTGTGTTTGTAGAAAAAAACAAAGACTGCGATAAAGGGAGCTCCTCGCCCCCACAGAAAATACTGCTCCTGAAGCTCTGAGTCTGATACTTCCGCAACATTGTGATGTCATGTGACGAATACTTGCATAATGCACGCCAAGCAGTTACTCCACTAGCCCCTAACAAAGCCAGGTAAAGCAAGAGCATAGTCCGGTATATCCTACATGCTGTGAAAGGGGCTGACAAATCACAACAGAGTGGGCCAGCTGGCCAATCAGAGCAGACATGCCTTTCTGCCTCTTAAGAGGAGCTGCAGCAATTGACAGTATGAAGAAAGTGATGATTTTCTGAACATTGGCGCAAATAAAAGAAATGTAAATAATAATACAAATCAAAATGATCACAGCACAATATGTCTTCTTTTAAATTATCTGGATTTTTCCCACCTCTCAAGACACAGCTCTGACACATACAGGGTTAACTTCTATTGCTGTAAAGTAAAGTAATATAGGCTGGCATGTTCTTACTTTATTATGTTTTGCACCTGTGTCTGCTGCGCCCTACGTCCCATGATAAGAGGGCTTTTGTTGGTCAAGTTTGGCTGCGAGTGGTGAGATAGGGTTTGTGCGTACAGTCAGGTACATGTGTGAAGGGTGGGGGGCAGAGTTGCTACAAGATGTGTGCAGCAACTTACACATGGCCAAGCTCATGAGCGATGGTGAAGGAGGCACTAATTCCATTTTCTTCACTGATGGAGCAGCTCCGGTACTGGTCGCACATGGTCCCCAGCTCCGCAAGCCCTAAGAGGTCACGTACACACATCGAGTCAAACACACAGATGCACATAAACACGTACAGCGCAGTGCTACTTGAAAAAGAAAAATGCTGCTCGAGTGTTAAAGGCGATTAAACCATCCAAATTTCTGTTTTGTAAGAGAGATTAGCCCCGACATCGACTCCCTCCCTTCTCCCCACTCTACCACTCTGTTCTGTCACTACAATATTATTAGCTGACAGCTTGCCATAAACTCATTACTGCACAGTTTATTGTAAAGTTAATTGAAAGAGAACTGAGGTAAAGATATTTTTTGCAATAGTTTACCTAACGTGTCACATTTGTCTTTCGCACGGCAGATGTCTTCTCTAAAAAGAAAGAACACACAAAATATACAATGATGTTAACAGTTGTCGAAGAGGAACATTTCCTTGAGAAATTTGGTTTTGCGTTCAAAGCGAGGAAGAGGAGAGGTTGAACCTGGTGATGAGAAGTGCTGTGTCATGGTGAGAGGGATGGCTGTCGTCCTGGACATTTTGGGTCTGCTGCCAAACACAGAAGTTGTGGAGAGTCGTAGCAGCGTTGAAGCTCACTGTTGGCCCTTCCTGTTTGGGTTGAAACACCAATGGGGATGTAACCAAGAAACTGGGTATACACATAATAATGTTTTAAGTAGTAACTGTAGTAAGTATATCTTAACTATCTCATATTTAGAAGGATACTGTACCCTGCATTTGTCCGATATGACTTTGGCAGGAATTACATAAGTTAAGGGTTAAGATTTGTAAACAGCTTTCCAAACCATTTTGGATTAACAATGTCAGCCTCTTGTTTTTAAATTAGACTACAAGTTAATATTGTATTCCCATATAAATCCAAGGGTACATCACGGCATACCTCTTGCACAAAGACCCCATAAGAACAGCTGGAGATTTCAGATAACCCAGTGGTTATATCTACTCTGACATGTTTGCATATGCAATAGTCAACATGATGGTGTTTCTTGATGAACGCATCCATCCATCTATCATCTCTAGTGTTTATCCTTTGAGGGTTGTGGGGTGGCTGGAGCCAAACCCAGCTGACACTGGGCAAGAGACGTGATACACCTTGGACAGGTCGCCAGCGTATCGCAGGGTCAACATATAGTAACAAACAACCATTCACGCTTACATTCACAACTATGGTCAATTTATCATCTCCAATAAACTTAATCTTAACCAACCAGAAAGACCAATGCCCAACTATGATATTTCTGGCTGTGAGGCGACAGTGCTACCCACTGCACAACCATACCACCCCCTTTGATAAATCAAGCTCTTTACCCCGATTATCTGTTTTAATACCAAGGTGTTGAGTAAAATGTTTATATGAATATATAAATGTGTTAAATATATCAGGTTGGAAAATTCTATGAGTTTAATATAACTGTTTAGGATTCAGTCACACAACTACAGTGAGTCTCATCAGCCACATTTGCAGGTGGCACCCTGCCTCACTATCATACCGTCTGTTTTCCAATGAGACCTCTCTTGAGACTTGAGACTGACAAGGTTGATAGTGTCCTTTCAAACAGGCCCCACAGAGAAAAGGCCAGGCCAGGGACACCTGCACTGACGTCACACATCTTTGAGACCTGGATACAGGCAGCATTCAATGTCCTGCACTCACCTGTTCATTGTGAACGACGACGAGCTTGACAATCATGATGTTGATTAGGTTTCCTACGCTGGGATCCTTGTACACTGCTGCTACCTGTAACAAAGACAAAACACAGACAAAAAATGCAAACCTGCACCAACCTCAACCAGAGCAGAGAAACAGCTATCGCTTTTACGGTTCAGCTCCATGGGGTTTGATCAAAACAGCAACAGTGCATTGAAGTCAAAAGGAGAAAAAGTCTGCTTCAGGGTAAGTTTAATCAACAGGGTATTAAAACCAATTACAATCCCTCCACAGACCTTAGCAAAGGAACAATAAACTAAACTCTGGACCCAGCAACAAATGTGAAACTTCAGCAAATCTGAAGTTCAGAGCCCTCTGTGAGGACAGCAAAACATTCCCTCTGCAGTTGCTCTGCTCCTCCTGCTTTTCTCGTGCACCCCTGTCACGGTCAGCCAGCGGTCTCCTGAGGCCGTGTGCGGCCCCCTGACAGGAACTCATTAGTCCATTATAAACATTTAGCTTGTCTTAGCCTGGGGGGAGGCAAACGTGGCCCAGGCCTGTCCAGTGTGGGCAAAGGGATCTGTCTTTGCTTGCTCTTAGTCCAACTGTGACGCAGGACCTTCCTTTGTACGCTAAATCCCAGTGTGGGTTGTTGTATGATCAGGGCAAAAAACTGACGTGAGGAGGGAGTGCAGCTTGCAATAGGCCATCACCTCAGTATCTCACACAGCCAGTTAGCCAAAAACAAGCTCTGAAGGCAGAAATAGCAGAACTGACACTACTGTCAAGGCCAAGATCTCTGTCATACAGTAGTTCTGGGACTTTCAGGATTTAGATGAAATGTCAATGAGCTTTTATAGTTTGATTACACACACATTATTTAGGATGTTTTTAAGGCTATATCAACATTAGAAAATGATTTATTAATAAAAACAACACTGATCAGCCACAACATTAAAACTACTAACTGGTGCACTATATAGTATATGGACCAATCAAAGGTATTTGTGTGTGTGTTACTGTTGCTACTGTTGCAAAGAGTTTAAAAAGACTGAGGTCATCAAGGTTTTGTTTAACTTCAGGGACTGGTTTTAATGGTGCAGCTGATCAGTGTCTAACTTTCCTTCATCAGCATAACAACTTACTTTAGATCAATCCACATGGATCAAACTTGGTACATTTCTCTATTCTTCTTAAGATTCTCATATTATGGCTGATATGGTTCAAATTAAGTGATTGACAGTCAATGTTAACTGGATGGGGAAAATGTGGTCCACCAGCACCACTGGTCTGCAGACATGTGCATGACAGACTTAATGTTTTGACTTAGCAACCTAGCAATAAAACTGACCTGCACATGGGTTTTTTAACACTGACTGTTCACCATCAGCCTCCCCTTAAGGATAACAGTCCACTGACAATCATTACTCCTTTATAAGTTAATGAGTTTTGTACAGGGTTCAGGCAGAGACGGCAGAGAGTACACACAGTTCAGTAAATCTAATAACCTGTTCAGCTTTGACACACTGATCCACCAACACAGTTAATCTAATACATACAGAGAAAGTCAATCACTGGATTGATTGACAGTCAGCAGTCCCAGACAGATGTGGGACTCATAAAGAGCTCAAACTGCTGAGTCAGGATTTTTACAATTAACTGGGCCACTTAGGCTGATGAAATGGCACTCTAAGGTCAAACCAGGGTTTCAAACCAAAATGTCCAGCACTAAAATCCACAGCTATTAACACAGAGACCTGGACGACATGATTCTGTTTGTGGCTGTGTTAAATTACACTATTCCTACCTCCCTTGTTTCCACAAAGATAGTTTTGGTTCATTTGATCTAAGTTTTGAGGAATCGTCTTTGAGATAATGTTAAAACCAATATAATGAAGCTAAATATAACTTTTTATGCATTGAGATGTGTATTTAAAATGACAGACTCAGGGACTAGTTCTTCCATCAATAGAAGGTCCAATTAAAGTTACCAGTCTGTTGACTATTCACAGTAACTGGGACCATTTCTGAGTTGAATTTTTCAGCTTTGTGTGAACCACAGAGGCCCTGTTGCAATGAAAATGGAAAATAAAATGTGCAGTTGTAAAGTAAAGTCAACTATGGTAAATTCAAGTAGCCCTGCCACTGTGTCATCAAGCTGCTAGTGCCTAGACTTTCAATTCTTTCAATCAAGAAGATAAGCCCAAACCACAAACTAACAAACAAACAAAAACAAAATCTTCCACATTAAGACAAAATAATAATTTTTACTTTACTTACTACTGACATGATTGTTAGGATGTAGTGCTCTAGGTTGCGCCCATGATGAAGGGCCATTTTGGCATCTGCTGTCACCATCAGCTCGACGTAGCGGGGATAGGAGAGGAAACGCTTGTGTCTTCGTGGGGATGTGGGGTGTGCGCCGGTGGAGTTGTTTTCATTCAAGTGCTGCTCTTCTATTGTCACTCTGAGAGAGTCCAGCTCCTCTCCCATATTCCCTCTGCTCTCAAACGAGACTGGCCCCTGTGTGTTCTCTGTTTTAGGAAAAGAAGAAAAAAAAGATAATTGTGGAGTTGGATTGAAAACTGCAACTGATTCACCAGCATTTAAAATTCACGACCAAAGTCACTGGGGGCTGGAGCCAATCCCAGCTGATATTGGGCGAGAGGCTGGATGTACCCTGGGTAGGTTGCCAGCCCATCACAGGTCTGACATATACTTACCTTGTCGCTTGATGGTGGGAGAAGTAAGCAGAAAATAAAATCCACAACCAAATGAACCTGGCCAGCTGACACACACCAGGTTCACCTCTGGTCAACTTCTGCCATATCCGCACTACACAAACATGATGGACCCGCAATGCAGTTTGAGAACACATGACATCACTGTTTCGGTTGATGCCTCCAATGCATGTAAACATGTGAGTCCAGCGATAAAGAGACAAACAATTCTCACATTCACATTCAGAGTCTATATCTGACCTAACCCCCTTCTGCTTGTCTTTGGACTGTGGGAGGAAGCCTAGGTACCTGTGACGCTGTACGGCGACATTCCTAACCACTGCACCACCATGCCTGAATTCAACAATAAAACACTCAAATTTCACCACACTGGATTCCACTTTATATAATAAATCATGAGAGGGGGCATTACATCTGCAGTTAAGGGCCGAGGGTTCTAGCGTGGCTGATTTCCAAGTGGCACAACAGAGGCACGCTGGAAAGAGGCAGGTCAGGAAATCTGCACTCCCTGCTGCCTGAGTGCAATCCATACAAACGGAGAAAATCCCATGACGGCATTTTATCAACACACAGAGGGACTATCCACAGTATATACTCAACAAGGAGATACTCAATGAACCCACTTTGTGACCCGGGTCATTACATTATCTCAAAATTGTCAGAAATGTAGAAAGCTACACCGAAATATAAATAAATCTAAAGTATTGAACAAACAGATTGAAATAACACCTTTTACAGACTCAAGGTGAATGCCTGAAGCAACAGCCTTAGAGGGAAAAAAGAAATCACAGCCATAAAATGTTCATACTCAACTGGAATTCGCTCAGCTGAACTGCACGTGTCGAGCTGGCTATTATTATAGATTCCTTCACCATGAATGAGTGAGGTTGAAAGAGGGAGACAGGAGCAGAAGCACCGACTAGAAAAGTGTGAAGAGCTTGTTTTATTGGGGGGGAAAAAGGAATCTGCAAAGTTGAAGCCTGATGCAAGGGAAATTACACGAACATGATGTTAGTCCACGTGGATGTTTCATCTGACAGAGTTTGGAAAAAGAGACAGAACTTGAGCAGGAGGAGAGGGTGAATAGAACCTAATGATTAAATGGCCATGGTGTTTGGGGGGGGTGGGGGTGGGGGTGGGGGGGGGGGGGGGGGGGGGGGGGGTGGGTACAGATGTCTGCAAGGTATGTCTGCAATTGACCAGCAAGTATGGTCTTAATATTAAATCAATAATAATATAGCACTGGGATGATATCCAGAGCTTTTTGTGTTTAAACTGGACAGTTGAGGACTAAGTACAGCCAGATTCGCACTGATGCAGCCATATGTAAGAAGGGGTTGATTGGAGAAGTTAAGTAAAGTGATGGAGAACGGAGAACTAACACAACAGCTGTACAGTCACAATCAGAGATTTCCTTGATAATTTCCTTCTCCATCATTAATAAAAAGCATTGGTCCATGTTTTGCAAGTATTTGCTACATTTTGGTGCCGATGCGGATCAGGGGGCGGATCCAGTTTTTTTCCACCTTTGTCTAACTTTGTGAGATAGGTTGTTTTACTAACATTTTCCCTGTTTCCCCAGGAAATCTGGTATATTTAGGGAACTGATATTTATGAGTGTGTTGGGCTTGGTGGAGACATGAGGTCTACTGAGTGCCATTCTAGATCACATATAGTCTCCTCTGTTACCTTAGAAAAGTCTTACAAGAATCGGTAATCAAGAGAAAATAGTAATATAAATTAAACATCAAATAACTTTCAGTAATTAAATGACTGAGAGTGTTTATAAGCTAAGCATTGTTTGGAGTTCGTCATCCTAAACAACCTCCTCAGCTTTGGATAACACGATTATAGAGAAGAGTTCCTTTGTCTTCTAAACACTCAATCTTTCCAGACAGCCAGACAGAGAGAGATTGTGTGGAAGTGTTAGGTCAGAGCGAAGCAAAAAAAAGAAGGACAACCCGTTGAGCACTCCCGAGATTATTCAAGCGATGCCCCCAGTGGGGACACAAGGCGGAGCGTGACTCCCTGGCACAATGGCACACAACTCTTGACGCCATGAGGCCCAGCCCCATGCCAGCGCCAACATCCAAGCCAGCGCCAAGCCTGTCTGTGCTCGTGCACACTGCCCAGGCGGCTGGGCCAGAACAGAGCTTTGTATTTTCCAGGAAAAATCTCTGCAAAGCCAAACCCACTCTGCTAAACCCCTTTAAACAGACTCATCACTGCAGACAGTCCGACATCAAAGGGATTATCAAAGCACAGTAGAGTATGTACGTATGTCCACAGAAATTGCTGTTCAATTTTAGAGCAAGTGAGTGTGCGATGAAAAAAGAAATGAAAATGAGGAGGAGGTTAAAATGTGGTCTCTGTTATAATAGCCTTTGAATCAGTGCAGATTAGCCACACACAACCTTTCCCAAATCGCCTTAGGTTCAAATCCCCCTCTCACTAGGTAGTGAGCTGCTACTTACACCATGAGAAGACAGGGGTGACTGCCCTGAACCGCCCGACACACAGAGACATGACATCATTCCTCTTGGCACCAAATCAGCATCACTGACACATCTAAATCTCTGGGACCAATATTACCCAAACATCAAAATGTGACATGTGTATTTTTACACCCGCAAAAATTTCATCAACACAAGTCCATAAAACTAAACTTCAACAGTTCTTCATAAAGTCAGCCCCGCACGGCATGAGTGTTAGAAGTTGGCTGCAGCATTCACATAGCTAAAACAGACCAACCCACCACATTCACTTTTCTGCTCCAGCGCCTATTTGATTTGTGAACTCCCAAAAGCCTTTTTATCATTGTGCCAAAGAATTATCACACACAATGAATATTATAAACAGTGTTAATCTAGTCATTCAACAACATGTTTGATCGCACATCTCAGGCAGTGCATCAGGCAATCAAGACTGAAATTTAGTTTGAATGCGCATGCATGTTTACACTTGAGCGTTTATTCAAATTCATTCATAAACATTAAAGTATGGATAAGGATTTTGATGTTTACGTATGCACTTCATGTTTGAGGCCATTTGTGTACTGTACACGAAGACTGTCCAGCCTAGATCAAAGAGCTGCTCTTTAACTCTCGTTCAGTTCTCTGTCAGAAGTATCAATGCCAAGAGCTCAACAGTGGGGAACACACATTTCATTGTTGAACTAATTAACATTCTTTTACAATGGCCTGCTGAGAGTTAAAGCATCCCATTTCCCCCGGGTGCCAGTTAAATAGACAGTATACCTTAGAGTGAGTATAGGTAGGGCCTTGGTTCTACATGAGGTCAGGCATGGCTTGCTGCAGTTTTACTGACAGTACAACTCGAGTGGGATGATGTTGACACTCCAGCAGACAGAGGCACAATTAAGTGCAATTCTGTGGCTAGACAGAGAGAAGCGCAGGCAGCTAATTGTTGCTGCTGAAGAAGGCTTTTAAAAGTGAAGTGGCATGGCTTCTGACCTCATTGGAAGACGGAGGGCTTTGTACACTTACAGTGCTCACAGAGTTCAGTTGTTATTTTCAGTTCAGAGACATGCTAAAGACAGCATGGCCGTCAGCTGAAGAATGTGTTTGGAGTAGCAGACCCCCTTTGAGGAGACAAAACACGGCTAATGGATCTGGACTCATGACGATGGTCAGGGGCCTGGAGTGTTTTCTTTAGTCAGGATCAAACTAAGACGCCTCTCACTTTCGGCTTTAGAGAAAGTTGTCCTTCACCAACCTTGATCAAGGCTGCACAAACCTTTAAGTTTGCTGTTTGAAAAGGAGAAATTGTTTCAAAATCTGAACATGATATTGGACAATCATCCTGAAGACCAACTGTAAATAGACGTTAGACACATTTACATGGAGACCGGTATTCTAATATTAAACCAAAAAGACGACAATCTGAATAGGAAATGTAAACAGTGTTTTCCGATGATCTTAATCTGAATAAGGACATTCTCAGAATAAGGAATAATCCAATTAAGACATGAGGAGTATTCTGACCTTTGTCACATTATGTAGACAGGTATGCTCAGGTAAGTTTCGATTGGAGTTTTCACAGGATTTTGCAGTGTTGACATTGGCCATGTTTGCACGCTCATCTCAATATGTCTAGCACCTTATTTGGTGAAGTCTAAATAACACAGCAAGCTTGGTAAGTTCAAAAGAGTAATTAGTATTGCTCATCCATCTCCTGTATTTTCAATCATACCAAAAACCAAGTGGGGACCCCGACACAGTGGTTTCAACAATACTTTTGCCTCGACGTAGCCAAAGCAGGTCTACAGTTTTGAGTGGCGTCTGGCCTCTTAGATGATTAACAGCCAGAGCCGCAGGCGATGACACCGATGCTTAACTGGCCACTGCCTCTCCCCAGTCCATCTCGATGGGAAACTGTCGCTCACCTGTCACCCCCTCTCACCTCTGACTGTCAGCCATGCCACCACGCAGTCAGTCGCTGTCACTCAAGTTGCTCTAACCATTCCAATCAGCCGCCACCTGTTAAGAATGCCCAGACAGTAGACAGTGGCAGAAAATAGCCCCAGCTGGAATTTGTCACGGGAACTCCTGAGACAACACATAGAGTTCAATGGGGCTGAGGCCTCGGGCAGGGCAGACACATGGCGGTTACTAAAGTTATAGACTGTCTATAGCTGCCCAGCCCTGTTCAGCCCTGTCCAAAATATCTGTTATCTTAAAATAAGATGACAACGAGTGCAATGGACCATGTTATTAGCTGCTTGCACTATCTGTCATGCAGTGTTATGAAATATGAGGCGATGATGAGACAAAGAACCATGCTTCTAGGGAACACTTATAAACATGTTGGCTGAAGAGTCCGAAGTCAGTGCATGCTGAATCCCATTCCAACTCATTGACAAGTATATTAATATCATCGTCCTGGTGTTCCAACGAAAATGCCAAGACCATTCGGGAGAGCAATCAAAAGACAAAAGAAATGCTGGTCCTTTTTGTATCCAGGCCAATAGCAAGGCAGTGGGGGATAAACCTACTTTAGAGAAGCAGGTGTAAAAGCAGAAAGGCGGGCAGTGGGAGCTCAAGAAAAGGCTGGGGCCTCTGCCAAGCTCTGGAGAAAGATCGACAGGCACATGCAGCGCAGGGCAGGATTGCTTAAACACATAAAGAAAGAAACCCCTTTCTCCATTCCTCTATATTGCTCAGTCAGCAATTCCCAATACTCTGTGGGACACTGACGTGCTACCCTGATGGATCCAAACAAACCCTCACAATCACACGACATCTGTGCATGCACACAAAGGCCCAAAACAACTTTTTTGACAAGTAACAATAGGTGCTTCCTGTTGGAGGAGGGCTAAGTCCGTCCAGGGGGCATGAGGGCACAGAAGAGGCCTAAGCCTTTTGGAAGATCCACAACATGTTAAGCCAGAGCCTAAAGGTGAGAGAGGTTGTCTGACTGATCAGTTCATCACACCCTGGCTGGCCACCTTTCCTGACCCCCAGTCAAGAGTCAGAGTTAAGAGGAAAACAAAGAGCTTAATTATGCACATACACACAGTTCCCACTGAGTCCCAGCAAACAAGTCAGCAAACCCAGCAACCACGCACCTCTAGGAGGGGAAAACCTCAAGGTCACATCCACCCGTCCAGTGAGTGAATCCAAACAAAGAGGGAAGTGAGGTCACAATCAACAAGTGCTTCCATTCACATACATGAAAGCGCAAAGGGAGAGCGGGCAGCGATTCAAGTCGGCTAGTTCAAACCCCAGGCGGGGGAGGGCATTTTTCCATGTAAATGAACCCATTGACCAAAAACCTGATGCTAGCATTTGAACTACCATGTATACACAGTGGGCACCAAGGGGGGAATCCTATACAATGATTGTGTTGAGGGTCAGGGGGCACAGATGCCATGTGTGCCAAGTATTGCCACATCAAAGGAAGTCACTTCGCTGTCCCAGCCTCCCTCAGTTAGCCACCAAGGAATCGTGTGAAACGCTCTGCAGCCAACAGAGGAACATTGATGTTTGGATTTTCAGCTGGTAATGTTTGCTGTCAAACTGTCTGTATTCAACAAACCGATACTAATTCAGACAAAATATGACACCCCGCAGCTTGAGACTTGCAGCCAACAACTGTGAGAAAAAGATACCGTGCAGCCCCCCCCCCCCCCCCCCCCCCCCCCCCCACCTCATGTCTTTAGGAGGGGGATTTTTTAGAAAGCTAAGGGAAGAGAATTAGAGAAGAATCTGCCCCTATCGGCAGCCACCCTCATCGTTGTGGTTATCTCTATTGAAGGACGGCACATAGATTCACATGCAAGCTTGGAGGCAGATACCATGCAGAATGTGCCATTAAGGGTCGGAGCTGTGCTGTGAATTGAGGTCGCTGAGCTTTCTTCCCCAGAGGCTCTTAAAAGCCATAACCAGGCACAACAAGCCATTCTGCGACTTTTAAACATTAATCACCCACTCAACAGTTATCTACTCCAGAGGTATTCTAAACAGCAGGGACGCCACCCAGGTTGGCTGACAGAGAAGGAAGACTTGTACAGTTGCTCACAATGTCAGTCAGTGAGGCCTAATAAAGATATCCAGATTATTTGATGTAGAGTTATATCTCTGATTCGCAGTCTTAGTCTGACACTTAATTTAAACTTAAAAAAAAAAAAAATAGTGCAGTGCTTTGTCGACAGCGCATGAACACACACAGTGAAGAAAAGCCGCTGAAGACAGGTATATGGCCTTGTCATGACTGCTGAAATAACAAAACATAATTTTCCATCAAGGTAACACTTTAAAAGCCCTCATCATTGCACTTCTACCTCTGACACTTCACAGTCATGACGGCAAATGTGCATAAAAGTCAAGTATTTGTACATGTCAGGAAAGACAAGTGCAACATTTGAAACAAATTCTCTGCTAAATTTATCCGTGTGGAAACATGGTCTTCCTCTCCTTTCAACACATCTTTCCATGGTGTGCAGAGACTGTACCAACTTTGGAAACTCTTACTCCATTCGGATACAGAAGTCCCAGTTGTTTTTGGCACCGACTGTAGTGAACTCGGGCATTACTACACAACATCATATCTGAGGGAACGGCTTATCCCAAAAGAGGCACTGTATCTTTCTGCCGATGCACATTTAGTTTCCTTGAGATCTGGTTGATAAAACACAGCTTGTTTCATGTTTCTACTGTTTAAAAAAAAAAAGGGGGGTTTCTTTTTTGGCAGAGCAAAGAGAAGAGGGGATTTTTAAAAAATGACTGCAGCATGACTTAGTCCTGCAAAACAAAGTCTTTACAGATGGGGGAGACTGACCAGCTAGCAGATTGGAAGCATTGATGCCTATTCAGTATTTTCAGATGTGTGGACCCACAAGGCCTCTTAACCTGCAAACCTCTTCAAAGTCTCAAAACTGCCAAACCCCTCAGCACTCAAAGTCCAGCTCCCCATTTTGATTTAAGACGAGTCCTCTTCAGACCATAATGAAAATAAAGCGGAGAAAGAAAGAAAGAAAGCAAGAGGACCATAAGATAACTAACTCTGCCAAATAATGTTTTATAGCTCTTCAAAAAGAGGACTTGAAGGGACACTTCATAATCTGCCATTGAGAAATGTGAATCAGTTGGATTGCCACTTTGAGTTGGCACACAATATAAAATGCCCTTTCACCTTTACTGTAGTGTGCAGTCCAAATATGATGCTCAGAAAAGATCCAGGTCCTAATTCCTAGATTAACAATGATTCTACTTGGTGGGTCCTGAGATCCTCCACACTAAGTCCTGTGAGGATACACACAGCTACTAAGTTTCCCAAGGAATTTAACCCATAAGTCGTGAGAGGCAAGTGTCCAAATACATAACCAGGAGCAAGTAGAATTTATACGCACCATGCCAGTGTTTATATCTAACCTGCTAGTAGCAGCGTGTACTGCACTTCTTCCCATAAAAAGACACGACAGGGCTGTTGGTCTTGGCTCGGTGAGGCCTTCAAAGAGCCCATTTATCATTGCATCTGGAGAGGGGCCTATCTGATATGGCTGAAGAGCCACAGCCTGGGACACCTCATAGTCCTAAAGCAAACCCCACTTGGTTCTTTTAATCCTCCTGCTCAATGTTTACCTGCGGCCCTTTGTTGAAGTCCCACAGGTGTCACGTCCACATAGGAGGTGGGGAAATGCATATTTTTTTTGATGCATCGCGATGGGGATGTGAACGACTCTGCATCGATGCAGAGACAGAACATAATCCATTCATGTTTTCGGCTACATTCATTTTTTTTGCGA
Organism: Hippoglossus hippoglossus; assembly: GCF_009819705.1. Classification (NCBI taxonomy): domain Eukaryota; kingdom Metazoa; phylum Chordata; class Actinopteri; order Pleuronectiformes; family Pleuronectidae; genus Hippoglossus; species Hippoglossus hippoglossus. The sequence goes on from NC_047156.1 coordinate 18,464,075, forward strand.
CGTCCTGCCGCTGCGTTATTATAACCACCTCTGCTTCTGGATCAGGACAGAAGCACATTAAAAGGTCCAGTCGTCTTTTACCAAGTCTCCTGTCTGAGTGTCCTCCCTCCACTCTCCCGCTGACCTGCGCTCACTTTACACTTTAACAATAAACACCAACACGTTTCATGATGCGACACCATCGATTAATAAATAAATACATGTGGTTATCAGTTTTTGTGAGCGACAGAGATGAGCAAACACACACAAACACAAACACATAGGCTGCAGACAGGAAAGAAGTCATTGCCACAGATTATCACACTGTTTTTTTTTTTTTACTTCATTGTTGCAGAAGAAGCGAAGCCCCGCTTATCCAGGAACATAAATATGAATTCAGCAGGTTTTTATAAAGGTCAGCTCTAAGCGTGAGTGACTAGAAAAGAGCAGAGAAGCAGAATAGACTTATTATAAGAAATAAGAAATACAATTTTTTGATGCATCGAGACGCATCGATAATTGTTTTATAATCGAATAATAGCCCTCTGAATCAGAATCGAATAGTACATCTACTGTTTGTAGATGTACTATTGGTTCATGGTTAGGGTAAAAAGTCTTGATGTATCTCAAGAAGTGATAAGTAGAAATTCAACAATAACTGGCTAAAGCATAAAGATAATTGAATGACAATGGATATTCCTTGAACATCAGAAGTCAGGAGTCATTCAGCAAGCCTACACTTATCCATTTCTTAGGGGAGAGTATATTTAAAAGTGCCTCAGAGTGGGGGGCTGAGAGACCCTCGAGATTTCTCAGCCTCTGTCTACCACACACAGACTGAGTGAGTGAAAGGACACAGCATATTAAGGGGGTATTGGCCTGGCCCATCAGGTCAGTCCAAGTTCTTTAAACCGCCGCCGCACACAATGGTTACCACCAGGCGACAATGGCCGGGTTCAGACAACAAGCAAATCAAGCGGCCTGTACATAAAAGATTTATTGCATCCAACAACAAAGGCCGCCCACGGAGCTCCCTGCAAGGACAACTCTAAGGCCCCTCCGTCGCTGTGAACTCCACTCGGTCACCCGGCTTTCTTTTGAGGGCCTCTCCACCGTCCAAAGGCCTCTACCATAAAAATTCAAATGATATTGGGGGGAACTTTCAAACCTCTCCACTTCTTTTCATCACAACCGCAACCTAAGAGGTGAATATTCCTCCTCTATGAGCAGTGCTGGAGTTTAATTAAGCTGAGGAGCTGCGAGTAACACCCCTCTATCAAGGCTGAAGCCTTTTGGGAATCCTTCAAGCCAAAGATCGTGACTGAGTGTAATTTACATTTTATGCAGTGTTTATTGCTATGGCTGAGAAATTGAACACAGGTCATCAGGAGGTGTTTGCGGGTGCAAGTCAGACAGACAGCGGTTACAGGCAGGATGGTTAGTCAGTCGTAGTCTGTTACCTGAGGCAGCACAGGGCTCTGTGTTGTTGCCGGCATTCGAGATGTTCCTCTTCCTCTCATGTCGATAGACCAGATGAGGTTTGTTGTTCTCTTCCACATATTCCTCCCCGTCAGCGTTTAAAAGAGGTTCCAAGAAATATTCACCATGTTGTGTTGTAAAAGTTCCAATCTAGAGCAAAAACAGAGACGTCATTGATTAGTTGTGTGAGAAAAGCATGCACTTGTGTGTGTGTGCAGACTGTACTGTATATTTGCAGGTTTAGTTTACAGATGGGGGCATAGTTTCATTTAAAGAGCTTGTGGTGTAATTGCAGTCATTCTGTTTTGCCCTTGAGCACCACTGAGCACATTATTTCCATGCCTTTGAACGAGCTCTGTCTTTTGACGTCTGCACATGAAAAGAACATGCTGACTCAGACAAGGTCGGAGAATACCTGTAACAGTTCACTGTCAGTCATTGTTGAAACTGAACCCCAAAAGACAATTGTGGGACATTTCAAGCCTTTTTACACTTTTATAGACACACAGGTGAGCCATCAAGTGTGCAGTAAGCCTTTTCATACTTTTTATGCAGTAGTTGTTATTTCAGAGCGCTTTTTATAACTGTGAAAAAACACATTTCCCTTTACAGCCTGACACCGGGAGGAGTGACATCATCATACATGGACAGAGCTGCTGACAGAGGAATGCTAATATTGATTTGGCAGCTCAGTCCCTCACAAAGCTACTTAGCTCACTTGGCCATGAGGAACAAGGGTGTTTGTATGGTCATTTCATGTGCACACTTAAACAGGATATTGAAGGCTGGAATGTTATCTTTACGGCAGCATTATTCCATAACCCTCCGCGCAAGTGATGGACATTTGGCAATGGAAAACATACAAATCGGATAAGGGAAACATGTACAAACTGCGCCTTTAGTCTTCCCCCCCTTTCAAAGAGTGAAGGATTAGTTGGCTTGCACATATGTCTCATACTTCCTCGAAAGTGCTACAGGCTTTGACTGCTCCATGTGTTCATTGCTGCTTATTTTAGAGTAAGATGTGCCAATGTATTGGATATCCAATTTAGTGAAAAGAAAAGAAATAGAATAAAAAATAAAATAATCAAATAATTAAAACTGCTGAATAAATAAAAGAGATAGTTTTAAAGACTGCCCCTTGAACACAAATTTATTTTCCTAATCTTATCTGAGGACATAATGTGTAAATTTAGGGAAACAGTTGCCATATATTACTATTAGTTACCTGCAAATTCCACACGTCCGTCTATATGTGCCGCACATATCTCGAGAATTCATCTTATCAGCTTCACATTTCGTAAATGTGTTATTAAGGGAATGTTGAATGTTGAATTTGGGTAAACTTTGATTAAACAGACAACCAGAAGTAGCAGTGACGTTGATCAAAACAACAGTCCGTTCAAGACAACGAGCATGTTCACGACAACGGCAACAATAATGTATTCTCAGTTCTCCAGGGTTCTGCGTACTTAGTCAAGCTTTACTGAACTTTGAATAAGCAGGTTCATATCTTTGGAATGCGTGAGGAAAATGGTTCACAAAAAAGGACACTAGTATAGAAAAATAATGAATTTTGTGGTTCAAATTTCACAGATATTTCCAACTTGTTTTGGGTCACACATTACGTTAGAAATGATCCAGTTAAAGAGCATAACCTTAATTATGAATCACTTACAATAAAAAATTGTATTTTGTCGTATGAACCATATTAGATGTAGACACAGCGAGATACTGTGTTGAGCTTCAAAGTTAATCACTGATCTTAGAAACACCAGTCGATGAATGGGATTGCCCAACTGTCATGGAATTTAAGAAGTTCAAATTCCCTTTTTGGGGCCATTTAAGGACTTTTAAACCATATTAGGTCTAAAAACATTCTGTTTTGCATTAACGGATTGTGTAATTTTAAACTTTTGTCAAAGAAATTCTGCATAAAGATTATTTTTTTCACCCAACATGAGAATGTTGCAGCCTTGCTGTTGAACTAATCTAAACATGATGAATGATTTATACAGACTAACAACTGGTAGATGTTTACCTGTATCTTGTAAATCACTATCTATGGTCAGTTAGCTTTAATTGGATAATTATGGCTGAGCCTTTCGGAGGTTTTCATGTGGTGTTGACTGAAGGCTGAACAGACAAATGCTCTGTTTGGAGGAGGGCAGAGTTTCAGGGTTTCCCAGCATTAGCTCAGCAGCAAATCTGGCAAACATCTGAACAGACACAATTGTTGCTGTTCAGTCGTGGGTTCTGAACTGGACTTTACAAGCGAGGAACTTCTATTTGAGGCAAGGACACACTCAATGATACGGATGAAATGACCGCTGGCCCACATCTGTTTTATAAAATCCCACACACTCAAATCCGGCAGTTGCTGCTGAGTCATGCGGACGTATAAAATACAGCTGCAGTCAATCTCTAAAGTTAAATAGGACATAAAGGCGTCATGAGCCTGATCTTTGCACAGAGGTACTGTACATCACTTGGTGCTGGAACGAAGGCAGCCTCATTTCTCAAGACAGAGTGACTCAACACACATCCTCTATTATGTGAGTGGATTGAGGGAATGAGCTTGGTCAGGAACTAACATTTCCCACACTGTGAGCAATCCTTAAGTCCCCCAGTAGCTTCATTGGCAGCTGTCTCCTCTTAACACGGCATTTCTCCCCTTTTCTGCCCATCACAGCTCACTTTGAAAAGGCCAAAAGCCCCTCAACCCTACCCCCTCCAGATTCCCCCCTGGGGATGGCTTTGAGCGACTCTGGACGAAAGGGGAACCTGCTTTTTTCCAGAATGACCCCTTTGTTTTAGGGCTTAATTATTCCTAAATGACCTCATCCCAACAAAATGTGCTTGGCCATTAAGGCCCAATGATCAGATACGGACACATTTATGACCCAATAGCCTCTGGGCTGTCTCCTTTGTCCTGTCATTCTCAATGAGTGATGATGCGGATAAGCAGCAAAGATTGCTTGAAAAAGGATGCAAACATGTTTGGATAAGTGAGTCATACATCAAAGTTGAGCAGTGTGACAATTAAAAGCTTATTACCCTGATAATTCCAGCATACCTCGTGTCTTAGATTGCTCCGCAAACACTTGTGGAGGTCTCTTTTCTCAAATGCCGGACTAAATAGAAGTTTATCCCCACTAAGAGATAAATCCCAATCATTTTTAATCATTACGTCATGTTTCAAAAGGAGTGCAATCACCGCATGCAGTGTGAATGTTCTAGTTCTAAAAGCTTCAAAGTGCAGCTGACGCCTATTCTGTGACATGCTATCCTGGTACTGAACGCAGTGCACCTATCTAAAATAAGGATTATGTCACTGATGGACGTTATGACAGGGAGGGAGACTCCAGGGCCTCCTGTCTGTGTTGCAGTGGCCAGCCAGACCCCACCACCACCACCACCACCACCACGCAGATTCCACCACAATCCAGCTGGCGCGACTGTGGTCAAACCCCTGCCCCTGGACCAGTAACCTTATGTGACCCAGGAAGTCATTGCCTTCCACACTTATTAGATTGTCTCGCACAGGAGTCCGCCAATTAAATGACACGGACATCAGGATCCTCGTAGTATAACACGGCTGTAAACTCATTATTACCCAATAACTCCATTAAAGCCCCATAAGATCTAAAAGATGTGCTAAAGAGCAATCAAAAGGCAAACAGCTGCTTTACACTGAATGACCACGTCTGGAGGCTGCAAATGACGAATTACTTGTATTGACAGCTGATGTGTTGATTTTAAGTCAAAAACTACTAAAACAACTCCCATCACAAGTGTTCAGAACCTGACGGAGGTGACATCTTCAAACAGAAACCCAAACCCCAAAATCTGATAAGTACAATGATACATAAAACGCAGCAAGGTGTCTGATTGGAGGAGCAAATGTTTGGAATTTGTGAATTTGCCAATAAAACAATATAAATAAACATGCCAGTATAATCATAATAATACTGGCATGTTAATTCATCAATAGCAATATAATAACAGTTAAATATGTATTGATATAATGCGTATGCGTTGTGCAAGTAGATCAATTAACACTAATTGATCTACTTCAGATTGGTAAAACGTTTTGCTGCTATTTATAAAACCACAATCTTCAATCAGAGGCAAAAAATCTGTCTTTGAAGTCCAAAATTATAATAACGTAACATTTACTTTTTTCTTCATATAATTTGTAGCCAAATTGCATAGCCCTAATTAACTGATTACTCCAAAAAAAATAAAATCAAAAATCTCCCCAGTGATCCAGCACAGAACAACAACCCCGGTTGCAGCTGATCAGTATCTCTTGCTCAAGAGCACTTGAGCAGAGTGGATGTCCCACTCTCTTAACACTGCAGCACCCTGATGCCCAGGCTGCACCGAGCAACAGCAGCATCAACAGGTAGCAGGATGCAGAGTCCTCTCTCCTCCTCACGCAGAGACGCGAGTCCACCAACACCCGGTGGGGGGGTCGCATGCACGGATGCACATCGTGTACAACCACAAGTTTGAGATAAGGTTTGATACTCACAAGGCCAGTGCACAGGCTGAACACCGCGGGGTACTCGCTCTTGGCGTTGACGTGTCCGCTGAAAAAGCAGTGGCGCATGTCGCTCGGGTCGTGGGACTCCGTGTCGTTGCCCCGTCGCGCTCCCAAGTGTGTGACCGCGTACGAGGGGGCGATGAAGCCGGAGTCCGCGGTCAGGTTGAGATGGAAGCGCTCCCCGAACGCGTCCACCCGGTAGAGAACCCGCAGAGCCGACAGGTCACCGCCGGGAGCCAGACTCCTGCGTCTCCTCCTGTAGTGCAGCTTGTGGGGGAACGACTCCCCGAAGTCGTTCAGTCGGAGCGGGGTGATGATTTCGTACGATGACAGCCGCTTGATGAAGCTCTCTGCAAAACACAAGAACGGTCATTTAACGCCAAGCTGCAGACTGACCAGCCCCCGGCTGCACATCTCCCCGGCGAACCAGTGTCGGGCGCCTCCAACGCGAACCGAGGCAGAACTCTTACCTTGTTTCGGATGCAGTCGGTACTGCAGAGTGTCGCGGACAAGTGCTGACAGATGACACGTTAGTCCAAGCAGCCACATTGCAAACTGCATGATTCCCCCCGCGAAGAAACCCTCCAAGGCGAAGTACCCTCCGTCTCTGCCGAGCGAGCTCCCCGTGCTCCCTCTCCCTTTCCCCCCGGCTTGTCAGCGGCAACAGGTCGCGGGATCCGCGGAGGAGGCTCTGTGCAGCGCAAGTCTCGCAAAGTGCACTGGCCTCATCGCATTGCTAAACCTGCATCCACTACCCCCCCTCTCTAAACTACGGCTATTTCTTATGACACGTTCATCCCCCCCCCTTGACCACAACAAAAAAAATTTTTGCTGCCTAATGTAAACTGCAGTCTATACTGAAGGGAGGGATCTGTGCCAAGTACGCTTTCCCTCAGCCATCCCTGGAACACCCCGTGCGCCCGAAGCACTCACCGAGTCCGAAGCAACGCCCCCGTGTGCGCTCCCGAGCCAATGGAGAGTGCGCCTCCACCACCACACATGGGGCAGGCTCCAGTGCTGCAGAGCTGGGAAGACTGGGATTACACTGTCAGAGCAATAAGATCATCGGGACCTCAGGGTTTAAGGTTTGTCCTCTGCAGTGGTGAGGCTATAGTGTAACATGTGACTGACGCACCTGAGGAAACTACTCTACCACACAGACATGATTCTATTGTTAGTTCTCCTGTGATAAACACAATAAAAGTGCTTTACATGATATTGTACCTGGGACTTGTGATGCATCTGAGGCAGCAAACACCGAGTTTATATTTGGTTAAGGTTTTAGAATGTAGAACTATGGATATATTGGACTATATCAGCTGCATGGATCAATATGTCAGCTGATATTAACGTCTGCCTCTCAGGTGATCGAGCACATCACCCACTGACCAGAAGGCCTCTGGTTTGATCCCAGTCCTCCAGCATATTTTCCAGTCCGCATGCTGAAGTGTCCATGGGCAAGACAGCGAACTCTAACTTGCCCCTGATGGCTGCATGTGCCGTCAGTGTGAGAGAGAGTTGTATTGTGCAAACGGGTGAACGTGAGTCGTAAAGAGCCTTGAACGCTCAATAAGATGAGGACAGCTGTATTTAAATATCTGTTTAGCATTTCCATGTATGAGACACATTAATATTCCATTTATATTTTTAAAAATCCGATTCAAAATCCCACTGACGTTTGCAACAACGCTAAAAACTAATAATCCAATCGTGTTATCTTTCTCGACAGCGTGCCATGTGACTTGATTCACATGTTCGGATACAGTATATGTGGCAGTTCTTTTTAAATACAGTCTAATATTGCTTATTCAGCAGCCTTTAATGAACACCATTCATAGGCCTTATGTTCACAGGCTAAACAGAGGTCATGGGGGTTGTGATAAGCTCAGACATTAGCAGCAGGACAGAGAGGATTGGATGCTGTAGATGTTTTTAAACAGCAGAGATTACAATAAGAAACTTCACAGTGGGGAATGTCGGTGAGTATTATGCATTTTGACGAAACCAAGATATGATGACGCAAGGAGCCGTGCTGCCACACATGTAGTGTTTTTTCATGAGAGCTGTAGTTTTTTTTTTACTTTGCTCATGATGTAAGTGTTGTTTACTTCCTTCCCTAAAGTCAGGGAGGTCTCAACATGCTATAGCAACGTGTCTAGTGGAAGCAGATTTGTGTTGGACAATAGAAAATAAACCGTACGCAAACGCTTCATTTAATTCATAGAAAGAAATGATGTAACTCAAGAACTCGTGGAACACATGCTCACCCAGATGTGTCACTACTTCAGCACTCCACGTGGGATTAGTGTATGTGAAGGGATCTGAATTTCAGATTCACTAATTGCATCACATTTGCTACTTCCAGCAACACTCTGTTTGGAGGTTTGTTTTTCTTTTTGTTTGATGGGAAAATCAGAAATCCGATGGTTTCGCTCAGAGTTGATGACAGTGCGTGAACCCCGTGACTGTTAATTCACTAATGTTTCATTTTCTGCTTATAGTAAAATAAATAAAGACATGTACAATGATGAGTTTCATAAAAGAAAGGTTAAGTGTACCTAATAAACAGGGAACTCAGTGATGAGTTCGTAGAAGCCTCTCAGTGCTGGCGACCTGACGGACTTTGATATGACATCAATGATTGTCAGTCTGAATTTAATATTACATTTTTAACTGATTCAACCGAGAAACTAATTGTGTCACATGTATCTTCATCTTTAGGCCTGTACTACGCATTTCATCTATAATTTCCAACAAATGGATCCACTGTAGTACGTGATTGCAACTCGTGGGAAAGTAATAGGCACTCACAGCACAAAATAATCCGCACAGAGGGCATTATGAGCCATCCCTCACTGTCATCTGGTGGAGGAAGTAGACTTCCTCGGCCATGATGTGGTCAGCTTCTCGTTAATCATTCGGGCACGTTAGGTCTTACACAAAGTTGATGGACGTGTGAAAGGAGTCTTGTTTTTCATGTCCTTTGAAGACTAATGTCACAGCATTGTGAGTAATTCGACTCGGTGGGCTCACCGGAAACACTTTTGGATCCTGTGAGCTCTTTCTTTGACGGAGAGCATCTCGCCTCCAAGTCAGGGCTTTTACTTTTTAAGAGTCTCTCTCTCTCCTTGCTCTCTTTCTCTTCCTCTCTCTCAACCTCCCTCTTGAAGTTTTCTTTCTGAACTTAGTGGTTTCCGCTAAAAGGAAGGAAGGCAGGAAGGAAGGATGGATAGATGGATAGATGGAGAGATGGATAGATGGAGAGATGGAGAGATGGATAGATGGATAGATGGGTTCCTTGATCTAGAGTAAATATGTGAACATCTGCTACGACGAACCCTTGTGATGTGAGCAAAGAAATAGGAAAAAATGTAAAGCACATCTGGAAACAGTAAAAACTAATAAAACAACAAGATTCACATATTCCATTTGCTTATAGTTGACAACATCTACAAAAGAAAGGACAGAACCAATTCAAATGCCCCGTGGGCTCAGTGCTCCAGTCAGGCTGCCGGAGCTGCGTCTGAATTTCATAGCTCCTGTGATGAAGTTATTGTTATTTTTGAGGAAAAAGTCTCTGCACTGTAAGTTGTCTGATGCCTCCCTGATGTGTTATTCATTCAGTCTCCGAGCCTCCTGTGAGGCTATTCATTCCACTAAACCCCTGTCGCTGTCCTTTCATCATTAAGATCCGAAAGGGGGAATGTTGAAAAATAACTGAATTTGACATTAAAAAAAATCTGTTGTGAAATGTTTTTTTTTTACAGATTTTCTTACAGAAAGCAGTTTCAGCAAAGCTGCATGTACATAAAGGAACAAACACCTTTCTAACATTGTTTGGAGAATAAGAGACATATTAAGAGTTTAATGTTTGATCTGACCAATAAATCTCAATTAAAATATACATTATAAAACGTAAAGATTAATTTTTTATTCGAATAAAAGTCGGGGTTATGGCAAAAGGACTGCGAGAAGCTTAAGGTAAGCTATTTAGGGTGAAAATAACGATGGGCCCCAGATGTGCAGCTCTCTCAGACTAACAACCACTGCAGGGAGAATTCTGGATCACGTGCTGCTTTGGCACACAGGTCTCCATGCAGGCCTCTAGCTATCACTGCAACTTCACTTCAGCCACTCAGCCACAAACAAGCTTTTATCACCTACAGCACATTTCAGAGTTAGCAAAATGATCACACTGGATAGCTCATTTAGGGGTGAGCGGCGCTACCCACATGCTCATTAATGCTCCGCAGATGCCACAGTTAATGGATGAAACATCCTCAATTTCTGCCAGATGTACATAGCGAGGTCTCCGCAGATGAGTCAGCGTCTGCCTCGGGCCTCTCTATACATCGTGGAGTCGTCAAACTCGTAGCGTGCTCCCACTGCAAAAGGCCCTGTCTGTCCTGTTCAACAGTTACAAAGAGCACTATTATTCATTAGTCCCCATTACGCCAGTCATGCTTTCATTTCTTATGTGTCTCAAACTAAATACAGCAGAAAGATGTGCCCTCTGCTGCCCCTGATTGTGCACATTCTGAGGTCATTGCTTCACAGATCAAATGACAGTGTTTTAGTGTTTTTTTTGGTCTCCACATGTTAACTGTCTCATTGTCTTAAACAAGCGATGATTATATACGCTGGGCTTGGCCCGCTTCCTTGCATGGCCTTTGCCCACAGTTGACCCTGCAGGTTCAGTGTAAAGGGGAGGTTGAGGTTTAGTGAAAGGACGACTAATGACTGAGAACCAGGCACTTTCCCAGTGTCAGCAGCAAAACATCAAATTCTAATTAACATGTATCATAATAAAATGCATTTACAAGCTCTTCTCTCAAGAGTCTAGTTAATAGTATGACCTACGTATAGGTGTTAATGCATGTGGGATTTTCCTTTTCACATATGTTTTTAGATTAACAACTGGCTTGGAGAGAGTTGTGCTTAGAGACCTCTCCAGCTAAAATGTATGTGCATGTGGAAAATATGGCAGAGGGTTTCTCCCCTTATGGGAACAATCAATTGTGGTGAACCAGACATCAGTGGAAAACATGCATCGAGCATGGGGCATTTGATTTCATGGTTTTTGATGGTTCTCGGTGCTCACCATAAAATATATAATTACATATCTATCCTCATCCTCTGTATTTTTTATCATACACAATGTGTCTTATATTTCTCAATTCTTTCCTCTATTTTTTCTGTGCAAGCCTTATACCATAAAACATCTGCTTTATTCTTTATTTCCCTTCAAGGTTTAATTGTTTGATCTTTCTGTGTCAATCACTGATTCCCTACTTGGTTTATTCCATATGTGGTGCTGTTACTCCATTTTGCTTAAAATGATCTTTGCTACTTTAAGGAATTCAGGGAAATAAATGAAAAGAAGAACACAATGTGACTCGGCTGAAGAATTAAAGATGGCTGACCTATTGAATACAGCTGAAACTAAAATATGATGTCATTACAAATACATATTATATTACACTGTATTAATAACATTTGGAAAATCTGATTAGTGAAAAAAGCTCAGTTATTTCTACTGTACACTCTAACTAAAGGCAGCAGTGGAAGCTCTTCCTCCGACATGTCAGGTGATTTATCATCCAGGGTATGACCCCCCCCCCCCCCCCCCAACCCCCTTCTGTTTTACCCTAAACTTGAGCAAAGCCCAGGCCTGAGAGCTCGAACAGCTCCAGAGCCACTCTTCCTTTCATGGTTCAATGGGTTTGAACTCCCCAGTCATAACAGTGATCTATACCTCCTGATATACATCAGGGCCTTGTCTACCAGCCACTTCCTGCCGTGTTGCAACCTCGGATTTCTGTTGACGTATTTTTGCATGTGTAAGAGGGTCTCCTGAGCACAGATTGTAATATGACCACAAAGAGGGGTTCCTCTCAGGAGGGTTTCCCGAAAACTGGAATACATCACCGCATATTATTTTAGTTGTATTTGACAACAAGTTCATCTTGACAATCCACAGAGCTGAGGCAAATACTTTGTAGCATTACATAGCAAGCATTGTGTTGCTACTATAATAAGATAAATACTTTGTATACGACTCTGAATAGCTGCTTCGGGTCCGTACATTTTCCTAAACTTTTCTGGAGGGGGTGTATGTGACACCTCAAGTGTTCGAGGCAGTTGCTCCAGAACCTTTCCTGCCAGCCACCTGGGAAAATATCCATAAAATGTTGGATTCAGCCCATGTGAGAAAACAGCAGGATTTCCAGAAGATTCACAGAAAGCGAGTGGGTGTGTTGATAACATTTCTAACGGTGCGTTTAGAAAAAATGCAAAGAAAATGATTACCGGAGAAACCAGCACTGTTGTGTGTGAGTCCACAAGATCATCCAGGGGCAAAGACAGCTCTGGGAAGTCCATAGACACCTCCAGCAGCTGTGTCTGGATGGCTGCCATCTCTAGCACTACATGAGTCAGACCAGTGGCTGGTTTGATGAACTGCTAACCCCATTTGCATTATTCATGTTGCCTAGTGCGAGTGACGTGAAATTTGCATTGACTTTGTGTGTAATGTTATTGCACAAAAAAATTTGCTTGGCGTTTGGTTTGACCACAGCATAACACGCATTGGACACAGCAACTGGAAGAATAAATACCTTGTGATGAAAAAGAGGGGTGCCATACACAGAGAAGATGCTGACGAAGGCTTCAACTTGAACAGAGTAAACATCACGGCTAAGTAAGCAGCTTCTCCTCCCACCATCTTTGTCGTGCTGTAAGCAAAAACACTGTGCTCTACCCAGGCGCCTAATCTCGCCTCCATGTTCTGGAAATGCTCTTATTGTTGTGAATGTTCCTGATCTCTTCTTATGTGAACGCAAACTCTGGATAATGTTACCACCCAATCAGGCATTTTACGAAGTCCATGTCTGAAAGCAGTAAATGCTGAACCACTACAATCTACATGGTGCTTTGAATCATCTGAGGATAAATGAAAAAGTCAGTGGTGTGTAGACAGCAGGTTACTGTGTCACTGAATGAGTTACCATAACATAGTGGTCACACCTCCCCTCTCCTGTCCTCCCACCTCTGCTCCCAGCCTCCCCCTCTCTGACCGTTCAGGTGGTTCTCATGGTGCAGTGATCAAGGAGCTCGGCCACCTGAGACTTGTGTTGGCTTGCACTGCAGATTAAGCCCCCCCCACCTTCCTCAAGAGAGGCTTCCGCCCCCCATTGCCCCAACGGAGCTTCATAAGCCGCTGAAATTCCAAGTGCCCTTTAAACACAGTGGTCTGTCAACCTCTTTCCTGCTCCCATTGAGTGAGGCATTGTCTGTCTTAGCGCCGCAGACAGCAGTAAAACAATGTGGAAGCGGCGCTCTCTCACCACTCTCCTGAGGACCGTCTCATTGATGAATCATCATATTATGGTAAAATAACATAAGAGTAGGACTGGAAACAAAAAGGTTCCTGTTTGCTGAAATGAAACAATGAGGTTTTCCATTTTTACACTGTGAAGAGTGTTGTATAAATAAAGGGTGAGATCTTGCTGCTTTCACGAATCCAGATCCTGTATTTTGACATCCTGCTTTCATGGAAAGGCCAGTGCTTATTTCCGTACCTCTGCAGGAAAAAGCAAGGAAGCTTTGTACGTGTCAATTATCTGTTACTCTTTCCAATACAGAACACGGGATAAATGATTATAGCATCGCTAGATTCCCAAATAACAATGAGCTCCAGGACTGCACAACTGATAATGTTGTGTAAAAGCACAGGCGTTGGAACAGTATGTTAATGAATCAGAATGTTGTAGTTAGATACTAGAAATCTATTAATCTACATACTTAAGCTGTTTGAAGACACAAACTGCGGAAAATGTCCAGAAAATAGTTTTTTTTTCAGATTTTGCCTTTCACATATGAAGAATGCAGCAGGAGATATTATGGGTCAGACACGTTCACAAAAGGCCATTATCACTAATACCTCTTGAATCTTGTTGTCCTAACATCTTTATATGCATTTTCACTTCTTTTCCATCCTGAGATATTTCTACTGTTCCAGTTTTGTGTCCATCGCGAGTTAGAAATGTCAATAACACGCCCACTCACTTGCTATTAATTTTCTGGACATTTTCCTGCTGCTATGCTCCCATGGGCTCACTCACAGCCGCTTTTGGAAGATTTCAGGAAAATTTCCGGACTTCAGTGCATTTCTGAAAGCAGCTTCAGAGTTCCTTTTGACTTATTCTTTATTTCCACACAACACTCTTGTTTGTCTCAGAACACCTGACTGTTTTAACCTCTAAAGAAAGACACTATCCTGTCTGTTTTCAAGCAAAGTCACTTCCCCATCAATGCTTCCACATATGCTTTGCTTGCCGTCCTCATTCTAATTTTGCAGTAATAACCTGGTATCACAGCTGCAACACAGAGGCAACACGATGAGAGACGCAATCCGTCATGGACCTTATCATGCTTAATAGAGATTCAACAGTGTTTTATGAGAACTTTATGCAGACTGTTGACATGTTGGGGGGGAAAAAAACTGCCAAGATGGATGGCAGGCGATCAGAACAGAATTTTGAGTTGCTACAGTAGCCAGAGCGGCTGCATGGCTGAAACTCATTTAACAACACTGAAGGTTGTTTTTTTTCGTGACGCAAAAACAGTGATCTGAGAAAGTGGTAATTTTACATGGAATCTACTAGTCTGCTATTTTCTATAGTGCAATTGTTACTACTACTAGGTCTACTCGTCTATACTAAAATGTTATAGAGAGAGTTAACACCCTTCCTAAAACAGATGTGTAAAACTGGTTTTAAATGAAGTGCTCGATTTCCTGTGCATCGGCAAAAATGTGAGCAATTAAAATTTGAAATGCTTGACAGGAATTACTTTTGTGTCAGTCAACAACTTTTTCAGAGTTAATCAGGAATGCCTCAGTAAAACATGCACAGCAGGTAGATTTATATATCTTGGAACATATTATATACTATCTTAGTAACATGGTATATTGGATTAATTTATCATTAACTAGTCCCTAGCTCCCCAAATGTACAAGTTCCTGTTGGTAGTGATTCAGTATTTTGTGTTCTGTTACCAACTCATTTTGTTCAAATCAGTTGTTCAGAGTGTTTTCTACCATTTGAAATCAATGACTAACAACCACAGAGGGTCAGGGTGTTCAATGGCATCCTTTTTGTTTTTGTAGCCCATTTTCTCACCATATGTGCAGTCAGTCACTCAAAAGTCAGGAGGGAGAGCGGTTTTTCCACTAACCAGAGGGTCTGCAGTTCAATCCCCAACTCCCCCATTCTGCGTGCTGAAGCGTCCTATCGCACCTCAAATTACCCCCGAGTGTATGCGTGTGTTATAGAGAAAGTGCTGTACATTGATGGACTGTATGAATGTGTGTGTAAACGGGTGAATGGCAAAACTAAATGTAAAGAGCTCTAAGTGGTCATCAAGAGACTCAAGAGAAGCTCTATATGAATACAAATCATCCACCATTTTTCCATTTACAGTCACTACATAGGTTTAACCTTGGGAGCAACAGCCAGATTCCAAATATTCAGAACATTACAAACTCCCTCATCTGCAGTTTGCGACTCTCCAGACTAGCAACTGTCAACATCTCCACTTCTAATAATAACAGTTTTTAGGAATGGTGCAGCGTGTCCAAGGGAAGGGACTGGTGTCATAAAGACCAAATTTAAGGCGTCACATGATGGTGTGAGTTACTCTAAAATGGGGAGACAAATCATACAGTCGAGCAAAGTGAGCTCGTGTTTAATTGACTCAAAAAAAGATCAGGCTCCAAGAGGAGAGGGGGTAATAAACTGTAATAAGACATCCCACTGACCGAATGATCTAAACAGAAGCTTCTCACCCAGGACGTATCCACCGTGACTCCGCTAACAACGTGATGCCGGCAGCGCACGTCATGTGACTGTCTCTGAGTGATTAGGTTTCACAGAGAAGTGTATTCTCTCCCCGCAGTTGTCTGCAGGCGATCGTGCATCCTTCCTAACGACAGAATTAGTGGGTGCTGATTCCTACTGACATCTTTCTCACATTGCTCAGCGGAAAGTGGAGATTTTTCCTGAGAAATGCTTTTGACTTCTCCAGCAAGTGGAAAATATGCTTTTTCTCTTCTGAGCACGGGATTCCACTTCATCAATTGCTGGCACTTACTGCACGATAGATATCACCCTGCAACCAGATATCTCTCACACAATGACTGAACGCCACACAACTCACCAGATGCACATCGCGTTGCCGACCGCTTCACTCTGCAAAGCTGTGTGTTTTCTGGTGTCACATTGTGGACTAATCCAGTAGTGATAAGTGGCAAAGGCCGAGCGAGAGACAGCTGCCCAGTATTTGTGATATTAACAGCTGTGAACTTTAAGCGGCCAGTGACTCATAAGATTTGATGACAGTCCAGCAGGGAGTCCTTGGATCTTTCTTCTACTCCACTTATAGTGTACACATAATATCCTGCAGACAGAGACATGTGTGTGTGAGGTCATGGGTAAGGATGGCTCTGGTTCTAGCTCTTTTTTCCTGCTCACTTATTAAGGATTATTACTGAAAACTGCTGGACATGAGCACAGTTCTTAAAAGTGGATTGCATGTGTGATCTTTTTTTTTTTGCTTTTACAAAACAAGTTGTGTAAGGTTGCAATTTGAAACTGATCCCAGTGATGCTCTGGTACGTCAAAAAAATTTGTAGATTGACTTGTTCATTAGGGAGTTTGATGGAGGGATGGTATCAGTTTTGACTGTGTTCAGCGGAAAGACTGATTGAGACGTGTTAGCTTGGTGCAGTGGCTGAAGGTGTGAGCAGCCAATTAGCTTCAGAACAAAGTTGTCTTCTTCATTGGGTTCCTAAAATTAGCCACAGGTGAGTCTGTCTAGATTCATGAGTCACTGGCTGGAGAGTTTGTGAACCGAGCTTAACTGGGTGAGAACTGGACTGCAGGAGTGCTGCTCCAATCGGCTCAACACTTTTGATGGTCCGTAAATGTCTCCGAATTGTAGGCCTCCTTTTTATTTGTACGTGTGTTAAATATGTCAAGGGGATGTTTATTTGTTTTTATAGAAATCTTTGCCATAACATTTCTTAATGCGAAATGTGCATGATTAATTAAGTGCATTTTCACCTAACTTATCAAGCAACGTAAGTGGGTTTTTGTTGTGTGTGCTTGTTTTATTGTGAAAAAGTGCAAAATAAACAAATCATAGTACTGTTCTACAAATTTTTTTTACAAAATATATTTCCATTACTGTACATATGCAAATGTAAAAGGCTCCTTGAAATTAAAAAAATATTTACTAAGCAGTGATTTGATTTTAACCTTAAATAATGCTGATTTTTATTCACTGTGACAGACAAACATCTCTAAGCGATTTAAACACAAAGCTGAGATCTAACTGCAACTGTTGCAGTAAAATCTATATCTGTTATGATAATAAAACAACGTATTAAAAAATAACCTGTTTGATTTTAAATGTATATAGAAGAACTGGGGTATTGTAGTTTGGTGGTCCATGCCGGTTGGTGAAGAGGGTATAGGTCCAAGATTTTCATCTTACTGTATACATCCATGTTAGGGATGATAGTTATAAGTCATCCTTCTAGGACAACATCTGCTCATTGCTATCTCACATAGACCCAGGCACAGGCTTTTAGGAATGGTTCAACATTTTAGGTAAACAAGCCTTTTCATTGTCTATCCAAGCTTTAGCTACTCACCTCCAGTTCTGTACTCAATGCACAGAAAGTAATGGGGTATTGATCTTATTCTAGTAAAACAGCAAATACTGTACCTGTGTTTCCCAACACATATTTAACACTTGCCTTGACTTTCCCCTTTTCTCCCCTTTTTGTCTCACACGCTAAATACAGATATTCAAATTACTTACATCATAACTCTCATAACTGCCCATTTCATTTTCTACAGTTCAGGGTGAACAGGTGATGTTTGGATAAATTAGAACTCAGGGGAATATTACTTTACTCCAGTTGCTTCCTTCTTAAGGGCTTTGTGCCTAAAGATGACACACACACACACACAGACACACACACACACACACACACACACACACACACACACACACACACACACACACACACACACACACACACACACACACACACACACACACACACACACACACAGCTGTCCTATTACCACTCATGAGGTTTGCTATCAACTGCGGTGAGGGTCAGTTTTCACAGCAGCACTGAATTTTCCATAAACCGTATCGCCTCATTTTCATATATAATATTATGATGGACATTGTCTATACATGTTCAGATGTGTAATTTAAATGACTAATGAACCAGCTGATTTCCATGCTTCTGAAATGAAGAGGTGAAATTGGATTATAAAATATGAAATCCCCAAGGACCACAGGCAGGACAACTGCTGCACTATTTGTGACCCAACCACCAAAATAACACTGAGGTCACATGGGTGTGAAATGCTGTAGATAACTCGACCCAATGAAAGTTCTGCTTGAGTGTGTTTCTGCCTCCATCACAGAGGCCCAGAGGTTTTACTAGAGAAAAACTGTGACTAGGTCCTATGCAGTCACATTAATGCACCTTTTCTAAACGTGGAACATTGTAGTTCATATGAAAAGCTGAGGCTACTCCTGCATTACACTGTATTTTATATGGGGATTCTTTATTTTAAAAGTCCCTTCACTCTATGTCTGGTAACCCTTTTTCTGCACGATGTTACACTACAACACCTCCGTAAAATTCTGCCTCAGTGAAGAATGAGCACATTATTTCATTTGTGATATGTTTCAGTATTGTACTGTTTATTTCAGTATGGAGTACAAATCTTACATTGACCGATGTTATTTTTCATCTTCCGACTTATCTTGTTGACATTCTGTGTAGACAAGCAGGTTTAAAAAAGTGCTGCTGTCAGCCAAACTAAAACCACTACAGCCTTTAAATTCTACATGTCCCTGAAGAGACATAATCCCACCTCCAACCCTTTGTACACTACCTTCTTTTAATTATGACAAGTTGCAGTGTTTCTACTGCTCATCCTTCCAATGGAATAAAAACACTGGTGACTCTGACATGAGAGGAAAAACAACTGAGACAGAGGGGTGAGTTCATAAACAAAGATTTTATCAAAGTGACTGAACAAATTGTAGTGGGATCCTTTAATCCTGTTTGGATTTACCTTTCCAAAAAAAAGTTCACAGTTCAAGTTTAAAGTTACAGTTGTCAACAATGTTCAATCTGAGACAAAAGACTCTTTCATTGTACATGCCCTATGTGGAGAGAGCTCCACGTGTTGTACATCCCATCAACCCCCACTGTCTCAAAACCAGGGATGGTACCTGTACTAAGCACAGCCACACCGTCTCTCAACCATGTTGACATCACAAGGGGTCTAAGAGCCAAACAGACTTGTTTAAGCCTTTTTATTTTCATTTGTATCGCATAGGAGGTGTGAATGTAGCCTCATGATTTGATTCGATTAGGATGCATTTGCAGTGATTGGCAACTAGCGGCCTGCAGAGTAATACTGGCCCTCCAGATGCTTTCAAAGATTTGATCATTTTTATTTCACCATATTGGAGTGACACAGACATTTGTGTTGCAGGTGCGGATCCTTATCATAGCATTCTTTGAATCCCTTCCTCTTAAGCACTTTATCCACAGAGTAAAAGCACATTCTCGTTTTGTTGCTGCAATGGTTTATACGGAGGTGACTTACAGAGATTTTTATTTTGAATAGTTATGAATTTGGGTTTGAAGATTGTGATTGATTGATTGTGATCGGCCAATTGCTTAACACACCTCTGAAATAGCCAACATGGAATGACAAAACAACCTGCGTTGTGTGGACGAGCTCATGTCTGCCCTTGACTTGGATCTCACAACTTCAGGCATGAAGACGCTAAAACCTTTAAGGTGCTATAGCACCTGTAGCACATTTGGTTTGCTGTGCTAATAGATTATGGTCCCCTGCCTTTCTTCAGTTCTAAATGTGCATGATGCATTACTGAAGGTAAAGCTGCCGGTGAACAGAACCATCACTCTGCCTGCTGCTGTCGAACATAACACCTCTGCCAAACTCATCAGCAGCAGTGAACAGAGTCAGGCTCCAAAACTACACAGAAAACATAAAGGCTGAACTGTGAGTCAACTGTGACATCTGCTCCGTGCCTGCTGCAATTTGATCTCCTAACAAATCAGAGATTTTGATTCTGAATATTTTGAAAAAAACAATTTCAAATGGTAATAAATATAGATTGGTTGGATTGGAGGCAGATGCTTGATGCAGCCACATCTGTGTCTCTGCAGCCTGAACCTCCTCCTCACCAGCCTGATCATCGGCCTTTTCAAATGGTATTAATGGCAATGGATCATGAATGTGAACCCTAACTGCCAAACAAATTGTCAGACGTTTGTAACCTGGGGAGGCCTCAATGTAAATCTGTTAAGTTACCTGTAATTACACCTCTTAAAACCCACCGGAGCTCTCTGATGCATGATGTGTCGCAGATGCTCTTCTAATGCAAACCATTATGAAGAGAGATTTGTGCTTCAGTCATTTCCTGCATGTTTTCTGTGTAATACGCTTGTCATATAAGGTTTATTTAGGAACATTGATCTGAAACTTTAGAAACATAAAAAGAAATGAAAATATAGATGAAAGGACTCGAACTTCAAGAGGATGTAGAATACAGCAACTTCATTTCAAAAGTAAATTAAAAGTAGCAAGAAATTCAATATTTTAATAATGTTGAATAATATGTTACTCTAACGATGACAAGCACAGAGCAGTGCAGAGGAGAAATCACCCTGACTTATGAAGACATTTTTATGTGTTAATGCAAATCCATCAGCTACCACTGCTGCCTCTTTAAGAGTGGACACTCTCTGTTCATTTTATGTGAGCAAAAAAATTGTGTTGGTACCTCCATTCAGAGAGTCGGAAGTAGATACGTACTTTAATGTGTTCGAGTGTATAGCTGCTTCATTGCACTGGACCAAACTGGCCTTTGCAGCTTCAATGTAAACTGATGGGTAAAGCTCAAGAGGTGTGTTCCACTTTGTCTTTAGAAGATAACCTGCAGTATGATGTGGTCAAAAAAAGCACTTCAGAAATTAAGCTAAATCCCTGAATTTAAAATTTTTAAATAAAATGAAAAGACATTTGTTGCCTTGAAATCTTCTTTCATCCATCCATCCATCGCTTTTGATGGAAGTCACCTGGTGTGAACAACATAAAGGTACGCCTCTACTTGACTTTGACATTGACCAGACACTGCAGTCATGTCAGCAGTGTAGGGCTGACTTTGAGCTTTAGTGATAAATAAAGCCCTACAAAATGACGACTCTAGAAAAATGAAAATGAAAATATTTTGAGAAGTATCAATTGTTCAATGGTGACTAACTTGCAGTCACATCACATAGCACCTGGGATGTGCAACCAAAAAAAACCAACAATATTCACTGAAGAAACAAATATCTGATTGAATCACATGTGTTACCCTAAATTAAAGACCAGCTGACTTGTTTTTTTTACTTGTTTACTTGCACGAGAAATATTCGTTTAGAAATAGAGCTTTTTTTTAGAAGCACTACAAAAGGATCAGGATTAATGGAGCTCACCAGTTGTACATGAGGCGCTGCAGATCATTTGTAGGCTTTAACAGTGTCAGTCTGTCTAAAGCAGGGCTCATCCTTTTACACACCCACTGAGCTCACCGCTATTCTACAATCTCACAAAGGAGCCCTGTGCTTTTCGCCTCATTTCATTCCCTTACAGTGGGATTAAGGCCTTGTAGCACAAAGGTGTGGTACACACACATGCACACACACACACACCGTAAGGGAAGATGAAAAATGGATTTTTAAAAAGTAATTTATTCTACAGTCAAATAGTGTCTGTAAACTGCAGCCTAAAATTATTTTGGGGTTGGGGTTAGGTAGGTAATAGGTATCAAAAATAAATCTGCATACACACACACACACACACACTCACACACTGTGTTCACTCTCTGCTCGAGCTGACTGTTAAAGGAGGGTTTCAGTGTGTCGAGGTGTCCCTTGATGAAGACCTGGTTCCCTCACAGTAAATGTTCGAAGCTCTCAGAGGACCCAGGGAACTTCGACCACAGATAACCTGGCTTCAGAGATACTAGGATGTCTAAAATTAGTGTTGCCAGAATGTTCCATGATAAGAAAGCTTGAGATTTCACACTGCACACTGGTAGTCACTTTGCTCCAAGTCCCACTCCTGCTCCAGGGAGTTCAAAGTTTGCGTGTCCGAGTGTGCAACACAAGAAGAGAGGACAGAAATACAAAGCATGAGGGTAATTATAATATAGAAACCAGGGCACAGTAACTGTGCACGTGTCACAGGCAGGGTCCTCGTTTAGGGAATAGATGCCAATCCATCCATTATTAAAGCATATATTAAAAGAAACTATTAAAGAACCATATAATTTGAAAGAAGTATTGCTATAGCATATTTTTGTCGCAATATCAAAACCATAAGATAATTGAAATTGAAAGAGAAGTGTGTGTGTGTGTGTGTGTGTTGTTAAGCTGAGGTCTGCCTGTTGAGAACTGTATGCTTGTTACATGAAGATGCACAGTAAAAGAGGTTTCTATGCTGAATCATGCCTGCTTGCCAATAATGGTAAAAATATTACGGATGTTTTAACAGACTTAAAACAGTGTCCGGATTTCTCCTGGTGCTGCCGCTGTGTTTCAGAGAGAGAGAGAGAGAGAGAGAGAGAGAGAGAGAGAGAGAGAGAGAAAACAGCACCACACAGCTCTACAAGCAGAGGTCATTTATGTTGTGTGAAAAATTGTACCATTAAATATAAATTAGATTTAATGATACAATTTTGATAAAGTGACCATGGTTTAATTTACTTTCATGGATAGAGAGCAGTAGCACAAGCAAGCAGAAATGTTACAGTAGAAAATATTTTTGCAACATCTTTGTGTCTGGTGTAACTAAAATGGGAGATTTGTGTGTTTATTAGATTAGCACAATTGTGGCTGTTCTACAATAAGGAACATATTTTGCAAATACCTGTGGCACAATAAAAGGTTTTCTACAACCTTTCGAATCAGAGGCTCAACGATTGGATCTTTGTGTGTTTTTTGTGTTTAAACCTGAGATTACTTGGAGCCAGACAGAAATTGACCCAACATTTGGTAATCGGCTGTCCACTTTTACCGTATCTCGAGACATATGTAGACAAGCAGTCTCCTTAGCTTATTTAATCATGTTATCTCTGTGTGTATGTGTGCTTGTTTGTATTTCCATGTGTGTCGGTGTGTGTGTGCTGTCCCTGTGTCGTACAGATGTATGTGATTTATGCTTAGTGCAACAAAGTCTTGCTGAGACCACTATCTAACACACAACTTCAAACGATCCTGTATCCACAAATCTAATCTTGATTCAATACCACCACGATGAAGACCTCAATTCTCTATGCATTCTGTAGAGGTACAATTTATCAAGTTCATTGATTTGATAACAGATATGATTTGGCAAAAAACAAACAGATATGAACATAAAAACCGGTGCTAATGTGCTGGAGGAAGTGCACAGTTTGGTAATAAAAACAATTTGTCCCTTTTATCAAACATACCTTTCAGACTGTAAATACCTAATCCAAAACAGACACTAGGAATCGCAAGATTGAAAATGAAAACATTTTGACACTTATGTCACGCATAGGAACCAGTAAGAGGACACACTCTCCTGTAGTATGACCTTTGGCTGTTCATGACATCAGACACTCCCGAGAAAAAGGTTCAGTACCACCCTGTTCTCCCCCACCTCCATCCCCCCCCAAAAAAACCTCACGGACCTGTTTCAAATCCAAAACTGTGTAAATCCTGTGGCGTAAGTCCATGAAGCAGTCCTGGGAGGAGGATAGTGTTTGGGGGATTAGCCCCAGTCCAGGTGGTCTTCATTTAGCCCCCTGCCCCCACCAGGGGACTGTGAGCTGCTGCAAGAGCTCTGCACGTGGTCATCACAGCTCCCACCCGGTTCTGATCGCCCATCCATCCATCTTGGCAGTTTTTTTTATACACACACATTTCAACGGTATCCATAAAGTACTCATAAAACACTGCTGAATCTCTATTAAGCATGATAAGGTCCATGACGGATTGCGTCTCTCATCATGTTGCCTCTGTGTTGCAGCTGTTGTCATTACTGCAAAATTAGAATGAGGACGGCAAGCAAAGCATATGTGGAAGCATTGAGAGTGCAGTGACTTTGCTTGAAAACAGAGAGGCTTGTGTCTTTTTGATGGAGTTAGCTAAGACTAACAAGAGTATGATACAAAGCTGCTTTCAGACATGCACTGAACTCTGGATATTTTACTGAAATCTTCCGTGTATGCAGTATGTGAACACACAAATGTTCGAGTCAGTTGTTCCAGACAGTTTCCTGAATTCTGCCTGCCAGCCCCATAGTAAAATGTCAGTGATCCCACATGGGAATACAGCAGGAAAATATCCGGAAAATTCACGCCATGCAAGTGGACGTGTTGATGACGTTTCTAACACGTGAGGGAAGGATGTGACAACATCGGTGATGACAGTTATCGCACTCTTCTCACTGAGAAGTGAAGAAAAGGATAAACTTAGGACAACCTTACTCAAATATATACTCCACTATATATATATATATATATACATATATATATATATATATATATATATATATACATGTCCCACTGCTCCTCAAATGGGTGTTTCAGGTATTGTCCCTGTGCTAGTTAGAGTTTGAAGTTGTGTAAACAGCATTAAATGGCAGGGAAGCTGCTGAAGATCTGAGAAAAACTGTGATCAAAGGCACCTTTACATGAAGCCGGTGTCAGTGGTGTGTGTCTGTATGTGTGTGTGTGTGTGCACCACAATGAGATGACAGACATAGATCTGTCTGGTGTGGTTCCTTCAGAAAGGCTCTATTGCATTTCGACAGCCTCTGTTTGCACAACACGAACTATGGAAAGCGTGCTCACCTGCACTCAGCCTCAAACAACACCTCGTGTGGACCCCTTCTGCTGGACTCAAATGAGTTTTTAAAAAGCCGATCCTTTGCAGATGTTTTAAAGAAACACTGGAAACAATTCAATAGGGATGGTTGAATGTACAAATTACTCCGCCTCAGCTAAATGGACAAGTTTCATGTGAGTGACAAATTCTCAGGTAAAGTCTTTGGGAGTTAAATACACCTTTATCCTTGACACCTCTTGAGCAAACAAAGAAAGCGAGAGAGAAGAAAGAGGAAGGGTAACAGAGAGAAAAGCTGAGGGGGTTGAGTCCAAGACAGCTTCCCTGCTCAGCATGGGCTGGCTTTGAAAATCCCTTGAACAAAAAGAAACGGGGCAAAGTAAATGTCTTTCCAGGAAGTCCAAACTCTGGAGCATTTTTGCAGATTATTGTTCGAGGTGACATTGCATGAGAGCTCCTTTGGCTGGGCTGCTTCCATGCAGTCCAATCCTGAGGTAAAGAGACCACCCATTAGCCTTGTCTGAAGAAATGCCCATTCAGTCTCGGCGCCTATTCACAGACCTGCCTGTCTCCCTGGGTTTGCTCCTGGCCAGGAATTGTAGCTGGGGAGTGGGGGGAGTGTCAGGGTTCCTAAAAGCAGAGATGTGGGGAATAAAGTCTGGTTGCCGTGGGTTGACGAAGGGGCAGAAGCAAGCCAGAGTCGAGGGGGTCTCCTGCTGAGGGAGAGCAGGGCTTTGATTCACCACTCAACTCCACAGCCATGTCCCAGAACAATCGACATCTAAAACCCCAGGGGCCAGGCTTGGTGAGAGGAAGGTTAGCAGTAGGGTGGGCCTATGTTGTGCATGGTGGTGACAGTGACATTGACAATGATGGGGGGACAATATGGCAGCAAGCAGCTGTGTGGGAGGTGACAGTGAGGTGAGGAAAGAGGTTGATTTTTCGAGGGGCTCTGCTAACAGACTTCTTAGACTGGAGTGTTGGAGTGAAAGGAGCCGTTTTAATCTGTCTGCCAGCCTACGTTTGTGCAGTTTATACAATTCTAGAGCACTCGTGGTTTAAGTTCTTATTATTCTTGTACACTGGTATACTGTGTGTGACTGCCAGATGGTGTTTTGAGGCAAAAATGTAGAACTCTATGTCTACAACTTGGGTATTGGTCAATTAGAAAGGAACATCTATGCCTGACTTTGTCGTTGTCTGCTGTATAAGTACTGTGGGGTTGAAGGGCAGCCTTGACGCAGCCTTCATGGTTTCAACAGATGGGACTGGGCCCACCTGAGTTCAGCCTCACGTGTCTGCTTCATATTACTGTTCCCAGCATCTGACAATGTGGCTCACATTATGGGAAGCTGCACAGCACTGCGGTGAGATCGGAAATTGATTCAGATAGTGTGCATTGGAGGGAATGACCTAATTACTCTGCGATTCATCAGATGCAGCAACCTCCCCGAGAGCTGCTCACAAATAGACCCCCCCAACTGTTTTAGTGCGTTTTATTGGGTGTCCCCAAAAATTGAATTTCCTTTGACAGATTAGAGAGCTTTGTGTGGTTTCTTTCCCTTCGTTACCTTGCATGAAGCCGAATCTCGCTGTGGGTTTGTGTTACAGCCCATGCAGATGAGAGTGCAGAGGGCCAGACCCTCTGTCAATCTGAACTCACTTTGCTGATCAAAACACCGGGAACAAGTCCTGAGGTAGGAAAACAAATTTCAAAAGACATGTAGCAGCAGATTGTGGTTTTAAACTAACTTCCACATGCAGCAATTGTTCGGTTTCAAGGACCTTGTAAGCAGACAGTGCTCATAGCTTTGAACCACTTCAATATGGACCATTATTATGCCTGTCTGAGATAATTAAATAATTTTCTTTTCCTTTTCGGTGTATTTTCACTCTGCAGGAGAGAGCCTTGCATATCCTGCCATATGTTGCACTTTAAAGACCTAGATAAAGTTAGAGTAAGTTTTCTCCGAGACTAAACGTCTTGGGTGGAGTGGGGGGTGTAGGTGCTTCCCAGAGCAGCTACTATTGCTGCATTTACAATACAAGAAGTTATAATATTCAGTCTAAGCAACGCTACTTCTTCGGGACAGACAGGGAGCTTTAGTGATTCATTATAGAAAAATGACGACATAGTCCAACTGGACTGAAGACAGGAGACAGCTCTCGGTGAGTAAAGGAATTCAGATTAAACTGTGTTAGATTGGTAAGTAAACAGCTGTTAATGCTAACCTTTGCTATGTAGCAATAGCAAAAACTTCATTATTGTAGCTAATATTGATAAGATGGTTAATTGGCTTGAGATTTACAATAGATACACAGCCTATACAACGCATGCAAAGAATACATCCATAAAGTTCAGTTCAACAATGTGTGGAAGTTGTAGGAGGAAAGTGTGCAACAAGTCAGAGATTTAAGAATGACTTCATTGAGCCGCAGGGTCAGCAAGTGCATGTGAAATCAGATTCAGTGTCTTTAACGCTACATGCCAACACAGCAGAAATAGCGAGTCTCATCCCAAAAGAGACTCCCGACTCAGAACACCTCCCTCCTCCTTGAGTTAGATGGGGCCCGGAGAAGGAGTCCCCAGAATGCTGATAACTCACCCCACCATTCACCAGCACTCTGGTTCATATTTTTGTGGAGGTCCATTGACTTTCTCCTTTTCAGTCTCCCTTTAATCCCTGGGTCTGTGTCCTCAGTGGCTCTCTACAGAGGGGCTATTATTCAGAGCCTTATTACTGCGCCCCTCGCGGCTTATCTCCTTCCTGGTGACAGTCTTTTCAAGCCTCTCCCTAATGACCTGGGGAAACTCACATGCTCAACTTCCCAGGGCTGCGGGGCCCCGCTGATGTCAGAGGGGGTGGCCCCCATGCAGGGGCTCCTGGTCCTGCCAAAGAAAAAGAGAGAGGCACGGAAAGGTCCCGCCACAGCCACCAACGCATCACACATTCAAACGCTGCGCACATCCCCTACCTCCTTCTTCTCCTCGTGCAGGTGACAAACCCAAGCCCAGCATGCAGAAGGACTCCGCAGAAGAACTTGGTCACTCTGATTAAAATGAGCTCATAAGCTCTACTCCTCAAATATGCTGTCAGCATCTATTTGGACTCTGACACCATGATGTGCTTCTTTCATGATTTAGCTTTCTGTGATGATGGAAAGAAATCCGAATTTGCATTGCCACACTGAAGTGACAACAGCAAAAGTCAAGTAAAACAAAACTAAATCAAGTGACGCAATTTAATAAGTTATAAGATCCAAACCTCAGGTCTACATTCAAAAGAGGTGGCTGTGTTTTATTTTATATTCTTAAGCGTTGATTAAAGTCTGCTTTGCCCAAATACTCATCTTTGTCAACACAAGCCAGGAGTTTGAATTGCATTTGTATGAGTGAAAGCTTTTCATTCAACTAACATGGATGTTTTTTGTCCCAGTAAATCAGGAGAATGGATCCCCAGACGGGACCTGTGTTTCCATTCAATTCCTCTAGATTGTCCAAAACACTGCATTACAATGTACAGCAATATGATGCATAGAGGCCGCTGAAGCATAGCAGCCTCCAGCTGTTTGCAACCCAGCTTGCTCATTCACATGCAATTTCAAATCACATGAATGCTGCTGGAATCAGTGAGGAGGAATGAACTCTCTTTTTGGTAATTGTGAGTGAACACGATGTCCTACTGCTGCAACTTCTAATTATCATCTCTATCTCCCTGCTAAACCCTGTGGTGTCTTTGGAGAGGTTCGAAAAGGACATTGCTGTCCATTATTCTTTTATCATCTGGGGTTGGACCCCTAGGAAACAGTAAGCAGACTACAATTCGGTCATCAGAGCAGACAACAACGTGTCTGCTCTTAATGGAGATCACAGGAAATGTGACACAGGTGTCTTCCTGCTTCCTCACATGGTATGCAGGCCTGTCGGCCCCAGGCCTGGAGGCAACGACGGTCCTTGGTGTTTGTGTTTATGTCTCTGAATCATAAACTACTTAAGAGTTTGGGAAAACATGCACAACTGGTCCAATTAAGAAAGTAATGACTTTAGTGAAGCTATTTACAGCACAAAGGGGCAGGAGACATGCAGGGTAAGCCCTGGAGGGGATTATGTAAACTTCTGCTTGGATTTGCCTGCGTCGCTCTTCTGTCTCTCTTCCTTCCTACATCCACATCTGGTCTATCTCTGCAGCTGTGAAAAATTGCATAGCAGTGCTGGACTGTTCAGTGAGTAATGAATAGAAAAAAACGTCCCTTTTTTGTTGGCCATCATTCAAGTCCAACAGGGTAAAACATAAGCAGTCGGACAATTGTTTTACACAAATTCTAGGTTTTATTTGGTGGAGAAGATGAACCAAAATGTCCTTTATAAACATCAGTTACAGTTGCAATACTCAGAATACCTGCAGATTATTTGCGACATTTTGGGGTCAGCAACTGTCTGTTTTGACACCAAATTAAGTGCTTCAGGTAATCAGATTAACGAAACTAACTATACTCTTAGCTAGTTAACAACCCTACCATCAGACTTCTCCTGTTTCTTTTTACACTGGACCTCAATTTTATTATCTAATATCATGAATAATAAATCTTGCCACAAAGACCTTGTCTCGTTGGGGCAGCAGTTCGACCAGGTGAGCTATACGCCGCCCCCACTGATGGCCTTTTAACCCTGTGCTTTAAGTATTCCTTGGTGCTCTTAGCCTAAAGTAAACACACTTTTAATTACCCTAAAACACTGATCCTCCCCGTCTCCATTAACAATGTTACTGAGGGGACAAAAGAATGAGTGGGCGTGGGGGTGAAGTGTAACACAAACAACTGCACCGAGCAGTGGAAATCAGCAATTCACAGGTTGAAACCTCATCAGCAAAGTATCTCTGCACTGATCAAAAGAGGAAGATAATACTCACATTGCCAAAAGGGCCATTAAATTGAGTAGAAATCAATTTACCATCATTGTAGTATCTGATTTAACTTAGCCACATGCATCAGAGATTGCATTTAGAAGACACACAGGAAAGTTTCCAAATTCACAATAACAGTTCAATAGTGAGAGCAGATTCTACAAATAATGTTTTACAGAGAAGCAACATCCTGCTTTGTTTAAGGATGTATATAGAACATGCTTTTACTTGTATATTATTGTATGTTCAATCATACTGTGATACTTTTACAATATAATCTTCATCATCCTGATCTCACTTTATTTATAACATGAAAAGCCTGTTTTCTGTAGGCAGCGCAACATATTGAAACTGTGTATGAATGAAAGTTAGATACAGTATTGTGTTGCCTTAATCCTGACAAGTCAGCAGCGTATCCTGAGATCAGGCACACAGACTTAACTATTGTTGTTATGGATCCTGACAACAAAGATGAGCTAAAAAAAAGTCCCAGGAACTGTGTTTCTTCGCAGTAACAACTAGCATCAAAGGGAAAAGGGGGGAAGAGGGCTCTGATGATAATGGAAAGTGTTTTGACATCCAGGGTTTAAGTAATTATTGGATTTAGATAAGAGGGGAATTCCATCCGACGAGAGGTAAAACAAACAGGAGATGCAAACTATTCCACCAACAGAGCAGCAGTCCTACTGTAGCCTCGGGGTGGGTGCAGCACACTCACATTACATCATGGATGTAACAACACATGGAACAATGGAAAAATGCATGTTGGTGCAGTGTGTTAGAGCCTTGTAGCCTCCCTGAAGGGTCAGCATCAGGGCACAAAGACTTTACTGCACAAAAGAAACATATATTTATGTTAATATATATTTCTATTAAGTGAAGCATTGTCTTCCAAAGTAAAAATGATAGCACGTAAACTGATTTATTACAATTAAATGAATATGTAGTGATAACCTTCTCTGTTCCAAACTGTGCAACAAACTGTGACTCAACTTGTTCCACATCCTCTGTGTCTGTGTGTTCTCTAATTAGAAATGTTCCAGCAAAATGGAACATGTAATCATAGCTTGGAAGGCACTGGTCTTTTTTCCAGATACAGGTGGAGGCAAATACAAATTCTTTTGGAAAAAAAACTCTGGGTTTTAACTTTGCAGATGCACAGACTGAATACATGTATCTTGGCAAAATAAATACTGCAAATTGTGTGAATTAGTGTCCCACGGCTCCAAACTGCTTTTGGCTTTGCCTTTAACCTTATCAAAATTATTACCTTATCTTATCTAAACACATGTTTGTTGTATAGCTCTGTGAGCTGGGATGGACTCCTCCTGAAATCGTACTTGCTACTTAGTTCTACATCCCATTCACTAACATGGAGGAGGTGGGATTTAGGGTGACCTTTACTGCAGTCAGCCACCAGGGGGTGATTGAGATGCTTAGACTTCACTTTTAGGAGCGGTCATGTCGTCCATCTTTAAATACAGTCTATTGTTGAGGTAATTGATGGGTGTGCAGACGTTTGGTCTTTAATGTTAAAGTCCAGAGATTCCATCATGTTTCAGACGAAAGGTTTCTTAACATAACTATCACCCTGTAAAGTTGAGATGGGAATCATCATAGCAGTTGCCGATTTATAAATAAAAACTGAGAACTGCTTCAAGTTGAGAACCATTGAACCATTGCTTTTGTCCAAACTACTGGGATATGCCTCAGACCTTATCATTTCCCTTTCAAACTGTGTCAATGCTGCAGGAAACTCGCAATCCTTAAATGAATCAATAAGGTAAAGGACTGATATGCAGAAATAATAATCAATGTCCATCCCTACTGTTAAACTAAAACATTGAGCTGAAAGATTCTCAACAGATCGCAATATAGCTGCAGAGAACTACTGATGTGATTTGTGGAGATAAATGAGTATTTTATTGAATGTAATACTAGGTTTTGTTTGGTCTAGTGATGAGGCTACTCAGAGACAAACATGTAGGTCACATGATCTCCTTTGGTTGAGATCAGGATGTCCTGAGTACAGACCAATATGTGTTGTATATGTGAAGCTGATAGAGGAATCTAAAACATTTCGAGGTGAGCCATTCCTTCGACTTTATCTTTTTCTTTATGACATCATTTTCTGACCTTTTCTGTTTATTTTGTCCAGACTGTTCCTGTGTTTTCCCAGTCACAAATCTATCTTCTCCTCCAGCAATAGATCAGCATGTACCTTGAGCCTGACGCAGAGGAAGACAAAGTGCACTCCCTGCCCTTTGACCCACTGCTACTATTTGAAAGGACACTAGAGGTAATAACACCCTTTAAGACATCACAAGAAATCACTGCTCTATTACTCACGGACATTATTCCTTAACAGCCCTCAAACTCATTCCTCTACGTCTCACTTAAGCCGTTTTCAGACATGACCTCCAGGTAAAATCTGGAGAATTGGCTACAGACTTCACCCGCAGTTTGCCTTTCACACATGCACAACACAGTGGGAGGTTCTCTGCACAGACGCGTTCAAAACAGCATCAAATCCTCCGCGTTATTCAGGCGAGAGGTGGAGCAGCCAGGTGCAGCAGACAGAGACAGGAAGTGACGTATTAACTCTGCTGCGTAGATCACACGATCATGTTTACAGCACCCCGACACCATTGTCGACTCTTATCAACACAAATCTACATCGCTTTTTCACCAGGAGATGTTTGTTTTCTTTTGTTGTTTTTTAATTCATTTTTGTCTGTGATGCGTGTTAGAAGCGTCATCAACCACAAAAGCTGCGGAACATCTCACTCTGACAAATGCACCTCCTACGGAAAAAATACGGAGGAACTGCAGAGTTCAGTGTGAAATCAGCTTTACTGAAAAATGCTGTAAGCAAATGTCCTAACCTCCTCCTTCCATCACACTTAAAGTATATGACCCATTAAAGGCCCTGTGAGTATAAAGTGGTACTTGGCAGGTGGGGGAACTGTGGAGTTTTCTGGGTTTCGTCCAGCCCCCTGTACCTAAAGCAGTAATGCTAATGCATGTTGCTTCCAAGGCCAAGGAGAAAATCCATTAGCTAACAAGACTTTATTTCTGGGGTTGCAGGTTTTGCTAGAAAAGTCCCTGCTCAGGTCTGGAACAGATACTTTATAGGTGCCGGTCTTGAATGCTATTGGTTGTAGCTACTGTGGCTAATGGGGACAAAACTTAGCAAACAGTTAATTGTCCTGGTCGTCAACGAGGTCTAACTGAAAACAGACTTATCTGGGGTCCGATCTGACACACAACCCTCCCCTCTTGTTCCTCTTCTAGCTGTAAGAGTCACAGAGAAAACTGGGTGACCAGAGCACAACGGAGAGCAAACAGTCTCCTTCAGACGTGGCGGCATGCGTCCCTGATAGCATCTGTACTCCATCACTGACAGACAGACAGGGGCGTGGTACGGTGGATTCAGGAGTTTGGGATGTATGCACGTCTGTTTTTATGGTCGTGAGGCAGGTGATGGTGGGATATAGGGGGCCTGCTGGACAAACACTCAAGGTGATTTGTCAGGAATGGTATGGAAATGACTACCCATAACCTTTTTGTATTGGGACCAGTGACTATTCTCAGGTGTCTAAGAGTAAGTGTTGAAGAAATATCTGCAAATCATCAACTGCAAAACCCTGTCCTGTAACAATGCTTTAAAGAAATGTCAGAAAAGAATTACAAGTATTTAGAATACGTTTATAGATATTCTCATTTTCAGTAATTTCCTAAAGTACAGCAATGTGAGGGGGGATTTTGTATATATGTATATATAGATATAGCATATAGCAAATACACACATATCCACACATGCAAATGGCAAGTGTGTGCAGGAATTCAAGGCAGAAAACTCTTTCTTATTTAGACATCTTAATGTAATTCCGACATTATAATCAACAAAAGGTTTACTGAACAACTTTCAGCCGCAATGTAAATGTGAACGCTATATAATTATCAATACATTCCACAAAACCAAGACTGTCACATGCATTATTGTCCAATCTGTGTATATTGTTACAGTCGCAGATCAGTTGATTTGCTTCTCATGCGTCAACTGTCGTAATGATAATCTCAGGCCTGTAATCTATGGGACTCAGTTTCCCAACAGTGCCACAGTCTGTACACGCAGGTATCTCCTTGGACTCGGCTCCACACTCATCTCCAGTGAGCACTTCTGCCTTGGCTTTTGATCTACTCTTCAATTACACCATGTAGCAATCATCTCCACAT
The DNA here is from genome assembly GCF_009819705.1 of Hippoglossus hippoglossus. Taxonomy (NCBI): domain Eukaryota; kingdom Metazoa; phylum Chordata; class Actinopteri; order Pleuronectiformes; family Pleuronectidae; genus Hippoglossus; species Hippoglossus hippoglossus. Next base: position 18,498,216 of record NC_047156.1, read on the forward strand.
CCCAAAGATGGTGATTGAACTTAAAAGGATTGACACTGATCATTTTCCGTCACACTCGGCAGCCCCATCTCAGAAAGTTTGAGTTTTAGGGTTTACAGCTTTGTTATTTTTGATCCTTCAATCGATAATTGTAGATTTTTACAGTATTTTCTTTATATTTCCGATGCCCTACACTGGGAACTGCACAGGGCCACATACAAACAGCACTGTGTTTTACTTCATGATGACACCCTCAGGTTTACATGACAGCTAAGTACTCGGAAATGGGGCCCCTCTTCTGAACATCCACAAGCCTTCCTTTATGTGACAGGTTTTTCCGAAGGTGTAAAGGTGAAGCATGAATGACTTGAAGCCCATTGAAAACCAAAGTTTGTTGAGGATACAATAGAGGGTTTAACATACGGACAAACTGCACAACACATCAGGATTACCACCTTTGTGGTTATTGCCCAAGGAATATAAAATATGTGATTCTAGCGATGGTTTCCACATCAACTTAAAAAGGAAAATGTAGCTTTTTGTTAAAGGGGACATATCATGAAAATTCCACTTTTTTATTGCTTCCACACGTTAATTTGGGTATCTGGCATGTCTACCAACCCAAAAACTCTGGAAAAAAAACACTCGCGCGTTTTGTTATGGTTCCTCTAAGTCAGAAACGTCATGCTTGAGTGACTGGAATGAGCTTCCTGTGTACTGTGTCGTCACAATACACTGGAAGTCTCCCTACATGGCCTTGGCCCACCCCCCACCTCATCCCCCCCGCCCCCCCACACTCGTTACGCCGGGTTTACACCGGACGCAGCGAGGCTGCCAGGCAGCGCAGCGCCGTTCTCAAGCGCGCAGCCGCCTGGCTGTTCACACGGGACTCGCATTTCTCCGCGCTGGTCAGCCCGCGATTCTGCTTTCTCCGCTTGTTGTTGTACCCATTGAATGTCGGGGTTCGGGGGTAAATTATGGTCTTCATAGCCCCCCCCCCCCCCACCTCTCTTTCTCTCTCTGTCTGTCTGCTTGTGTGCTTGTAGTGGATGGGCAGAGGGGGACATTTAATTATGTGATTGGGAAAATTAAAACTCCAGGACAACAGAAGGGGAATACAAAGTATGGGATGCATATTTGATAATTTATATCATACAAAATATGTAATTTATATCGTTTACAATCATGGGGGGAGAGGGGGGAGGGGGGAGCTGGCTCACTAGCATTTAAAGGAACAGGCACTCAAAACAGGTCACTCTGTGGAGGGCTGTTTTATACAGGGTAAAAAGGGTGCTGTTTTAAATGATCCTTGTGGTATTTTGACCAAAGTATGTTACAGACATTTCATTAAGACCCCAAGGAACCATATCAACTTGTGGTAAAATGGGCATACAATGTCCCCTTTAAATTATTTGACCTTTTAAACCTTGTCCATCATTTTAGTTTATGCAATCAGTTCATTTAGAGTACAGCATTACTTCTTACAGTCAAACAAAATTAGCTGAGCCACTTTTCTGAAAGTAGGTTAAACATAGGTTTGCATGCTGCAAAGTCCATATTTCAAGAATACATCATGAAAATCTGCCTGGGGCCTCTCAAAAGTCTTTTAGAAATCTTTCCACACAAGTCTGTCTTTTTACGTCAACTAGCCTGTCCATTCATTTTCAATTTCCAAGGGTTGTTGTTATTGACGGTCACAGAGAAGACCTGCAACCTGTCAGAGCAATAACGTGGGTTATGTGGCACAGAGTGACAGAAAAATGTAACGACAGTGCAGATGTTTTTTATAAAATATCCATTATTCAGTTTGTTCAATTCTGTTACGATATTGGATTCAAAAGACCTAGCCACAACAGCGGCAGCCATCTTGGTTGTAAATGAAAATGCCTCAGGGCACTGAAGTTGCTTACACCTGGGCCAGTTCTGCTGCGTGTCGCAGTGTCTGCTGTTCACACAGGTAGCACACGTCTGCTGTGGGTCTGCACTCTGCGGAGCTGCTTCGTGAGGTTTCTTGACCAACTATTCTATTTTCTCGAATAAAAGTCAGATTATGTTCTCTTCTAAACTCCCTGAACTGGGTCACACCTAAAAAAAAGAATACTTCCTGTTTTGACTTACAGGAACCGAACTTAACTTTGTTGTGCATTTCCTGGATTTTACTGTACTGGAAACTTGTGTTGTATTCACTTCAATTAAATGTCATGACTGATGAGAAGGCTGTAAATTAAACTGAACAAAATATTGCATGGGATTTTTTCTGTGATAAACTGTTCTAAATTTAAAGTTCATTTATGATATGTTTCTGAACCTTTTTTAAGTAAATGTAATGAGGGAACACTCATGTATACAACCACCTGTTATTAAATGACTTGATTCATTATTTAGGTAACGCAATTTAAAAAAAATGAGTTAATGAGCCTGAGTTTCATATATTTTATTATGGGTTTGACTTAGTGCCTACCTTAACTAAAAGTTTTACTACTTGTATTTTGATTAGAATATCAGGAAGAATAGATCTGTAGATATGTCATCATGGCGAGGTGCATTAACATTAACAGGTGGCCATTTATTCTTCTACCTCTTAAAATCATCTTGTCCACCACTGTTGTGCCGTTTAATCCACAGACTAAGTCTGTGGTGGATGTGCTCAATCCTCCATATCATCCGTGGCCACCATTATTCTGAGCTGTTCTTATTTATAGTCCACTAAACATTACCACCAACAGTTTCCATTGTGGATAAAGGATAAACCCATGGGATTAGGATGACTAAGCATTTTAGTGCCTTCTACAAGCTCACTAGGTATTCCCCTCCTGGTGATAAGTGTATGAGACAACCAGAATGGTACTCAGGAGAGCACACACATCCACCAAGGCCCAACAGCCCCCTTAAATTCAATCAAACTGCACCAAATTGTAGATATAATATATTATATATCAGTCTTCCAAGTCTTTTTGTTCATCAAGACCTCTGCATCGTTTCAAGACAAATTTACTAAAGATTTTGTAATATTTAAGAAATTGAAAATACCCCACCCGCACCCAGCCCTTTCAGCATGTTTCAGGAAAATTGGTTGTATAGCTTTTTGGAATCCGGCTAACAGACAAACAGAAAGACAAGAGGCAACACTCCTAAAAGGATGTAGTTATGGGAATTGTGGATGAGTTGCATTATAAAAACTCACAATTTTCACTAAGTTGAATAGAGACTCAATACTTAAGCTACTGGGGAGTAATTACAATATTTTCTTTGATAAAGCTGTTATTTATTACAGTTTAACAAGTTTTAAGGGAGCATACAGGGTGATTCTATGAACACAACCTGATTTGAGTAGTTCGCATAAGATTTGATTTCATACATCAGTTCTGTTGTTTCTATATGTTTGTGCTGATGGAAAGGGGACTGGACACCTGATCATTTCCATATAAATCATTAGGTATTCCACACTGTATTTATGTCACATATTATTTTAGCCACTAAAGATGCACATAGGCAAATCGTACAAAAAAGAAGTTACAGTGTACATCCCCTTTGTCTATTTGCCTTTAACCTCATCCTTCAACGTGTCCTAACAGGTTCCTGAGGAAAAGTGAGGAGCAGAATAATATGGAGAATTTTTTTATAGTTTGAAGAATAAACCACCTGTGGCGGTCTTTTGTCATTTGTGGGTTAAGCATATTCTCAAGGCCTCAAAGCTGAGGTCTAGACCTGCTTTGAAGTCTCAGAGAAGCTTATTGTAAGGGATCGGACCACTCTAATCTGCCCTGGGTTATTTATCCAACTAAAGACAGGTATTTTCAAGAGTATTACAGAATGACAATACGAGGGGGAAAAACGAGAAAAGAGAGATCAGAAAACCTTAAACAAATCAGGATTTTGTAAACCATTACAAAAATCTGCTTTTGTATGAAGAGACTTCAGCAGATTAGTGTCCCAGCCCACCTGAGGTTACAACCCATTCTCCCTTTTGAGACAAATCAAAGAAAGTGTCTTGTTTTGGCAATCCCGAATGGGTGGAGACCGACTCAGATGTCAGTGATTTGACCCTTGACTCTCCCATAGCCAAAGGCAGCCTACCAGAGTCTCCATCTCAGAATTTTAGGACAGGAACTATCCTGCTTTTTTTTATTGTTACTTGCACTTATCTTTTTATTTACACTGCTACTTGCTGGTTAATGTCAGGGGAACATTAGCAATCACAACACACGTGTTGCTGATCTCTTTGTGGCTCTGAAACTATGGATTAGCACTGACGAGCGTTGGATTACAGGTTCCCAGCTGGGATGTCAAAGGGCTACGCTGGCTCCTTTCACCTCCGCCCTCAGCAGAGCAAAGCATCAGTGGCAGGGGTTACCTACCATCAATGATTTGCTTCGTGAAGATCAGAAGGCCTTTTCAGCATTCAGAGTCACTATTGACCTGCAGCAGCCCCCCATTCCCCATGAATTACGCCCCAGTTATATCTTGGGGAGCCCACACAAAAGGATCCCCCGTAGAAATCTGGATCCCAACAATGGAGGTTATAGGCTCAACGAGAGCCAGTGTGCACTCTGGAACTCTGACCACAGGGAAGTGAGGCATTGTGTACATATAATGCAAAGCGGCAGCTCCTATTATACAACAAATATAAGTCTGTAGAAGAAAGGCGGATATTTATGGAGGATAGAAACTACAAAAAAACTAAAATAAAACTATTGTAGATTAAAGTTGAATATCATTCATACATATCATCCATTACAAATTCCTTTTTTACTAATTAGTTGGGTACTCAGGAAGCCAGGTAATCCAGGAGAGTGCTGGATTCGATGCAATCCAGAGATATTTATCTCAACCTTAAAGGGGACATAGCATGCCCATTTTACCACAAGTTGATATGGTTCCTTGGGGTCTTAATGAAATGTCTGTAACATACTTTGGTCAAAATACCACAAGGATCATTTAAAACAGCACCCTTTTTACCCTGTATAAAACAGCCCTCCACAGAGTGACCTGTTTTGAGTGCCTGTTCCTTTAAATGCTAATGAGCCAGCTCCCCCCTCCCCCCCATGATTTTAAACGATATAAATTACATATTTTATATGATATAAATTATCAAATATGCATCCCATACTTTGTATTCCCCTTCTGTTGTCCTGGAGTTTTAATTTTCCCAATCACATAATTAAATGTCCCCTCTGCCCATCCACTACAAGCACACAAGCAGACAGACAGAGAGAGAAAGAGAGGGGTGGGGGGGGGGCTATGAAGACCATCATTTACCCCCGAACCCCGACATTCAATGGGTACAACAACAAGCGGAGAAAGCAGAATCGCGGGCTGACCTTATATATACAGTCTATGGGGCTGACCAGCGCGGAGAAATGCACGTCCTGTGTGAACAGCCAGGCGGCTGCGCGCTTGAGAACGGCGCTGCGCTGCCTCGCAGCGGCGCTTCCGCGTCCGGTGTAAACCCGGCGTAACGAGTGGGGGGGCTCTGTGTGTTTGTGCCAGTGTTACAGTAGTGCTGAACACTGCGGAAGTCTTCCACACTGCTGGCTGTGTGGCGTTGACACAAATTCCAGCTCACGCATGGGAGAGCGAGCGGTCGCCCGAGCAACTGCTGCAGCCTCCCAGTCCCAACGATCCAGACAAATGCCACGGGGGGGGGGACGAGGTGGGGGGTGGGCTAAGGCCATGTAGGGAGACTTCCAGTGCCTTGTTACGACACAAAACCCAGGAAGCTCATTCGAGTCGCTCAAGCATGACGTTTCTGACTTAGAGGAACCATAACAAAATGCGCAAGTGTTTTTTTCCCAGAGTTTTGGGTTGGTAGACATGCCAGATACCCACATTAACGTGTAGAAGCACTAACAAAGTGGAATTTGCATGCTATGTCCCCTTTAAAACAAGAACATTGATGAAAAAGAAACAACAAGCTAATGCTAGTCACTTTTGCTTAAGCCCCCAGATGTAGCTGGACACATCAAAGAGAAGATAATTTTCCTAACAATGATGGATCCACATGAGTGCAAATGTCACTTAACAATATGCAAACCTGACTAATTTGACAAGAGTCTGCATTAACTACACCCATAGACAGGTAAGGGCTTGAACTAAAAACGAACAATTTAGACAACAGGTTGAAATAACCTTAGTTTAACAGGTCTACCTGAAAAAGCTTAACATATTGTATGTACGCCGCCATGTTTGTACAAACATGATTATCGATTTTGAGTGGTGGGATGTACATTTACTTCGTATCTGCATGTATCTGTACTTTACTGAAGTAGATTTATTTTCAGTTCACTTTTACTCATTAAATAACTGTACTTTCTACTCCACTACATTTTTACAATGCATTGTTACATGTTCACATTGTTTTGTATATTTTGAAAAGCATGAAATTTGTTAAGCCCTATGAGGCATTTGTGATTCATGAATATAGGCTATACAAATAAAATTGGATTGATTGATTGAATAACGAGAGGGGCGTTGGTCCACTGATCCAATCAGAGAGAACAGATGACCACCCAGTTACAAGATGACTTACCTCAAGTTGTGCATGGTGGGACAACTGCTAACATCCCAACAAGACCACAGCAATAACCAATTAGCAACCTGGCAACACAAAGAGGCATTTAGCCAAACTTCTTAGCCGGGTGTGCCGCCTGCTTTGAGCCTTCAACCGCTCTTCACAGACCTATGGTTGACGTCATAGAGGCTACATCCATCTTTATATACACAGTGTAACAGCCCTGCCTCCTTCAACAAGAGCAACAAGAGCAGCAGCTGGTGAAGAAACATCTAAAATGGATTCAGAAGACAGTACCACCAAGACTAATTTTTGCTTTTGCATTAGGGAATAGGCTACACTCTGCAAATACTTCTACTTCATAAACTTTAAGTGTATTTTAAGCCAGTACTTTCTTTTACTCAACTAAAAAAGTTAATGTGGTACTTTTACTTGCCCCATATCATCTTTCATCACAACTTTGTTCAGCTCTGTTTGATGAATACTCTGGTCTGTCAACTGTGTTCATCACAATTAAATGTAAACATTATTAATATTAAAATATACAGAATATTAGTAATATAAATGTTTATCAAGACAAATTTAAATTTAAAATACATTTAATGATTTAAATTATTTTCCAATCCACTCTTTCAATATTCAATTCTGAATGAATGAAAGAAAGAAAGAATGAATGAAAGCTCATTCTAAAACACAAAAGGCCTAAATGTGCCTGCAGGTTTGGGCCCATGTCTTGCTGTGTTAAACTCAGGTGCTTGCATGCATGGCTCTGCATTGCATGACCCGTGGCTTTTTGCCAGATATCCCAGAATACACCTGGGTAAGCAAGTAGCCTTCAAGCAGCGGAGATGCCAGGGAAGGCTGTTCTCTCGTTCTGTTGCCGGTGCGCTCGGCTGGACAGAGCATTTTGGGATTGTGGCCAGAGATTTTTGAGGAAATATGAGAGGGCAACCTCCCGCAATCAGCCAGTGTCGGTGACCACTCGAGTGCAACCTAACAGCGAGCTGCCACTCAAGATGCTGCCAGATCATTCCTTAGAAGCAGACTGCTGATGAGCTGTTGGTTTTGTGTGCGTGTGTGCGTGTGTGTGTGTGTGTGTGTGTGTGTGTGTGTGTGTGTGTGTGTGTGTGTGTTTCCTTGGCCCAAAAATAAAAGAAAGAACAAGCAAACAGCTGCTAAAAATATTTCCCTGGATGTGCTACAACCCACATAAAAGAAAGGAGACCAACAGAACAAACTTTTCATAAGCATTTAAAAACAATTACATTAATTTCTGGATCACTGGAATCACATTAGTTTACATTATGTGAACTCCAGGCATTTGTAAGATCTTTAAAAAATTACATTTGTTTTCTAGGAATGTCACCATTCCATGTTTATGTGATTTCATCCATATCCAGTTTTCTGCATGTTTAACCTTGAGTTAAGATTGACCACATTGTTCAATCACAAGTAGCTGTGGGCCACTACTGCCCTCTATGTGTTACACATGCAACTACACTGCCCTCATGTACTGTGCAAAATTCGCATTATTAAACCATGCTGCAGTGTGGTGGGGCTCTTAAATGCAGCCATAAAGGTTGTGAAATCGTAGCAATAAAACACATTCCAATACAAATGCTAATAAAACATTGTACACTCCAAGGGGTAGTTTCCTTTAAGAACTACATGAAACCAGCTCAATGGTGTTCCAGTGTGAGAGGAGACACCCTGCAGTGAACTCTTCATGTCCATCAGTGGCACATTGATAAAGCCCAGTGTGCACAGGCAGTGGGCAAGCAGACATAAATTGAAGCTCCTCTATTTGACCCACGATGCTGTGCCCGTACCCCCTGTGGCTCCTCTCTGTTCTCCCCGAGCAGGTCCTCCCATTCATTTGGCTCATTTGAATTCCAGCATGGGAGACCTCTGATGAGCCGGGTGAACTGTTACGCTTCACGACAAGACTGCTAATTAATCACAGCAACTGTACATGTTGTATCTGTGCCGTTGACCCATGTGCATCTGACATTTATTGTATCTGTGCACCTGTCGGAGGTAGTTACTCGAAGCAAAGCACGCAGAAACATATCAGAGGTGGTTTTCACATTGTCATCTTATTGTAGATTACATAAACTTTATTTGTTCACCCTGAAAAGCAGTAAGCACAGAGTAGAGACCAGAATGAAACCAAATGCAGTTTAGGCCCTCAGTTCTCATACGTATAATATTATCATCATTCAAGTCACTATAAAAATATATGAACTACTTAAATTGTTATCATACCTTGCCTTTAAAGGTTAAGTGTGTAGAATTTATTGTTGAAGTTGCATGTTGCAGCTGAATGCCCCTCACCTCACCCTCCCCTTCCAAAGATGAAAGAGAACCTCAGGCAGCCTTCAGTTGTCATAAAAACTCAAAGGTGTTTAGTTTGTCCAGTTTGGGCTACTGTAAAAAACATGGCGGCCTCCGTAGAGAGGACCCGCTCCAGATGCAAACACAAAGTATTTAAGTAAGACCCATTCTAGGGTAAAGGAAACAACAATTTAGATGAAACACATTAGTGAAAACATCACTAGGATTGTTTTATTTTCAATTTTTGCCAATAGATCCCTTTCACCTAAATCTAACACACTGGAGCTTTATACTAATCTTTTTCTCTTGTTTTATTTGTCTTCAGTATCCTTCATAGTTTTTAACTGTACTCAGGTCTCCTTTAAATATAACATCTCAATGCTACTTCACTTTTAAGAATGGTAAAATCTGCTTTATAACATCAACACCAGAAACATTGGGTACAGACATTTTCTTGAGTTTGCCTTTCACACATGAAGAACGCAGCAGGAGACTGTCTGGGTCAAGCATGTTCACAACGACAGGGACATGTCCGGAACATTCAGGAGAGCTTGTGGTGAAGGGTTGGAATGGAGATGTGCCAGTAAATCTAAAGCTTTGCCTTGCGACTCAACTCCTTCTTTACCACAACACTCCAGTACAACACCTGCATTACCCGCTTGTCCATCTTGCACTCCATCGTCCCCTCACTCGTGAACTAGACCCCAAGATCCTTCACAACTCCCCCCCCCCCCCCAACCTGGAGAGAGCAATCCACTGTTTTCCGGCAGAGAAGCATGGCCTCAGACTTGTAGGTGTTGCCTCTCATCCCGACCGCTTCACATTCGGCCTGGTGCGCACTGGAGGTCACGGCCTGATGAAGCCAAGAGACCCACATCAGCTGCAAAAAGCAGAGATGCAACTCTGAGGTTCCCTACACAAACGCTCTCCTCACCACAGCTGTGCCTTGAAATCATGTACATGAAAGCACTGACAGTTCTAATTGTGCATTTCTTTGATGAAGATTTGAACTGGTCCTTAAAGCGCCTCTTGTGCCCTCCAGCAGAGCGTCGACCATGGTGTATCTGGCCAGCGAGCGCCCTGCGAGGCCCTCATGTTGGATTAATCTGAGAGCTCTGCATCTTGTGTTGGCAGGTCCAAGTCAAATGTGGAGCGCCTTTGAACGTCCCTCAGGCACCAGGCAACATCTTTGCACAACAAATATTACACCTAAATGCTCATCGCCTCGGGCAGCGGAGCACAGACAGAATCACACACGTGAAGAACAGAGGCGAAGCTACACTCCACCGCAAACCAAGCACCAAAACAAATCACACAGATACACAAAAATGCCCTCACAGCTACAATTACACAAATCATTTTACACACCTGTACTCAAATGCACCCACGTATACACACACATAAAAAAAAGCCGCGCTCCAAACAACCGCTGACGGGTACCCATTAAGGCTATAAACTCAGGATTATGTGTTTGCGAGAGCCAGTATCAAACATCGGGAATAAAGAAAACACACACTCTTGGCGCGCCACAATTGCAGTAATGGATCTCATTATGCTGTTCCATACAAAATAACTTAATTGCAGTTTGTTTACGCATGCGGCAGAGTCTCCTTTTCATGTACTTCAGACCATGTGCATGCATTGTCAGAAGATATAAAAAAAGTCCACTAAGCCATTCTTGGTTTATGACTCACCAGGGCATTAGAAATTAGCCTTTATTACGAAGGGTATCATGCTTCCTGTCATCCACCTAAAATATATAATAAACAAGCCTGCGTGGGACACACATGGTCTCGTGGGAACAGTTTTCACGAGCGACTGAGTTGATGCTCAGCTGTGAAAAATAAAATACAAAAGTCGCTTGTCATCATCAGGACTCTTCCAAAAATCAAATGTGACTTTAAAGGATGGTTTTGGCGTGTGCTGGGGCTGGTGTTTGTTGTTGCTGCGTTTGTAAAGTCCATATGCTTCGAATCAGTGTTTCCACAAATTCCATTCAATCTTATAAAAAAAAAATTTAATAAAACATGCCAATATTATTCTAGTAAATCTTGAAGTTTTTGACAAAATTTGGAAATGTTTATTTGGACAAATTCAGATGACGTTGAGCAGCAACTACACTGGCGAGAGCCTTTGGAGTTCTGGTCTCGTTTTAATGTGTCTGTTTGATTTCGGTTGTGATTTGCCTCAGATAAAATGTTTTCTCATGCTGAGCTTTTTACACAGACACGCACACACCTCGCAAATCATCACTCCACCCATCCACACGGAGACAGCCGGGCCCTGCAGACCACATGGAACTGATCACAGCTCAACAAACACAGCGTAAATAGCAACTAACACGCCATAAACAGATCAAATATTTCTAGTACACATATAAAAGAATGGTGCTGTGGAGCACTTGAGAGCAAATGCCTGCATTTATTTGTCAGTGTGCCAGCTGTGTTTTTGACAGGGGGGGTTGGCTCCATGAGGTTGTTTGTTCGATGCAGTTTTAAAGTATAAAAGAGCAGAACAAGTTGGAGGTGGCTCTTTCCTTCTCAGCGTGGACGGTGGATTTAACCGAACCAAGTGGCCGACACAGAGAGTGAACGTCCAGTTCCTACCTGCTTCTATTCAGCCGCTCGTAAATCACAATACCCATGGTGGGTAAAAACACATGAGGTGCTGCCAACAGAAAAAGAGTGAAATGCTGAGGGAATCAGATAAATCACAAACGGCTGAGCAATTCAGATCCACACCAAATGGTCCACACTCATCCAATCACACCAACCAACTAAATATGCCTGATTTTGTAAATTAGGATCAACGAATTAACGAAAATGTGGTAAAATGCCCTGTGTCAAAGAAAGTGAAAAAGAAAATCTAGGGTCTGCACCTTAACCTGCACAAAATTGAATGGGTTCTTCCCAGGCCCAGGTCTCATCCGTCTACCAATTGTGGTGCAAAATTGGTGTGATCGTCTTTGTGCGATCCTGCTGACAAACAAACCAACAAACATACAGTACATCTCCTCGGTGGAGATAAACAGCACAAAAAAGGCAGATGTCTCCAAACAAGGCCGATATCTGCTGTTGTTGCTGTTTAACACTAACACAGGTTCTCTGAAGAGTTTCATTCAACCAGGTAATGACATTTGTTCATTGCAGACATCATCATTAGACCACAGAAAAAACGAGTAGCAGGCTTCAATAACTTCACAAAGCAGTGAACTACAGCCATGTTCATCACTTTGTTAGGTCCCCTGGAATCATTTCCGCTGTTGTTTTCACTATTTGCAGTGCGTGCCTATATTTGCATGTGTGGTGACTTTTTGCAGCGTATGTGTCACATTGATGAAGTTGTTTTCTTCATTTCCATTGCGTTGAGTTCTCCCTACCCATGGCATTAAATGCTAAAATTCAGATTTTAAATATTCATCCACCACATCGTATCCTCAGAATTACAAGTTACTGCAAACCGTAGTGCAGACGTACACAGCTTCCTGTGAACATTGTATTAATGCAAAGAACTGCATCACCCTGCACCTGTCAGTGATGATGCACACGTGAGGGGAACTCACCTGCTCTCAACTCTCTTTAAAATGCAGAACACATGAATGAGAGAAGTCTCACTCTCTCTCTCCACAAGAGGGCACTGTTAAACTCACAAACATCCAGAGGTTCAATGTTTCTGTTTGTTGTGCTCTAAAACACACACACACACACACACAGGGTTGTTACAGACACACAGTGTTCTTATAGACACACACATACACACACATACACACACAGTGCTGTTACAGACAAACACAAACGCACACACAGTGCTGTTACAGACTCACAAGGGGACTGGACCTCACCTCTCTCCCTCTTTTACTTCCGCTCTGTAGGAGGAGACTGTGTGTTACGTTTAGGGAAGTTGCACAATTTCGGAAATACACAAAGTTACTGTTGTGTGTGTGTGGGAGATCAGTAAAACAGTGGCAGGGTCTGTGGAGGAGAGGAAACACAAAGTGTGGGTCGGTTGTTCAACATGTCGGTGTGACTGCAGGATACACTTTGGTGGGTGTTGTATCTCGCACCATGAACAACTCGGTAACTTCCGCTACTTACGTCCGAAACATCAGCTACAGTTCCCGTCGCAGGTTGTCGGACTTCCTGGATCCTCAGGACAGGTGGATAGACGTGGCGGTGTCCATACGGAAGCCGAGCGGGGACTTGAGGTACTCACAGCGTCACATCAGGTACGTTGTTATCGTTACAGTCACATGGTTCAGACACTGATTTAACATGATTTAATACTATACCTGATACTATATACAACCAACTGTCTATCTATCTATCTATCTATCTATCTATCTATCTATCTATCTATCTATCTATCTATCTATCTATCCAACTGTCTGTCTATCTATCTATCTATCTATCTATCTATCTATCTATCTATCTATCTATCTATCTATCTATCTATCTATCTATCTATCCAACTGTCTGTCTATCTATCTATCTATCTATCTATCTATCTATCTATCTATCTATCTATCTATCCATCCATCCATCCATCCATCCAACTGTCTATCTCCAATCCATTGATCCATCTATATTTTCCTATACCTATATTTCCCTTCCTTCCTTTTTGCTTGCTTCTTCCTCTCATCATTTCTTCCTTCCTTTTGATTTGCTCCCTCGTTCCTTCCTTAATTTCTTGCATCCCTTCTTTTTTCCTTCCTTCCTTCCTCCCTTGCTTTCTTCCTTCCATCACTATCACCCTTCCATCTTCCCTCCCTCCTTCCATCCATCCCTCCATCCTTCCTCCCTCCCTCCTGCAGGAGGTTCCAGGGCCTGGTTGCTCAGGGCAGGAGTCCCACAGAGGAGCTGTTGAATGACTGGGGAACCACCAACAGTACAGTGGGGGAATTCGTGGACATTCTGAAGAGTCACAGGTTACTGGCTGCTGCTTCTGTCCTACTTCCTGGTATGGATGATTAAAAACATTTGAGACTGCTCACCACATACTAATACATAATAAGCCCATACCACTTATCTACAGTCAGTGGTTATGATATGTAATATTCAAAAGCATCATCACATTCATGAATTTACATTAACATTGTAGTACAGTACAAGATGTTCAAGTACAGAACTTTAGACTCCACTCATTCATTTAATACTGTTTATGTTATCACATTTATTAACCAGGGACTATGTACAAATACACTAAACTCATACTGAGGAAGGTTTTGAGAAGCTTTGTACCAAGCTTAGCGTCAAACTACTTTCCACATCCAGTCCCTGTGTTTGTACAGGTCAAGTGATTCCTGGGAAATGAGGAGACAAACTGCAAAAGTAAGGGACACTTACCAAAGATGCTGCTAAAACAAAACCTCAACTAATATTAATAACTCAAACAAACAAACAGGAAATTAGAGCATCCTGAATGTCAACAACTAACAGAAAGCAGGCCATCATACTTTTAAAACAGATTTAATTTTTGTTCCATACTATTAAAGTTCCCTTTCCCAATGCGATTGCATGACATACAGTAATATCACATATACTGTAAATAGACTTTACAGCATTTGTTATTCACATTCTCAAAACCATCAAGTCAAATGCTGCATTACATCTTTTGTATGTTTTAAGCTTGAATACAAATCTACAAAATAAGAGCTACTTAAGCACATTGTCCCAGTCTTTTAAATTGCCTGAGTAATTTTATAATTCACACGTGTTTATTAATTCAGTCTTTCACAAAAAGTAGGTTTTAAATAACGGTATAATATCTCTTCTAAGAAAAATATCTCTCAGGTCAGTATATGACAGACAATATGAACCAGACTTTTTATCATTATCTACATAACTGGACAGGGACTCTGTGTAAACAGTAAAGAACATGCATTTGATTTGTGCTCTGTTTGTTTTTTGTGACCACACACAGTGGAGGAGGCCTCCTCAGAAGAGCCGCAGCAAGCGTCTCCTCCAGCAGCACAGGCAGATAGTGAGCTTCCGACCAGACTCCTGGAGGAGAGACCGACTCAGTCGTCCCATGTCGGCTCCACTCGGCAGCCACAGACTCTGCCACCACAGGCTCTGCAGGAGAGCAGTGAACCTCGGGACACAGGCGACTGCACGTTTACATCACAGTTTATACACATTTTAAGATGGCGTCTTGGGACGTGTTGATGTAGTCACATGTCAAGAGGCCGATTTTGTTATTGCATGAATGATGATCTGTATGTGAGAGAATCACATGACATGGACAAATTGTCATAGTCAGCTGAAAACCTCACAACATTTAGTTTGATCAAATATTTGCTGTACCACTTCTCAGTAGGCAGTGATTATAAGAATACATATAATTTGCTCAATTAAAAGCAGCAATACTACAATGTGAAAATCCTGTATTCAGAATTTAGACAGACATGTTATCAGCAAATTGTACGTCAGGTATTACGATACACTTACATGTTAGTTAAAAAATGTCCCAGTTTGATTAATATCTCAGTAGAAATGTGATGTTGGGTTGGCTGATGGTGGGATTTGAAATACTTACATATATATTGTTGGGAAGTATAATCTGTCATAATGAATCATATTTCCACTTTGTTTTGTGGGTAAAATCTTAAAAGTAACTATAAGTAAATATAAGTCAGTGTAAAAGAGTAATATTTAACTCTAAATTTGAGGGACTACAAAGTAGATATTTAAATGAACATACAGCAATGTAAATAAAATAGATATATTCAATGGAAAGTCCTCATAATTGTACATTTATACAGTGGCAGTGTAAATGTACTCATGTACATCCCACTTCTATAAACAAGGATGTTTTTATTGGTTCCTGAAAAGGTGACTTCTTGATTTCCACAGGGGGCAAAACTGAAAAGAAAACCTCGGATTATATGTGATTGTCCAGCAGATGGCAGCAATGGGGCCTTAACCACTAAACTCCCCATGACAGTTCTCTGTGTGTCCCTCCTCAGGTTTCTCCAGCTTCTTGTACGATGAGCTGAAGGAGATCACGGGCAACTTTGACGACCGCCCCATGTCGGACGGCGGCAGCAGACTCGGAGAGGGAGGCTTCGGCACTGTGTACAAAGGGCTCCTTAACGACAAACATGTCGCAGTGAAAAAGCTGAATCCAGTGAGTTGACATATTGTCATGCCAAGCTCACAGATCACACGATGTAGATATCATGAATCACAATACTATCTCCTATAGATGGACAACACTTCCCTGGACGAGCTGCAGGTTCAGTTCTATCAGGAGATCCAAACTCTGAAAGTGTAAGTTTCCTCTTCTGTCTCCGTCACTGTTAATCTGTCAACGTGACATAAACATTACAGTTTAGTGGCTGTAGCACACAAGGGGAAAGGATTATTAACTTTTGGAAGAGCAGCCTGTGGAGAGTCAGGCATCACATTCATATGTTACAGATTTAATGGACACTTACACCCAATTATTCTAATGACTATCATAATTGGAAAGTAAATGTACTGCATTGATGTAGTGCTTTTCTAGTCTCCACTCACAGTGCTTTACACAAGAGGCCGGTCTCATCCACACAGCACCTCTCTAACACACTCATGGTACCTCATTAGGGCAATGCAGGGCTCGGTATCTTGCTCAAGGACACTTCCTTTGACATTGAACCACTGAACGTCTGATTAGTGGACGACCTGCTTGACCTCCTGACCCACAGCTGATCAAAGTGTTCAAGGTCGGAATTAAATTTTGTGCGATAGTTGCGGTTTTGTACAAACTAGAATTGCTGTACAGGAATCTTCATTAATTAAAGGTATATTGAGAGTTTGGGAAACATTGCTTGTCATTTTTAAATGAGATGTAGCTTAGTACAGTCAAGGTTTAAAGCTTCACTCAGTCTGGTATAACCACCACGTGTCTTGGTTTCATGGTGATATTGCCGTGTAACTGACCACAAGTCTTTTCCACGTCACTTGTGTCCACCGTGGGAATGCTATAAAAAGGGGTGAGACGTCCTGATTAACAGCTGAGACGGACTCACGATTGGTCAAATGCTTGTGGGGGTGGGACCTTGATACCGCACCACAATCACCTGATGTCACCAGCGTAAGATGGCAGTACTCCGATATTCGATAATTTGGCTTAACTTTTGTCCAATGGGAGGAAGAGGAGATGTGACGTCCGTCTTTATTTACAGTCCACGTGAGAAACATCTCTGTGTGTAAATGCAGCCATGACTTGTTGAGACTGTTTGTTCCACAGGTTGAAGCATGAGAACTTGGTTGACATGGTTGGGTTTTGCTGTGACGGACAGCACCCGTGTGTGGTGTACGCCTTCATGGCCAATGGATCTTTGCTTGACCGACTAGCGTGCTTGGTAAGCACCGTCTGCAATACAGACTCTTCCTTCTAGTAGTTTGTACTTTCACACAGATCATCCACTGATGTGCTTTTTGTCCTTGTAGAATGATAGTCCTCCACTGTCCTGGCAACAGAGATGCGTGATAGCAGAGGGGACGGCAAGAGGCCTGGAGTATCTGCACAGCAACCATCATGTGCACAGAGATGTCAAAAGGTACAACACTTATTAGCAGTGGCCTTTAAATGATGTTTCCTTGAAGAATAGTTTGACAATTTAGTAAATATTCTCATTCACTTTGTTGGGGAAAGTTAGATGATAAAAAGAAGTGGAAGCTACAGCTAGTTAGCCTAGTTTAGGATAAAGAAAACATGTTGTTTTGTCATTATTTGTACGGATGAAACAACCAGAGTGTGACGTGTTCATCTGGTCAAAAAGTGGTTATTTTTTTATTTTCTCTTGTTAGTGCGAATATTCTGTTAGATGATAATCTTGTGGCGAAGATCTCCGACTTTGGGCTGACGAGAGCATCAGCCAAACATACGTCGACGACCATGATGACGGAGAGGATTGTGGGAACCCGTGCATACATGGCGCCGGAGGCCCTTAGAGGAGAGATCACACCAAAATCTGATGTCTTCAGCTTTGGAGTGGTGAGCTACTGCAGACACACACACACATACACACACACACACACACACACACACACACACACACACACACACACACACACACACACACACACACTCAAAGCCAGACACATGCACGATACACACACACACACACACACACAGCCAGACAAACACACACTCACAGCCAGACAAACACACACACACACACAGCCAGACCCATGCACGACACACAAACACACACTCACAGCCAGACAAACACACACACACAGCCAGACCCATGCACGACACACACACACACAGCCAGACCCATGCACGACACACAAACACACACACACACACACACACACACACACACACACACACACACACACACACACACACACACACACACACTCAAAGCCAGACACATGCACGATACACACACACACACACACACACACAGCCAGACAAACACACACTCACAGCCAGACAAACACACACACACACAGCCAGACCCATGCACGACACACACACACACACACACACACACACACACACACACTCAAAGCCAGACACATGCACGATACACACACACACACACACACACACACAGCCAGACAAACACACACTCACAGCCAGACAAACACACACACACACACACAGCCAGACCCATGCACGACACACAAACACACACACACACACACACACACACACAGAGAGCTAGACCCATGCACGACACCCGCACACACACACAGCCAGACACATATACGACACACACAGACACACACACACAAAGAGAAGGGGATACTGTGTCAGGAAAGGAGAAACTGCAAGTGTGTTGTAAAATATAAAACAGAGCTCAGCAGTTTAGGTGCAACGTTCTGCCAGAATACTGACACACACATAATGCAGGACACAAACATGATAGTATACATTTCCTCCCATTTGTGAACAGTTGGCTCTATTTTCTGTATCATCTGTCATTATTTCAGACTGAAAATATTTTTAGGGAAACAGCTGTATTATATTAAAAGTGTTAGAAGTGTATTAAAAGCTATGAATGTGAAACATACAGTAGCAAAAAGAAGTAAGTGACCAATCTGCATGTATGTATGTCAGTGGAAGTACATGAGATATAATTTTTCTCAAATATGGTTTCTGTCATTTTAGGAAGTTCTTGTCCCACTTGACTATGCTCAAGTAACTTTGGATTAGATTTGATGATGTAAAAATGATTGACAGCTGAGAGTGATTAAAGATGGGTGGAGCGAGTGCATCATCGGGATCTTGCTGCGGCTTCACCCCCCGATCAATACTGTGCAAATGTGCAAGATGGCAGCAGTTGGATTCAGGCTATTTGGCTTAATTTCTTGGTCGAGGAAAGAAGTGTGTGTTATTAGCGTATGTACATTACATTTGTCTGCACTTGTGCATTAGATGAAAATCAGATCAACTTTTATGAAGCAATAATCCAGAAATCCAGGTGATTCCAAAGGGTTCACATACATTTTTTTCCCCTTTTCTTTGCTCTGTATTATTCAGTCTATGACATTGGTTGAAAGACTTACAGGATCAGCGTTGTATGAAAGTGCCTGACCTTCTTTACACAGCGTCAGCCTATAAGCCTTGTTAGGACAGCTGTGCAAACAGTGCAGTGTCTGTGGAGGTACTTGGCACATTGAGGGGCAATAAAGATGTTCTGTCGTCCGGAGCCGTGTGATTAACCCCGTGTCTCTATCTACAGGTGTTGCTGGAAATATTGTCTGGAATCCCGCCAGCCTGTGAGAACCGGGAGCCACAGTTCTTGGTGAGCGGCACAAAAGAGGCTTTCACTGCTCGGCAACAGTCAAGCAACAGTTTGAGATTACGTCTTCTTCGAGACTAAGCATTTAATTAGTGCCGTAGCGTTATTAGTTACTAGTCATTAATAGTGACAGAGACTGAGTTTCAAATTTATTTGGTTGAACTTGAAAACTAATCAATATTTTCCTCAGATAGCGATTTTTAAAGTTTTCCATCACCTGATTTTCCCTCAGATGGAGGTTAGGTATGATATAGACGACGAAGACGAGGACCTGACTCTGGACGACATTATAGACAAAAAGATGAGAGACTGGGAGCTGAGTCAGGTGGAGAGCATCTACTCTTTGGCCTGTAACTGCCTCCATGAGAGGAAAAACAGACGACCTCACATCAATCAGGTACAGAGAAGAAACACACTGACTGATATGAGGATGTGTTGTTATCCGAGTTTAACCGACATGGATTTTTAAGGACCGATGCCAATACTGATTTTAGGATGTAAAAAATGTCTGCTGATATACGTAGGAAAAAAAGCAATCATTCCTAAGATGTCGTTATCAAAAACTGACTAAATGTAATTGAGGTGTGATATTTTACAGTTGAAACATAAACTGTATAAATAACAAAATATATAAAACTTGAATTAGGAAAATAAACTAAAATAATAAAAAAAGACGTAAATATGCATCTTTTCCACCTTGTTTATTCAATAAAATTCAAGTGTTTACATATGTGCTTATTGGCAAAAATAAACACAGATACTGATGTGTGTCAGCGAAAGTCTCAGATTGGCTGATTGTTATTGGCCAATCGATGAATTGGTTCAGCTCTACTTGTCATAGCTGTTGGTCTCTACTCCACTTTCCTTGAGAGCTTTGAATGATAATATTTTATAATAATGCAGAACTCAAAAGCTGGTATTTACGTTGCAGTTGTCATTCCTCCTGTGCATAGTCACCATGAATCAATCTTTGCACAGATCTTAACAGATGGGGACAGAATCTTTTAGGTTCTAAAGTTCAGGTGAAGCTAATTTGAGTCTTCAACAGTTTAACAACAATCTGAGTTAAATATTTCATGTGGGTATGTATTTTGTCAGAGAGGAGCTGAACTCATTTAAAGAAGAATTCAAATAGGAAGAAGAATGGCTCTCAGTAGAGCGCATATCTCTGCCATGGCCCAACAATCTGACACATGACTGGCTAGTTCTTACAGTAGAAATATATATATTTCTTTTTTTTTCGGATTAACAAAATGATTAATTTGTCAGAAAACATAGTTAGGTGGAAATCGCTTTCATAGTTTTTGGGTAATTCTGCAAAACATATAAACCAACAGACACAGGTGAAAACATAACCTCCTTGGCAAAGGACATAACTTCACACACTTTGCATAAAGGTGTTTATGGTGATGCCCTTGTTTGTCCACACAAGTGAAGTCATAATAATAAAACTTTATTACTAAAGCATTTATCTAAACAAGCTTACACAGTGCTTTACTAAATAGTTGGGAATAAACAACACAAAATCTGAAAGAAAATATTTAGTCATGGTGCCTGTTTGATGATCAGCTTCTAAAAGTGATGTCATAAACCAAAGTTTTAGAGAAGTTCAACTTTTGATCTCATGCTGGTGCAGGAGGAAAAACACCACAGTTGTGCTTTGGGGATCATTTATGTCTGAACATCCAGTAGCTGCTCACATTCAGCTTGGACCAATGAAGTAAACTGTGCAACAGAATGTTTTTACCATCCATGCAGCCAAACATTTAACTATTCATTTGTTGAGTTGAATGTGAGGCACATTAATATTATATGGGATTTGCCATAGCCTGGATTACATTTTTTTTCTGTATCTGTTCTCTATAAATGACAAAATTCAAATGTTTGTGTATTTTAATATGTTATTCATTTGTTTGTTAACAGGTCCTGTCAGAGATAAAGGGGGTCGTCAAAAACATTTCGCTGGATCTTCAGGCATAGCATCGAACTGAAAATACAAGATGTGAAAACCTGCCCAACTCTTTCAATGCACTGACTAAAGAAATGTTTCTGAAATTGATTTCAATCGTTTTTTGATAATTGTGACTGACAATAAATACATTTGCATCAATATATATTTCTAAAGTAATATAATTTTGTTTTTACCTTTTTATAAATAATTTACTATTTTTCTGGTAAGAAGCTCAGTTAAAACAGTTGTGCAAGTGCGACTGCTTAAGTATTGCAGTGCAATGTACTAGAGTTGAGCCTAAGATGTCATCAGGTTTGATGGCTCAATAAATTGCAAATTCGTTTTTTCCTGCCAGTTCCTGTATTTACTGTGAAAAAGAATGAAACAGAAAATGTGTGATTTAAATATTTTTTATTCTTCTTCTTTTAAAAGAAAGGTTTGTAAGAAAACAAATAAGACCAAACATGATTTATTTTTTCTATTATGACACGATGAATGTAAAGGGATTTTCCCTTTAAACATGAGGTGAGCGTAGTAGTTTGCCTAATATTAATCAGCAGACCAGTGGATGTGGCAATGTGTTGATCAAGGTAATTAATCAAAGAAATCCCTTTCTTTTTGCTTTGCGTTCCCTCATTGACGGGAACCAGCAAAGTGTGTGTAGCTTCCTCTTAGCGAAATCTGAGATGTATTGATGTTAATATTTCTGGAAGCCCCGGTTCTTTCCACTGTTCTCCTCACCGACACCGACGATCACCAGAACAGACTGTTTCTTAATCATAGAGCATCACACAGCTACAATATGTACATTTACAGCACTTGCATAGAAAAATAAGTTTCTCAGCAGATGATTTTTTTTTTCCATGTAAACCAGTTATATCAAAAAGAAGGAAAAAAATTGCTCCAATATAAAATGCACTGTTAAAATGAATCAACAGACACAAGTGGGATCATTCTTAATCTTCTTCTGCTTTGGAGCACCTCATTGTGCAAACAGTTGGAGACAAAGGTAGAAACACAATAAACATGGAAACGTAACTGACACAGACTAAAGGAATGATAGTTAGGAATTTGAGCGTGTGAACTCAAAATGGGGGAAATTCATCATATTGGCGCAAGTTCACAGTCACATTAACGTTTTTCAAGTCTCAGACCTGGCAACAATGTAAAAACCTCAAGTTTAGTTTGTGTGGGCCTCTTTGAATAAATTCTTTTTTTGTGAGTGTGCTAACATACATGAATATGCTTCCATTTGGCAAGTTGCAAATGGAAATTACTTAAGTGTGACATTGCTCAGTTGTCCTTGGCGTGCATAGTTGGGGAATTTGAGGTTGTCGTCTTATTCTTTTTAAACAAGCGTGTCAAATATGATTTCCCCCCATCACAGGAATGTTCCACTGTGGAACGTGCTCAGGGTGAAGGGTGCTGGTCGGGTGCTGGTCGGGTGCTGAGGTCTGTTTTAATCGTCCTCCTTTCCGTCTCCGGGTGGTCGGGTGATGCGGCGAAAGCCCTTCTTCCCCATTGGGCCTTTGGGCTTGGCGAAGGCCTGCTTGTGTGCATGCTGCTTGGGATGCACCTCCTCGTACAGGAAGTCACTGGTCAATTCGTCACCGTTATCAATCTCCAACTGGAAAACAGACAGAAGATATGAGCTGAAGAACCCGACTGCAAAACACACCTCAACTCACACTAATGAAGGAATATATCTACTTCTTGACAATTATGGGTTTTTGATGAAAACACCTACAACAAATACCATTTCAAACTAAAAGGCTCATACTACTTACATTACCTCCTGAATTTATTCATTAACAGTCATCCTTATAGCTGTTGATGACTTTTCTCTATCGGCTTAAAAAGTTGTAATGGCTTTCATTATTTCATGTTCGACTTTTTTTTTTCTTGTCTGTAATTATCTCGTTGGTTTGAAATGAGCAGGGCTCATAAGAGAAAAAAGTGATGCCACATACTTTTGTACATAAATAAACATTAATCAAAGTTGACAGTCAGATATTCTCGTACTTGAGAAGCTGGAACTACTTTAGCTATTTCTGCTTGAATAATGACAATGAACAGATCATCCAGGTAATTATATTGTTAATCACATGATCTCTACATCCTTGTGATAAATTCTGACTGATGAAATGTTTCTTACCTTTTTCTCAATCTCAATCTGCATCTTATTTTCCACCATGTCAACCAAAGGATTTTTGCAGCTGGAATACAGCATCCTCTCTCTGATGCTGCACTTGTACCCGGGCATAGAATAAATGAAGACTGCGAAAGTAAGAAGGACAATGTGAGGAACCGACGCAGAAATAACCGGGGTGTGTGTCGGCTGTTCATTGTGAGCCGTGAGAATCTATTCACCTGTGGACTCTAAGTAGTCGCCTTCATGGGAATGTTTGTAGAGGAAGAAGTGGTAACGTGCAGACTCTTTAGGGATTCTCATTGGCAGGTCTTTCAACTCGGTCGGCTCAGTGTTGCACAACCGAATCAGCTCCTGCTCAGCGTCCACTTCCTGTTGGCGAAGGGAATAAAAAGTCTCTGTAAACGTGGCTGGTCTGTGATGGTGATCACAAAGTCTCTGCTTTGAATAGCAGACCAATTTGGGAAATCTGGGTGTGGGCGATGAATAACAAGTCCTGTAAATCTCAGGTGTGTCTGAATAAAACATTGACTCAGTCGTTGCTGGTGTGCTGCTCTGCTGTCAGCAGTAAGCGTTCAGTGGATAAAGGGAACAAAGCAAACTGCTTTCTTGAAAAGCTTTTATGCTGGAAAACAAAAGGGAACGGAGACAAGGCCGCAAGAGTAACACAATTATGCCTTTGTACTTGTACGCTGATCAGATCCTGTGACACGAAGCCTTTGAATTTCAATGAGAAGAATGGACACAAAGGCTTTTTGGGGGAAAACGAGTCATTGTGTCAGCCCGTAAACAACTCCTGATCTAACACATCTCCATGTCTCCAAACGACACAAGATAAAATTGCTGACAGCACATTTACTATTTTAAATTTCTGACCTGGCAACGTCACTCAGGATTTTCTCCGAGGAACTCACCAGCTGCACGTAGTTGATTCTCTTGTCTCTAAAACGTTCCAGTGCTGCGATGGCGTCTTTGTGAACAGGGAAAGCCACACCCTGCAGAGTCTGCTGCTTGGTGTCCACGCTGATGTCCGTCTGCACCTGAACACATCACAGACACACACAGTCATACATACCAGACATACATGAGTAGGACTTAGCAAATAATTAATTTGTCTTAACAGATTTAAAAGGGAATTCTTTATTAATATACATATTTCTGCAGTAACATGCTAGAGAAAAGCTGTATACCAGCTTTTCTCTAGTGGTATAAGCTGGTATACAGAAAAGCTGGTATATTCAGGTTATTATGTTCAAAACACTGTGGATGTAATATATGTATATATACATATATAAACACACACACATGAAAGCACACCATGTTGACACTAAGGCTCCAGATAATCTCCAGAAACTAGCTGAATGTGAGAACTGAGTCAGAGCCTCTTGACATTCTCCGGACTAAGTTTTTCCTGGAAAATATCAGGAGAATTCACTGTGTGGCTACATTGGTAACGTTTGTAATATGTGAGGTGTCATACACGTAGAAGACACAGAATCGAGAGCTTAGGGTGATACAACAATCCCTGACCAAGACTATCTCCTGCTTCGTCATATGTGAACGAGTTTACTTCTGAAAACAGCTTGAGTCGCCATTCTGACTATTCTTAGCTATGGGTAGAACAAATCTTTTCCCCTTTTCCACAGGTCAAAAAACCCACTGATGCCTGCTAACATCTGGCTTTTGTCTCCAGTGGCAATGGATTCAATCGACATTCACTCCCGGGTCAAATGACTCTGCAGTAGACGCAGGTTTTAGTCGGTGCCGGCTCCGATCGGCAGTGATGGAAACACGACTACGAAAGGAACAAACAGAGGTTCTATCAAAGCATTAACAAGTATCCACTGATAATTTCGGTTTCCAACACTTGTGAAATACAATAAACGTTCTTTATTCCCTGGATCATAAAGCAAAAAGGTTTTACAGGTGCAACAAGCAGTGTGAATGCTGGAGCATGGTGATTACAGATGAGGTGCTTGTATATGAAGTGACAAGGCGCCGCCATGGAAATCACAGAAAACTGGAAATGCTGGGGGGGATTACACTGATGGATTGCATCTATTTTTAGAGCCCTGTTCCCACAAAATGAAATGCCGTGGTAACATGATTGAGCCTCTGATGCAGCTACCTCGCATACCAAAAAGGATTGTGGGTCTTTTATCCATCTGCTTAGTAAAAAAGGCAGGAAGTCTCCGAGGCACGGCAATGATAAATATTTCAAAGCCTCTTTTTTCATGCAGGCGGTACAGATTAATGGTATATTATCTTCCTACAACAGCTGGTCAAGTGGGACGAGCGCAAACCTCACTTCCTATTTGCTCCGCTGCTTTTAATTGACCACAGGGCCAGCAGGGCCTGCACCACTCAAAGTACTTCCATATAGGGTCAGATAGACAGTTCTTGTTAATGTGGTAGATGGGGAGAGCAGCAATTACAGGTTAAAATATGAAAAGGAGTTAATTTATAGCAACAAAGCACTGAAGTGGGAGACGTGAAATTTCACCTGCTGCTTTAGCTCTTTATCTGGTGGAGTCTATCTGACGCAGCCCTGCAGTGTAAATACTGCCAGCGTCACTAGCAGCATACAGTGGATATCACATTACTGTAGTTATCCCTGCTACAGACAAAGGCAAAGCACAATGATACAGATCACCTGTGTGCCTTGCAGAATCAATGGCAAGGACTCAAAGCTACAGAGCCCTATCCTTTGCATATATCTCTCCCAACATGGAAATATTTGACATTGACGCTCATAGAGCTGCTCTTTAAGTATTAGAGTGTGGTCTTTTGGTTTCAGAGCAGGACTTGATTTCACGTACAGATTTTGTTCTGCTCTCACTCAAAATCATGTGCGCACACCCAAATAGGCTTGTGCTTTTATTTCCTGCGCCCCAGCTTCATCTCTTGCACTCACGCTGCTTCTGTTGAGTGCATGAACCCAGTTTAAGTAACCGCCCGTACAGAACTCTCAAAAATGTAAAAGCTAACACACCCAAAATGAGGGCAGGAAATTTGCAGAAAAAAATTACAAGAGCAGCAGAAAAAAAAGCAACAGCAGAGGAGAAACGTGAGAGCAGGAAATCTAAGCACAAGCAGAGTGTCTTTGATGCGAGTGCAGGGTTTTGAGTGAGAGCATTACAAAATCTGAACGTCAAATCAATAAGTCCTGCTCTCAAACTGAGAGCTCTTGAAAAAAAAAAAAAAAAAACATATTTAACTACTTTGTTGCTCAAGCTGAAAAGTGTTGTAACTACTGTAAACAAGACATTTTATGGCGCTATGAGAGCAAGCTGTTCCAGCATAATAGATTCATCCTGGCCAACATCCTGCCGTTCAAACGCATCAGCGTCTTTGCACAGAGTTGATACTGCCAGACAAGCATATGTACACTTGCACTGCTGCTGACCTTCAGCTTGTTTGGGAGGATGCATACTATTGCTTAGCCAGCCTTCATTGATACTCCACATTGTTTCTGGTGGGGATCTAAAGCTCACACACAGGAGCTGTGATCAGGAGGAATACTGCTATGAGCTGAAGTAAACTGAGGCGTCATTGTGAAAGGATGACATCCCTTTTCAGAACTGAAACTAAGAACAAGCCAAAAATACACCCACTTCAGAGCTGTACAACAGGCATTAGTATCTGTATGCACAAGCACTGTGACGTACACCATTCCCTCTAAGATGATCCCAAATACTGATGAGCAATAAATGAGACGAGTATGTGTGTTTTGCATGTGTATGTGTACATTTACCTCATTAAGTTTGATCCGTCTCAGTTCCTCCTCTGCTGCAGTGAGGGGCAAGGGCGCTGCCTGCAAGATCAGATATTTCCTGTATCCACTGAGATTCATTTCATCCTGGGGACCAAAGAAATTGCACAATAACTAACTTTGTATAGGACTTTGCAGAGCATAAAGTGCAGCTCCAGTTTTAGTACATACAACACCATCTTAAAAACAAGGGCTAAAGCAATATTTTAAATGTTGACAGAGGATGCATTTCTAATATGTAGTGGGAGTTTGTTCTAAATCATTAATTACAGAAGCAGTATCAACGTCATTTATTGCAGTTTTTGTGTGGCACGTTCAGCAAGGCAGCACTAAGCGACCTCAGTAAGCAGATAGGAACATAATCTACTGGACAGTCTGAAAGAAAAGATGGTGCCAGGTTGTTTTTGGCTTTAAAAACAAGTAAGAGAATAAAAAAAAAAAGAGAATCTATCCTCCAGCGTTACTGGCCACCAGTTAATACTGGTGTGATATATTCTCTTTTCCTGGTCAAGTTGCACCAATGATTCATGTTTTTTTTTTTGGTAAACCAGTATAGAGTGCTTTACCATAATCTAGGCCTGAGAGTAGAGGTCAGCATGGGACAGTTTCATAGCATCCTCTAGAGAGAGGTTGGATCTGACTCTTGCAATGTTTCTAAAGGTTTTTTTTGTTGTTGTCAAGGATTGACAATAACAAGTCACACAGCAATAAACACTTCCCGTGAACTGAAGGTCAACTTGTTAAAATAAAACATCTGAAGCTTCTGAGTGAAGCTCGAGTGCATTAAGGAACTCTGACCAACCTTCATGGTTCCAAAAATCTCATCCTTGATGTGGCCGCCTCCAAACTCCTTCTTCAGTGTGGCTCTCGTAGCAGCGTATAACATTTTATGTCGCACCTTGAAGAAAATAAAGAAAAGTATTGTTATTTCAAATAACTTAAATCTCAAGCCCATTTTGATGGCCTGTAATTGTATTGTATTTATTTCTTCAACGTCGAAATTTATTTTTCTTCATTTATTTATTTATTACAACTTTCATTTTGCTTTGTTATGACTGTTTCTTACAGTCTCTTATAGATTATAAAAAAAATGATACAGGATGTAAAAGGTAGTAATCATGTTACTTTATATGCCTGAATGTAACTGAAATTGTGCATCATGTTGCTTATAATCTTGCAAACACTTGCACTTGCAAGGTGATTAAAGGTGACCCGGGTTTTCGTGTTGATAGATATGTTTTTGTTAACGTTGTGTGCATCTTTGAGGTTAAACAAATACATTCAAAACATTTTCTCCCTCATAATACAATAGTCAAATTCTTGATTGTTTTGAAAACTGCATTTTTCTGGGGCGACAGACACAAAAATGAAAAAGCAAAAAGAAAACAAATATCTCCCAGTGTAAAAGCGGCGTCACAAACAAAGATGTCTACGGTGTCGGGGTGCTGTAAACAAAATTACATTATCTACGCAGCGGAGTTAATACATCACTTCCTGCCTCTGTCTGCTCGCCTGAATAATGCGGAGGAACACACAAAATCAATTCAGCCTAAGCAGCAGCGTTCAGTGGTTGTGTAATAATTTTGCAACTTCCAGACAAGCCTCAACAATGAATCACTGGGCTTTGAGCTGCAGGGCAGGAATGTGGAGCTCAGCTATGTCTTTACGAAAGTTTGAGTGCTACAATATCCAGCATGGTATTTATTTGTGTTTCCATTTGTCACGGCTGTTTTGAATGGCTGTGACTCTACACCACATCAAGTTTCACTGAAACCAAATGACAATTGACTGAGGAGGCATTGTACGAGGCAAGAACACAAGAGATGCAAAGCACACATTTGAATAACAAGGAACAGCATGCTGTGATAAAATCATGTCACCTAAAAGCACTATGAGTGTGAATATAGAGGCTTCATCCTGGCTATTTAATTTCGACTTCTGTCCAGCGTTTTAGAAATAATCGCCATTCATACCAACGCACGTATATCACATGGACATTTACATACACTAGTCATGCATGTGCTGGTGCAAAACGGGAAGCAAATTGTTTACTGTGCAATCGGTTACTTTGTTCCAGAAAATAGTTGCTAAAAGAAGAACCAGGGATTTCTTTTCTTAGACAAATGACAAGGTGGAACACTTCCCATTTAATTTCCATGGGAAATTTACCTCTGGTTGTAAAGTCGAGATTGATAGGACAAAATCAGGCAGCAAACATGTCTGTCTACGTCATTGTTTCCAAAAGTCTCTGTTTAAGGGGCTAAAAACTGAGGAATGTGGACGCCAGGCATTAAACATAGCAAAAGTGATGTGTTTTAAATCTAACATGTATAAGTGTTGGTGTCGCCATCGTCAGAGATGAGAAATTACGGGTGAGCGACATGTTATTTGGAAAACCCCACAATTTACCCATATTTAGATTTTAAGAGGCCTGGTACTGGTGCCAGCGTGTATTCAGTTTTTTCTCCCAACACGAATACAAAGAGTTGCTGCCTTGATGTGGTAAACCCCACCCGTCTGGTACTCGGAGCAGAGGAGGGAAAATACCATGTAGCGTGGACAGCTATTCATTAAAGCCAGCAGTTTTCTTACGGTGGATTGGTCTGGTGACCAGGCCAGGAAGATCCACTCGTAGCCCTGGTTGTTAGTGGAGTCCAGCCGGTAGACAACATAGCAGGGCACATCGTCCTCGAGGAGCGGCAGCACTATGGAATCATACTCCTGGTCCCACTTCTTTGACGCTTTCCTGGTGGTGCCCAGAGTTAGCTGCTCTGAAAGTCAATGTGTGTGAAAAAATGTATTTGAGTACAGCGTGGATTTGTTGGTCGTGTAAACATTCAAGATTTAGCGGCAGTTGGGAAGAAGTATGAGTTGAGAGTTTTCTTGGCAGAGGAAGCTGTAAACAACCTGCAGGACTCTGGGACACTGCTTACCATCCTCAATGATGATCTTTAAGGCCCGGTATTGGTCTCCGCTCCTGGCACTGGCAAAGATATCTTTCACATCATTACCCGCTGAAATAAAACAACACAGGAGGAAATCAGTCTCCATTTTGAATTGGAGGATTGACAATTTTACCATTTTAAGCCCTGGATTATACGTTTCCATCTGAAAGCCTCATGAATCGTAATAACCTGTGGAAACCACCAGACGTTAGACATTACACAAAGAACATACAATTATCCTCACATATGATTTGAATGACATATTGTCCATAATCATGTATCTCTTGTGTTTTTCAGACTGTTCCTACATCTAGACAATGACAACAAATACTCCAAAAATACTAGTTATGATAACGAGAATGCAAAAACCTACAATTATTGGCTTTCAATGATTCACTCAGGAACACTTCACTAATCCAGATGTGACTGAAGGCTGGCTGACAACCTTTGACCCCAAACCCAGGCCTAACAAAACCTGTCTCCAGCTTGCACTCAACCCAGCATTTAAATGTTATTTTAAATACTCATGTTTAGTTCATGTTTATTAGATTCTCTATTAACTATTTTAATTATTATCTAAATTACTTTTGTATTGTCATATTGCATTCACATTTTGTACTGATGTCTTTTTTATATCTTATGTGAAGATCATTGAATTGCCTTGCTGTTAAGATGTGTTATACAAACAATAAACTACCCTGGCCTTAAGGATTTTTGGCTGATGTAACTGTGCAGTTTTTCCATTGTCTAGCAAACCTACAAAAGCTGAAGAACAAATCCAACTATGGTAATATAACTTCCATATGATTCATGTTTTATTTTTAAATGAATGTTTCCAAGCACACAAACAGGAAGGAAAAATATTAGAGGCCAACATTGTTTTAAACATTTTCGCACAGTGTAAGGTAACTCAGGATACAATATTATTGAGACTTTTTCAGTGATGTTAAGACTTCTATGAGAATAAAGTGAGTAATGTTGACACAAGTCTCAACACAAGTGATAATATTCATATGACGGGTTAATTACTGTTTAAAACACACGTAGCACAGGGTTAATACGCACATTCACAACCACTGCATCCTCCTGCGTTTGAATTCTGGTCTCAGTTAACTTTCACATGGTTCGACCTCTGAATCAAACAGCATAGTGTATGTGTAATAACAGTGCGTGTGTCTGTGGGGCTCCCGTCGTGTCTGTAACAGCGTGTCCCACCATGCAGAAACCCATCCGTGGAACCACACGGAGCAGCAGTGCTCCTCTCACGTCAAAGTGAACACCGGCCGCAGTTTGTTTAAATAAAGGCGTCGCCCTTCCATTCAGAGGCTAAACTAACCTTACACTGCTCGAGCTTCGTGTGGAGAATAAAACCCCTCAGCACAGAGAGGGGGAAACAATGGCTGTGATTACTGCGTGTGGCTGTTGACTCAGAGATAATGTCTCCCAGTCCAGAAAGTGACCAGACAGACACATCACGGCGGCTCTCGGCTAGCTAGGAGTGGCTAGCTAACTTCGTGCTAGCTCTCCTCTCGCTGCAATGAATTTGTTGCAGGTGCTAAAGCTCGTCCGGGATTCGCGCGCTCGCGCAGTGAATAAGAAAGAGCCACACACACACGCAGACAGAGACGCGTGAGAGCAGAGACACGCGCGTACCTTGAATGCCCGTCTGATGTGACATTGTGCCTTTCGTCGGGTGAAGAGCTGCTGATGTCGCTGATCAGGAGAAACCAGGGCAGAGAAGCAGGAAGTGGACTACACCGACAAGACCCGCCCCCCCGCCCTGACGTCAGCGAACTCCAAATCACATGTCACACTGTTGTCTAAACTTAATCCAAGTTTATACATACATAATCAATAATAAATAAATGTATTAAATGTCTCCTGTATACGTTCGGATAATGAATGTATAAAATGTAGATTATAAACATTAGGGGTTAAGGCTTTTGTTGTCCTCAATGGAAGTCAATGCAAACTCCTAATATGGACAACTGTGCAAATTTGAGTGTGTGTGTGTTACCAAGACACACTACTTTTTTTAAATAACACATCATATCCTAATATACATAGCCATTCTTAATAGGTGCTTCATTAAAAGCTAAAATTCAAGTGATCTGCAGTTCTCCTGAAAACATTATTCAGCAGATTGGCCCACGTGCTATGACTTTGGCTTAATCACCTTTTTGGCCCATGAAAATTTAAACCAACTGAAACCATTCCTATTTTAAATGATGCTGTTAGATTTCTGAGCTTTTTTAAATGCTATATCTGAATCTGCAATCAACCACAAAGTATGGTATTGAAATAAATCTCACTGAAAATCACAGGAGTGGTGGCTGGTTTCCTGAGCTCTGTTTGAATAACTACAATACTGCAACCACCACCACTACTAATACTCCTACTATTTCTACTACTGCTACTATTATTATTACTAATACTACTACTTCTACTACTACTACTACATTTATTACCACCACCACCACCACTAATACTACTACTATTTATATTTCTACTACTACTATTATTATTACCACAATCACTACTACTACTACTAATACTATTACTTCTATTACTACTGCAACCAAACTACTCTCATCACTGTTAGGCCTAGTACCACAACCTGCTGCTGTTGCTACACTACTGCTGATTATTTAAATAACATTTATACACTAATGTTCAAACCCGTATAGTAACGTGGGGAAAGAAACGTAGACCTATATGTATTAATATGAATTCGTAGGAACAAAGCAAGTCAAGAAGTATTTTGTATTTTCCGATTTTAATGTAGGTCTGTGATCAGTGTTAACAGATTTCAGCCTCTCGTGGCAGCAGATCCTATTAGTAGTGAAATCCTGGAACATCTGGAAGCCACCGGGCTTCCTGTCTCTGCTCTGTCCCTCCTTCCTTTCGCTTAATATATAAATAAAGAGATTTCATAGCAACACAATCGTCCTGACCCCAGAGGGAATCCAACTCTCCGTCAACCACAGTAAACACAGGTGCACTCATACCGGAAACACTGGGAACCAGTCTTCAAAATAAGGGTTTGTTACTATCGTGTTAATAACTACAACTCAAGTCCAGTGCCTCAAGTAAAAGTAGCAATTCAATGATTATAACACAACTTAAACCAATAATATATCAATGACGTGAATTATTATTTAAAACACTGACAAGGCTGATATTTAATTGGAAATGTATATATCAACTACAGTTATATAAATATATCTTACTTTTCCCTCAGTGAGGTGTAGATCATTCATTTATGAACATTTCGAGAAAAACTACAGACATTCCATTATTAGAGAAAATAATCCATCCAGTATTAACCTACAAAAACCAATGCTAAAAGAAAAACTAACATTGTAGCTGATACAACATTTTTGAAATTAAATAGTTAAAAAATATGCATGTTATAATTTTCATTTCATACAGGTACCCTCATATCAAATGTATCCAATCAGCTAATTCTAATAATAACAATAATAATAATAATAATAAATTCATAAAGATATTTTAACAGTTCGCAAAGACACTTCACATAGGTTAAAACAAATCGTAAACTAAAAGTAAACAACCAAAAATATGAAATAAACAAACAACATCATAATAACGCAATACAACATAAAATATATATCATATTCACACATTGAAATATAAAATAAACACCATAATCACACATTTAAAGTAGATCTGACGAACTACACTGAACTGCACTAACCTGTATGAATGTTGCAATACAAATAAAGACTGATTGATTGGTTGATTGATTTGTTGATTGGTTGATTGGTTGATTTGTTGATATGTTGATTTGTTGATTGGTTGATTGGTTGATTGGTTGATTGGTTGAATGGTTGAATGAATTGCATATTTACTGAAACAAACGTCCGCCTTCTTCACCGCGTTTTATTTTGAAAGGTGTGGACGGAAGTGGTGTGTAAATACGTCTCTATCTTGTCACTGGTGAATCAACGTGTTTCGGCCACATTGCTTTACACTGATGCTGTGTTCGCTGAGTGGATCCACACATCTGCATCCGTCCATCAGCTCCACATCAGCAGGCTCCGGTCAGCAGCCCCGCACCCTGCACCGCCCGCCCTCCCGCCCGGCGGGAACCCGCTGACGAAGCACCGCCCGGCTGCGCTGTAGCCCGCCCGGCGCACGGACTCTCCAGGACAATGGCAGAGGATTTGGGGAGGGGGGCGCCTCAGTCGTGTACCAACAACAGGTCGCATGGATAATCCCGCATCAGCAGCCAGTGTTCGGGGGGATCAGAGCGCCGCTGTCGGCCTGATGTGGCTGGAGAGCCGTGCGGGGCTCCACGTCCTGGCTGCGCTCTGAGGAAGAGGAGGAGGAGGAGGAGAGCGGCGTGGAGCAGGTGCGTTCACGGTTTCATCCTCCACACATGCACACATGATACCGAGGTGTAATGTCTTTGGTGGGACAGGTGAGGCAGGTAGGATTGTGGCACGGTTTTGGCTCGTCCCGGATGTGCCAGGCTGCACCGACGTTGAAGTTGTGTAATCGGATGAACCCAGTGGAGCGTGTTGTGCGTTGTCTCGTGGGGTCCTGCGATGTGACATCTGGCGTCATCAGTGTTGTGACAGCACGGAGGATGTGAGTGGTCGCACACTCCTGCCCCTGTGCTCAGCAGCGGTCCATTCAGAAACTACTGGAACTGACACAGAGAGTGGGCTTCCTGTGGGACAGAAACGTCTTTCTGATGGCTAAAGGAAAGGACCTAGGACCATGGACGTGATGATGATGATGTCACAAGGTAGGCCTGGATGATTTGGCCAAAACTGATACCAGGATTAAACCGTTCGTAAATATCGCGATAAATGTCACATTATAAGTTTAAAGACAGATTTTTGCTCCCGATTGACGGTTGTGGTTTTAAACTCTGACAAACAGTTAAAAATCAGCTAAAACAAATCAAATCACCAGTGACTAATGACTAATATCAATAAAGCTATTGATTAGTTTTCTCAGTTAGTTGTAAATTAGGGCTGGATGATAATAATCACGATAAATGTAGCATTATTATTTATTTTATGTTTGAAGACTCCTGATTGAACACCTTATGAACAGCAAAACATTGTACACATTTGAGGTGCATAAATTATGTGTTATACTCCTCGATGTGCATTCATAACATATTTATTGATATATCTTGGACCTTTGTTGTATTGGTATTGATGAAAATGATATTGTGATAATTATTGATATTGATTTATTGCCAAGACCTATCACAGATTTAGCAAATTCACCTCATTGCATTTCTAGCAGTGTTTAGGTTAAAGCCTACCACCATATGAAATACTGTACCCCCAGGTGTTCTCTGGAGAGCCCTCCTCTCTCCTAGGGCTGGGTGATAAAACTATCAATAATTATCGCAATATAATTTTCATCGATAGCAATACAAAAAAAACATTGCCTTTGGTAGCTCGCCTCCAGTTGAAACACGACCAAAAGGCATTCTTTTGGTTACAGGTATTTATTTCTTTTAAAAATTCTGTTGAAATACCGTCTAAATCACTTGTGTTCATGATTCAACGGGAGAGGAGCTACAGTCGGAACTGACTGGCCGCGTTAGCCATACTAACACTCACGATAAAGAAAATCAAAAGCATATTTTCAAATGCATATACACCAGTCCATTAAGTATATACTGTTATATTTCGAGTTTTATTTTGTTAATCTAGCTATGGTTAGCTAGCCAGAACAGAAGCTAGCTAGCTAACAGCTAGTTAGTATTGTACATATTTCTCTTTCTCACTAGTAATGGATTGTAAAATAAGACTTACATGCATCAGATGTGCAAAAGCAGCTGTGTGAGATGAATGGTACGTGTTCCGGAGTGAATACATACTGCATGGCTCATACATGTGTGTAAAAGTGATGTACAAACACAAAGTTTGTTTGTAAAGTAAGAAAGGAAAAAGGAAGATGATTTGTGGTAATCAAAAACAAGATATTCAATCAAATACATTTATTTAACATTTTTATAACATATAGCAAAGAAACACACTTATGAAATAACAAAGGAAATGAATATGGGTCATTTTTGACCCATGTTGTGCATTAGAAGGGTAGTGATACAGAAAATATTTTTATTTAAAAAGTAACAAAGGAAAAATTAAAATAAGGATTTGTGATGATCAAAAACAAGTTAATTGGTGAATACCTGAAATATTGAAAGATGAAATTCATTCACTGCAAAGATATAGAAAATAAACACTGAGCCAGCTCACTTGTGACCCATGTTGTGTATCAAAGGGTTAACTCTCGACAAAGGTGAGGAACAACTTTCAAAAAAAACTTTTTAAAAGCACGACTTTTACTTAGAGGCCAAAGTGAGACTTTGAACTTAAAATAAATAATAATAATGTGACATTTATTGCGATTATCTTGATATAATTTTTGGCCATATCACTCAGCCATAATCTCTCCTTCCTCAGGCACTGGCCTCAAATCTGGGAGCAGACCCCCCCCCCCCATCTCCATTCTGTATTATACCAGCACAATTAAATGATTCTATTAGAGGAACCACTAGCTTAGCATCAGCCAACGGGGCAGATAATTGCCAGGAGTGATGCTGGTGAAATTGAATAGCCACACGGGTGCACCGCAGTGGCAGCTCTATTTCTGAAGCCGTGACATCACTCCAAGTTCCCACTGTGGGGTATTTTTGGAAATGGTGTCAAAACAGGGGACTGGTTTGGGAAGTTCAGACCAGCTGCAGGGGGGGAGGGATACAGCGACGGGACTTCATGGGTGAGCGATAATAATTGGATATAAAAATACAGAGGGGTGGTGGACTGTCGAGAAGTTGCTCAAGCGCTGCTCGGCTGGAGTTCCCGAGGAAAGCGTCAAACATAATGCTGCTACAGTTTTATTTTGTGGGGAAGACAGAGCAGACAGGCTGAGAGATAAGCTGCTAAACAGGTGGCACTTTACAGCAAAGTGCTTCAGGAATTCTACCTTATCAAGGTATGACACACATAACTCAGCTTCCTTTACTGAGCGATGAAGGATTTGAACGTCTGCTTCTTGTTAATTATGGGCTAATTAAACTCATTAATGTTTCACCACTTCTACCAGTCGTCATGCTGCTGATTCTCTGCTGCGTTGTCATGACGAACCAGTCGCATCAGGACCTCTGTGTCCTATCTCATGATCTCAGCATTGATGGGGGGTTTTGTGTTTAGTGTGTAAATGTGTTATCAGCACTGTCTCTGCACTGAATGAGTCTGAATTTAGCATAATAATCCCAGTCTATGCTAATCCTCAGTGATAGTACCAACATTAATCTGAGTCCGAGGGATGTTTTCACCCTAATCTTCCCAGCTGATCTGAGCGTGACGTAATCTGACTGAAAAAATAACTTTCTTTGCACTGAAAATTCTTTGCACTAAAAATTCTGCATCTCATGGAGGAACAATAGCTGTTTTATTACCTCAACTCTATACGAGGCCAAAGCTGCAATTTAATCCTCATAAATTCTGCAATCTCACAGAACACTTTGTTATAGTCATTGCATTTTTTCATATCAGGGCAGTGTTGCAAGTTTAGGCTTCCTTGGGCTCCTTGTTTATCTATAGATTGTTGCAGTCTCTCCCATTCTGCTCATCGTTCACTTATATCTTATATAACTTTTTATACCTCCACCATGGAGGTCATGTTTTCGCCCCTGTCCATTCGTTCGTTGGGTGGTTTGTTTGTTAGTTAGCAAGATTCCACGAAAACTATTGGATGGATTACTACAAAACCTGGTGACAGGATGCGATATGGATCAGGGGAGAACCTATGACATGTTGGTGCAGATCCAGAATTTTCTTTTCACTTTCTTTAACAATGTGAGATAGGGCTTTTTTCAACATGTTCAAAATGTTTAAAAGAATGCTATTCATGAGTGTTGCAGAGGTATGCACTCTGACATAGTTTGTTTATTTGTTCTTTTGTTTGTCAGCAGGATTACGCAAAAACTATTCAATTATTCAAAACTTTGTGGAAGGAAGGGACATGGGCCAAGACAGAACCCATTAAATCTTGGCATGGATCCACAAATTTCTTTTCACTTTTTTTGATGTTTTCACCAATTTCTCAACAAATAATTCATAGCTCTTGCTGAAGAAAATCTGTTATGTTTAGTGGACTGATAATTATGAGTGTGTGTAGTTTGGTGCAGATCCAAATAAAAATCCAGATCTAATGAATTTAGATGTGGTTTCATTAAGTGACTGTTGGGCCTTAGTGGAGGTATGAACTCTACTGGCTGTTTTATTGTGTATTTTCTCTTCGTTATTTAATTCCCATTCATGTACAACATGTTGTTACACCCCTCTCTTTCTCTCTCTGCCTGATTCTCAGGTGTAGTGTGGCTGGGGGGCTCAGCAGGATGGAAATAGATGCCCGCTTTCGCTATTATTTCCAGCACCCATGGTCGCGTCTCATCGTGGCCTACCTCGTCACCTTCTTTAACTTCCTCATCTTCGCCGAGGACCCCATCTCTCACAGCCAGACCGAGGCCCATATGATCGTGGTGGGCAACTGCTTCTCCTTCCTGTTCAACAAGTACCCAGGTCTCGGATGGAACATCCTGAAAGTAATATGCTGGACGCTGGCCACGATCACCGGTATGCTAGCCGGGAAGTTTATATTCCACCGCCGGCTCTTTGGTAAGTCATGCGCACAGTGATGCAGAGGAATGTGCAGAGTAATGGCTCTACTGAGGGAGGGAACTTTCTCCTGAGTGGATTCTGTTGAGGCTGTTCATCAGCGAGAAACGTTGAATAGTAATGTAATTAAGAGGGTTGTTATATCTCCACCATAAAGTTTCTTCTCTGATCTTTGCTCCCACTTGTTGAACTCCGCCTCTCGTCTCACTTCTCATCAGATCTGGGTCAAATAGTGATTGTAAATCTCCTCTGCTTTTATCACACTCTGGTTGCAGTGGGCTTCAGTTAATTATTATCTTTCCTAATTAATCAATTTTCTTTTTAGTTGATAAAAAAGAAAAAGAAATGTAGAAAAAGGCCAACCATAGGGTTTTTTGAAAGCCCAATATGATATCATGTCAAATCTAAAAACACTGGAATGGTACTAGGGAGAGTGCGTACCTCTGCCAATGTCACCAACAGTCCCCTTAAATCTAATCAAGCTGCACCAAATCTCACACACTCATAAATATCATTTACCTTAAATGTGGCTGTTTTTTTTCATAAAGATCCATGAATAAGGGCACGGCCACACAGAATGCATGCGAATGATAATCGCCAACCAAGGCGAATTACGTAGGCTATTATCGCTTGCTGAATATGGACAGTGCAGGATGTGATGCCAATGATGGATAAATGGGGTCAACCACACAAACATCGTTGCTAGTGGTTTAAGCTTTTATGTTGCTGATCCAAGTTCACCAAAGCCAAGCTGCGGATTTGCTTCACCACAAGGAGCAACTGTTTTATTTACCTCCTTGCTTGCATAAAATCAAAGTGAACAGGAGGCAATTGGTTTGCCAGTGCTTCATTGGCATTTGTGTGACCACGCCCTTGTTTTGACACGTGATTCACAAAAGAGATCATAGAGATACAACATATGCCTGTCAGAAGAGCCACGTAGCGGCAGATCACTCTGTGGGTTTGTGAACGTAGCATGGATCTATGTTATATGAGGAGACAAAGTACAAATTGAACATGCCTGTATCTCTACGCACCATTTGAAAAGTACATTAGTTATTTAAGATTGATCTGAGAATCACCAGACTCATTATTAACAAAAGTTATACAACTACATCTGTGGTGTACTCGTCACGACCTTGTTGAGAACCTCTGCAGCACAGCATCCATCACCTCCTGCATATTTTAATCAGTCCTCATCTTGCTCACTTCTTCATCGCACACGTCTCCTCGGTACATGTCCTTTCTTTCACCCACTTGCCATCTGCCTCTCCCCTTCTTAAATCATCCAACTTTTATTTCTTGCCACTCTCTCTCGCCAGCGTGACACTTTCCTTTTTCACTCTCCTCTCACAAGGCCGTGACTGGTAATATCATCAGCTTTTCATTTGTCTAAACTCTGCAACAGTCTTTGCTGCACTTCCCATTCAAGTCACACATTTAATTTCCTACTCACTTCACAACTCACTTAGGCCTGGCACGCTGGCTTATCTATGGATGAACCATTAATTACTGTAATTGGAGGGCAGAAGGAGAGAGCTGGGGGGGGGTACTCTGTGAGTGATCATCTACTCTGAGCACAAATAGAAAGCTGTGAGCGCACTATGACACACCGAGAGGGGAAATGGAAAAGGGCTTTGAGGACTGTGTAACCTGCTCATGGTGGATCTGATAATAGCAGCTCTTCTAACTACTCAAGTTTCAATTAATAAATTGAGTTCCAGTGACTGACTTACTGATCTGTGACATAGTTTCCTCTTCTTTGGGTCAGGATCACACTAGAGTTAGTCGATACTGTATACGTACAGAGTCCTTGGAGATTTGTAGGACTGAGATAGAGACCTTAATTTGATATGCTCATGACAATAGCTCTGAAATACAACATATCATAATATTATTGTACACAATGTGGAGAATACAAAAAGAGTTTGAGAAACACTGATCTATAACATCAGTATATATAAATACGATTTTGCGAAGTAAACTGATCAAATGTAAAATTGATTTGTTAGTTTGGCCCATGTCCCATCCTCTAACATGGAGGAGGTGGGATTTATGATCTTCTACTGCAGCCAGCTGATCTTTTGGGGGCACTCTCATGTCGTCCATCTTTACATACAGTCTATGTTGTGGACACTTTAGAGGCCCCCAGGGGTACTTATAGACACTGGATGTTATAAATGCAGATATTTCTAAACTCCAAACAGAATAAGAACGGAAGTACGCAAATTGAGATGCAGCAACTGTTTATGGAATTTAGGTGAACAGACTCATTTAAACTTTTTGATTTGTATTCATATCCATAGTTTTACTGTCACACAGAATTCATTATTTCAGTATGAAGCTGTAGAGAGAGCGTCTGTGTTTTACTGCACCAGCATTTACTTGACTCATAATAGTAAAGAAGACGCTTCATCACATGAACTCCAGTCAATTACACTGAGGCTCCGTGTATATACTCTTACATTGGCTTGAGGGTATACAGGACAGTAGAGTGCAGCTCATCCTGCAGGGAGGTACAACTAATGCACTTCAATAAGCCTGCAAACAGATGGTGTGTGTGTGTGTGTGTGTGTGTGTGTGTGTGTGTGTGTGTGTGTGTGTGTGTGTGTGTGTGTGTGTGTGTGTGTGTGTGTGTGTGTGTGTGTGTGTGTGTGTGTGTGTGTGTGTGTGTGTGTGTGTGTGTGTGTGTGTGTACTGTGAGAGTTGAGGATGTAAGAAAGGACAGATGAAGAGAATCTGGGATGGAGGGAAAGAGAGGCGGATGTTGAGAGTCGGAGAGACGAATCGTGCCCTGCACAACATTTCAGTGAGGCAGTTATGCAATCACAGCCCAGGTATAGAAGCAGGCCCAGCATACAGAGTATTATCTATCGTAGATCTGTCACAGAGGCCCACATGTCACCTCCTACTGCGCATCATGTCTCTGGTGAAGCTTAGCAGATTTATCCAGCGTCTCCTCCGCTCGCTCGTACGTAGGCAGGCCGGGTAAACACCTCAGTCACACAGAGGCTTGACTACCTGAAAAAGCACTTTGCGGCTGAAAGCTCTCTGTAGTCTGTTTTCTGACGCTCTTCTACAAATGTAATACATTGCCTAACTGGAATACTGTTCAGGCCGACTCTGTGGAGTTATGCATAGCTTCACATCAATTTGTCATAAAGCTCGAAACATTCGAGACATTGTTTTTTAAAGCTGACACATCCCCCCTGCATCATTTATAATTTATGACGGCCCAGAAAATCTAAAAATGTCCTCCATTCTGCATCCTCCAATTCTATTTTTTTCCCCTTTATTTGCCTCAATATGTGATTTACCGCTTCAGAAATCCACACAAATATTAATCCAGCTGCTGCAGAACCTCAGCAATTCCTTTATTCGGTTATGTTTTTCAGTCCATTAAGCACAGATGCACAGTATTGTTCTCTGTTTGCTTCTTCTGGGGGGAAACAGAGAAAACTCCAGTGGATGAATAGCTTCTGACAGATTATGTGATTTGAGACTGCATTTGAGGTTCAAGGAACAACCTATGTTTTTCCATCCAGGGTTCACTCAAGGCTATGTGTGCTCTCTAATCGAGTGGGCGGTAGCCAATGATTTCTGGTCATCCAGAGGGAGACTGGCTGTCGTTATGCATTTGCATTAAATCTTAGGTCACACAGGGTTTGTGAGCTGTCTATTTCAGCCACAGATTAGATTAAGTCACCTTTTCAGATTTCAGGACAGAGACCCCTTTGGGAGGATCTTGTTCAAGGACTTTGCATTGGTTTTACTTATGAAGTATTACAAACCAAGAATTTAAAGTTAAATGCATTTTATTTTGTCATGTCATTTTTGTTTGAACTCGACATGTAAGGGTAAAGAGTCTTTGACTTCGAACACAATAAAGATCAGTAGATTCAGTCTTTAGTTTTAATTTGACAAGAATCTTAAAAGTAAGGCTGCAAGAAAAGTCTGTCTTACATGCACGTACACAGAAACCATATATTGTATATAAAGACAGACAACATGACAGCCAGCTCCATAGATAAATTATGATACAAATTTTGAAATGGTTAAGATTAAAGTTGTGTTTCATAGTCAAACGGGAGATGACACAAAGGAGTTTAAACCTAAATAGTTCAACATCCATGAGTCCCATGCCAAACAAGATAAGAAAACACAGGTCAAATGATGAAGAGATCCACTGACATTCAACTGTAATCCATTAGTCCAATAGTCCATTTTACAAATGCACTTCTCCACTGTTCTGCTGATGAGACAATCAACACATCTATCATATCAAAGCAGCCTTATCTTAGTTTAGCACAAAGACTGCGACTGACAGACAGACGCAGGTCCAAAAAGGTTGCTTCAAATAATCTATTTTTATAATCCACGCGAAAAGCTACCAGAAAAGGAAAGCTGTACCAAGAAAGTCAGTGTTCAGAAACCAAGTTGTCGAGATACAAGAATGAAACAAACCATGTCAGTGAAAAACTTATCAGTGATTTTCAGCCGGACAGATCAAGAGGTAGATGTTGTTATCTTTGCAAACAGCCGTATTAGAGTGGTATTGATCCTCTAATCTGACGTGTTTGTATCTCAAATTGTTCTTTTCAAATAAATCATTGGATTGTTGGATTGAAATCTTTGTATACAGTCTAACTTTAGGGATATATTTTTGATGAGCAGACATTACGTGTGTGTGTGTGTGTGTGTGTGTAGTGTTGAGTTATATAATATTTATAACAAATGCCCCATAACGCAACTAGTTATTCTTTACGCAGTGATGCAGCACCACAGCACCACATCACCACAGCACTACAGCTTTATATCATGGGACTATCTTTGCAGTAAATGACTAACTCACTGCCCATCTCCATAATGGGAGAAGTGTAACTGGGCCTTATTTCTCTCTCTCGCTGTCTCAGTCCCTGGATTAGCATAATATATGCACCTCTCTCTCTCCAAGGCTTTTCTAAAAAGCTAAATTGAAGGGTAATTTTCAGTCATGTGG
Organism: Hippoglossus hippoglossus; assembly: GCF_009819705.1. Lineage (NCBI taxonomy): Eukaryota > Metazoa > Chordata > Actinopteri > Pleuronectiformes > Pleuronectidae > Hippoglossus > Hippoglossus hippoglossus. The sequence goes on from NC_047156.1 coordinate 18,542,275, forward strand.
AGCACCGTGCTAAGCGTATTAGACCCCGCTTTTCAACGTTTACATTCAATCAAACACGTAGCAATCGTTTGAGGCTCCAGAATCATGTGAGCAGCAGAGGAAGAGGTGACAGTAATGTGAAAACCTGTTTTACACAACTGTTAGAGCACCACGTTATGTTGAGCTCAGTGTGTGTGTGTGTGTGTTGGGGAGATGTCATTGGTTGCTCTGTTGTTGCAGTGCCTCTCGTCCTCATTCCCTGATCTTGATGATTGTAGCCTGCAGGATGCCATCTGGGTTCTGTCATATGTTTTTACTGTGCCACGCAAAGGCTGAGATGCCTTATGTATGGCACAGTGTGGCTGCGGGTCAAAAAGGAGTGTGTGTGTGTGTGTGTGTGTGTGTGTGTGTGTGTGTGTGTGTGTGTGTGTGTGTGTGTGTGTGTGTGTGTGTGTGTGTGGCTGTGGGGTATTTTCCTATTCATGTGTGTGACTTAGAGAAAGTCTTTCTGTTGAGAGTATTAAAGTGTTCCCGCCTCTATTCATATGGAATTTATTAGTCTTTTAATTTATTATCAGAAAGTCCTTCAACAATTGTCATAACAAATGCATTGTTTAAGTCATTCATCAAAAAGAGCAGGTCGACCCCTGAAGACCTCTAGCCTGTAGTTTTACGTAACGTGGATGTGAGTGATTAGAACTGTGATACAGTGATCCTCGATCTAAAACCAATTAGTAAGTAATAAAGTGGGAAGGCAGTGGCTCCTTCACTACTTATGGTGTCTTGATGAGACCACACCCAGCTTTGAAGATGGACCTTCCTTTTGATCACAGCAGCACATCTGTGTGTTTTATGTGTATAGCAGAATGTATATAAAGATTTATAGACGTTTCCACTTCCTCCCACTGACAAGAAATAAAGCCAAAATATCCCGCATGTGAACACTGACATCTTGCACATTTGAAACCTGAGTCTGCACAGTCGTGATCTGTGGATGGAGCTGTGGTAGCGAGGTCCTGCTGATCCACGCACTTTACCAATCATGTGTCAGTCTCAGCTGTCAATCATGATGTTTCACCCCGTTTTTATAGTATCAAATTATGAATTAAAACCAAACTTACTTGAAAAAAGGAGCGCTTGAGCATCGGTGTGATAAGATCTAGAGTGACAGAAACCATTTGACTTTACTTTGGCCCATGCCCATCCAGTAACATGGAGGAGGCAGAGTTTATTACCTATACTGTAGCCAGCCTCCAGAGGGTGATCAAGACAATTTGGCTTTGTCATGTCATCCATGTTTATATACAGTCTATGGTGCGTGGTTATAACACTAGCATGGTGACAAAAATGTGTCCACAGACAGACGGACACCTCATCTCTGCCTCTGTGGTAATTCCTCCACACAAAGCCCTACTGTCACAGCCGGTCATCATCAGCTTCATAACTACTCAGCCTTCAACAAACCTATGGTGCCCTGTAGAGTAGTATGTTACACTCTCCTCCTGGAGGCTGCCCCCTCCCTCAGTAAATAACGTGTGATTGCTCTGGTGTCAGCCCTTCTGCTGCGCCCCTGCAGTTTATAACACTTTTATCTTACTGGGTGAAGCTGCCAGGTCTCTGCTGCATTTTAGTAAAGTGTGCATTTATGCGAGGTGTTAGGGCTGTTACTATAAAGAAGTTCTAGTTGGCCTTTGTCTTTTTTCTGCTCATTTTACTACAGTGCAAGCCTCATCCCAGTTTAGGACACAAACACATTATAAAAAAGAAGATCCATTGATATTGAACACTGGAACTTATAAATAAGAAAATCTAAGTTCTACACTCGCGCCATTTAATCAACTCAGAAGAGGCGAGGGCCAAGAGATGACATCAATAAAGGAGAAGTCAAACTGTGGAATTATTGCGGTCAGTTAAAAGATCATAATCAGGCGAATATGTAACAATCGGCCTAATTCTTGTCTGTTAATGAAAACTACTGAAAACACTCCTACTACATGTTTGTGTTTATTGTCTCATGCTATTTGCTCCTACAGCAGTATAAAGACAATTAAATGAATGTTATTAAATTATATTAAATATTAATATAATATTGTTTTTGACTATGGGGATACATTTATGAGTAATATTACAGGAATTGCAGAGAATGATTTTCTACATTTTCATCACTCCTCAGTTTATTTTTTACAACAGTGTCACTTCTCTCATCAACCTTGTTTGCAGCTGTCTACAGTGAAAAAATACTTGGTCAAACCTTATACATGGTTGGACTGTGCAAGTACTGTCAGTGTGATGAGTTTTCGGTTGAAAGCTGATGTGGAACAGAAATATGCTTATTAACATAATCAAGACGTCATTGCGTCATATTTACATTTTGCCTTGTTTCAGCCACTTCTGTGTTGGACATTGCCTGGACTTGGGCAGCAGAGAGCTGTCAGGGTAGAGGCTGTTCAATGTCCTGTTCAACTGATTTGGACATTTACATTCACACTTCCAGCTCCTCCAGGTTAAGTTCAGGGTCGTAGTGTGAAAGCAGCTTTTTTTTCTCACACAGTTCACAGCCTTTGTCGCCTCCAGCCAAAAACACACAGCAGAGAAAGGCAGCAACTGTCTTGTGAACACAGTGGAGCATTTAACAGCGTAAAAACACTGATTATTTTCTCAGAATATTAAAGGGCCCATATTGTGTAAAATACATTTTCTGGGCTTTTACTATCCGTACTGACTTTAGGGGGTCAGCAGGGACCCTCAAAGTATGAAAACAGTCACTCCGCAGACGTTTTCACTCAGTCCATTCTTAGAAATATGTTATCGCAACGTCTCGTTTCGTACTTCCTCCCCGTATGAGTCATATGGGTTCGCACTCGTCTCTCAGCCCCACCCAGTCGGTATCAGTCCAGCCTCCGAACCCAACACCCCCGCTCCCCATATTTAACCCCGCATTTATTGCATTAAATAACTAATTAAAACCAAACTTACAGTTTAGTGTACAGCGATAAGAAATATCATAAATGACAGAAACCATCTCAGAGAAAAAAATATTTGACGTGTATGTTGATTTTAATTTATCCCATCAACTAACATGGAGGAGGCAGGTTTTATGACCTTTATAACATCCAACCTTTCATAGCGTCTATGGTTTATGTCTTGTTGTTCTGCCCCCAAGTGGCCAAAATAAGTTGAATAACACTTTCTTATCTTTTATCTTATCTTCTTTAGCCCACAATTCAACAAATCTCCAAAATGAAAACCATTGATATTTTCCACCTCAAAAGTATATTGTAACCTTTCCTAAACCTACAGATAATTGTTCACTGTCACTGAGACGTTATTAATGTGCTTTACTCACGGAGTGAACTTCATGTCCAAGTTCTTGCAGCAAAGGATAAAACACAAATGTGTTGGCACAGCCGACAGAGAGACAAAGACACAGAGCAAAAACGGCAAGAGGCAGCAACACAGGAAACCAGCCAGAAGAAAAATTGCTTATTTACCTGAAATGTGTAACTCCTTTGGTCCGGAGCCATAAATAATGAAATTAATCTATGAGTCAGCTGATAGGAACAGGTGGAGTGCTTCAGTGTCCTGGGAGCCAGCTCTCTGTGTCTCTCTCTGGCTCTACTTGCTGCAGTCTCCCTGTGGACGGACTTATGTTGTCACTTCCCACCTCTGATTTATTATCCAGACACTTAGTTACAGAGGAGTTTCGCTCTGGGGAGACTAGTGGACATAGTCGTGGCTATTCCCTCAGCCCCATCGGTGATGCTACGGCACAGCAGCTGTGTGATGAATGGGGACGCTAGTGTGTACATGCTAAGATGCAGGCAGTGGTATAACTCAGAGGCTCGGCAATCTGGGTTTGTTTTGGGTGGGGGTTGTTAATTTGGGTCCTTAAGGAGGGCATGGTGTTTGTTCTGATGCTGGAAATCTAAACAGGATACAGTAGAGCTGCACACTCAAACCTAAAATAGATGAAAGTGCAAACATAATGAGGCTGACCTCACAGTTTGCACACGATGGGATGAGTTTAATACGAAGAGCAGTGACTGCTCTATCTATAGCTGGAGAATCAGTACGGATATGGTCATATCACGGCCTGGTGTTTAATCCATTCATTGAAAATTTTGATAACATTTTCCATGTACGCTTCACTGCACGACAGTCACAATATTTAAACAGGAGGAGGTGGTGATGGGTGTTTTTACAGGTTTGTTTTGATAAGGCTTTAACACGAGTTAGCATTGCAAATAAATAACAGGATGATTGACTCATTCACTGGTGCTTTTCTGTTATTATACAGATGCATATCACCTCTGCATCTGTATAATAACAGAAAAGCACCAGTGAATGAGTCAATTCACTGACTTAAATTCACTAGAGCTTTTATTTGGATCTGCACCAAATTCCTTGCACGCAATATCAGTCCTGATCTTGATTCTTGATTCAAATTCCATGAATTATTCTCTGATAAATCAATGAAAATGTTATGGAAAAACTCACAATGTTAAAGAAAGGGAAAAAACAAAGATTCCTGGATCCGTCCCCTGATCTGGATCTACACCTAAATTGAATGGGCTCTTTCCTGACCCTAACCTTCCTCCCACCAAGTTTCATGGAAATTGGTTTTGTGGTTTTTGTGTAATCCTGCAAACAGACAAACAAATGCAGATACAGATGTAACCTCCTTGGTGGATGTAATAAGGTGATTAACTCTGCAATACTTTCTGTGATGATAGAGATGTGGATCTAAGTCAGATCTGTATCTTGGTCACAATTTTTCAGCCACAGTATTTACATTTTTTATTACATTTGGGCAAAGACAAATGTCCCATTAACATCAGTCAATGGCACATGTGTAACAGTAATCCAGCAAATGGAATGTAAGGCAACTAGGATCCACTCAATCAACCAATCACCCCAACCCTCCTGCTGGCTCTGCAGCACAGCCTCCTGCTTCTGTCTCTCTTCAGGGCCAGCAGCTTCTTCTGGAACTGCTCGCTCGCTGCGATGTACAGCACCGGGTCCAGACAGCTGCTCACACTGCATATGGCCTCAAAGAACTCGAAGGAGGCATAGAGGACATTGGTATTAGAGGGCGTGACCTGGTTGTGGAGCCTCATGAACACTAGAGTGATGACCATGATGTGGTAGGGCATGAAAGAGACCACGAAGATGAGTATGGCGGCGGTGATGAGCCGCTGAGGCTTCCCTCCCGCCCGCTGGGCTCCTCTGTCCCTTCTGCCCCTCGGGAGACGCCTCAAAACACGAACTGTGGTGATGTAAAAAACCAGCATGATGCTAAATGGCAGCAGGAAGCCTACTATTGTTCTGATAATGGTGATGGTCTTGACGTAGATGAACGGACCCTGGATGTGGTCCATGCACACAGTGACATTTTCAGGCCTCCGGATTGCGAAAGTTACATATAAGTCAGGGATGGAGCTCAGGATGAGCAGGACCCATGTGCAGACGGCGCACAGCTTAGCTTTACCCACGTCCCACCAGCGCAGAGAGCTGATGGGGTGCACCGTCCCAATGTAGCGATCAAAACTGATCAGGGTGAGGAAGAGGATGCTGCCGTAGATGTTGATGTTGAAGGAGATCTTCTTGAACTGGCAGAAGATCTGTATGTCTTTAAGGTGCGGCCTCTGGAAGGTGAAGTAAAGGGTGAAGGGGAGGGTGAGGATCCAGGCCGAGTCGCACAGCGCCAGGTTCAGCAGGAAGATGTTGCTGGCGCTGGAGCTTTTCTTGAAGCAAGTGTAGTTGACCAGAGCCGCCACGTTTCCCAAGATCCCCACAGGAAGGGCAAAAGTGAAGAGGACCAGCAGGATGTAGCAGTACCACTGGCCATTCTCAAAGCGCCTGCAGAATACTGTCGACTGGTTCAGGAACTCCAGAAGCACCTCTGGGATGTAAAAAACAAAGAGGAGTCAGTTTTACTGGTGAGCTATTATTGACATCCGGGCACCACAAACATCTAAGAGTGTTGTGGTCACTTTAAAGGACAAAAATGTGCGATATCGAGAATAAGATTAGGTTATCATCGGTTACATCTGCATGATTTTCAAAGGGATTCTGTAACTTCTCAAGAAACAGTGAGATTGATAATCAAGATTTTGGTTCGAGTTCTCTCTACTGGTTATTTACTAAGAGCATGTCTTTGTCTCGTAATATGATGACTCTTTTCTCATTAAATTGCGACTTTATTCTGATATTACAACTTTTTATTCTAGAAATCTCAGCATTTTTATTTCAAGATGGCTCGATTACTCCATCCTAAATATCTGTACAGAACCACTGCAATCGATCCAATTGTTGTTGTGATATTTCAGGGTGAGCAGCAGTGATGAAACTGTGTTACAGTCCTTAGAGCCATTCTGCTGACATGGCTGAAAACCAAGCAGCAGAGACTGAGATATCCTCACTTTATGATTCACCCCCAAAAAACTGAAATAGTATCTTTCTTGCATTTTACCTGACTCGCAAATGCTCATCATCTCCACACCCTCCGATTTAAAATACAAGCTTGCCGGTAAAAATAAATACTCGACTGAGGATGACTAATTTTCTCAGACTGCACAAAGCTCCTTCATTATACAACTGGCTGAGTCGTACAATCTGTGGCTTCTACTACTAGTCTTAGTCATAGTAGCAATAAAAAACGTGGTCAATCACAAAAACTACTACTTTAAATTTAACCTTTTAATTTATCATCCTAAGCAGCAAAATAAAAGAGGCATAGAGAAATGATTGTTTTATATCATAACTTATGGTCTTGTTAAGCTTTCAGTAAACACACTTTATAAGACTGTTAAAAAAAACATTACAAATGCACTGTATAAGCAAGGTGTTTAATTCATATATAACATCTACATTGTGGAAATGAAACTCCATGAATCACTCGGTCGATCGTCAGTTTTAATGCCTGCGCTGGTAAGTCGTGCTCACACCGAGCGCTTAAAGTAAGATGTGCTCACTGTCTGTCTCAGGGCTCAGGTCTATATTTACTGTAACTGTCTCCATAGTCTCTGAGCATCAGCAGCGTGTCCAGGAAGTGAGCGCTGCACTGTCTGCGGAGAACAATGAAACCTGGGGGACTGTTGATCTATTGCCTCCAGCTTGTCAGGCTCTGTTTGCTCTCAATCTCTGATAATACATTCATTTTGTCCGCCTGAGCGGATATTAACAATTTACATTTCAGCCCAGATGCTGCCTGTGAATACCCTGCTTAGAAAAGCCAACACTTTTACATTCTAAATGTTTAATATGTGATGGAGGTATTAAAACACTTTTAATTTTTGTTTTTATCACGTATGAAAATATCAACTTAATTTAGAAACCATGAGGTTACACTATAATTTAGCGGTAACGACTTTATTTATACAAAATCCAGGTCAAGAAATTTAAATAAATATATCTAATAAAATTGTATCCATTGTATTGTGTAAATTATTTATATTTGCTTCACCCAGTTTTATGTAGAATATTGTGACTGATCTTAAAATGTTAAAAATAGTATTTAGGTTCAGATTGTACTCACCTCCTTTAGTTGCGTGAGACTTGTTGAATAGTGGAATCATGATGAGTGAAGATGCTGATCACATCTCAGGACGCCGTCACTACTCCTCCTCCGCCAGCTGTGTGCTTCTCATCTGTCAGGAGCCGTCGCTGCGCTGCCTCTCCTCCGAGGTGTGTCTGTGTGTGTGTGTGTGTGTGTGTGTGTGTGTGTGTTTGTGTGTGTGTATGTGTGTGTGTGTGTGTGTGTGTGTGTGTGTGTGTGTGTGTGTGTGTGTGTGTGTGTGTGTGTGTGTGTGTGTGTGTGTAATATATCAGTAATCGTAGGATTAAACAGAACTGCTGTTAATTTGTCTGACATGCACATTTGCTTCCTCACGTGAGCCTGTGTTTAACTGATGGTCTTTTTACTGTTTGTTTTTCCAGCTCCGAGTCGTTGTGAATGAACTGTGAGTGGATTGCTGCTATAAATCTGGTGATTTTTATAACCTGAGCACTTCCCAGAATTATTACACATGATCTCATTATCAGATTGAAACAGAATGATAACCACAATGTCAGCAAGTCTGGACAAGGTGGTAATCGGAAAAATGTGAATTAGAATTTGTTAAAGACTTTTCCCCCTCAGTTTATTTAACTAAGATGTTTGTTGCACTGTTTCCTGTCCTGATTTATAATTCCACATGTACAGTATTTTCTCTGCAGTATGAATTTACCACAGCACAGCTTTACTGGATTAGTGGCTTATTCACATGCTGAGGGAGAATAGTGAAACCTGGTAAATTACTTGGTAAACGTTGAAATGTAGTTTAGGAGGTCACCTTAAAATTGAATGTAGTCAGTCAGCCTACGACAATAAGCCATTAGACAATTTAAATAGGATGACTGTATTGTTTGTTCATTGTTTTGATACTAAACTTAAAAGACTTCATTGTCATTCAAAACTCACACCAGTAAAATGCACATTTGTACGAAATATTCATTGCATCTGGCTCACGACACAGCAGATAGAGTGAAAGAAGTCAATATAAATAGGATAACTTTAAAAGTAACATTAAGTGTAAAGTGTAAATTGCTCATATAACACAGTAAATATAAGTATATTGCACATAAGAGAAAAACTGTGGGCTTATCGTACACTCGTATACTTCACCGAGCGATCCATAGATGTTATGAATGGATAAACTTATTCTACAGTCATGGTAGTCATTTAAAAGTGTGGATCACACAGATGAAAATATTCGTGACAGCATGCACTAAAGTCAGACACAGATGTGGTATTGTGAGATAATTCAATATGAAGGATGCATGAGGACAAAGATCAAGCAATGCTCACAACACAGGGTGAGGCTGAAATGAGTATCTCTCAGAAAAATCCTAAAAGTATAAAAAAAGAAAATGTGAGTCCTGGTTCAAGTGGCGTAAAGGCTCTGGTTCTTTTCTGCATGTGTTTTCAGTCAACTTGCCGGTCAGCACTTTAACGTGTGTCCGTCTGTTACCACCAGATGGAGACAAAGATACATGTACAGATAATTTTTTTAATTTGAGGCGAGGTGGATATGATCTCATCCCAAACAGAACATTATAAATGTCGTTAGAGGAATTATAGTGTAAAGTTAGATACTGTCAATACTTTAATCTTTAAAATGTAATTGCAATATTGTTTGCAATACAGCAGCTCAGTGAGTGTGACTGGGTGTGTTGGCAGTGTGGGTGAGTGAGAGCAATAGAGCGATAGAACAAGTGTCTTCTCTCTTCCATCCGTGTTTTTTTTTTTTTTTTGTGTGACTGTGTTTGTGTGTCGCTGCCTTGTCCCTGTACGCTGCTGCTGTTGTTGTCGTTGTCCCCTGTTGGGCTGAGCCTCGCAGCTGGCAGTGCTCATGAATCACTCCTTATCGGGGTCCTCGACTGTCGGGAGGTGCAGTGACTCAAACGGCGCTCGAGCGGCCTTGAATCACCCACTAGTTAAATCTCGCCCGTATAGGCTGAGAGAGGCTGAGAGAGGCTGGCCGTGCTCGGCGGCGTGGCATGCTGCTTTAAAAGTCAGATCTGCCGATACACACTGTGCACCTACATCTGAGCCAGGCCTCATTGGCACTGGAGGCAATTAAGTTCACCCATGCAAGTCAATTCAATTATGCATCTGTGATGAGCCCTGAAATACCACAGAGCCGGAAGACGTATGGTGCGGCCTCACACTGGGCCACACTGAAGTCCTGAAAGTCTGAGGTTGAATTATCAAGAGAATATTCCAGATTCAATAACTTTATTGTCATTGTGCATGCACATTGGTGTTTCAAAAAAGATCATCCTCAAATCAAATTGTGCCTGTTATAAAGATTTACTAAGCAAAATATTTTCAGTTGGACCGTGTCCTATCTGCTAACATGGAGGATTCTGGGTTTATGACCTAAACTGCAGGCAGCCACCAGATGGCGATCAAAATGATTTGGCTTCTTTTTTGGAGAGCTGTCATGTCTTCCATCTGTATTCATATATATATAAAGAGAGAGTCCGACAGGTTTCATTTCTACAGTAGCCTAGAATGGACAAACTAACGGTCCCCTACAGAGGACATTACCGGAAAGCCACCATTTTCCTACATGTTAAAAAGGGGAGGGTGAGGGAGGGGTATTCTAATGGTTGCAATATGCAATTCCAACACTAGATGTCACTAAATGCTACACACTTCCTTGGATATATATATATATATATTTAAACCTACAACAGGAGGTGCATCCATTGTAACGGCACTTAAACTCAGCAACGATCCTCATCTCCACAGGAAGCTAAACATCTTTGTTTTAATGTGCGATGCAGAGAAAAACGAGAAGTGAGCAAGCTGAGACTGAACAGCATGTAGAACTGTTGGAGAGTCAACCAGCGAGACTGTAATAGCAAAATAAATGGAGCATTCTGCTTTGCTATCTTCGTGACTTGTGGGTACACACACACACACACATACTCACACACACAATGAGCTCTCTGAGGTGCTATAACTCAAAGGGACGCTGACTGAGAGAAAAACAGAGTTTTTCGAGGGAAGATGGCCGCTTCTGGCAGCAGATCACAGCTCGCAGGGAGACAAAGCTAAGGGAGAGCCTTGAAATGTGTGTGTGTGAGCAATATGTAAAGTAGTTGAAATAGGGGTGTATCACCAAGCTCACTCTTAATTAACAGTCAATTGAGTAACCTTGAAGCGTTTGATGGTGGGGGGGGTTCAGCGCATGACGACCTCACCATGGAGTCCAACGCAAAAATGTGAAAATGGTTGTATAACGTTTTAGTTCTGAAGCTGGGCCCAAAATCTCTCTCTATGTTGTGCAAAACATTTACTGTCCCTCATTGTATTTGAGTGGCCAAGTTATGTGTGTATCTACTATAATAATCTCCTTATAAATTATACAGTAGAATAAAAGTAATGTTCATGGCCTCTACCTTTTTCTTTATAGTCCTCCCATTAAACAGAGGTGAAAATTAGCGTTGCACATGAGTGATGAAGCAAAATGATGAAGATGAAGAAATATCACTTTTCCTCTCAGCATTCACACAGGAAGAAGGACCCAGCCTGAGAAAACGGCAGTGATGATGTCATAGTGATGTCATGAGTGTTAAACACAACAGGCATGTAGGGCGTGGAGTTTGACAAACATGCATGACCTCGACAGTAGGAGGGTAAACTGGGAGACGCTTGATGGACTGCTTTGACCTTCAGGTTGAGGGTCACGTGAGCGATGGGGGAAGCCAAGATAGTCCTACTGCTGCTGAGCTTATCTGCTGTCATCTTGACTAACAGCTGATCACTGCTGGCTGTGCAAGCTGCTACACAGTGTTATCTTGAGGTTTAAACCGGCTGTTAGTTTGACAATGTGTGTGGGGGGGGGGGGATTTCTGCACAAGTGAAATACTGTAATCCCGCAACATAATGTCATTTTGTCGTCTCCTAATCACTAAGACATTAAGGTGTGTTGTTGTATTTGTAACAGTAATATGTCTGCGAGACACTGACAGATTATGAGGAGATTCTTCAGTGTTGTCTGATGTGTTTGCGTCAGTATTCATAATGTTTGGATTGAGGTTAACTTTCAATAGGTCTGCTTCTCCAGTTAGCAGGATTATGTTTGTATGTTTAAATCTTTGTGTAGATCCGGATTATGTGATGGATTCAGGATTTTCTTTCCTCACATTCTTTAACATTGGGAAATTCTACATTTCTACAATTCATGAATCTTGATTAAAAGACCTGTTTGGGGGACAGATTTTTATGAATGTGTCCAATTTGGTGCAAATAAAAATCTGGATCTAGTGAATTGAAATGTGGTTGACACTGACAGATTTTAAAGCTATGCCTCAATGTTGTCAAAAACCTAAACTAGACGTTGCTACAAGTCTAATTCTCTCGTAAACTTTGTTTTAATATTTAACTTTTACTAGGAACTGAACATGACGATATCATGATCTTGGCTGGTTCAATTTTGACTTTTAAAACTTGAAAATCGGAAACTCTTTCCTCCAACTTTATGAATGGGAAATTCTACATCTCTGAAGCCAACCTTTCATTTTATTTTTAAAAATACTATTTGCCCCAGATCTGAATGATGGTGGTAATAACACATACAAATGTACGGAGTAGATTCCTTACAGGAACCAGGGTTTTTAAATAGATCAGTGACTTTGAAAGATATTGTGCAGCTACTGTAAACATACCATATTTCATCACTGTGTTATTTGTATGATCTCTCAATAATTTATATTTATATAATCCTGTTTCATCACATACTCACCAGAAAAACATGTGAGCCCTTGAATTCAAAAATATATATATTTTTCTATATGTCTTCAGTAGCAGCCAAATAAAAAAGGCTGTCATCATATTCAAAGCGAGGCACTAAAAGCACCAACTAAAGATACAACAACAATCTAACAGTGGCGTGATAAACGTTGTCTTCATGAGGACCGCCAGCAGAGGACAAGCTTGTGTGATTCTCTGCGTCTCTCTGAATCAATCTCATGCTCTGCCAGGGAGATATTTCTCCATAATTTGATTCAGAGCCAGAACAGTTTATTAGGAAAAAAAAACACCACAGGTCACAAATGTTTGAATAATTTCTCTGATCACGCGGAACACGCATCATGAAACACAAAGTGAGCATCTGTCCACCGACAGCAGACCCAGAGTAAGTGAAGGATATTTTCTGTTGCCGTTGACGATGACATAGTGACTTGTTGAAATTGGTCCGGAAAAGACAATTACTTCTGGGTTGCGGAAGTGACACCTCAAAGTGCTCCTTTAATCTTCATTCCACTGTAAAGGGCACGTGTCCGGAGCGGGATAGTCCGCCATTGATCTGTGGGACTAATTTATTTACTTTCATCTTCATTTTCGCTAGGCGCACATGTTAGTGGGTTGACACCCGGGTTTGAACCACCACTGACGCCTGTGTCCTTGTCGTGCTCCCTTTTAGGCCGATACCTGCGCCTGAAAATGTTCCGCGAGGATCATGGCTCCTGGATGACCATGTTCTTCAGCGCCATCCTCTTCATCTTCATCTTCTCGCACATCTACAACCTTATCCTGCTGGTGGTTGGGAGCATGAGGTAAGTCTCTCTATCTCTGTTCCCTTTTACCTCATTCTCCACTCGCCATTTGTTAGACCTTGTGCGCTCCCCCTTCGGCTGGAGTGATTGATCTAAATGTCTCGCCTCAACAGAGACCCGATACCGGCCTGATTAATCAGCCCGGACTTCACAGGTAGGTGCAGGCGAAGGGTTAATCCTGAAAGATCACCTTCAGCGCCCACACTTATTCTCCCATGATCTTTACTTGTTATCTGACACCTCTCTGGCTGCGAACCAAGACGCTTTCGTTCACGTCTCTCTGTTTGTAAACTCGTATTTTATATTTTTTGCTCCTGTTGCTCAGACTCACCTGTTAAGAAACCACTGTGCATGGCGGAGCTTGACACCCACACATCAGGCCGGTGACAGGAATCCATTTATGCATTTGCAATGTGTCGGTCTAGAGGAAGGAAAACATGCCCTTGAAGCACAGGCAGCCAGACGCGAGGTTGCTGCAAGGTGATTTAGCATTTTGTTCCCAAAAAACGGTGTGGCAGGTGTCTATTTAGGTACAGGCTGTCAAGATAGAGGTCAGGGGCCATAACGGGATCCGTCTGTACGATGCTCCTCTTCAGTATTAACAACAACGACCAACTACATCTATAAGGTGAAGGCAGATGAAGGCTATTAGCTAGCAGGCAAGGTGTTGTGGTTCACTATGGCCCGAGGGATGGGGTT